>NW_024096505.1:0-1200000 GCF_016545835.1 Crotalus tigris | reverse complement strand
TCTCAGGAAAACAAATACAGAATTGCAGAGTAGAAGTCTAGTTAAGACTGAACTTTTAACCTTATTTGCCAATAGCCAGTGTATAGCAATTAAGGTATTGGTCTATGAGAAAGCAGATCTATGTTCCAGTCCACCATCAGCCATGAAAATTCACTGGCTAGGTTTGGGCCAGTCATTCTCAAGACCACCAACCTTGTTGCCATTTTATGGATAACAGGAAAAGCACATAAGCCACATTAAGCTTCTGGAGGAGAGGTAAGATGTAATTTCAAAAAAAAAAACTGGGTAATGAATAAGAATCCTCCTTTACCATTCTTTCTCTCACACAGTCTGCCTGGGCTGCTTCCAAGCGAGCTTTATAGTGTTCACAATCCATTCTCAATTGTTCCAGTTCATTAGCTTTCTTTTCTACAACTAAAAATAGAGGACCACAAGCAACACAATGAAAAACAAATCAAGTCATTCAAATACTACACTTAAACTGCAACAATCAGCAAATCACGCTATACAGAAGAAAGTAACAAATATGGTGAAAAGCTTGAAAACCAAATCCTTCAAGGACAGGTTGAAGTAGTGTGTACATTTAACCTTCAGAGGCAAATGATAATATGTTAGACATCTTCAAATATTTGAAGAGAAGTCATATATATGACAAAGCAGTTTTATTTTCTTGTTATGTGTACTACTTAAACTAATAGGTTTAACTTATAAAAACAGACATTTTTCTTAAACTTTATTAAGAACTCAATTTGTATAAGCTGTTTGACTCGGAAACAAGCTACCTGATAAACTAATGGATCATTCTTATAGATTTTCAAGCAGTGACTACAATATAAGTAGTATGCTTAACACATGGGTGTCATGTATGCTTAACACATGGGTGTCAAACTCAATCGCATGACGTAATGTATTGTGACATATCGTGATTTTTTTTGCCTTTGCAGAGCCAGGGTGGGCATGGCCTGCACGTGATGTATCCAGCCTGCAGGCTGTCAGTTTGACACCCCTGCTTTAGCAGGACCCTGTAAGAATACACATTTGGTAAACAAATATTAGCTAGACCGTCGATTCTGTGCTTTTCAATTTTTTATTATCTTACAAATCACTTGGAGGAGGTGGGGGAAGGAGGAAAAGAACATGAATTTTTTTTTAATATGCTCTCAACTAAGCAAGGAGAGAAGCAACCTAGAACTAAGGAGAAACTTCCTGACAGTTAGAACAATTAACCAGTGGAACAACCTGCCTCCAGAAGCGGTAAATGCTCCAACATTGGAGGTTTTTAAGAAAAGACTGGACAGCCATTTGTCCGAAATGGTATAGGGTTTCCTGCCTGAGCAGGGGGTTGGGCTAGATGACCTCCAAGGTCCCTTCCAACTTTACTATAATTATTATTATATAAACAAGTAACATCAGGAAAATGATGTTAACAGGTCCTGCGAGAACAGGATAATCATAAATCAACACACGTTCTAAACTGTTATCGGTCTGAATCCATGTTATGGATTCAGAGCTGTGGTGGTGCAGTGGTTAGAATGCAGTATTGCAGGCTGATTCCACCCACTGCCAGGAGTTTGATCCTGAACTCAAGGTTGACTCAGCCTTCCTTCTTTCTGAGGTTGATAAATATAAGTATATACAGCTTAGAAAGTGCTGTAAAGCACTATGAAGTGATATATAAGTCTAAGTGCTATTGTTATTATATTTGGCTCAGATAGGCAGCAAGCAATTATATCTTCTCCTCTTTCGCAAGAATATGAAAACCAGTAACACTGAGGCTGAAGTAACTAGATCAGTTATGATCAAGAGTAAGAAAAGCAACTGTACAGTTTCTCTTTAATTTGAACTTTTAACTGCTGTGAACTGACTATGCATGTTCATCGTGCCGGATGCTGGTTAGGTGGGTGGGGAGTGGGGCCGGCCGGGAGGCGTCTATATAGAGCACTGGGAGGCGGTTGCTCCCAGTGCTGACTTTGTTTACTGTAAGCTTGAAACTCGCATGCCAGAACATCTTATATAAGGGTGCGTCTTATACACGGAAAAATACGATAATGCCGTGCAAGTTATGAATTTAGAATTTTAGTTCCTGTCATAAAAAGATCATTTGGTAGGGAACAAAGCACGAGGAGGAATGTTTTTAATACTCTTCCTATCGGCCAATTTTCCATTCCAAATTATTTCCATTTTTCAACTTGATATGAAGTACCATGTTTCCCCAAAAGTAAGACCTACCCCGAAAATAAGCCCTAGCTTGATTTTGGGAGGTGGGCCTAATATAAGCCCTATCCTGAAAATAAGCCCTAGTTTTGGGGCGAGGCACATGCCTAAAAATCAACCTAGGGTGGGGATAGGGCTGTGGAGCTTACCATTACAACCAGGCCTCCCATAGATCGACACTTGCCTTGCCTCAGCCCACTTCTTCTGCAGCCAAAGGAGCAACTTCATTCTGCAGCTGAGAATGGAGCTCTGGCCTGCATTTCACAGTCAGAGACCTTTCCATAGCTCGGTTCTCGGCTGCAGAGGTCTTTCCAGAAGGCCTGTGACTGCAAAATGCAGGCCGGAGCTCCATTCTCAGCTGCAGAATTAAGCTGCTTCTTCAGCCACAGAAGAAGTGGGCCAGCTAGGTGGGGCTGTCGGGGCTGTCACCGCAAGGTGAGTGGAAAAAACCCCCACCCCCGAAAATAAGACCTGGTGCCTCTATTGGAAGCAAAAATAATAAGACCGGGTCTTATTTTTGAGGAAACACAGCAGATTATTAGGCAAGGAAAGTGTCATCCCAATATTTACTTCACATTCTTCCCTCTTGCACCTTAACTGCTTTTGAACAAAAAAGGAGGGCCTTTTGTAAGTTACAAATGTTTGTATTATATTTAAATATTTTTACTATATTCCTGCCTTGAATATTTTAAAAAAATTAAAAGCAGGATGCAACTTAACAAACAATACTAACAATTGTCTTGCTTTCATGGAATATTCAGTACTATTCTATGAATTAACTGTGGTTAATATAGGAGAACTTACTTGTTTCAAGGGCATCCAGTTTCTGAAAGCTTTCTAAGATATCACTATTCAATATCTTGGGCAGAATGTCATGCAACTGCATTACTTCAGTTGTCAACCTCTCCAAAGCTCTCTTTTTGACCTTAACAAATTCAACTTCTACTTCTGTTTTCTGCAACAGAACAAAACAATTTTCCCCTTTTTTTTCTCTCTCTGCTATTCAACAAATGTTTTTAACAACGAACTTTATTTCTTTATTGTTACATTTTGGGCTATATTAACCATAGTTTTCATATATTGTTTGGATTTATACATTTCAGAAGTATTAAATATATACTTAATATATAAATATATAAAAGAACAGATAGAAGGTGAGTATTTAGGTGAAAAAGAACATTGAGAAATTAACCCGTCTTTGGATAAATTCTGCATAGGCAAGTGAATCATAGCAGTACGCATTTGTTTTAGCATTCATCTTATAAAAAAATCTACATATAAGATGAAGAAGCATTCATCTTATAAAAAATCTACATATACAGCATACAATGCTGAAAAAGCAGTTAGTTTTACATACAAGACAACTTGCTCCCCCTTTTAGCTTCGAAAAGATTGAGAAGTTTAATATCCATTTTATTTAGTACAATTTAACATTACATTCACACGTAACTTTTCATTAGCTATAACTTGCTGAAAACAAGCCATCTTAGCAAATTACATAAGGTAACTTATTTCAATACACAATAGTTAAAAAACCAACTGATATCTTCTAAGACATTCATTAAAAACAGATATTATACACACACACACACACACATTCAGCCACAGGAACCATATACAACTGCTCACCTTCCATGACTGTGTTGGTTCAGTACCATTATATTTCAGAAAACTGTATATTATTAGCATTAAAACGGTGTAATGAATTATTTTACATACCAGACTAGGTGTTTTTATTTGCTCCTTTATTACATTTATTTCTAAGCAAACACGCTTAAAACCATATCCTTAAAATAATACATCAGTTGATACAAACTTCCTTTTAAGCGCCTCAGGAGTCAACAATTACAGCGGCTCACTAAATTAACCTGTTCGCACAACGCACGGTGCTGTCAATAACCACCCTTGAATGTTGTGAGAATTCAGCCGCCGCTATATTCACATTCTTGTAGGCCAGTCTCTGGATGCATGAAAAAAAAACAACCGAGAAAAGCGCCTCACGATCGATTCCTGAACCCAATTTTTATCACTACCATAATGTGGCTGATGGGAGGGGGGGCGGATAAGAATCATCCCCCTGCCGCCGCCGCCGCCTCCTAAGTGAGGGGGAACGGCTAATTTCGAGCGTAGGATCGAGAATCTCGCGGGAGAGTAAAACCAGCGCTTTCCGCTACCTGCTGTCCGCCCCCTAAGTTGCCAGGGCTGGCTGAGCTCCCGCGCTTCATCTCAACACACGATCAAGAAAGGACGCTCGCTCCTCAGGCTCGCTTCGCATCACGTGACAGTCATCTTGCGGCTGCGTCAACTCTCGAAAATCGCCAGACGTCGGGACTCTTTTGCTGCTCTATATTGTTATCTTGGTGGTTAAAAAGTCCGTCTCTTTCGTTGGAAGTTCCAGTTGGTAACCCTATTAATAAAACTTTGCTTCTGGTCACCGATTTGATTCGGCCGGGATCTCCTAACTTTGGAGAGGTGATGTCTCGGTGTAACTGTGAGAACATGTTAAACTCCATGTATGATAAGATATTTGTTTATTGAAACCACTATCCTTTAAGATATATAGACCTTTCTAATTGGGCATATTTATGGTGAATCGTAATTCCATCCCCCCCCCAACACAAATGACGCTAAAGAATAACGCTTACTTTAAAGGCAGCACAGTAATTCCCTACCAAAAAAGCACTTTGTTTAGTGTCCCACCTTTATGAATTTTACAAATAACTAAGGTGACGAACTTTTTTACAATGAGAAGGACACAAATAAATTGAAGAAAAAAAATATCGTAAATAAAACATTTTATTCATTGCAACAATACAGAATACACTATAATATGATAAATGCATAATAAAAAAGCATTTGTAGCAATAACATTTTATATTGTAATTATGCTTACATGCCTAAAGGAGGGCGATTGGTCACCTTACTATTAGGTAGTGAATATATCTTTTTCCTATTTTCCCCACAATAATCTTGTGAGGTAGGTTGGGCTGAGAGAGAACGACTGACCCAAAGTTAATCAACTGGTTTTCATCACTGTTCTGCAATGTAACATCTTAGCAGTACAGTCTGTGTTTGCACAAAACAACATAAAGTAACCACCCTGACAAGGAGATCATATTAATTCCAATCATAGTATCTTCACAATATATCTGGAACTCAGTTATGTCACTATTCTGCCCAGCTCTATTGTGTGGCACTGTAAAGTAGTTGGCAGTTTCCCTGGTTGAAATTCCCATCTCATCCAACATCATTTTGAAAATTGCAGGAAAAGTTGCCACCAGTCACCAAAAAAAATATAGTGTTTGTATAATTCAACTGCTCTGTCCATATTTTGGGGGGGGGGAAGGATTATTTGCCAACTAACCACTTGGCGAGAACAGAGTTACTTGTTTTCTTTTTCTTAACTAATGATTAACTAATGGTTGTCTAGATTTCTGTAGTCCAGATACAGTCTTGATAAAAGTTTAGATGTGTATAGGGAAAAGATGTTAAGATGTGGAGAACTGTCATATTTTTATAATACAAGATAGCAAGTATTCTGTAGGTCAATAGGTTGATCTTTCCTCTAAAACAAAGTAAATAAAGTGGCTATAGAAGCTAGGATTCCAGCCCCATTTGAAGCCAAAACAACAAAAAGCAAAACTCTGTTGCCAATATTAGAAGTAACTTTACTTTTTGATTTCTTGGTTTGATCTACATACTGGGGCTGACAGTGATTTCTCAGATCAGACTGTGCCTTACTGCACATAACCCTCCTTATACTTGTGTGAATTGGGTGTCTGCCTGAGTCAATTGTATATAACTTCTTCTTTTGACCACAAATCATGGTTTTTGCTTCAGTAACAGATCTGACTTATTTCAGTCAAGGTTATCTTCCTCACTCTCCACAAGTACTGATAAGAGTTTGGACCCCATTCTGCTTTGGCAATAGAAATTCTGCACATTGAAACTCAGGGAGATGGGGTAAAGAATGTCTTCTTTGAGGCCAGTCACTGGCAGAAGTCTCATGTATCTGCACCTGCTAGTTTTTTGATCTTATGTGTGGGATTGGTGAATGACTACCAAGGAAGCCATTTATCACAACTTCTCTCCTGCTTACTTCTTTTCCTTTGGTTCTTCTGCCATTCACAGCAACAGAAACAGAGGAAAGTAAGAATACAGAGGTGAAAATGGCAGGAAAAAAGAAAGTCCAGCTATCTCCAGCATTTGAGAACCTACTGTGCTGAAATGATGGGGCAGTTTTTATATTGTGCTATACTGTATTGCATTGTATTGTTTAGGTGAGTCACTGAAGCAGTAGGTGAGAACTTAAATGGACTCCAGAAGATGGTAGAGGACAGGAAGACCTGGAGGAACGTTGTCCATGGGGTCGCGATGGGTTGGACACGACTTCGCAATTAACAACAACAACAACATTGTTTAGGCATCATCCTCATGCATACAGCTTTGATAACGCAGTACTTCAGATTGGAAGAGAGGGAGGAATTTTTTATCCAACAATTCTGCAATAAGGCTGCCATGGTATTTTTACAGGCTGAAGAAATGCTTCCACCAGTTCCAATTAGGAATAAGTGTATCTTTTCTGTGCTGGGCTAAAATGACCTGCTTGCCCTTTTTGTCTCCCCATTTCTATTAGCCATGAGTTGGGAAGTTAACGGGAGAAATGGCTCTATGGAATCTTATCTGTCTCTTTCCAAGGGAAGACAAACAGTTTGGGGAGATTCCTGTAGGTAGAATTGCAATAAAGTAGTCAACTTGAATTCTTCATGTATTGATCTATTGCTTGGCCCTGCTATACTATAGAAATTACTATAGAAATCTAACTCATTATGGGGGGGAAATGGAAAAAAAAGAAAAAAAATATTGAACTAATAGAGAAGGAAAAAAATCCCTAAAGGAAAAAAAATAAAAAATAAAATCCTATAAGCAGCTAGGCAAATCTCAAAACTCAAAAAACCCACCTAAATTCTGATGGTTCATTTACGGAAATATAACTAGATCTCATACTATTACCAATTATATAACTTTAATTTTTCCAACATTTTGATTCAATCTTTAAACAATACTTTACTATTTTTGTTATTGTTTTAATTGTATGACATGGGCAGCTATAAAAAATAATTAAGTATTGTCTGGTTTTTCAGGTTTCATTCAGTAAAGAGCTGATTCAAAGGATGAGAGATGATAGATTTTGTTAAGACATTAGGAGTCTAGGATGTAAATATTAATCACCTTTTCTGCAATGGTCCAAGTTCAATAAATAAAAAATTCTTTATAGATTGAAAGGTTCCAAATTTGGAGGATATAATTTAATAAAACATTAACATTTTAAATCCTTAAATAGCTCTGAGGAATCTGGGTGATTATAACTAATCAAAATGGAACTTTATATAGCAGACCTTAGAAATTTATTACATCATCAGCATAAAAAAGGGAGCCAACTTTTAAGAAACATTTTCTGACATGTCAAATATATTCTAAAGGGTTTTTTTTTTCAGAATTGACATTTTACACCATATTGGATTGGGCAATATATAAAATTTCTATTCTCTATTCCAAATGTTTATTTATATGGTATCCCAACTCAATCCATATGACTAGTTTATAGTTTGTTGGGCTGTACAGATTGAGAAGTATCAATCAAATCACTATAAAAAGCATTAAGGACATTTCTTTTTCATGGGCCCATATGAAGCTGCATTACAATAATTTTTATAATGAAAGTATAGCGGTTACTATAATACATGATAGACTTTTTAGTTTAGAGTTTTCTTATTTTACCTTATGATATCTAATTGTAATATATTGTTTCATTTATTTTATTCTACAAAAGTCCTGCTGTTACAACTGCGTAATAAATTTAAGTATTACTATTTACCTGAAAATATTTTTGTCCAAAAATAAATTTCAAAATATAACACTAATCTTTGCGGACAATGTGGTAATATAGATTTCTTCCTAAACTTTTAACAGAAGACATTTAAATTCTGGTCAGTTTCAAGTAAAGACAGTAATGGAACATTTCGTACTTTTCATCTCCACGGTAAGCTACGCTGTCAGCTTGGTTATACAAACAGAAGCTTGTTAACAGAAGTAAATATTGGCGCGAAACACAAGGCGTAAATGCCTGCGTGCTTAGAGTCACTACCAGTGTCTAAAAACGACACTGCCTTTGCAAGTCAGATTCCGGGGCATTTCTTAGCTTCTCTTGATTTGCCAGTTACATAAGGTTTATTTTAACAACTTCCTCATATCTTCTAGAATCTAGCCGCTTGGCTACTATTAATGTTATCTTAAATGTGTGCGACACACTTTGTCCGTGACGTCATTCACGGGCGCCAGAGAGCGTCTGGATTCAGGCCAATGTAGCTGCGCCTCCTGTTCGGAAAGAAGGACGTGGTTGTTGGGGGATTATGGCTCCTGCTGCTCTCGTCTCTGCTGGGCAACCTCCTGAGATCCAATTTGCTCAGAGGTTGGCCTCGAACGAGAAACGGATTCGGGATCGGGCGCTGAAAAAGTTACGTGGCTACATTACGCTCAGGACCCAGAGTCTAGAAGGTAAGGTTGGAGAAGCACGTGGGACAAAATATCGTGTCAGGCCAGCGGTGAAGACGAAAATACACGTTATTGATAAACACGGGAAGGACCATCTCCAAAGCGATAGGAGCAAAAGATGCATTAAGATGATGTTTATATGAATAACAAGTTACATGCTTGCTACATTTAACGGCTAATATGAAAAATTGACATTTGTATGATTGCACAATTATACATAGTTCTCGGAACTGTATTTTTGGGAAATGGACATTTGTATGATTGCACTTAATTATGCATAATTCTTGGCTCCATCACATAAGCAGTGCAAGTTTCGATTTACTTTTTAAAATAATGATTTCCTTTTGTGCTATAGGTTGCTTCAGTCAAGAAGAATTGTTAAAAATATGGAAAGGATTATTTTACTGTATGTGGATGCAAGATAAACCTCTCTTGCAGGTATGTTATATGGAGTTGAAAGGATCACGGGATCATTTAGTACAGGGTTTCTTAATTAGCAGATCCACAACCCTTTGAGGGTTGAGATAGATTTCACAATGCCTGAATTTATAGGGGGGGGGAAATATAACTTTATTTTCATATATACTGTGATGTTACATATTTTTAATATTTGATCATTGCATTTGAGCATAATTGATATCCATAGATTTCACCAGACTCTCAGAGGCCAAAAAAATTAAGAACTTCTGATCTAGTCCAACCCCCTTTGATGTATAAGAAAGCTAATTACATTAAAGTTAAATATCCCATGAGATATGACTATCCAGCTTTTTGAAAGCCTTAAGAGATGGAAAATCCTCGGTTCCATAGATTGATTACTCCATTATACATCTAGTACAGATCTTACTAATAGGAAAATTACTCTTATACTTAGACAAAAGAGCTATAGCTTATATCCATTACCAATCCTAGTTTCTGTGGAATAGAAAATTTATCCTTTTGCTTGTCGTAGTTTTCTCCAGGCTAAACATCCCAAGTTCCTTCAGTCTGTCCTCACAGGGCATGTCATCAAGACCCTGTATCACTTTTGTTGCCCTCATCTGAACCTGTTGTAACCTGCCAAAGTCCTTCTAGAAATACAATGCTTAGAATCATGCATAGTACCGTATTTTCTGGCGTATAAGACGACTTTCTAAACCAGTGGTTCTCAACCTGTGGGTCGGGACCCCATTTGGGGTCGAATGACCATTTCACGGGGGTCGCCAAACAAGGCTGTCTGCCATTTTTCCCCCTTTGGCCACGCCCCTGGCACCCGGTGATGTATAAGTGGTTGGGGGTCACCACAACATGGGGAACTGTATTATGGGGTCGCGGCATTAGAAAGGTTGAGAACCACTGTTCTAAACCATGAAAATCATCTCAAAAGTCGGGGGTCGTCTTATACGCCCAGTCGTCTTATACTTCGGAAAATACGGGTACTCTCTAATTATTTCAGTGGAGCTCAAGTTTGTAGTTCATTTTGTTAAACAAATGAATCAAAAATCCTTGCTTATTTATCTCTCTAAGTGTCAAGGATCGCAAAGCAACATCAGCCCCAAATTACTTTTGTGCGTCAATTTCTTACTATTTCCCATTGTGCTAAACGTGTCCCGAATTTGTAGGTTCCAGGTGAGAAGGATTTTTTCCGTTGCTTGCAGAAAAATGGTGGGACTCCCAGGTTTTTTAGTCTGGCTGGCTGCAAAGGAAGCAGCCACTGCTTCTCCATGCAAGCCTTTGCGGAACAAGAGTTCTGTGCAGCAAAATGCAGCAACCAATCGTGCAAGAAACAAGGCATGTGCAACAAGCATGCACTCTGCAAACATCCTGCCAGAGAATGGCTTCCCCCTCTTATCCAATAAAGCGGGCAAAAAGTATCGTTTTTGTACTGCGTGGTGCGTGTTCTGTCGCAGGTATTGCTGCTTGACAACAGGCCACAATTTGCTCCAAAGTGGGGACGGCAAGACATAGAATAGCTGGATGCGCACGCAATCTCCCAAACTGAGAAACCGACCGCACACAAGTTTGCAAGCTGACTTCTCCTAGGGTCAGAAGGGCAAAGGCATGCCAATGTGTTTTGTTTTGTTTTTTTGCGTTGCATCGTAGAAATCCCCACATCTTCCCCGCTTCTCGGCTTCCCAGCCGCTGCTCTCTTTGTTCCGGCCTCTCCCCTCGCCCCCTGCTGCGCTCTCCAGACTTCTGTTTCGGGCTCGTCTTGCCACGGCCCCCTCCCTCACTTCTGAGCGCCTCCCCCACCTCCAGAATCGACCCTCCGCCCACTGCCCTGGTCACATCCCCTTCGTGCGCTCCACTCCCCGCTCGCTTCTCTCCATTCAGCGCTGTTCGCGCTCTGCTCCTCGTAGCCGACTGCCCGCAGGTTGTGGCATGTGGAGAAATTAAGGTCCCCCCTTGTTACCGGGAGGTATCACCTGTAGGACCTGGAACGCCTGGTTGGCAAAGGGCAAGCCGGCGAAGTAGGCTGGAGGGACAGCTCAGGACACTGTGTGTGCTCTGCTCCTGCAGCTGGTTAAGCAGACTTTGGTCTCCCTTGGAAAGAGCTTGGGTTCTGGGTGGCAGAGGAGGATGTTGTTGCCTTCAGAAGTTGAGAGGGGGCACGGCCCATCGGTCTTGGGTTGAACGGCGTGGATGATTTGCAAGCTGGAATATCCACACGGGAGAACTCATCTATCATGTGGGTTTTCTTGAACTCCGATCTTTAGGCTCCTGGCAGAATGCGTAGCCGGCACACTGGGCATTTTGGAAATTGCTACTGGTGGGCTTCTTCTAGGTAGGTGGTAAGCGTTTGCCTCATGGTGGGAAAACTGGCCCTTGATACAGAGGCTTGGTGTGGTTTTTAAATCACCCCTTTCAACATCCCAAAGCCTTCAAGATGTTTACACACAGTTGATTGGTCTTGCCAGAGTTCATCAGGTGCCTGGTTCAGCATAAGGGGAAGCCCTTTGCAAGCAGCAGTGATATAGTATTACTAATGGATTTTTATTTTTTAAGCATAGTGATAAAATCCTTTCTGGTCTGAAGGCTTGTTTTAAAGGGCTTTCTGTTTTTTTGACTTTGTTCTCTTCCAAAAGAAGCTTGTGGTGCATGGTTTAAACCTGGCAACTTTTTCATCAGTAAATCTTGGCTTAAGTTGAGACTCTTTTGACTATTTTAAAAGTAATTCCAATCACCTTTGTAGTTTTCCTAGAAACAGTCTTTGTTGCTTGAATTTTGGATTACTTATGTATTTTTATTGAATTAGTTAAGCTATTTGTATCCATGTCAGGGTCATTTTTATTTCTTGGCCAGATTAGTACGTAGTCTTATACGGCGAGTATAGCCCAAACTCTATATTTTAACTGGAAAAGTCGGGGCTCATCTTATACACCGGAAAATACGGTACTCAGATGTAGTGTCTCCAGTGTAAAAGTAGAGGGGGATAAGGACTTCATTACATCTTTGTTATAGTATTTCTTCTGATACATTCCAGAATTGTGTCACTATTTCTAGAGATTGCTTTACACTAATGGCTCATAACTCGTCCTCAATTCAGCATATGCCTTATATTTTTTCCTTACTAAATGAACAGGTAGTTCTCAACTTACAACTATTTGTTTAGTGACTGTTCAAAGTTACAACGGCACCAAAAAAGTGACTTATGACTGTTTTTCACACTTACAACCATTGCACATTTCCCTGGTCATGTGATCAAAATTTAGATACTTAGTAACTGGCATGTATTTATTTCTGTTAGTGTCCCAGGGACATATGAGCAGTCAGAATAGATACAAATAGCCTGCTTTATTTGTTCTGATATTTTTCCAGGTATAACTGGAAAGTACTCTTGGTTATTCCCATTTAGAATTTCTGAGGTTTTTTAAAAAATACATGATCATGAAATTTACTTTTAAAGCTGTGCTGTATTGTACTTTTTTTTATTATTATGGGAAACCAGGAGAAAAAAGAAGTCAATGAATCTTAGTTGCTTTATAGAGGTAGTCCTCAACTTACTACCACAATTGGGACCATAAATTGCTGCAGTCATAAGTTGAAACATCCTGTGACTACTGGATTTTTCAGCCATTGTAATGATTTTTCAGCCATTCATAAGTCAAGTCATGCAGTTGTAAGTGCAAATCCAGCTTAATTAATGGTGTTTATGCCACTTTTTATTGAAAACCAGCAAAAACTTGTCAAACATTGTGATGACATGACCATGGGACACTGCACCTGGTTGTAAATGTGAGCTGGTTATCGAGCACCTGAATTATGATCACATGACCACAAGGACAGGGTGATGGTCGTAAATTCAAATTTACATTGTAATTGACTTTGGGGACTGTTGTTAACTTAAGCCATCATTAAACAATGTTGAGGAATATCTGTAAAGCCTTTTTGTATAAATTTTTACAGTTATCTTAATGCAGCCATATTAAATTCAGTATTAGGATACTGCGTAATATATGCTCATCTGTTAGTCATTTATAGATGTGAGGGAAGTATGTATTCATTGATATTCATAATAATTTACTTGCATTCTATGCCACCTACTCCTTGGAATTCTAGGCAACAATAATATTGATGGGATCAATAAACAGGTATTTTGATTATTGTCCCAGCATTTTTATTTCACTTCCACTGGCTGAAATAGACATATTTTTTATGTCAAAACATTGAATTCATACCTGAGATGATATTCTTCTTGAGACATGATAAACTTATGTCAACCTTTCCAAGCCTATTGTTTTTCAGTTTTGTTTAGACAGCAGTTCTTATCATCCCAGTTAGCATAGCTAATGCCAATTTGGGAAGGCCCTCTGCAGTGGAACCATTAAAAATATGGTTCATATATTTAAGCCATTACATCTGTTTTTGTTTTTAAAGATTATTTTCTGACTATTTGTATAATAAATTATTTATTGATTCTGTCCTAGCTTATTACCAGTTTTTAAAGTAATTAATCATTCTGATATATTAATGTTCTGAATACTAAAATCTGAAATATAAACATTCTCTCAAGGCTTATCCACAGAAGTATAAATTAAGAGTCTCGTGAAAATGTCTGCATGTTCTATCTTCAGTGTCAGGTTGTCGTATTTAACTATTTAATCAAGCTCAAATTGTATTAATGCTTTTATTTTACCCATCATCAGTTTTCTATATTTAGGGACGATCTGACAGCAAGCTCAGTTTTCTGAGAAGGTTATTTTCTGAATATTATACTGGTAGAAATCTACTTTTGTGACATTATTACTAAACACAATTCTAACTTTCCAGGAGGAGTTGTCAAATAATATATCACAGCTAATCCATTTAATCGAGAATATGGATACTCGTAAGTCTCTTTATTTTTATTTCTTTTATGTTCAGGAGCTCATATCCAAGGCTTTACATTGCAGAGAGAAACAATGCAAGGAAGAATCAGGTTTTGGATCCAGAAGTTTATTTCCTGGAAATTTATCAGAATCCTTAAACAGCAACAGCAGCAATTATATTTCTAGCACATAACATTCTGGAGCACAGTATAGTATAGCAAGCTAGTATTTACTGCAGGCTAGCATATTAATATTAGTATGAAGGATTAAATAGCAACAGAATTTAGATTCTATATAGTGTTATGGTCTAGAAAGAGGTAGCAACAACAAATGCCAAATTTTGCTGTTTTAAAAAAGGGCTTAGATATTTTTAAACAAAGCTATTAATTGCTACTTGTCATAACTTTATCTTACTGCATCTCTGAACACAAACTGCTGAGAAATATAGGTAGGCGGATTCTGTTGTGTCCCTCTCCGTACTTTACAACTCATGGGGGTTGGTTAACTGCTGTGGAGGTGGAATAGTAATCTGGACATGCCTTTGGTGTAATGTTCTCTGAGAACGGGTGGCAAGAAAAGAGAATACAAAAAAACAGGTTTGCCCATTCTCAGCTTTGGCACTATGCCAAAATTTCAGGTCAGGTGGATCAGCCCTAAGACAATTCAGTGTTTAAGGTAAAAAAAAAAAGATCCCCTTCTCTTTCTGAAAACAGAAAACTTCCTTTGGTGTGTCTGCTGCTCAGACTTTTAAAGATTAGTTTTTCCATCACTTATGAAAGATGACTGAAATTTAAACATTATATCTATTATCTCAAAACAGGACACTTGTTCATTCAGACTTTCTGGCAAACTGTGAATCGTGAATGGAATGGATTAGACCGATTGCGGCTAGATAAATTTTACATGGTAAAGTTAAATTCTTCTTCCCTTTTTAAAAGTTTCTTGGGAAAAAGCATGGAAAATATCCAGGGATATATTATTCTACAACAAAAGATTCACTTTCAGAAATGGGATTGGTAGTAAAACAAATTAACATCTTTTTAAAATGCATTTTCTCATTTAAATGTGCTATTGCCATATGTTTATATTCTTATAAAATAACCTTCCTAAGCAAAAGTACAAATTCATTTTAAAAGAACTTCTAAATCATAATTAGGACATGTTGTTAATTTTAATCCAGATTTCATTTCAGTTCCTTTTATTTTTTTGAATAATTAATGTACATCACATATAAGAGTAATGTAAGTATGGCTGTTGGGTTTTTAGTATTTTATTATTTAGTGTTTAGGTTTTATTAATTTATTTACTGTTGGGATTCCAAATATTTATATTATGAATGTTAATGCATTCATAATGTTAATGTAGTATAAACAATTATGAATCTTTGGTAGATTTCTGTGATATAAAAATAGAAAAATAAATATTCATGCCCTGTTATACAATTAAATTATTAATATTTTAGTCAAAACTAAGAAAGAAAATATGTAAGCGAGCATATAATCTCTATATAATCCTTCAAATAGGATTCCTAGTTCTTAAATGCTTGTTCAGGTATAGCGAGAGAAACGAATTATTTGAACCATTACAGGTAGACCTGGAGTTATGATACCTGATTCAGTGACCGTTATTACAATGGTACTGAATGAGGGGGACTTACAATCGTCCACACCATTATGGCTGTTGCAGTGTCTCCAAGGTCACATAATTGCATTCTGGGTGCTCAGGCACTCGACTTGAGATTATGACATTGCAGCAAGCTACAGTCACCACTGCCTTTTTTGATCTTACCTACAGCTTCCCACAAAAAACAAAAAAAAAATCATTGGGGAAGCTGGCAGCGAAGATCATAAGTTGGTCCTGCCACTTTTTATCCCAAGGACCCCACTATGGAATATGAGAATTCAAGGACTTCATACTCAGTAGCACCTCCCTTGCTCTGTGGCATGCATACATCTTCTGCCAGCTCAACTCTTGTTCCCTAGTACCTGTCTATGGCTTTTGTTAGCCTGTCTGCGCTCCCTAATGTGTACTCTTGGCACTTGCAAACTCCATGTACTCCTTACCTAAGACTGAGACCTATTGCTTTGTAAATAACAAGTTATTTACCAAAGTCATGGTAATGGGAATTCTATTGTTGTTTCCTAAACAAATGCTTAATTTGATCCATAATGTTCATATGACTGTTCTGCAGCTGTGCTTTTCAGAGATAATAGGAATGTATCTGGAAGGTACCAGATTTGAGAAAATTGGCCTGGTCAGTTTCATAGATAGATTTTCAGGGTATTTAGGAAATTGAAACTGTTGAAGTGTTATAAAATGGAACATGCAATCTAGAGCCCTATGCTATACCTCAACTTCCATATCATTAGTCAGTTTAACAGTTGGCAAAAATGCTCATTTGAAGGAATGGAATTTTTTAACAACCGTGTGGTAGCTTAATGACTGCTTGGTTCACTTAACAACCTTGGTGGCTGATCTTATGGCTGTCATAAAAACAGTTGTAAAGTCAAGTCAGGTGACGTGATGACTCACATAATGATTGTAATAACTTATGACCAAAATTCTGGGCTCAGTTGTGGTCGTTAAGTGAGAACTACCTGTACCTCCTTTCCCATTGTAAAAATGCTGTCCAGCATTCAGTGAATGAATAAGATGATTGGAATTTAAACATTGGGCTTGTCTTTCTCACTCCTCTTTCTCACTTATGGACCACAACCAAGACCTTTATTCCTCTCAGAAACAGTGGATGCACAGAAATTCACTGTGCATTCAGCCAACATAGCATTGGATCTTAAATTCATAACGTTAACAAACAGTTCCTCCGTGAGGAGTAAAATTTAGCCTAAAATGTGTAAAGAACATCCCTATGTTATTCCAAGTTCTTTCAATACATTAAGTGCTGTCCTATAAATTTAATAACATGATTGGAAAAAATGTGTGCATCTTTTTTTTTTCTAACCTAGTTGATTCGCATGATGCTGAGGCAGTCCTTTGAAGTTCTGAAAAGAAATGAGTGGAATGAAAGGTAGGCCATGTCTGTTGTTTGTATATTGTGCCAGTCTTGTGTGCTTTTGATTTTTATCATTATATGTATCTCACCATTGCGTTTGGAAATCATGTTTTATGGTGCACCTAATTTTGTAAATCAGACTGGTTTATCATGATAGATATATGCATTGATTTCTGTGAGATCAATATTTACCTGCTTAATTACCAAACAGAACATTTCATCTGTTAAAAATGATCTCTACATGACATTTCTTTTAACTGACTCTTCTATGAACATCAATCATCTGCTCATTGATTTAATCTCATATGATCTACAGGTAGTCCTCAATTTATGATCATTCATTCAGTGACCATTCAAAATTGCAGTGGTGCTGAATAAAGGGACATAAAAACCTATACCCAAAGTGGTGGCCACTACAACTCCCTCACAGTCACATGATGAAAATTTGACAGCTTGGCAATCTTCCTGCTCTTACAACTGATCACAGGGACACTGCAGTTGTCTCCACTAGTTATCTTTCCCATCATCCTGCACTTCCAGGTCCCTTGGGGCTGCTTCTCACCTAGCTGAGTCCCCACAGGCCTTGGGCCTGCTTTCTGCACCATTGGATCTCACCGCCTTGGTCCTTCTCCTTGCCTTGTTATGTCTTGCTACACTTACCTCTTCCAATGATTGCCTTTCCAAACGACAGCCCAACCAATGTAACTGTTTCCAGGGACCACATGTGAACTGGGGAAATGCTGCCATCCTGGAAGTGGGTACCATTTGTGGAATCTCTCAGAAGAGTGCAATTTTCCACATTGGCGCCCACTTCCAGAATGGTGCAAGGCAGCCTCTGCAGGAAGGCTGCACATCACATCAACTGGGCATTCTTTTGAAAAGGTGATCTTCAAAGAGGTAAGTGGAGGAAAGCATGATGGGGCAGCGAGGAGGCCCAAAACTATGGGACCCAGAAGCGTGGGAAGCAGCCCTGAGGTCAGTGTGAACCCAATAGGACCAGAAACGGGCCTGAGGCCTGTGAGGACTCAGCCAGGTGGGAAGCAAACCCAGGTTCTATGGGATCTAGCAGGTGAAAAGCTTTGCAAAGGGCACCTTGGGGTGAGGGAGGCCTGGGAACACAGGCCACATGTGAATTGGTGAAGTGCTATTGTGGGAGCCTGGTCTTGAAATAGAATGCAGGCCTGCGCCAGGTGTCCCAGGGCCTCCCCCACCCTGAGGTGCCCTGTACTCCACTTAATGACCACAATGGGGAGAGCTGAGATTACAGTTGTTGAGTGAGTGGGCATATGGATATCTGGCTTAGCAACCACAATGACTTAACTATCATAATTTTGGGCTAATTGTGGTCGTAAATCATGGACAACTGTATATAACTCCTCCCATTATTCTATATCAAAAAAGACACAAAATTGAAACCAAACTGGGAAGTTGCGTTAATTTTGCCATTAAAGTGTATAACTACATATTTTTATAAAATACAGTAGCTCTTTAATTTTAATTATGATATGTATCCTGCTCAATGAAATCGTGATACAAGATGTAGGATTGCCTTTTAAAATGAAGTATTAAAATCAGGTCTTCTCAGCTAACTATTTTTAAAAAGCGTATACTGGGACGAGATTGGGCCCCGTTTCAGTTTCGGGCTTTTCTTGTTCCTATATTACATGGAGATGAAACCATCTGGTCCATGCTTTGCCAAATGTATTTAGGTGAGCACTTTTTGGACCTGACAAAAGATTATATGATAAAATGCAACTGAATAGTCTATGCCACTAACATTTTTTTTACATTTCTTTCCAGTTTAATTGAACGATTTCTGAATGTGTTAATGATGGAAGTTATGCATCCAGACAGCCATGCTCCCATTGGTATTAAATTGCATTTCATTGATATCTATCTGGAAGAACTGGCTAAAGTTGGAGCTAAAGAGGTCAGTAGCAAGTTACATGACATTTAGGCATCTGAAAAGCATCGTTAGGGGAAGATTATTACACTTTACTTCTGTCGTGGAAAAACCCAATGAAAAAGATGAGAGACAGCAACACAAAACAATAATTCTTACTTTAAGATTCAGAGGTTTATTTTGCTAATAATTTGGAACATAGCAGACATAAAACACAGCATCACTTACATTAATAACCCATTGCAATGAGTTCCACTGACATAGCACCTCAAAGGATAGCTATAGGCCAATGGCAAATCAATCAGGTCCAGACCCAATTCTTTATACCCTTTCTCGTTCAAAGACTATAGTCAGATGGTTTGCTGACTTTCTACTGACTTCCTGCTGACCTTCTGCTGAACATACCTTTCCACATATACCTGTGTACATTGGAACCCACATCCATCAACTACTTACAGTTCCCTATTTCTTACTGTTCCAGACTTTATGTTTTAAATATATCTGAAACAAGCAAGCTTAGCAAAATCATATTAAGTAAAGTACAATTGCAAACTGCGAAATTAATATATATATATTGTATTTAACCAATTCATCTTTATTTTAGAACATCTTATGCCAATAAATATTTTCCCTTTATGGTAGTGCTTTGCCCTTTCAGGCTGCCCTACTATATATAAATAATAAACTGCAGTTATGCAAGGAGTGAGGATAATAGTAATGTCTTTTCTATTTTTTTCTGGTTTCAGATATTTATATTAGAAGTAGTACAAAGTCATTGCTGTACTGATATCAATACCAGTAAATGCTGAAATAACAATTTACAGATTAAGAATTGCTGAAAATTCTGAAAGTATTTCAGTTGATTATGTAATCATTCCAAATAAGCTCTACTTTTCTCATTATTTCTTTTTTCTTCTGGAATAAGTTATTTCACTTTTGGGTATCTTTTGGATTTTGGATAATGATTTTAGAATTGACTGATAAAGATTATGTTGAATTAATGTTTTGTATTTTATGTTTACAGCTCACAGCAGACCAGAACATTAAGTTTATTGAACCATTCTGCAAAATCCTTGCAAGGACCAAGGAGTATGTTCAAATCTTGACTATATTTATATTAACTTGCGTTTTTAAAAACAGTAAATAAAAATCTGAATGGGAGTGCAGAACAAAGAAAAAGCTATTGTGAAGGGATACCAGCATGCTCACTATGAGAGAAATACAGGTTTTTCTTTAAACATATCTCAAAATGAAAGTATGTGTAACTATAGCAACAACATCCATTTCTATGTAGCAATTATAGACATGATTGTTCTTGATCCTCCTGCACACCTCGGAAGATTAGAGAACTATAATCATGTGATTGTCAGTTTTTCCTTTCTTATTTTCCGAATGACTCAGAACTTGTTTAAGCTAAGCGTTAGGCTACAAAGAGGATCTACTAACCACATTCTCTAATTATATTCCCCCCCCAATCTTTTTACTGTTCAGTCATCTTATGCTGCAAGCCATAATCTGTGGCATCTTTGAAACCATTGTGGATCAGTCCCCATTTGCCATCGAAGATTTAATGAAAGAACTAGAAACTGGCAATGATGTTGACAGTTCCTCAGAACACGAAAAATGGAGTGACAAAGAAGATATAGAAATGGTCAGAGGTGAGGATCTGGTGTCCCTAACGCTTGCTTTGGAAACATCTAGAAAAATTATTCTAGTGTTTTCTGCACAGAACTTTCTGTTAGCACTGTACAGAAAGTTCTGTGAATCTAAAAGGCTCCAGTTCATTCAGAAGGAAATGGAAATTAAAAGAATCCATTGTTCTAGAGAGATACTTCTTGACACCTGTTTATTTTTTAAGCAGAATTTAAAGTTTAGTTTGCCTTCTAACAAGCCTCTACCCAATATTTATAAAAGGCTGTATTCTCTTTTACTTCCTCCAGGTCCTAACACTGATTTCAGATATACTATCTCTGCTGAAAACACTATAAGCTGTATTCGGTCATAAAGGAGAGGTTTTCTCATATATCAGGACTTCTCCTTATTTCCTCATATTACATACTCAAATGATCTCTAAGGTCCTCTAACACAGTGGTTCTCAACCTTTTTAATGCTGCAACCCCCAACCGGTCGTAAGTCGAGGACTTTTGCTGCCCGGGAGCGCCGCGCATGCGTGGTGCCGCTCCCTGCGCCAGCCAAGGCGTAGCTGGCAAGGGGCAGCGACGGCGCAGGGCAACCACCGACTGGGCCACCAGCTGGCCCAGCCCAAGGGAGGTAAGGCACCCGCCGGGCTACACACGCGCCAGCAACCCTCCTTGTGCCTGCTGGCCTCCCACCTCCCACCCCTGGCCATCTTTTACTTACATTTTTAGTAGTTGCTCAGCGGGGAGGGGTGGAAACTTCCAGACAGCTCGCCTTCGCTGCAGACAACTTGCAGCACCGTTTGCAGAATGGGACTTTTGGCGGGCTCAGCAGGGCAGAGACAGCCTGGACAATTCCTATTGGCTTTTGAAAGCCAATAAAATTAGACTCTATTCAAGAGAGTCTATTGGCTTTCAAAAGCCAATAGAATAAACGGGAGTAGCACAGCTAAGGAAAAGGGGGGAAAATGGCAGACTGCGTTGTTTGGCGACCCCCGTGAAATAGGGTCTTGACCCACAGGTTGAGAACCACTGCTCTAACAGATTTTGTCATAAAGTGACAAGTAACAGGATCTTATTTTCTTGGAGATTTTCAGCTTCATTGGCTAAATGAAGGCAGGAAATATTTTTCCCATGATGAGCAGCACAAAGCAAAGAGTGAGTGGGACTAAAGTGAATAGGAACTATCCATTCAATCTCTTGACACCTCGTTTTTATTTTTGTTTTTTTCTTTATAATATAGGCAGGGGCTTGTCAAATCAACTGTCTCCAAATTCAGAGGCACATGGTAATATTTCAGAAGATATAGATGCTGATATTGGACCAGTTCTTCAGGTAGTCTCCACTTTTAGCGAACAATACTAGTTTTAGATCTCTAATTACTAGAATTATGGCAATCGTGGGACTAGGTTGGGGAAGACTGATGCAGGGTTTGAAAACCTCTGATTTAAAACTAATAAATTGCATTGGCTACTTTATTTTCAACACCTGGAAATTAAATCAAGCTGGCTATCAGTTTTTTTACCAATGCAATATGAGGGGTTTTTTTGGCATTTATAAGTTGTATATACTTCAAGTTCTGAGGAACATGCCATTTGAGCAATATAGCATGTATTTGCTCATAAACAATGACGGTCCACATCTTCCTGAATTGCACAATCTTATTGTGATTTTTTTTTTAATTGTTAAGGATTCAAGCTGTGATGAAGGGACCGAGAAGGAATTTGAGTGAATTTAGACTAGTGAGAAAAAGTACATATTTTGGATGGTAAATAAAAAGAGAAAAGAATGGTGTTACGATATTAACATTTTAGCATTTTTGAACGAAATGATTATTAAAAGGCTGATTTACGTTGCTTTCTTTCTTTGACAGTTTGATTATGCAGCAATTGCCAACACAATCTTTGAGTTAAGCAGCAGAAAAAACACACCTGCTTTTAACAGAAAGCGCCTCTACAAATTGGTTAAAAAGTATGTTTCTTGACATTCTTATGATTTCCCTGGGCATCCTTTTTTTCTCTTAACCTTTCAGTTCACTCTTTTTTTTAACTTACTTTTCAACAGCAATAAATACAGTACTTTCTGTTATGGAAGGTTTGCAAATGACTAAAACAATATAATTTCTTTTCACTTCTTTTTCCAGATTTCAAGATCTTGCAGAAGGTAAAACTGCATTATTTTGTTCAAGCCTTTGGGGGTAGAAAATATACACTAGGGTTGGATTTGTTGCCCTTTGAAGGAATAATCATGATTTTCCACATCAAAGCTTAAGGCAAAAGTGAAAGTAAACTTTCTTGATTTATTTTCTAATCCTGATGGCTTTGTGGTCATGTCCATGTAGTGATCATGGGAACAATGTGGAAGTATTTGCCATTTCATTCTTCTGACATAATTTTGGAATTCTTAGACAACTCTATAGCCCTAGGAGTGCCTGATGGTCTCCCAGACATGCACAAACCAAGTCTCACTTTTTCTAGCTTCTTTTAAGTTCTGGCACTGTGTTGGTACCTGATCTGGACTTCAGATTACAGCTCTATTTACAGCTGGAATTTGAGAACTTTTTCTCCCCTCTGTGGAAAGCCACATAGTCACTACAGTTAGTGGAATCAGTGCAAAAATATGTGAGGCCAGCTCCTTTGCCCTCTACTCTTCCTTCCTATCAGGCTTCTGTTAAGATGGAAAATTGCTAGTGCTCTGTTGTTTTATTGTGTTATAAAAAACAAGTAGTTCATTATATTGTTTGGGTACAGAGATATTTATATAGCACTGACTGCAGAATATTAACATTCTGATTATTTAGATCAGTGATTCTCAACCTTTCTAATGCCGTGACCCCATAATACAGTTCCCCATGTTGTGGTGTCCCCCAAGTGGGTGTGGCCACCAATAAGAGGGAGTAGGACAGCTAGGGAAAAGGGAAAAAAATGGCAGACAGCATAGTTTGGTGACCCCCGTGAAATGGTCATTCGACCCCAAATGGGGTCCCGACCCACAGGTTGAGAACCACTGATTTAGATGACTTATTTTGTCTTTATTTTTCAAATTTCATGTCTATTATCAATGCCTTCTAAAATGTTAATGTTGATAAACATATGGTTGCTTAAATTTTACAAGCACTGTAAACTTTCTCAGCGCTCTTAACTGATGTAAGGCTCTTTGCAATGGGGCCCTGGTTACCTATCACTGATTTCAGTTTTGTTCCTTCCCATCTTATTCAAATAAATGCTTTATCTGCTAGTAAAATATTCATGATAAAATACACGCACGAGTTAAAAATAATAATAATGATGATGATGATAAAGTTGGAAGGGACCTTGGAGGTCATCTAGTCCAACCCCCTGCTCAGGCAGGAAACCCTATACCATTTCAGACAAATGGCTGTCCAGTCTCTTCTTAAAAACTTCCGGTGTTGGCGCATTCACCGCTTCTGGAGGCAGGTTGTTCCACTGGTTAATTGTTCTAATGGTCAGGAAGTTTCTCCTTAGTTCTAGGTTGCTTCTCTCTTTGGTTAGTTTCCACCCGTTGCTTCTTGTCCTGCCTTCAGGCGCCTTGGAAAATAGCTTGATGTTCATGTGTATGAAGAATCTTTTCAAGAATATTTGGCTTATGGCAGTTCTTTCTTCGAATGTCCTTTTTAGGGAGTTTCCCTCAAGATGGATTCCCTGAAGATGTTTCTACAGATGAAGATGATGATAGCTTCAGCAGGAGAAAATTGAAAAGAAAATCTGGCAAACCCTTAGATAAAGCTCAGTTGGGGAAAAAAGGTAGAAAAAAAAGACATCTGTTTGTTTCCTGATCACACTAAGCATTTGTTTTTAATCACTGTTTGTTGAACCAGCCAGAGGTCTGTTGAACCGGCCATAGCACTAAGGCATGATGAGTGGGTCTGCCAACTACACTAAACCAAAAATGAATTATATTATGGTTCAACGTTATGCATAAAATAGACAATTTCATATAATCTGCTAATTTAGGCTGCTAGTATAATTATTTTCATTGAAGGAAACCCTATTGAACTCAGTATGACTTAGTAACAAGCAGGCAGTAATACCTCTATTGTCAATAATAGTACTGCATGTTAAATATAACTGTTGTAATAGAGTGCCCACAGAAATTGGCAGAAATGGCTTTTGCTAATGGATTGTAAGTATTGACTGAAAGCCACAGAGCTCTGTGGATAGGCCCAGAGCTTTTCCATAAGTATAAAGAGTTTGGATGTGAAAGTAATTCATTATAATGATCATAATCATCCACAGCTGCCAAGATCCTTACTAACACAAAATACTACGTATTAAAGGCATAACATTTGCCATGCTGGGTTCAAATCAATTTTTTCCCCAAATGATTAAACTATCTGAAAATGCTTAAATGAGAATTAATGGCAGGATTAAACATGGTTTTTATAATCAGACATATTTTTCTCTTCATTTAAAAGTAGACTTCTCTTATCAACTTGTCACGAGAGATGCTATTCAACTTAATATCACTTAAATTTTTCTTGACAGACAACAATCAAACCCAAAAGAATGATAGTGAGGAAGAAGAGGCCAACGCAGGGCTACAAAAAAAGAAGAAGAGAAAGAGAAAACCCAGTCAGACAGCTGGTACTTTCGTGTCCTCTAGAAATAATGAGAATAGACCAGTCAGAGTTGAGTCCAAAACACCAGATCCAGCCAACAAATCCTCAGATATCAGTAAACAGCAGAAGTCTTCAAATACAGACAACAATGAAGTTGCTTCGGTGATTCCCATTGAAGGACTTGGTGATGATTCTTCCTTGAAGTCACTGACATGTTTAGTCAATGGCATAAAGAAGCCTTCCCCCCACAAAAATGGGAGCCTAACGAAAGTTCCTATAAAAATTGTGTGTCAGAATGGACAGAATTATGACTCTGAAGAGGACCCTAGTTATTGTACTACAGGAGGCCACACTGGTAAAATTACAAAGAGGCAGAAGAAATCAAAGCCAGGAATCACTGGAAAGCTTTTTTCTGAAGAGAGTGTTAATCTGCCAGAGAAAAAATGCCTTGTAGAGTCAGTGCCTATTGTGCTCCAGAAAGTCAAGTTGCAGAGAGAAAAAATGTTCGGGAATTTGGGGAGGATTACATGCTCCAAACAGAAAGCAATTAGCTTGAAAATACAAAGAAAAGTCAAGAAAGACCCAAATTCCACAGAAAGAAATGAACTTGAAAACAAGAAGAGGAAGAACGAAGTAGGTGGATATACACTGTTGAATTTAACAAACTAAATCATTTTCTAAATTTCTTATCCATTTTCTGAAATGGAAAAAAGAGCATTCTTACTCTAGTCCAGTTGGTTAGAGATAAAACAGCATCAATTTAATGCTGTAATTTCACATTTTAATTTAAAATTCTACATCCTTAGGCTAATCAGTTGGCTAACTGAAAGGCATGCTTCTGAACCACATGAGAGCTAAAAGAAAACAAACAGGCAAAGCCTATAGAGCACATGATTCTGCCCAACATATCTCCTGCAGTCTTCATCTGGTGTGTACAAAGGTCTAAAGGAAGACCAAACATTTGATTTTAGATAACTTCTTCATCAGGGCTACATTTATGCCTTTCATCTATTAAGCAAGGTTTGCTTGTGAATGATTGGAGAAATAAGGAAAGGTCACATTTTAAATTGAACCAATTTTGCATGCCCTTAAATGTAAATCATTTTATTTCCAAATCCTAAATAAAATTGTTTTATTTGGAAAAAGAACATAGTTTTGCTCTTTCCAAAATATTTATCTTGTATTCTTTAACTTCCCTGAAGCAGACTATGCATGTTATTTCTTAAGACTGGTTTCCATGGAAAGGCATTCATGTAGCTATTGCTGGATTTATAAATCTGTCTCCCAACTTGGTATTTAATGTGGCTGTACAAAAATAAAATGGAGGAGTGGAGGCATGAAAGAATTCTTAATAGGTGAACATAAACCTTATGTGCTATTTATTGACTACGTTATGCATGCTTTCTGCTCTTTTTCTCCTTGCAGGAAACTGGTGGTATTGCTCTTCCCATAAAGAAAACAAAGGCAAAAGTGGAGAATGATTTTGTGAAGTTTAAAAAGACAGCCTTACCAAAGCCAGCCTTCTTTAGAAAATCTAAAAGAAGCATTACTGCCATGCCGGTATGATAACCTTTCTATAGTTTATATCTTGAGAATGTTTAGAATAATAGTTTGAGTTCTTTTTAAACAATGGCATTTTTCAAGATAGGATTGTGATGAATCACTGCATAAGAGTCCTTGTTCTCTAAAGACTGCTTGTTTAGTCTCAATTCTGAAACTAAATATGCAATTCTACAAACATACTGCTTTTAGAATGGCTTTTGCAAACTGTTCTGTAGGCCATCTGGCCACTTGCAGGACATTGGCAAATTGGATGATAGTGTATGTTGGCTGATGCTTTGTAACTATTGTGATTTGGTTCAATATTCTAATAAAGATGTTGAAAAATACTTTAAGCCAATACAGATTTGGCCCAGGAAAACAACTATATTTCTCTTTTAGTTAAGCAAGCTACAATCTTCCAGCTCCAAAAAGGTTACCTTTGGATTAAATAAAAATATGACTGCTGGTAAGACATTTTCTTTCTTGCTTGAAAGGCCTGTGTTATTACATCATTTGTGTGATAAACTGAATGTTAAAAGAGTTTTTGCTGGTCAGAAACTTATTGCATAAGCATTGGTTTTGTTAAAATGGCAGTAATGCGTATATTTTGCTAGAAGCTTAAAAGCATATTTTGGTCTGCTGAGATCCCATCTATTTTCAAGTAGCATGTGAAGAATAGTTTAAAAATAAACATTAATTTGCATTCTGAAGGTCTTTTGCTAATAAAAAAAGCATCTATTAGAAGGATTCAGTGTGTCTCCCTTCACTTACACATAAGTAGTTTATATTCCTAGTAACAAGGTGACACAAGACATGTAATGTTTTTCTTTCTAATCTTTTGCTTTACAGAATTTAAGAAGACAGACAAAAGTATCTTAGTCAGTCCAGAGGGAGGCTCCCGGGTAGCTTTCAATCCTAAGCAAAAACCACCCCATGGGGTCCTAAAGTCCTCCTCTGGCTCTTTGATGGAAACTCCTCAAATAAAGATGTCTCTTATAATTCCAGCTAAGAAGAGACCAACCGCTGTGGATTTCTTCTAAGTCAAATAAATGGAAGAGAGTTTTGTTCTGAACATTTCCACATCCAACTATTTTTTGAATAATTTTCAGAATCTTATTTTCACAGTTAATATGATACTATGCATACGGTTTTGATTATGTGGCCTCTGGTTCTTCAAAAAGCACTTCTTTGGCTGCAGATTAGAACTGCTTTATGTTGTTAGCAAAAATAAATAAAATAAAAGATAATATAAAAAGGAGTGAAAATCATTTTTTCTAAGAACAATAGTTATCTCACGAATATTTTGCAAAGCTTTATTTTAACCTGCTTTTTTGTACTCTTGTTTATTATTTAATCTTATATGGCAGTGGTGGCGAACCTATGGCACGGGTGCCAGAGGCGGCACTCAGCCCTCTCTGTGGGTACGCACACCGTCACCCCACTCCTAGGCCTTCAGCTGGGTTTTATAAAACCTTGTCGCTTTAGGCCTCCGCCGCCATGTGCAAAAAAAAAAAAAAAAGGTTCAATCAATCAATTTCAACTTCTTGCAGGAAAAAAAAAGATTTTGCAAAGTTGGAATTGATTGAACTTTTTAGTCCCACCCAGTCTGCCATTACCACCGCAGCCACGCCCACCCAATGGGCTACACCCACCCGGCACCCGACGATGCATAAGTGGGTTTTGGGTTGCAGTTTGGGCATTCGGTCTCTAAAAGGTTCGCCATCACTGTTATATGGGCTGTTCTGCCTTTTTTTCTACCCTGTTTTATCCCCCCCATCTAAAACTTTGGGTTAAAAATAAGAGTATTTATTTAAAATAAGTTTTTCAAAGGGAAAAAAGTCCTTGTTTGAATCACTTAATAGTATACATTAAAACTGTTACTATTCAAACTCATGCTGCACTTTGCACACAGTGCTTAAGCATGTGTGATAATAGTCTTAGCAATTTCAGAATTGCACATCTGTTCATAAAATGTATATTTTCTAATCTGATGCCCTTCGGATATTTTGCGACTAAAATTCCGAGCCAGCATGATCCATGTACTTACGTGGAAGGAAAAGATAATCTACATATTTTTCCTAATAAATGCATATTTATGCAGCTGGCCTACACAAAAGCATTCATTCAAGGTCTTGTTCTTCCTCTATTAAAATGGATTAAATTATATTATCACTTTTGCAGAAGCCTCTGTGCTTTTTAAGGATAGTTAATAATGCTATGTGAGTCAAAAAGGGGGTGTGGGATTCACTATATCTAAATTCCTGCTGATGTCAGCAGGATGCAAATAGTATTTTACTGGAAATCTTTCTCCCACCTTCAGAGTTCCTGTCTTGTCAATTTGCAATACATGGAAATGATTAGATTATTAAATTACTGATTAGATTCATTGTAATTTGGGATCAAGCTGAGGAATAGAAAGGTTTGAGTTCCCATTGTTAGAAGCATGCCACCTATTATCTTATATAAATGGTAAAACATTTTTTTTGGCTGCTGGTGGTATTGGAATTTCAAAGACAATTTTTCTCTTCCTCTATTCTCAGCAGAATGATTCTAAAAGTTTATATAAAGTTTAATGCAACTTCCCAGGAACCAATGTCTTCAGTATGAAATATGCTGATGTTACCATTCCTCTTCATTTTGACGTTATAAAATGATCTTTACATCAAATAGGTATTTTATTAGAAACTATTCCTCATTTCTTTAATCAATATAGTAAAAAGCACAGTTCAGCAAACCTTGCAAACAGTTTATAAATTGGTGGGAGGGGGTTTAAAGCTTTGTAATAAAAATGTTATTTCTCTGTTTTGCATTCCAGAGAATGAATGGTTCTTTTGAGCAATTAGTTACTTTAGTATCTCTTCAGTGTGCTTATACAGTTGCAAACTAATGACATTTTTGGTTTTATTTTCGAACTTGTTAATATCACTGACAAGTATCTTATGTGCTTGAAATGAGGTGGCTTCGATTGTGTCACAGTTTTAAGTAACGTAAGTCAATTAAGAATACAGAATCTTACATCAGATGCTGTATATCTTTCTTGACACTTTCATGAAATACAAAGGAAGAAAATGTGTTACTATATTGTGTTAATATAATTTTATTAAATTGATGCTAATATACAAAAGCAAGAACATTAAGACATTGCTTTAAAAACAATTTGAATGTGGAATTGGAAGGATTCAGTCTATCTACTTATGACAAGGGCATGCCTAAAATCAATTATACTCAGTAAGTTATAGATCATTTTCTTATACAAAGTGCTGCAGGGCAAACCTCTGGACCAGCAACTTCAGCTGCATCCATAAGCAACTGTCTGAACATTCTATATCATTCCACTGACCAGAACCAGTTGGTTAAATCTAGGCACAGTTTGTATTTCTAAGAAAACCTTTGTTATACAGTATTTTAGAAGCTAGGGCACAGTGGAAAAATATAGTAGATATCTAGCACATTGGGAATCTGTTAGATAAGACTATCAAGGTCCATGTGGGGGAAAAGAGGAGCTATCAAAAGCATTTTGCACAGGCAGTTTTTAAACCTGGAGTTGACCGTGACTAACAGGATAACATTGACCAGGGACGTCAAACTGCCAGTGTCATGGTTCCGACATAATAATAATAAAAACTTTATTGTTACTTTGAATGTACACCAATCGGCATACATCAAAATGAAACTCTTCAAAGAACTTCGATGCATTGTTTACCTTAAAGAATCTTTATTTGAGTAGCATAACATTGGCACTAACACAGTCGAAGCCAAAAACTGGATTCCCCTTCCCTGAGCACATAGTATCAAAGCACAGTTCCCTCCTCCAATTAACAGTCATAAATCACATTCTCCAATTAGTTTGAAATGCAGGCTCTCCCTCCAGTTCTTCAGCAGGCCAATTCTTATCATCTCTTATTTCATTAACCTTGGTTCACACCCTAGTCCAGTATTATTATGTCTATCTAAGCCAGTGTTTCTCAACCTTGACAATTCTGGGAGTTGAAGTCCACATGCCTTAAAATTGTCAAGGTTGAGAAATACTGATCTAAGCTCTCGTGCACATTCCTCCCCCCTGCCCCCCAGCATCATCTAACTCTAAAAGTAAAACGTAAGAAGAAAATGGTTGCATCCCTAACTTAGCAAAGCAAAAACATCCGATGTTAGCAGCGTTGACAGCCGCCCCGCGGGCTGGATGCGTCATGCAGAAGCCACATCCACTCCAGCTCCGTCAAGGGGGAAAAAGTTGTGATATGTCGTGACATCATGTGACGCAGCGTGTTTGACACTCCTGATGTTGACCATTGCCGTTCCTGTAATGATTATACAATTGAAAACAAGATAAATGCAATACCATGCTGTCTGTTAAACGGTATACATTTTTCTATCCAGCTTAGTTTATACACATATGTTCCATTTTGCAGTAGTTTTGCTGAAAGTTAAATACAAAAATATAACGTGTTTTACAGTTGTATTTAATACTTTTAAGAGTACCTCTAATGGTTTTATTATCCAACGTCAAATCCATCACAATTTCTATATGAACCTTGTTTCAGCATGACATTTTTTATGTTAAAGGAAAGTGTATATCTTCTATGTTTGATATGTGTTAAGATATTCTTTTTATGCAGCAATTTTAAATCCATATTTTGCAACAAAAATATCACATGTTTTTAAAATGATAGACAAATTCATCCATGGGCATCTTGTCCATGTATTATCACAAACATCCAAAGTTATTGTAATGGTTTTTGATAAAAGAAGCTGAGGTTGGAGGTTGATTTAGTTTTGTTTCTCATTGGAAGATGTTGCCATAGGAGGATGCTATTGGGCTGGCATCAAAGATGGAGTCTTAGAAAACAACAAAAAGAATTGGGACAAGAGTTTTAATGGAGGCAATACAATGGCTGATACAATCTATGATCTAGACACAAATGATTGCTCAGGATCTGTTATTTTAGTGAAGAGCAATAACACAGGACGGTTGGCATGTATCTGCAAACTTTTTTCAGGTTTGTGTTATTGATTGGCCAACTGGATCAGAAAGGCTTACCATGTGGCAAGTTGGTCATCAATTCATGCAAATTGACCACAAAATTTGAGAATCCTGATATATTTTCATATATTTTTAAGAATGATTAGAACTCACACATTTTGTGCTCATTTTGTAGAAAATGAGGAGTGCATACTTGGCAAAATCCCACTGACAGGACTAATGTTATTCAAATTTTGGGATAAGCTTGCCAACATCTAGGCTGTGCACATGCTAGGGTTATCTCATTTACTGTCTAGATGATATGTTTAATACAAACTTCTCAAAGAAACCCTGCTGAACTGGCAGAAATATATTATCAGCAAAGTGCTGTTTTGTTTCTAATTTTTAAAATGTATTTGAAAAATAGTCTGATTCAGAAGATCTCAAATATGGGGTTTTCCAAATCAAAAAAACTATCTAGAAAATTTTAACTATATGTGGTTTTCCCACTTGAAGGAGGAAAAGACCTATTCAATTCAAATAAGCTTTGAATGCACCTGTATAGGATTGTACTGTTTTTATTTATTTGGTTGTTTATTTGTTTTATTTATTTATTTAATATTTACAAATTCAAACCAGGCAGTTAAAATGCTTTTAAAATAGTTAAATTTCTACTTTTGTTTTTTTAGAAGAAAAGCAGCTGTCTTTTAAATATTATATTTAAAGTTAAATTTGAAAATGATGAGATATAACCATCAGAATCAGTAAAAAAAGTGTAAAAAATCAATTTAAATATAAATAAAATCCTATTTATATGAAATGGGGGGTGTCTTCAAAAGCTTATTTGTTTTAATAAGACAATTACAAGTTCAACTACCCCAAATGCGATTATTCTTTCAGATTGTATCTAAATTACGTCAAGTATAAGCAGGCAATACAAGCTAGCAAAGATCCATTAGCTCACAATACTTTTTGCAGACTTCTCAGGGTCATAAGTTCCTCAATTCGCAGCTGGAAATCAAGGTTTTAACCTGCATACAGTAAAAACAAATAGGTAATGTGTGAAAATAAAATAAATATGTGTGCATTTAACAATAAGTGAATTTACAATTCAGAGTGAGGACCTCAGATATATAGATATACCAAGTGCATATTATTCAATGCAGATGAAGAGAAAAGGGGTCTAACTTTTTCAGTAATCCTCATGTTCATTCAAAATGCTGTCTCTTCAAAGGCTGCTGCAGAAATGTCACTGTCATATTGTTATTTTTAGTGTGGTATTGCTGCACTTAAAAAAAAAATCACAATCATGAAGTCTTGAAATCATATTGACCATGCTGTTAATTGCTGAAATTGCATCTAAATAACTTTGTTTTTTTAATGCTAATTTTAATCCAACCAAGAAGCAGGCTTTTTGCTATAGTAAAAAATAAAACCTAATTATCTCCCAGGTAACATGCCTGAAGATGAATATAGGCACAAATAAATGTACCACATAGTAATTGTGTTCTTCATCAAATGTATACCATAGTAAAAAAAAATGAAATTACAGACATGATCAGTAATACCTATGGAAAATGGTATTAGAAAAAACATCTTGAAGAGAATTTGGAAGCTGTAACTAGTGCAGAATGCAATAGCGCATGTGTTTTTGGGGCCCCTTAGGTGGCCCATAGTACACTGCTGTTTTGCAAGCTGCACTGGCTGCTAGTTTGCTTCCAGGTACTATTCAAGCTGTTGGTTATTACTGTTAAGCTCCTTCATGGCATTGGTCCAGGCTATCTGAGGAACCATCTCACCCCAGTAGGTTTGGTCTACCTACCCATGCCAGTAAAAGAGGCATGCTACAGACCCCACCGGTCAGGAATTTTGGCTGGTGGGTGCAGAAGAGCCTTTTCTGCCATGGCTCCTGCCCTTTGGAACATCATGCCTCCTGAGGTGAGATCCACATCCATCCTTCTGACTTCCCATAAGGGTCTGAAGACCTGACTCTGCCAATTGGAGGCATCATGCCGCAAGTGGTTGATGATTAAGACAAGATCCCACCTTCCCTTATGTGCATCTTGCTCCCTTCTTCCCCATCTTTTAATTGTAAATTATTATTATTATTAAGATTATTGCTTCAATGTTTTATTGTCTTTTAATATTTGTAAGCTGCCCAGAGCCACTTCTTGGTGAGATGGTCAGCAAAACAAATCAAATCAATAAATAAAATCTGAAAATAATCAGGCACAAACTTGTAACAGTTCTTGGTAGCAGAATTTCAGTTAATGTAATCAAATTTCTTAACAAAAATATATATTTTAAAAAGAGTGAAAAAGAATCCATTCAATGAAGGTGGTACAGTGCTAAAGAGTTAACAAAGAAGTGGCAGAGATATTTAAACTCTAATTTGGCTCCCTAACAGAAATCTGTGTGTGGGCGTGAGTATGCACACGTAAACAAACACAGGGAACCAAATGAATAGAACTGAATTATGGCAATTATGAAGAACAGAATGTTGCAGGATGAAAAGCAGAATTGAAGCTTGAGAATGACAGAAACACTATCAGTTAATATACATTTACTTTGAACTTAATCTTTGAGACAAGATGAACTGTATGATAAGGTACTGAAAGTACATGTGACTATTATTTTGGAAGATCCTGGTAAAATGTCAGACAAAGGCAAATAACTTATCAAGCTCTTTATAGCTTAGCGTCTGCAGGACTATCTATTCCAACCAATTAAAGAGAACCTGTTACAAATTCCAAATTTTAAAGAGATTTGGGGGGAGTTGAAGCAAGAAGATGTTTCTTTCCTATGGCAGGATCACTGTGAAATGGCCTTCAAGAGAAATCTCTCTTTGCTGACATTTCAGAACTTCATGTAGCTGGGAATTGTTTCAGAGTTTATAATATCTTTCATTTTTCTTATTTTGATGTTTATGTTTTGGGTTGTGCTGCTTTTATTGTTGTTACAATGTTCAAATGACCTGTAGGCTATCACAGATGTTTTAATTGGTCTTTTTATATTTATTTATTACATTTAAATACTGCCCATCTTGCTTCCCAAAATGGCTTACAATACCAACTAAGTTGATGAGAGTATTTATTATTAAAATGAATTAGTTTAAAGAAATAAAATTAATAAATAATGTTGCCCCTTTTTTCAAAAGTAGAAGAATCCACAAAAATTGGGAAGTTTCTAGAACAAATCATAAAATACCTTTAAAATAGTGCCTAAAGTCTTGTCTTTGATTTTTTTGGGTAAGTAATTCTTTAGCAAATTGTAGGAATGCTACATATGTAACATATTAACATTTCTCCAAGCATTTAATAACATGTACCCAGGATATTCTTTAAGAAAATAATCAAGTAGGGGCTAATGTCATGTATTAAGGGTATATACTTTGGGCTTGAAAAATCATGCTTCAAGAGTGCTCATCAGTGGTTCTTGATCAACTAGAACAAAAAATCAACACCAAGATGTTAATTCTAGGCTCTGTTCATACTAACATTGGAAGTTCTCAATAGAAACATTAGACAAGATCCAGAAATTAAAGGAATGGAAATAAAAGACAAAAGTTACAAACTACAAGGATTTGCAGATGACTTGGTATTTATTTTAGAAGAACCGTTGGACACAATATCTAAACTACTGAAAAAGATAGAAGAATTTGCAGGACTGAAAATAAACAGAGGAAGAAAAAAAACAAAATAAACAGAGGAAGAAAAAAAACAAAGTTATAGTTAAAAATTTACCGATAAGCAAAAAACACAACTGTCAGAAAAAGCAGACTTACAAATAGTTAAGAAAGTGAAATATCTAGGAATATACCTAACAGCAAGATGTGCAATGATAAAAGAAGATAATTATATAAAATTATTGAATCAAATTAAAGCTTATTTGGAAAAATGGAAAAAATTACAATTATCAATGCTAGGAAGAATAACGACTCTGAAAATGAATATTTTATCAAAACTTCTTTTTTTATTTCAAACAATACCTGTAAAAATAGAATTTTTTTTTACGATTTGAATAGATTGATCTTGAAATTTATTTGGCAAGGAAAGAAAGCCAGAATCAAATTGAAAATGCTACAAGAAACTAAAGAAAATGGAGCATTTGGACTACCAGATTGGGCCTTATATTACCAAGCGTGTGCTCTAACATGACTAAAAGAATGGATAATTCTTAGAAATAAAAGGTTACTATATTTAGAAGGACATGAGTTATAATTTGGGTGGCATGCTTTTTTATGGTATCAAAAGAATAAAACAATAGATATTTCCAAAATGCACTATTATCTGTATGGGAAAAGATAAAACTTAAAATTTACACGAAAATCCCAAAATGGCTATCAACGATGGAAGCTTTCACACATCCAAATTTAGTTAAATTTGGAAAAAAATTAACATATAAGGATATTCTGAGTATAGATGAGAAATTAAAATCTAAACAAGAGCTGGAAGACCAAGGCATTGACTTATCATGGTGGCCCCGATTGCAAATACAATCGAGGTATGACGAAGATGTTAAAGCATATGGCTTTTATAAAGATTAGACAGTGTTTGATCAGGTGTTGTTGACTTCTGATGAAAAAAATATTAAAAAATTGTATAATTTTCGGTTGAAAATTCTGTTGAATTCAAAAATGGAAGACGAACAAGTAAAAGAAACAATGATTATATGGGCAAAAAACCTTGGGCATAACATAGAATTAGAAAAATGGCAAAATTTATGGGAAAGAAATTTTAAACTGACAATGGCTACTTCATATAAAGAAAATTTATATAAAATGTTTTATAGATGGCATTTTCCACCTATTAGATTAGCAAAATGTTTAAAAATATGTCTAGCAAATGCTGGAAATGTAATCAGAATCCTGGTACATATTATCACTTGTGGTGGACTTGTGTAAAAGCAAAAAAGGTTTGGAGTAAAATATATACATGGTTAGAAAAAATATTAGAAAAGCATGTAGATTTTAAACCTGAACTTTTTTTACTAGGCATAATGCCAGAAAAGTTTGATAAAGAAAATGTATATTTAACATTACATGTATTAACTGCAGTGAGGATCATATTTGCACAGCATTGGAAAAATGAGATAACACCATCGGAGGAAGTGATAATTAAGAAAATATTGGACTGTGCAGAAATGGACAGACTTACATTGAAAATCAAAGGAAAAGAAGACACAGTATACTTTCAAACATGGAACTTATTTTTCCAAAGATTAGAAAAGCGGGATAGAGAGTAAGAACTTAATCTGTATGACTAGGCAAAATTAACCCAGACAATACGTTACTAAGCACAGATAAATTGTAATGATAAAAAAAACAATAAAATACTTTTAAAAAAAGATGTTACTAGGTTCTGTATTCTTTAACAAATAAAAAAAAATACCAAGTAGAGGCATGTTTATCCAATTCGCAAATAAACAAAAATGTTGAATTCAGCAGGAGGTATTTTCCTGAACATAAGCAAAGCGCAACAAAAGAGCTCCTGCTGACTTCAAATCTCTGTCGGAAATAAAATTCAAAACAATCTTGGTAAGTTAGAGAAATGAACAGCCAAATAAAATAGCAGAGTAAAATTAGAAAATAGACAAATGTAAAATTCTTCATTAGGAAATAAAAACCAAATGTGCTGGTATTGCTTGGATGAGCAATACCTGATTTAATAATAGCATTTAATTTCGTACTAGAATAGAATAGAGCTGGAAGGACCTTGGAGGTCTTCTAGTCCAGCCCCCTGCTCAAGCAGGAGAACCTATACCAATGATGGCGAACCTTTTAGAGACCGAGTGCCCAAACCGCAACCCAAAACCCACTTATTTATTGCAAAGTGCCAGGGCTGCATCAGCATTGTGTTGCCCTCGGGGGGGGGGGCAGGGAGGCACCTCTGAGTGCCACCTCTGGCATGCAAAAACTGGGGGCGCATGCTGCAAGGCGCAAAAACCGCTGCCGCCACATTGCAAGATACAGATACAAGGCACTGCACCACACAAGAACGGGGCAGGGCTAGTGAGTATCACACAGGCACTAGCCCTGCCCTATTTGCAGTACATGCGTGCTCGTGGCCCAATGTGTTCATGGACGCATGTAAAATGCTAGTCGGCCACTTCGCCTCCTTTGTGCTGGGTGGGGCTCCTGCTTCAGATGGCGGTGGCGGCCTGATGGACATGCTCCTGGTGGCGGTGGTGCGCCTGCCAACAGAGAGGGCTCTGAGTGCTGCCTCTGGCACGTGTGCCATAGGTTTGCCACCACTGACCTATACCATCTCAGACAAGTGACTATCTAGTCTCTTCTTAAAAATCTCCAGTGATGGAGCACCCACAATTTCTCAAGGCAAGCTATTCCAATGGTTAATTGTCCTCACTGTCCGGAAGTTTCTCTTTAATTCCAGGTTGCTTCTCTCTTTGATCAGTTTCCAACCATTGTTTCCTATCCTGCCCTCTGGTGCTTTGGTGAATAACGTGACCCCTTCTTCTTTGTGGCAGAGCTCCTCACATACTGGAATACTGCTATCATGTCGCCCCTATTTCTTCTTTTCTTTAGACTAGCCACACCCAAGTCCTGCAGCTGTTCTTCATATGTTTTAGTCTCCAGGCCTTTGATCATTTTAGTTGCTCTTCTCTGAATTTTTTCCAAACTCTCAACATCTTTTTTGTGATATGGTGACCAAAATTGGTTGCGGTATTCCAGGTGTGGTCTCACTAGGGTTTTATAAAACGGTACTAATACTTCACATGTTCTTGATTCTATGCCCCTATTTATACAACCCAAGACTGTATTAGCTTTTTTGTCTGCTGCTGCACATTGCTGGCTCATAGTCAAGTGATCGTGCACTAGGACTCCAAGCTCCCTCTCACAGTTGCTGTTATACTAAATATAAGCTACACCCAAAATTACACCCAAAACTGAAATATGTCCCCTACAGAGAAAGATTACAGCACTAGGGCTCTTTAGCTTGAAACTAAAAGCTAAAAAGACACGAGAGAAATTTCTTTTTCTCTTACATCAGCATGACACCAAAATGAGGAGTGCAATGATATCATCATGCAGTTGGGACCATAACAAGGTGTCTTCTTTTGCCCTCCTTGTCCCTGCCCCCCAATATGCCAAATACTCTTTTACAATTTTAGAACTTGAGGTCATTACTGAAACTAAATGTAAAGAGATTCAGAATAGGCAAAAATGAATACTTTTTCTATCTGTGCAGTTAAAGTTTGGAATTTGCTGTCATAATGATATCAGTGCGGGAATGACATCAATATGGTGGGTTTTAAAAAGGGACTACACAGTTCATGGAAGGTCAGGCTATCAATGGCATACTCTTGCCTATTGAATTACACATAGCATATCTTAATAATGGTTACTGAAAATTAAAAGTGGAAGGGAGGGCTCTTGCTTTCCATTGGCTACTGTCACACAGAATGCTGGACTATGGGGACCTATGGCTTACATTTCAAAGGGAAAATGCTGAATTTGAAATACTGTCTTGCCAGAAATTCGATTTAGTTTGGTACTTTAGAAAAAGAAAACATAATTATTCAACTGCGTATTCTATCAGAAAAGATAAAAGAGTTATCAATATCCAAAATTAATTGTTAAAATGTATTATTATAAAAGAAACACCGTACTTCAGCTTGCAACAAACAGTTAAAACTAGTGTAAAACCTACTGAATTTTTCCCAGGTCCAGAATTTTAAATCATATAATTATCTGCTTTCAGGAAACTATCTGCTTTCCAGAAGAGCATGTGGAGGAAGCGTCGTTAACAAAAGGAAAAAAGTATTGAAAAACTATTATTAAAACTTGGAATTTAAAAAGAGACTGGACCGCCATTTGTCCAAAATGGTATAGGTTTCCTGTCTGAGCAGGGGGTTGGACTAGATGACCTCCAAGGTCCCTTCCATCATCATCATCATCATCATCATCATCATCATCATCATCATCATCATCATTATTATTATTATTATTATTATTATTATATACAGGCAATAGCAGGATAGACAACGAAGAAATACCTTGAAGCAAACTCTAACTGATTTGATAAGTTTGCACAATCATCATACTTCTCAAAGCCAGTTCTTATCTATTCTCAATATAAGTATTCAGTGTACAAATGTAAGGCAGAGGTCCCCAACCTTTTAGACACCAGGGACCAGTTCCGTGGAGAGAGGTTTTTCCGCAGACTGGAGGGGGCGCGGTTTTGTATGCTGCCTACATCTCGCAGATGGGGCTTTGCATGTTTGCACAGACCGGTTGCTGGCATGCCACGGACTGGTATTGGTCCACGGACCGTGGGTTGGGGACCCCTGATGTAAGGAATCCTCAGAAAACCAACATGCACATATTTATGTAAGTTATTAATTACATGAAAATTAGTTAAATTAATATGTACACTGGATAAATACATAGTCTGCTCTTGTTTCTAGAAAAGTGCCTTTTTTCTTTCTGCAAAAGTGCCCAATTATCATTATCCCTTTTTTATAGAATAGAAATGCACTTTATTAACTCTTTCAAGTGTTTTGGTTATTTCACTTGCAATATTTCCCTAACAAAGGTAGAAAAAGAACATTTGATAAAATCTACAGAATATGCCCTGCTAATTAGAACTCTGATTATTGTGTTCCTTTAACTGTTATTTTAGCTGTGTTGTGTATTCCAGATTTAATTTTACTTGTATTGTACACATTTATACAGAAATATAAAACTTACCTTAATTTTAGCTCTAACATATCATAAATAATGATGTCATCAAAACCTCAGGTCATGACCTACCTTTAAAAGTTTCTTGTTCCTCAACAAGATGGATTCTTTCATCCAGACCAAACAAGAAGTAGCAAAATACAATTTCACATTCAGTAAACCCAACCCTCCTCTTTCCTTTGCATCTTAAAACACAATATTTAATGTGTGATTTTTTTCTCTCTCCTGCCATATAAATTTAGATATATATTTTTGTTATTGATTAAATGGTACATCAGTTGTCAAAACAGCTGTTGTCTGAAACAAAAACATCATTCTTGGTGTTTAGAACATGCTTTTTGCTTTAAAGGTTATGGCCAATACTTGCTTTAAATGTTGTGATTAGAGTTCTCCTTTTTCCTCATTCTTTGACTTTACGTTTGCTTAACATAATTGTTTGGAACATGGCTCAAGATCCAAAACAAACAAACTCATTGGAATTCCAGCAACGAAGTTTTATTTAAGGCTTGGTGAGCTGAAACACATGTAGGAATCCAGCCACACCTTAAAAGCTATTTGACACATTTTTATATCCTACCCGTTGCAGATTCCTCCCTCCCCTATCACACTCAACGCCCCTTTCCTAATCATCCAATAAACTAATCCAGACCGCCTAAAACCACTGTACCTCCCATGTTCCAGGAAGCCCCTTTGTGCATGTCCTATCTATCATCATCTAACTTTCTATTAACAAAGCTCAATTCTTATATTTGTTTGTGGTTATACCTTTGCTACCTTAAGCTCTAAACTTTATCCTCAGTTTTTGTGTTTCCTCTACTTGCGGTTTCAGTTAGCTAGCAACTTCTGCTTTTCTTATTTATATGTAGTTCACTTGTCTGAATGTATGGCTTTCAGATGGCTTCTTCTATCGACCTTTAGACTCATGAGAAATTTCTGATTAATAATCTACTACTTTCATAATAATCCAAGAGAAACAAAATGAACTGCAAAGTAATAACTGAGGTTAATAATCTTACCCCTGTTGCTCGACTTCAGCAGAATAGTAAAGAATGCCAAACAACATAATCTGCTCTTGAAGGACATTTTGTGCATATTTTTTCAGTGCTTGAAACAAAGCCAAAGATACTGAGTTTAAGCATAATACATGAATTACACAGGGAAAAAGAAAACCACAAAAATAAGTTCTTACAGAGGTCATACTAAATTATAGAATACAGAAAGCAAAATACTTGATTCACATACTGCTTTTTTGATTTATATTTTTAAGGCATGAAGTCTTAAAATTGCTTTTGATAAAATTGATTAAAATTTGTGCATACTTTTACAAAGCTGACAGTCACAAATCAAATGTGTATTACTGTTTCCCCAAAAATAAGACCAGGTTTTTTGTTTTTTTTTTTTTGTCTCTAAGTGGCACCAGATCTTACTTTCAGGGGGTGTCTTTTATACTCAACTCTGGCACTGACAGCCCCGCCAAGCTGGCCCACTTCTTCTGACCAAAGGAACAGCTTCATTCTGCAGCTGCATTCCAGCCTGCATTTCCTAGTCAGGCCTTTCCAGAAGGCCTATGCAGCTGAGTACCGAGCTATAGATTCAATTCATAGCTTGGTTCTCGGCTGCAGTGGTCTTTTGGAAAGGCCTGCAACTAAGAAATGCAGGCCTGGCTCCAGAAGACGCCACAGAAGTGGGCTAGAGAGAGGCCTGGCTGCAAGGTGAGTGGGTGGGGGGTGCGTGGGTCAGCTCCACCCCCACCCCCATTCTAGCTTGATTTTTAGGTGTGTGCCTTGCCCCAAAACTAGGGCTTTTTTTGAGGATAGGGCTTATATTAGGCCCATCCCAAAAATCAAGCTAGGGTTTACTTTTGGGGTAGGCCTTACTTTTGGGGAAACAGGTAAATCATAAGAGCTGGATGCAAATTTAATATTCTTTATAGTTGACCTCTGAAGTGTGCTGTGTGATGGCCTATAGGTAAAGACGCTTGCCTCCCACTTGGGAGGTTTGAGAGTTCAAGCCCCAGACAGGGTGCAAAGAGAAAATATCTGCAGCCAACTCTGCTTAGGTGTCAGGAAGGGCATCCAGCCAATAAATGCTCAGCTCCATCAGTCAACCCAACTCCACCCTAAACAAAGGGCCATCAAAAGAAAAAAATAGACTCTGAAGTGCAAGTTAATTGGTTAAAGTTCCAGTTATTTTAATGAGTTTAATATAAGTAAATCAATCCACGGTAGTTCATAGTATCTATAAAATCAGTGCAGCTATTCCATCTTTTCTCCATTAATATTGTTTCTTGAGGAAAAATGGTGGAAGAAGTGGAGACAAAAACCGAAAGCTATGATTGGAGGATGAACATATGGACTTTTTGTGAATGAATCAAGTTGATTACACATACAAACCAGTTACCTGGCTTTTTTTTTTCAGGAATGGCTACTCATGCACTATTTTTCTCCAAAGTCTTGTCAGCATTCCATGCTTAGCATGCTCAGTCACCTCCTTCCCTCCTGTTTTGTTTTCCCTAAATATTTGTTTTGCTTTGCAAATGTGCCAGGTATTTAGGGGATTCTCAGAGATCTCATGGGCCCTGAAATCAATTCAGTTGGTTTCTATACTACAACCTTATGATCCATTTTACATTCTTCTAATCTAGTGATGCTCATCACTCCTTGTGACAATTAATCCCATACTTACTTTTGTAAGTATCCTCTATTAGTTCTTTGTCTTAGAGCTGCATCCTTTATCACCACCTGAAAGCCTTGGCAGATGGGGGCAGGGGGTATAATCTTGGGCAAAGCCCTGCACGAAAGCCACCGCAAACCTGCTGTGTCTTTAAAACGTGTCACAAGACGCCTTTGAAATGTGGCTTTTCTCACAACCCCCGCGTTTAGTATCGTTCACGAGCAGCATTGGGAGCTCCAGCATTGGCGTGACCTGGTAAGGTGAGGGCGAGCAGGAAGCTCCGCACGGGGGCGTTTCGGCGTGAGATTTCTGTTTTTCCCAAGTGGGACGTGGGCACCCGCAGGGGCATCTATGCTGTAGATGCCGCACGTCGGCGTCTGACTGCTCACGCTGGCGGCGGCGGCGGCAGCAGCAACAACAGCAAAGCGACGGGGAGGGGGGGGGGAAATGGCCGTTCCTGTCCTTCCCCTCCCTCTGCTCCTCGCGTGTCCTTCGAGACAGCCTTCCTCTTGCTCGAGCCACTCCCTCCCGCTGCAGGGCGGAGTGCGAGGGTGCCTTTAAATTGGGTGCGAGGGAGCCGCTGCCTGCTCATTCTCATCTGTGATGTAAGGAGAGCTTTTAGGTGTCTACGCCGATCGCCTGACTTCGCCTGTCATTTTCTGCCGAGCACCCTTTCTCTCTGCCACTCTGCCGCTGGGTAGATGTGCCCTTAAACCACTTCCGCCGCCGAGCACCAGCTGGTCCGGACCTTGTCTCTCTCTGCCCAGCTCGACCTGGTGGTGCGTGCTCAGCTCCTTGCTCTCCCGAGGGTGCGCAGGCATGGAAGGGGAGGAGGAGTGCAGGGTGCTCTCCATCCAGAGCCATGTCGTGCGGGGCTACGTGGGCAACAAGGCGGCGACTTTCCCCCTACAGGTAGGTGGAAGAGCCAGCTGAGCCGGCTACTCACGCGCACCCGAAGCTCCCGCCGAGCGGCCGGCGAGCGCTCTCTCGCCTGCAGCGCTTTGCTGGCAGAGCCTGGAGGAACGCGGAGTGCGCCTTCTGCCAACGCACGTGCCGTGTTGTGACGCCGCCAAGGGATCTGACCGCTGCTGCCCTCAAGATCTCGCCTCTCGCTGTTCAGAGGGAGTTGCTGAGTTTATATGTGCAGATTCACTCCTCTCCTTAAGGCCAGGCTTTGGTGGGGCGACTTGAAGAAGCCCTTGATGGCCCAAATGCTTGCATTAGGCCGCGGGTCTCTGCAAAGGAGGTGTCCAAAAGCCTTCCGCTCTTGGTTTTATTGTATCTGTTTTTGCAGCAGGTGCCCTCCAAGTTTTTTTTATGCCGACATTGGCTTTATCCCAAGGCAAACGGAGCTGAGGTTCAAGGAGTCTGGTAGAATAAGAAGAGAAAAGAAGTGGGCCTCTCTTTATTGTAGGGATCATTAGAAATTGCCCGTAGTGGGCTTAGTTGACCCTTACGATTCCTTTATATTTTATGAAGAGGCAGAAAGAGAGAGAATGGGAAATGTATTAATTAGGGCACCTTAAAGACTTGCCATTCTAGGGAATGTAATGAGTGATATTTTGATGACTTCCTCTTTTTAAAATTAATATATTTTATAATTTATGCCATTCCACTTTATTTAGTATCATCAAGTTTAGTTAGTTCTTTTTTCAAGGTTAGGCTGTTTGGTGGCATCATCTTAAAATGTTTTTTATAATAAAACAGGTAGACTATATGTTCACTTCCTGCTGTTTTAGATTATTTTAATATCTCTTAAACATTGGTTATTCTAGCTGTGGCTTATGGGAGTTGTAATCCAAAGTACCTGAAAAACATCTGTTTGCTGGTCTCTGATCTAATCTGTTTTTATGGCATAATAAATTGCATCCTTTCTGCATTGCAAATGAAACTGACCTGTTTCTACAGAAGAAAATAAACAGAATACAAATCTGACTTCAATAATTAGTTTTTAATAAAGGCCTTTTACTTTCCATGACATTCTGCTACTTTATCAAGGTGGTCAATCATAAGAAACATTTTTATTAACATATACACTTTCATTATGAAATGCATGAAGGAGTTCAACTTTTACCTCCTGAAACTCTCATAAAAAAATCTTTAACTGTGTAGGTGATTTTACTTTCTGTAATCAGCTCACTATTACAAGGAGCTGTTCTATAAATCATGGCAATTAGATATTTTTTTCAGAAAATATTGCACATTTCATTTTCTGTTTTCACCATCTCCAGTTCTATCCATTACCCAATTTGGAGTTGAGTGGTTTGACTTAGGTTAATGTTTTCATTTCTGTTGGCTAAAATCCAGGAAAGTTTGTACCAAATAAATAAGTTCACTTTTAAGGTGCCATGACATGTTTAGTTTGTGCTGCAACAGACTGATGTGATTATCTCTCCAGGAAATGTAGAAATGCTAAAAAAAACTTTTCCCCAATTAAAGTACTGTGTGTACTAAACCATTTTTGCAACTTAAACATTGATTTCTGTACGTGAAATCAGTGGATTTGAATTACATGTTACACAACACATGGACAGGTTTAGCCATATTGTAGTTTCAGCTGGGAAACTGAAAATTCTAGACCAAACTAAGTCCAAAAGTGTTAGAGAATTTCTGGAAGCCTAGCACTCAGATAAATAAACCATCAACAGGCATATATAGATAAACAACATTTACACATCATTCAAAAGAGATAATAAAAAAACGAATATGGAAATAAAAAGACCAAAACACTTCCTCACTAGCATTCAACACCCAGGTAAGCAAGGATTAACACTAAAATTAGTATCAGACTAACAATTGAGCAGTACCTAATACCCCCAATCAAGGAACTACCAACTCAGTTATTTACTCAAACAGTAAACAATAACCTAATCAAGGAACTATCAAGAAGAAAACACTCCCACCAATACCGAAAGGGAAAGCCACTATATATAAACAGAAGGCAAACCTCAATCCTTTCTAGCGCTGAAGATGTTACCTATTTGGGTAATGAAACGTCTGCAAGAAATCAGTCAAGTTCAGAGAACACTCACATACATGTTTTGTATACTTTTGAGGGGAAATGGAAAATTGTTTTGCAATATGATTTCATACCATTTTTCAAAATTGAATTACGTTTCTTGAAATATGTGGGAAAGTGTTTTTATGTGACACAGGGTTACCAAAGAATTGGAAAAGAATGGCTATTGTTACATCTAGTAAAATTATTTTCTGTATTACATAAAATCAATAACTGCAAAAGATAAATAGCTAACTTGATCCCCAAGTACTTATCCCGAAATTGTTTGTCCAGCAGCATATACAAATCAAGGGGAACATCATGCATATTATATGAAATTCATGGCTAGATGGTTTTAGTTATAACCTGCCTCTGTAACAGATATTTTATACTATAATTTTATAGCTTTTATTTTAACCTCTCTTTTCCACTATCTGAAACAAATTTTAAAAACTGAAAATTTTTAAAACAGTAAAGGACTTTGCAAGTACTGTTTTGCGTAGAAATATCTTTTATGCATGCAATATGCAGTAATCATGGACTTATTACAATCACATCAATAAAAGGAAAGCATAAAAGGAATAGTACTACTATTACTACAAATTGCAGTCAGAAAATAGTAATATTCTAAATATGTATGTTTTTCTTGCTTTTTATCATATTTATATATTTACCTTATATTCATTGAATTACACTTTTCACATTGTCACAGAAAACATTACTTGGTTTCTGGTATCACACATAGCATTTCCTCATTTTTGCAAGTATAAATCATCTATAAATTTAATCTGCACTAGTAATTTAATGAAATTTTAGCTTAAAAAGTTTCCATGGTGAAGACTAACACTTTATTAGCTAGTGCAATTCAGGGAAGAGATTAACTTTATCAAGTTAAAGTAACTTGAACTTAGATTTCTGTGACTAATATAATAATTCAGTGGTTCTCAACCTTTTCTTCATCAGAGACCCCCTTTAAATACCTTTTGTGGCCACCGGCCCCCAAAATTTAAGATTTAAATCATAACATTTCTTCAAGACTTTGCAGACCACCTGTGATTACATCACCACCACCCCCAAAGATCCGTGGATTACAGGTTTAGAACTAATGTAATAATTGGTTTTGTTGGGGAAAAATGTTCCAAATTATAATTAGAAGAAAAATAAAACAGTAAAATTGACATTCTTCACTTTTTAAAGTTTACATATTTCAGAAATGGAGAAAAATATTCTGATAGAAAAATGTAAAAAAATTATATATAGAAGGTTTTAAAATTATCCAAGATTAAATGTCCTAAAAAACATAGTAGCCTAAAAACTGACTGTTGACTAGCAACAATAAATAAATGTCTGATTTAGTATCTATGTTCCTATTTACTGGTTGCCAGGGGAGAGCCCAGAACACAATTCCTGTTCTGCCATTTAATAAGCTTTAATATCTTTTTATGGTAGAAAGATAACAGTAAAACGATTATAGCAAAATAACAAAGAGTAAAAGTGCAGGAAGCAAAATAGTGTTTGGATTGTGATAAATAGTTTATCCGGTTTATTGACATTTTCCTGCCCTGCCCACCACCTCCCCTGTTGCTGTTAGATAAGCATGGGCAGTTTGAACTACTAAGCTTTGAAGCATATGTTTGCTGGACAGAAGATATTCCATATTCCTCTTTGGTTTTCAATACCAGTCGCTGGAATATTAGAAAACAATGTGTAATAATCTATGCCATTATGCTGCCTTTTACAAAGTAATTTTGCAGTCTGAAGAAATATAAGAAACCAGTATGTTTTCTGCTGCAGACATAAACATGTCTGTCTACTATCTACAGCAGTGGTTCTCAACCTATGGGTCAGGACCCCATTTGGGTTCGAATGACCATTTCACGGGGGTCGCCAAACAACGCAGTCCGCCATTTTTCCCCCTTTTCTTTATTCTATTGGCTTTTGAAAGCCAATAGAATAGACTCTCTTGAACAGAGTCTAATTCTATTGGCTTTCAAAAGCCAATAGGAATTGTCCAGGCTGTCTCTGCCCTGCTGAGCCCACCAAAAGTCCCATTCTGCAAACGGTGCTGCACCAGTTGAGTAGTCCTTGACTTACGACCGGTTGGGGGTTACGGCATTAAAAAGGTTAAGAACCACTGATCTATAGAATAGTACAAGTAATTCTTGGTCAGTGACTGCCATGCTTAGTGACAGTTTGCCCTTACAATGGTGGTGAAAAAGTAACTTTTAAGACCAATCTTCACATTTATGACCTTAGCAAGTCTGTAAAGCAAAAGAAAACTGTACTAAAATTATAAGCACAGTTGTGATTCCACCTAGCAACAATTCACTCAACAACCAAGTTGCTGTCCCAATTGTGGTTCCTAAAGATGAACTACCTGTATTTACTTTTATATCTCTTGGAAGGTTATCTTTGGTTTCATTGAAAATGAGTTTTGTAAAACCCTGTTATTGAGTTGTTACAGTGGCAAAGCAGTACTAAGACTGGACCACATGCTGAGAAGATCGCATTGCAGAGTCCTCTGAGAACTGTGTACTATGGGGTAGGGAACCTTGGCTCTTTTATGATTTGTAGACTTCAACTCCCAGAATTCCTGAGTCAACATGGCTGGTTCAGGAATTCTGGGTATTGACGTCCACAAGTCATAAAAGAGCCAAGATACCCTACCCCTGAAACTATACAGTAAAATGTTGGTGAAGATATGAGGTACTGGCTACCAGCTTGATTGGCTTAAAAAAGGGGGTTGGATCAATTCACCGAAGTCATGCAGATGGCTGGCTATTAACCTTGTTAGCAGTGTGACTGCCTTTGAAAGTATCTGCTGGGAGACTAGTGGGCATCCTTGTGCAGTTGGTTCGCCACTGAGAGAACAGCCTGCTGGACTAGATGGGCCATTGGTCCAATTCATCAGGGTACCGCTTAAGTTCTTATGTTAAGATTATAGGTTAGGATACTAACTGTAACCTCCATGTTTAAATTCCCTTCTGTATTCAGGCTTTATATTGCAAAACTAGTCTATTAAGATATGTTGGGACAAGGAGTTAAAAATAACACATAAACAAATAAAATATTGCATTGGATTTTTTAGCATTTTGCATTGATCTACCGTTACACAGCATTATTGATATACTTGAGCAATTCTTCTAGAGAATAAATGTGAAAGGTTGTCATAATTTGTAATGTCACTCAGTGGGGGTGGGGAGCAGAATTCAGGAAAAAGAAACTCTTATTCAGCTAACCATCACTTCGTTCAATAATAAACGTCCTGCTGATCATTTCCCAGTCCTAGCAGAACATTTCTGCAGTTGTAGCATTTAGTTGTGGAATTCTCTTTCCAGAGAGATCAGTCTGGTTCCTTTACTGTGTACTTTTCACTTAGTACTGAAAATTCCTCACAGGCATCAGAATTTAAATTAATTCCATATTCTTTTGCTTGATTTTTATGGCTGTGTTTTTGCTTTAACACACACCCTATAATTTTTGTTACACTTAACATTTGAGAATTTTTCAACCAAAACAGAATATGAAAATACTAAAAGATGTGGAGTTTATTCAACATATTTATAACTGAACTTTAGCAAGTAGAATGGATCCTTTCTAAGAATGGATCATTTAAAGCAGCAGTTATGATATGCAAGGCAGACAAAATGAACATGGAAATATGTACCAGAAACTGCATTTTATAAAGCATAGCAGCTAAAACATCTTGAAAACTTCTCATAAATGTAATCAGATAGCAGATTAGTTCTAAAATCTGGATGCAGTAACATTCCAGGACCTCTTGTGAGTCCAACCTGCCTAATCTATAAATGCCAGAGTAGCTCATACAGGAGGATACCTGTAAGATAACCTGTCCCAAGCGTAAAAGTTGACGTTTGGTTATGGTACTTCTCCTCTTCAAGTAATTATAAAAAAATATCCCATTATATAGAGTTTTAACTACTCTAATGACTTGAGAGATGTATTTACAAAAGCCTATTAGTAAAGTAACTGTTTTTATATTCTTGGATTCTGTGATTTTGTTGGTATTCTGTATGCCATCATGCTTCTCCATGTATTTTTAGTGTATGTGTAAAATGTTGAAAAGATATTTAAAAATATAGTTATTTAAAGTATAGTTATTAAAAAATATTGACCGCAATAATCAATATTTACCTAACACAACAAGATAGGTGAGACTTGAGCTTACCTGGGCTAAGATATTAGCTAAATATTTCCCAGTGCAAACTGCCCAAGAATTCTACTGGAACATTTTTTTTCCTTTAATTTTCCTAATTTTCCTTGCTTTGTAGCTAGTTTTGTGGTGCTTCACTTCAGTTAGTAGCATTTGGGGATGGGAGGGAGGAGGGTTTTCATTGCACAGTTGACACACTGTCCTTTTGTACATGTGACATTGAGACAGGTGCGAAGGTGTCAGCCTTTGATTGCACTGCCTGATCAGCCACCTTGGTTTTTAGGTCACCAATTCATGGACTATAAGAGAAACTATGAATGGAACCAAGGTAAAATAAGAGATTCTTGGATAACCTGCAAAATTCCTCCATTTTACATTTATCAAGTAAGGTGCAAGTAGATTTTGAAAAGCCGTTCCTGCTACTGAATAGAAGCCACAATGGTATGAATCTACTCTGGGAATATCTAATTTGGAGAAAGGAAAAGTATTTTTTAAAAAAATGACCAGAAGGAAAATTATCATGCATTTTAAGTCAAAGTATGCCAGAATGTGCTCCCTGGCAGTGTAGAAGCTGTGAGGTTAATCTGTGCTCTGTAGTGGCAGCTGTTTCTGATGAGGGAGGTAAGTCGTGCATTTGAGCAATGAAACCTCTGTAAACTAAATTGCTCTGAATCACAACTGAAAAAACGGCTCAGTATTCTGACTCATGCTGACGTTTTGCTCCTATTTATAGGAGAACATGAAAGCTGCTTTAAACATCCAAATTAGCCACAATAAAGAAGATTTTTAAAAAGTAGTCAAAATGTCAGCTTTACAGCCAAGTGAATCAGAAGAAAGAAAGTAAATTGATGTCTGTCAGTGACAAATCTATTAGGTAGTTTAGAAATCAAAGCCCAGAGCTGTTGCTAGCCCAATGAACTGCATCATCACTCAGGATTTGAGCAAACTTGCTTGATTTCTTGCATTTTCCCTTATCTTGAGTAGGACAGATTCCATTTATTATTGGGGCATGGAAACATTTTATTAAACTGCTATCCTGCATTGTGTATTGCTTTCTGCTTTTCACTTGGCAGAAGGAAGCCACTGGTCAAAAAGGATGAGAAAGGAAAGCTAGGCATTAGTTTCCCATTAAAAATCGGATTTCTTATCATTTCTGATTGCTATTAATCATTAAAAATCAATAGTTTTCCAGATGGATTAGGCATTTATGGTTGTACCATTTGTGAGACGACAGCCAGGTTAAACTGACACAACAAAAAAATGTTAGTAATGTAGCTGCTGCCCTCTTCTCAATGGCCAACTTAGTTGTTAGCTCAGCAATGGGTTCTTTCGGTGAGGGAGCAAGAGTCAGTGATGATGGTTGCTTCTCTGAGTTTGTACTACAGGCTTTTGTAACTGAATTATTTGGGGAATAAAATAAAAATTTAGAAGAAACTTTTCAACTCAAAAATGCCTCCCTTCTTTAGAAAGGCTCTTTGTAATTAAAGACAACTGTAATTGTATTATGGGTAGTCCTAGACCAGGGGTAGGCAACCTTGGCTCTTTTATGACTCATGGACTTCAACTCCCAGAATTCCTGAGCCAGCCTGGCTTAGGAATTCTGGGAGTTGAAGTCCACGAGTCATAAAAGAGCCAAGGTTGCCTACCCCTGTCCTAGACTTATGACCACAACTGAGCCCAAAATTTTTGTTCCCAAGTGAGACATTTGTTAAGTGAGTTTTGCTCCATTTTACGACTTTTCTTGCCACATTTGTTAAGTGAATCACTGCAGTTGTTGAGTTAGTAACACGGTCGTTAAGTGAATCTGGCTTCCCCATTGACTTTGGTTGTCAGAACGTCACAAAAGGTGATCACCTGACCCCGGAACACTGCAACCATCATAGATATGAGTCGGTTGCCAAGTGTCTGAATTTTTATCAAGTTAACCATGGGGATCACATGACGGTGGGAGATGCTACAGTGATTGTAAGTGTGAAAAGTGAGTCATTTTTTCAGTGGCATTGTAACTTTGGTCGCTAAATGAAGTGTTGTAAGTCAAGAACTACTTGTAATAGTAAGATTCTTTGGATGGACCTTGATTTTCAAAATAAACAGGCTAGAAAATATTGTTGATTGAAAAGAAAGGTGGTATTAGCAATAGCATAGCAATCTCTATTGTCATCTGCCCTATTTATATTTGTGCATTGCTTCAACGATTTTTTTCAGGTTAAAGAACAGGAATCTCCATTGAGAAAGAGAACATAAAACTAAAGTGCAAATTAGAGGTAATAAGGGATGGTGTGAGAAATTAAAATGAATTCTGCTGCAAATACATAGGAAAAGGATAGTGAACCTCTTTTAAGGATGTGATAATAGTTTACCCTTTTATGCCCTTGTGAGATACTGATCAGAAAAATCAACCAAGAAATTTGCACTTGAGAAGAGATATGGGTTGTGAAACTGACAAAAATAAGTTTAGCTTTATAACATAATTATATGCATATGTACTTAGAAAGTACAATTTATTTTCCCTATGCTATTTTTCCCTGTTCAAAAGATAATTGGAAAGGTAATATGGTTGTCAGTTGCATCTAATTCGAACTATCAGGAAAGGAGTATGTGATAATTATGAGAGGCCAGAAAAGAAGCTAATACAGTTGAGGCCAAGACTGAACCTTGTGAAGAAAACGCATAATAAAACTGTGTTTAGCATGGAAGCACAAAGGAATTCTGCTGTTAGCTGAGAGTGAAAAAACAGAAACTGGTAGGACTAGGAGTCTACTGTGTCCTTGCATTTATCAGTGAGAGCTTTAAAAGCCCCGGTTACAAGCTTTATACTTTTCCTAAGGTTGATGACCTATTAATTAAATTGGAGACACGTTAAAAAAAAGGAATAATGGGAAAAAATTCAAAATCCAGGTTAAGGAGATTTTTTTTCTCAGAATCTTATTTTCCCAAACTATTTTGAAAATTTTGTGTTGGCTGCTAAAGACCACTTTAATTTGAAAAGAATTAAATTTTGCATCTCTGATTTGTATGGCTCTTTATTATGATTACCTTAATCACTTGTTTGCATTTTAAACTATACCTGACTACAATAATAATAATAATAATGTAGTCAACTGTGTTTCTGTAGAACGAAAGTAAACTCGGGGCCTCTTTTCATATGGCAGCCAGGTCCTTCTTTTACGCTCTGGCCAGGTCTGACTTTTGCAAAAGAAGGACCCAGCCAGCACACAAAAGGCAGCCCTGGCTATGCTGATGTGAAACAAGGACCCATTGGTAGTGGGGAGAGATAGGTTGCGGGGGGGGGGGAATTGAAGAGGAGGCAGTCCCTTAGCTTCTTCCAAGAATGGCTCGGATGCAGGTGGGCTGAATCCATGCTCAACCACAGCAACTGAGATTGCCAGAACGGCTGTTGCTAAGCGGAGCAGTCACATGACATTTTGTTTAACCCTTGGGTCACTTAGCGGCCTAGTTGCCAAACCAATTGGGATCATTAAGTGAAATATACTTGTAATTCAAATGTATAGTTAACAAAGTCACAGAATAATTATGGGAAGCAGAATAAAAACAAAAATATTCAGGCATTCCAACATGTCATCCTATTTTACCACTGCCATAGATTTTTGCTCTAATGTAATAACAAGCCTCATATTTTTTTAAACTTGTACTATTTTTCTCTGACAGAATCTTCCTTTTTTCCACTTGGCACACATGAGAATTAGCTACATCTAAAACGACAACTAGGCATCTGCTAGTCTCATTTGTGGATGCACCAGCCTCTCATTAACTATATTTTGAGTCACATTAAATGTGACTTGGTATCAATTTACAATTTGCACTTAATAAAATGTTGCCTTATTTGAACGTACCATCTGCATAAATTATTTCAGCAGAAATAATATGAAGAATGATTAAAAATGAAACAGCTTCATGTGAAAAGTTTTGTAACAGTTATTTGAGTTACAACAAAGAGAATGCAGCTAAATGCAGCTAATTTAATCCAAATGGTGGCAATAGAGTATCTTAGTACTGTACAGGAGAGAAAAGATTTTAAAAAATAGCTAAAATCTTAATTTATTGCCTCAAGCTGACACTAAGAGCATACTCAATATAATATTGGCTTCCTACGTTTTAATGAAGAACTGCTTTTAAAAGGCATACTTTTAATGCTTCCATTTTTTCATATTTTTGAGAATTAAACAGTTGTTTAAAATATGAAATGGGCTGTCTTGAGCATTTCTTGAAAGTGTTTCAGAGTTAAAGCAGCTGGCCTCTGCTCAAAAGTAGTCTATTTCAAAAGTGGAGCGTTTTATGACATTTTGAATCATAAACATGTTGCATGCTGCCAGTAAATATCTAATCAATGTCCCACAGGAGGATCTTTTTTTGTTTTATCCCTACAGCAACAATCCTGGAAAATAGGTTGGGCTGAGCCTGAGTGATTGATCTCAGATTTACCCACAATGCACAACATTTTTAAGTAGGTAAATGGCTATTTCACTGAATGGCTCTGGACCTCTTTTGTAGGTGATGTCAGGGCAGGTATAGTAAAAGACACAAACTGCAATGATAAAGCAAAAATAACACCTGAAAGAAGCTTTGTAACTCTTCATATTATGGGTTGAGAAATGCTATTTTATACTCTTAGGATGCTGGAGTTAGTGTTTTTATGCCTAGTTAACAATTTATTGTTCCACAATCATATATAAAGAAATAATAGGTTGCACTCAAGACAGTAATTATATAACTTCCCCCCCCCCCCAAAAAAGTATGACACATTTGTTTTCTCAGATGCCAATAGTAACACATTCCTGGTTTCCCTTAGAGAAACATCTGTTGTGTTGAGAACTGTGTTTTCAATTCAAAATGTGAGAGTTGGAACATACCCCTAGGATTTAGTATACCGCAAATATTATTCCATAGCCTTTGCTCCTGACAGTACAGTTAATTTTGCTATAAGCTGCCATGCAAGATACTGTAATACAAACACTATTCCCCCCCCCCCGCTACCCGCCCCAGTATTGAACTACAAAGAATGTCTTTACATTTCTGGTCTGTAAACAAATTATATATAAAGTTAAACTCTCTGATGAGATTTACATTTGTTTCGTTGCTTTATGCCTCTTCAAGGTAATTTTGGACTTACAACCATTCATTTAATGACTGTTTGAAGTTACAATGATATTGAAAAGTGACATGACCATTTTTCACGCTTAGAACTGTTGCAGCATCTCCAGGGTCACATGATCAAAATTCAGATGTTTGGCAACTGACTCATATTTATGACGGTTGCAGTGTTCTGGGGTCATGCAATCCCCTTTTATGACCTTCTGACAAGCAAAGTCAAGTGGGAAGCCAGATTCACTCAACAACTATGTTACTAACTTAACAACTGCAGTGATTCACTTAACAAATATGGCAAAAAAGGTCATAAAATGGGGCAAAATTCACTTAACAAATGTCTCACTTGGGAACAAAAATTTTGGGCTCAATTGTGGTCACGTACAGAACTACCTGTACATAAATTGATATTGTTTCTATTATTGGCTGTCTCAATATGTGTTCCTAGTACATTATATTATTATTGCTTTGTTCCTTCTCTGTTAGATAATTGATTATCCAACATACTGCATTATTACAAGGCAATGTATCTCTAAATCTTAATGAATTTTGGTGTCTTTTTGTGTTGTTTCAAATACTGTAAGCCTCATAATTACATCAGTTTGATGTGCTACCATATATTTAATAAGAGTGAACAAGAGATAACAGTTTATACTACCAGCCTGTGCTGTTCATTATATTCTGATTTTTAAAGGAATTATTTGGACATCTATCGAGATTCTCAGTCATCCAGGTCATAGTTATCCCAAAGATGCTTTTTCATGAGGCAACTGGATTTTCTTGTTTTTCTTTGACGACGTTTTGCTTCTCATCCAAGAAGCTTCTTCAACTCTGACTGGATGTGGGGAATGGAAAGATTTATAATCCTTGCAGATAGCTGGTCATTTGTATTCTTTTAGCGAGTTGTTAGTGCTACCTGGAGGCTTATCTGTGTCTTCAGGGTCACCTGAATAATGCAAATTTGTGTGGAACCTGCTTGGAAGTGTTGAAAGGACAGTGTTGTAGACTGGAGATAGATGATATATCCCTCCACCCCTGTTGAGAGAGAGCGCGGGCTGTTCAGTTTTGACATAGATGGCTTCTTTCAAACCAGCGCTCCTCTCTATCCAAAATGTGGACATTGCTGTCTTCGAAAGAGTGGCCTTGGTCTTTTAAATGCAGATGGACTGCTGAATCTTATCCTGATGGGTTTGCTCTCCTATGTTGTGCCATACGTTTATGAAGTTTTTGTTTTGTTCCCCCAATGTACAGATCTGCACATGGCTCACTGCGTTGTACTGCACATACCACATTGCTCAGTTTGTGTCTGGGTGTTTTATCTTAGGGGACACAAACTGAGCAACGTGGTATAAGCTGTACAATAATTTATGGTTAATTCTGAGACTCTGATGCACAATTTATCTGTGGCCTTAGTTGCATGGATCCTGGAGTTTCTCTTATTTGTTTGAGGAACTTGGGGATGAAATGGTAGAAGAGACATGAAGAGCACTGCTACAAGAATTGGTCTTCCCCCTCTTCATGAAGGCCTCTCTGGATCCAGTGATACTGGACAGCTTTCATCTTGTCTCCACATTTCCCTTTTTTGTGAAAGTTGTTGAGAAGATGGTTGAGTTTCCGCTTCAGAAGCCCCTAGAGAAAGCTAATTTCTGGGCATTTTTCATTTGGGTTTCTGATCAGAATATAGTACTAATGTGACATTGATCATGCTTGTATATGATCTCTGGTAGGACCAGGGTAGAGAGTACATCTATCCTGGACTTTCTCAACAACTTTCAATACCACTAAGTTTGTAGAAGTAGGAGACACAGTATTATTTTTCCTCCAGGGCTGGTTACAGTCACTGTTTATGAGGGGAGTAGAGGTCTTGCCTAAGCCCCTGCAATATTGTATAGGAGTATCCAGGGGTTCACTGTCTCCTTAGCATCTGCAATTGGCAACCTTTTTCTTCATAAGGTCCAGAACCCATGCTCCCACACAAGGGATTGTGGGACAGAGTAGTGGGAAGGACAGGGGGGAAGATGAAAGGCTCAAAAAGCAGCAGCTTAGATGGATAAAAAGAAAAATAGATTGTGTAAGAATATTAAGTCCAGAACTATGGAAAGTGAGATAGAACAATATAAAGCAAAAGCAAGATTTCCTGGAAATAAGAAACCTAAGCCAGTTGCTGAGGTTGAGAAGCACTAGTTTATACTATATATAAGGTCATGCTATCTGCTGTTTTTTCACATTTTGTTCTGACTTATCTTTCCTTCTGGTTTAGAAAAATCAGTTCCTTTTCCAAGGGAAGAAAAAATGATTAATAGATATTTCTTGTGCTTTGTTTTTGTTCATCTGCTGTAAATGGAGCCAGTTGAAGGTTTAGTCTGAATTCTTCAGCTCTCTTTGTCTTGTTCTTCCCTTTGCTCCCATTTTCTGGTCAGCTAGTAATAGTGGCATAGCAAGGTTCAAAGGGAAAATGAAATAAAGATAATATAAATATTTGTATTTATCATACATCGTATCATACATCAGTCTACCTTACACACTCGGGATTTTTTTATGGCCTCACATCCAAATATCTACCAGGACCATCCCTGCCAATCTTCTCCAGGTATGTCAAACTCACGATGTCACGTGACGTCGCGCAACGCATTGGGCCGGTTTTGCCATTGCCGGCAATGGGTGGGCGCGGCTTCCACATGACGCATCCGGCACGCAGGCCGGCAGTTTGACACCAAAGCTGGCCAGATGTTGCCACTTGTTGATACCAAGATAACTTCATCAGAATTGTAAGTCACTCTGACCCAAATGCATCTTGATATATTTTCCATTTTTTTACAGAATTGTGGATGGATAGGAGTCTGAAATATGACTTATACCAGTATAAAATTGGAGCCTCAGTTTGGTTTTCTTTTTATCTAAATTCTTTTAGCTTGCATTAAACACTAATATGAAGCAGTTTAAACCTATTGATGTACAACTCTATCATAGCTCTTAAAAGTTACAATTATGCCTACTAGTTTCTGTTGATTAATTAAGCAATATATTATGCAAATACATTTTTCTCTTCCTTAAAATGAACATTGAATTTGCGATTATGGAAATATAGTATATTATCTTTTGGGACACCCTGTTCCCTCTCTGGGCTTCTCCAATACTTGTACCTGGTGACTGAAGAAATACAACTGGCCCCAAATTAACACATTTACTTGAAAAAAGATGATCCTAGAAGGAGTGTAGATTTAAAAAAAAATTGCCTATACACATACCAAAAACAACCCCATTAAATGTTCAAATTCCCCTTGTTGTCAACCTAAACTATAAATTCCAGCAGAAACCAGTCCTGGAGAGTTCTCTTTCCCTCCCTATAACTATAAATGTGACACCTGTGTGTTTACCTGCCAGAAGCCATGTTATAGGACAAGGTCAGAACAGAAAAAAATAGTGACATCCTGTAAAAACAGTATTAAATGCCAGGAAATCAGTTTAAAAGCAAAAAAAATTAAAAACTCTTAAATTATATTCTGAGAGCCAAGAGAATATAGATTAATCACAACTCCAATATAGTGAGAATGCCTGTCCCTGCTGGACTGACAAGCAAATGTCAGCAAATGTCAATTAACTTCAAGAGGACCTTATGTAAAATGTAATAATTTGACAGGCTTGAAATGAAACTGGTTGTTTCTTCAGCTGTTTATAGAGTTTTAAACTTAAAGCTAGCCGTCTGAACTTGGAAAACAGCTACTAGCAGAATTCTTTTGTATAGGAGTAATAGTCACAGTATAGTAATTGTCACCATTATTGCTGGTTTTGAAGTTTTTATATGCTCTTTAGCAGCAGTTCTGTGTAGAATCTATAGATCAAACAGAAATAGTGATAAATGCCACATCGGTTAAAGTAGCACATATTCTTTGCCATGTGCCATTTGATAGGGAGAACATAAGACTGGACATTACAAATTTGATGTTTCAGGAGAGCCTCTTTTTTTCAAGATTATATTGAATTCTAATCTTGCTTTCCAGTGATCAACACCACTACCACCTTGCCAGGATTTAATAATCAGTGTGCTTGTTAAACTTAAGTGGTAAATTACTATGTGATTTAGTTACCACTAAGTGGTAACGACTTCTTAGGTAATAAAGAGCAACAGGGCTAAGTATCAGCTTTACCAACTTTGTATAAATATTAAGGAACAGGATAGTATCTCAAGATGGAAAAATACTATTACAGGTTTTGCAATCATAGATTCTGCATCTTGATAGAGCTAATCATATTCTCCTGGCTATTTTTGCTATCTTGTGAACAATATTCATATAGTTACATTGCTGAGGGCTATTAGGAGCAGGGTATATGGTTATGATACAGTTTATACCTAGTTCTGTCCTTAGTTTCAAACCGGTCAGAATCCAATAAAGGTAAAACAAAGAATTCAATACTGATAATATTCAGAGAGCTGAATATGATGGTGCCACCAAACTGAAATAATCATTCCAGGAATCAATTGAGGCTTAGAATCAAAACCCAGTCATTATATATTGTAATAATATATAATGACATTATAGGTTTGTTCTATAAAGATTGCCATGCTAAGCATGGCACTACTGTATCAGACTCTCCAAATCCTCTCCTCTTCTTCCTACTCAGAAGAGGATTGATCCAAAGAGGTTATGACAAGATTTAAAGCTGCTAAAGATGTAGCTTAAAAAAAAAATCCTCAGCCTCGCAAAGAAGCAGATATTGTGTGTGTTGGTCCTCTGAATTGTGGATTTCCCCAAACAGTGAAGCAGATTTCAGAGTCAGCTGTGATTCTGCAAATGTGTGAAAAGGCTTCATTTTTGGCACAGTAGCGATCACTGACATAAAATGGGGAAAGGGTTACCCTGGTTTGTCATGCTAAGGGAACAATAATGCCTCTGGAGCACAATGTGCCTAGCACAAGAGTCATTAATTTGCCAGCAAATTGCCCGAAAATAGATTATACACAGTTATTTCTGCACCATTACTGTGTCTCCTTAAGATTCATGATGCTGTATAGTAGCTTTTTTTTCTAAATTTATTTTATTCCAGCCCACAAGGATTGGAGAGCAACTATATTAAATGTCAGACTTGTCTGTCGTTTTTCATTTTTCTAGCAGTGGGTTTAAATGTTCCAAGTCTGAAACATCAAAATATATTTAATCAACATCTAAAGTGCTGTTTATAAAGCAGAACTGATATTTACTAGGGCTCTGTAGAGATCAAGATTCAAAGAGCAAAATGTGAATTACTGTGCACAGAAGCTTATAGGTAGCATCAGAACAGTATAAACCAAACATGTCTTCTCCTGAGATCATGGATCAACTCTGGAGAGCAGCCATAAAGTCTAGGAAAAGAAGCAGCTGGTTTAAAATCTTCCTGATAGGTTATCTTTGTGCCCACATGTACTTTAACTTTGCTATGCACAACTAGATCTCTGTGCAACCGTAGTGTTTACTGCTTTCCTAGGCACTATGTACATGAGGACACATGTATACACATTGCTGTTGTAATTCTGTGGAAGGTAGAATTCAAACTCTACAAAAGAATGCTATTTCTTTTGTAAAATTTTATGCTTTTGTATACTGATTGATTGTAAGCTGCTTTTAGAGAGATAGACGGCATATAAGTTTAATAAAGTTTAATAAATAAATTATATATTCCTTACCCTCTCCTCCCAATGTTTTTTTTTCAGCTGTCCGAATCCTGATTATTGCATTTTCCATTCTTATGCTTGTTTTAGTTTCAGTGTTATTTGTTTTAGGGTTAAATTTATTTCTGCAAATATTTGTAATATTTTTGTTATATTGTAAAGCCTGATGTCTTTTTTTTAATTTATCTCTTGATGTGTTCCTGCACATTTTTTTTATTCAAAGCATTTTACTCTTTGATTTTGCTTATTCACTACTGTCAACTCATATTAAATACTAAATAATAACAATATCTTACTACTCTTGAAAAATGAAAGAAAACTCCATAAACAGGTTTTTTTTTCTTTTATTATAGGTGTTGGGCTTTGAAATAGATACCGTGAACTCTGTCCAGTTTTCAAATCATACAGGTAAGTCTGTGTGTGCCTGGGTAATTTAGTCTGTTATAATTCAGAACAAATTTTGACTGTAGAAATTCTCCTTAGTGTTGAAAGCTGCTACTAGCAGTATCCAATGAATGATTGTAGACCTATATCTGTTATGTGTGTTGACATAGTATCTCTGACTAAGCACTCTTAAACCAGTCATCTATACACTTGACAGCCTTTATTTCTCTGTCATCTATGTCACACTCAAAGAAGAGGGAAGATGCAGAGGTTAGTTAGTTTTAGTCATTACTAAAAGCCAACATGGGTTTGTCAAAAATAGATCATGCCAGACAAATCTTACTGCATTCTTTGACCAAGTGACAAAATTAATGGATCAGAGGAATGCTGTGGACATAATTTACTTGGACTTCAGTAAGGCATTTGATAAAGTAGATCACAACCTACTACTTCACAAGATAGAAAAATGTGGGGTAGACAGAACCACCACCAGATGGATCCGTAGCTGGCTGACCAGCCGTACTCAGCGAGTGGTCCTCAATGGAACTGCATCTATATGGAGGGACGTGTGTAGTGGGGTGCCCCAGGGCTCTGTTCTGGGCCCAGTACTCTTCAACATCTTCATCAACGATTTGGATGAAGGGATAGATGGGGAACTCATCAAATTTGCAGATGACACCAAGCTGGCAGGAATAGCCAACACTACAGAAGACAGGCTTCAGGTACAGAAGGATCTGGACAGACTTGAACACTGGGCACTAACGAACAAAATGAAATTCAATGGTGAAAAAAGCAAGGTTCTACATTTAGGCAAGAAAAACCAAATGCACAAGTACAGCATAGGTGGCACCATGCTCAATAGTAGTAACTGTGAGAGGGACCTCGGAGTCCTAGTAGACAATCACTTAAATATGAGCCAGCAGTGTGCTGCAGCTGCCAAAAAGGCCAACACCGTGCTAGGCTGCATTAACAGAGGGATAGAATCAAGATCACGTGAAGTATTAATACCACTCTTCAATGCCTTGGTAAGGACACACTTGGAATACTGCATCCAGTTTTGGTCACCACGATGTAAAAAAGATGTTGAGATTCTAGAAAGAGTACAGAGAAGAGCAACAAAGATGATTAGGGGACTGGAGGCTAAAACATATAAGGAACGGTTGCTAGAATTGGGTATGTCTACTTTAACGAGGAGAAGGACAAGGGGGGACATGATAGCAGTATTCCAATATCTCAGGGGCTGCCATAAAGAAGAGGGAATCAAGCTATTTTCCAAAGCACCTGAAGGCAGGACAAGAAGCAACGGGTGGAAACTAATCAAGGAGAGAAGCAACCTAGAACTAAGGAGAAACTTCCTGACAGTGAGAACAACTAATCTGTGGAACAGCCTGCCTCCAGAAGTAGTAAATGCTCCAACACTGGAAGTTTTTAAGAAGAGACTGGACAGCCATTTGTCCGAAATGGTGTAGGGTTCCTGCCTGAGCAGGGGGTTGGACTAGATGACCTCCAAGGTACCTTCCAACTTTACTACTATTACTATTACTATCCTGAAGCAGAAACATATGTAACTCCCTGGTATTCAGTCACAGGGTCAGAATCAGACTTTTCTCCACCCACCTCCATGGAGTCTGAAACAGAGCTGCAAGTCTTAGATCCATGAGAAAAAAAGTGCCATTGTTCAGGACCCCCACTAATTGAATGTACCAGACTGTGATGCCATGTGCCTCAAGGATAACCAACCCTAGCTACATGTTAATCTTATGCCAGCTGTGCTTTTGATGGAGAGTTGTCTTTGAAAATTGTTGGAGTCGACATCTTATTGGTCCTTGCTTGGAATACTAATGCAAATTATCCATTCATTCTTTGATTCTTGCCTGGCTATATATTTTGCCCTATTTTCTACCCAGTTTGAAGCTGTCATATGTTAAGCCAGGGGTGTCAAACTGCCGACCTGCAGGCCGGTTTCATCAGACTGAAGCCGCGCCTACCCCATTGCCAGCAATGCAAAAAGAGTCACGATATGTCATGACACATCACGTGACGTGGCGAATTTGACACCTGTGTGTTAAACTAAGGACCATCATGCATATTTCATCCAATTTCCATGAGAAAACATCTAAGTATTAAAAAAGGACATGCATTATTACCAAAATCATAGGCAAAATAATAGTTAAGAAGAGATAACAATTATAACCTGTGTTTGTTTTTGTGAACAGTACTTGCCAGCCTTTTGCAAGTCTTCGAATCTACATGTTATCACAGAGGAATGTTCCTTCTAGGCTGTGTGCTGAAGAAGAGGTTATTCAATCTCCTAAAATAAAAGATTTCATCTTTTAAAGGGAAACAAGACTAAGAAGAGAAATTGGGCATATAGCACCCCAGCTCCTCTGCATCCCTCACAATTGTTTGAAATCCCTGAAGAGCTGGAGGGAAATCAGGGTTAGCTAAAACAGAAATCTGGCTTAAGACAATGACTCTTTTGGAGATAGGTATAAAGATAACTAGAAATATGACATAAAAGGAATAAGCGAGGTACCATTTAGAAGGCAGGCCAGCTTCTGGTTAGAGATTCACTGAAACATACCACTTGCCCAGTAGCCTGTAAACTTTTGTCTGCAACTGTAGATTGGATGAAAGTAAAGAATGTGCATCTTAAAAAGGCAATTTTACTAATATCCCTTATGTATTGTATGGTGAGATTTTCTTTCACTGTCCCTTTTTCATTTGTTGGACCAGAGAATTTTGCTCTCCTTAAGCTCTTAAAAGGGAGACTGTTTTGCAGGTGTTGAAAGCTTTAGAAAAAACAGTTCCTCCATGTTGCAGATAGAGATATTCTGCTAAGCTCTAGTCATGTGGAATTAGCTACCAGATGCCTCTTTAAGAACTGTTCTTCTTTCAGGATTCATTCAAAGGGAAGTGGGGGAAGCTTCATTTTAGTTGTCTTTTTGTCAGCCGTGAAAACATTTTTATTCAGACTTTCGTCTTTATTTTAATTTGGTCTAAATAAAACTTAACCTTGTGAATTTCCTTTTTTAAAACATTTGAAGTGTTGTTTATTGTTATCAAACTGTCTATTTTCTCTATGTGCCACTTTGTACATACATTACAAGCATGGAGAAAGACATTGGTCCATTCAGACTTCAACACCACCTGATTAGCACCAGTTTTCTGAATCACTGTGTTATAAATTAATAAAAAAATGTTAGTGTGCTATTTTGATATCCAAAACACAGGCAGCTTTCATTTCCAAGAGGTCCATTGGCTCCTGCCTTCTAAAGAGTATTTCTTGTATGATTACAGTGAGTGACCTTACTTTTTAGAGTAGTTTAGCCAAAGCATTTTCTGGACTCCAGAGTCCTGTCTGCTTGAATTGAAAACATAAAAGTAAATACAAGCTACTTTTTTTTTAATTAAGCAAAACTGTCTGTCCACACTAAATTAAGGAAAATGTAAGTAAACTTTCTCTTTTCTGAGGGGTAAGAGCTGAATTTTGAATGTTTCCAAAGATAAAAGATTAGTGTGCTGTCCCACTTCTTGCTTACCCAATGCTTTCTGTTGTTCACAGTGTGATACTGTACTGTGTCCTTAAATGCCTTGGAGCATTCCCCCTCTCCCTCCCAATGTTTATTAATAAGTATTCTTGGCACAACTGATATGTGCATCTTTGAACTTTTGTACTTTCCGGATCCAAAATGCAAATACTTTAATGAGAAGAGGTCAAAGAAATCTGATGATTGAATTTGATTCAAAAGCTATGGCAATTATCATTATAAGTTGATGGATTTCATGCCTCATAAAACCTGAAAAACTCTTTCTTATGGTTTCCATTTTGGAATATGGCAGATTTTCCAATTCCATTTTTTAAAACCTCCAAAGTATAACAGGGTTAACTGAATGTTAATGTTGATTTATTTTCAACGGCAAAAATAAATACATTGGGTGAGAAAGTAATGGATCATCACCTACAAACCTATCCATTTCCAGCCATTATTATTCAACAATATTAGCAGTGGTACTGGGTTGAAATGTATGAAACTATTTCAGAGGCTACAACATCAAATAAAGATTTACTGAACTCATCTGTTCTATTTGCACTCATCATAAAAGGAGTGATTGCATATGGAGTTAGCATATTAGTAGTGGTGAAAGCTACTGACTTCCATCCAGCAACACTCCAAAATACAAGCAGGGCTCCTTCACCACAAAAGTGGGCTTTCTTTCCTTACGTTATTTTAATCAATACACTACTAAAACATCATGTCTGTCTCTGTGTAACCTTTAACTGCTGAAACAGTGCATCACAGAGCAACAATTTTTGAGTCCAGGTACCTCAAAAGTACAGGGTACAGGTACATCCTGTACCTCAAACCAAAAGAAATGATAGCCATTACCCATTATCCAAGAAGGAATATTTATGGTCTCTTTGTTAATGTTAATGTTGCATTACTTAAAACTATTGTGTCTATAACCTTATCTGGGCAAAATGATGCATTATAGGGCAAAATCTTTTGAACCAGGATACCTCAAATGGGCTAATGTACACAATGTGTCTGAAATACAGGACCCATGACTCCCGTGGAATTGAAATTTGGAAATTTTGTAAAGCATTTTATGATATAAAATTTATCATAAAACATTTTATAACATAAAACATTAGTAATAGTAATAGTAGTAAAGTTGGAAGGGACCTTGGAGGTCATCTAGTCCAACCCCCTGCTCGGGCAGGAAACCCTACACCATTTCGGACAAATGGCTGTCCATTCTATAAGGTTATAAAATGATATAAAGCGTTACCATGCTGTACAATTCAGTATGGGCTACTTTCAAAACAGATACACCTCTGTATATCTCCCTGAATTTTTAAAAACTTTTCAGGTACACTAGAAGCTCTGCCACTGTTGAAGGCATTGAAGAATGTGGTAAGGAAATGTCTTTGAAATAAGGACTCAACCAGCCATACGTCGTCTGGTGTTTGTTAAAGCTAACATCTAAAGGTTTATCTTTGTCTCATGTTGTAAAGCTGGGCAGGATAATTCATGGCTTCTATAATGTCCCTGTATGGCCTCTAGAACTCCTCTTAATTGAGTGGCCCAAATGCAGTGACCAGCGCTAAGTAACATTTTCTCCAGCATTAAAATCTCCCCGCCCCCCAGTTTTTCTCTCCCAACCCCTATTGTTAAAACATATAACTTATTTCCTCCCCAGGCATCAATGTTATTTTTAGGATAACAGTACTAGTGCAAAAGCTTTATTTGAAGTGTTTATACCTATTATTGAGTAGCCATTGTTACTTTCATTTACACTTTGTTATCTTTAAATGAGATCACAATTGCTATATTATAGCACTAAGTCTCTGTTTTCTTTGTTTATTCAGGTTATGATCATTGGAAGGGACAGGTATTAAATTCAGATGAACTTCATGAACTGTATGAAGGACTGAAACTGAACAATGTCAATCATTACGACTATGTACTTACTGGTAAAGTATATACTGCTTTGTTTTTTGTAACAGTTTAGTTGCAATGATAAAAAAAAACCCTAGAAACTGGAATAAAATTGATCTTATTGTACATTAGCATTTAACTGGGATAAAGGCAAAAAGGGTCCCTTATCTGGAGAGGGAGTGCATGATCATAAATATCTTTAACTATGGCTAAGTAATGAGCATATTTACTAGTACCAGGAAAAATATTTCAAAAGGAAAATACAGTAGAAAGTTCGCACAATACTACAAACCTTTGCCTACAATCATCTCACTTTTTCTCACACTTTTTCTCTATGGATCATTAACCCGATTTCACCTCCCTGCATAAAATGCAAAACAGCCTTTTATTTCCTTTTTATTCATGTTCCTTTCTGTAGTGTAGTCGTGCTTTAAAACTTGCTAGATGAAATTGATTGTTATATAATTGATTTATGTAACTTCTACAAGAAAAGATGTGTTTTTAAACCTATAGGTAACAGGAAAATGTAAATTATGTGAGTCTGGAATCATAACTCTTAAAGGTTACTTTGCCATGAAGGGCATTGTATAATTTTTTTCCCTTTGGTTTCCATGAAATTCTTGAATATAAATGAATGAGACTGCCCTGTGATAGAAATGGCTTTTCAGCATAAACAGATCCATTTGCTTGGGAAACATTTCTGTTATTTTCCTTGAGGAAAATGTTAGTGAACAAAATATAAGAATAAGTTCACAGGAATTTTGCAAGGTGACTTTTTTCGTTTTCCTGTCACTAGCCAGCTAAAGAATTTCTTAAGCTTTCCAGATACTACAACTCTCTAGCTGAGACTGATGAGCATTTGAGTCCCACAAAATAATATCTGAAGAGCCATATAAGGTTCTTTAGCATTTAAGAATTTCCCTACCTTAATAAAATTTAAAGAATACCCTATATTACAAAGTTGCATGTTTTAATGTTATCAAGATTTTTTACTTCCAATTTTTGACTTGTCTTTCTTGAAAGTGTGTATCATTTCAGGCCGATCTGAAAATATTGCCCAAATTTTTGGGTTACTATGTGCAACTGGATTGTTTTGGTAACTGATTTTAATGAAGCAAAAAATCCAAAAATTAATAATTTGTTCAGTTAATATATATGCTCAATGTATATTCAGTATCTATATTGAGTTCTAAAGTGTGGCAGAATAGGTAGGCAATTGCATCCATAGGAACTGAGACAGTATTGATTGCACTTTTAGATTACTTCTGGTGCGACTGGGATAGAAATAGTGCATCCATTATAGATCTTTTTGATCTCTTGGTGAACATTCATTACCATCAATCATAATATATTTCTAGACTGGCTTCAAAGCTTAAAAATGGAAATTACAATGTTACATTGGTTCTTGTCCTTCCTTCATGCCTGTATCTACTCTATATTGGGGGGGAGGTGATCCAGCCCAAGATCCTTCCATTATGGGGCTCCCCAGGTTCTACCATCTCTACTCTTAATAATAATAATAATAATAATAATAATAATAATAATAATAATAATAATAATAATAATAATAATAATAATAATAATAGTAAAGTTGGAAGGGACCTTGGAGGTCAACTAATCCAACCCCCTGCTCGGGCAGGAAACTCTACACCATTTCGGACAAGTGGCTGTCCAGTCTCTTCTTAAAAACTTCCAGTGTTGGAGCATTTACTGCTTCTGGAGGCAGGCTGTTCCACTGATTAATTGTTCTCACTGTCAGGAAGTTTCTCCTTAGTTCTAGGTTGCTTCTCTCCTTGATTAGTTTCCACCCGTTGCTTCTTGTCCTGCCTTCAGGTGCTTTGGAAAATAGCTTAATTCCCTCTTCTTTATGGCAGCCCCTGAGATATTGGAATACTGCTATCATGTCCCCCCTTGTCCTTCTCTTCGTTAAACTAGACATACCCAATTCTAGCAACCGTTCCTTATATGTTTTAGCCTCCAGTCCCCTAATCATCTTTGTTGCTCTTCTCTGTACTCTTTCTAGAGTCTCAACATCTTTTTTACATCGTGGTGACCAAAACTGGATGCAGTATTCCAAGTGTGGCCTTACCAAGGCATTGAAGAGTGGTATTAATACTTCACGTGATTTAATCTTATTTAATATCTATATGAAATCACACAGTGAGATCATCAGTCAGTGTGATATCATCAATATGCTAATGATACTTAGTTTTGGATCTGAGTTATGGATCTGTATCCTTAGTTGACCAAATGATGCTTTCCCAGCATCAAGAATATGTGGGAGTCTGAATGGGAAATAATAGTTTTTAGCTCAGACCTAGCAAGGATGAGTGGCTGTGGGTTTTGGGATTTAGAAACTCTTCACCTTTGGTTGTAGATGAAGTTACACTCCCCAAAACAGAAGTAGTTCAGGAATCCTTTTGCATCAAGCTAGAAACTGGACTTCAAACAAACATCTAGCAAGGACTTGCATTGCTCACTTCAACCAGGTTGTTTCTCCACCATCTTACCTCTAATGTTGCCCTTCTGTAGATCAGTGGTCTTCTGCTCAGAACCGCAACAACATTGACATAGCAAAAAGCCAAAGCTATAGAATATTTGCATATTTATTCAGGTGTAATACTAAAAAGATGTTATTAGAATCATGGAATTCTACTGGCCTACAACTCTTTGTTCTTTTTTCCTTGTTTATATTACATGCTAAAACAGCTACCATTCATTATGATTGTGCAGGTTTTGCCTTACATTATCAGCTCATAGGCCGGTAAATTGAAAATGAAGGTTGCACAGTGCACAAAATTGTAAAAGTTTTCCTTCTAGCATCTAATACAATAATATTCAAAATAGAATAAAAATAAAATATTTTTAGAAAAATAAAGATCAGCCACTTTTCCCTATTTCTTACAATAAAGTTTGTTGTGGTTCTCACCAGTCTTTCTTATAATATATATTGTAGATGCATATTTAGTTTGAATTAAAGAGGAATCAATTTTAATATCTTTTTCCAATATAGCCATGGATAGTTTGTCTTTTGTTTTTGAATTGGTTCATTGTAATACACAAGTATCATGGAGTTTAGCTAAAAAAAATAAAACATGTTGGTTGGTAGTTTGGGAAAAATTGTGGGTAAATAATTAGCCACAATCTTAAACTCTCAAAGATGATCACTAGCCATGTTAACTAATCTCAAAGCAATAGTTAACTACAAGTAAAAGGTATAAAAGTCATCCTGGTATATATGCTTTGGCTTAATGTAGCATTTGTCTTTAATTTTTCCAAGGCAGAAACGCTGGTCATATCCACTTTATTCAGGACAGGGGTAGAGCAATCTTACCAGTAAAAGGGTGGGGGAAGAATCCAAAAAAAGAATCCCATGCCCAAAGCTCTGGTAGAGTAATAAAAGAAGGGTTATCTTTTTTCTTAATCACTTCCATTTGAAAGATTGCCATTTGGAAGAAAACACCCTGTACAATACAAATATCATGCATTGTCCCTCCTTTCCAGGACACAGGAGGACTTTCAATCCTATTAATTTACAGCTTCTCTAAGCATATCCCTGGTGTTCTTATTTTGGCTGTCTCTGATCTTGGAAAAGCAACCATTGGGCACAGAGGATGCTTGAAAAGCTGGATCTCATTCAAAAAAGGCAAACTTGTTTTTCCATCTCTTGCCTGATTTTGCAGCTCCATTCTTTACCTTGCAGTATGTCTCGTGGTTGTTGTTGTTAGTTCCGAAGTCGTGTCCGACCCATCGCGACCCCATGGACAATGTTCCTCCAGGTCTTCCTGTCCTCTACCATCTTCTGGAGTCCATTTAAGTTCACTCCTACTGCTTCAGTGACTCCATGTATTGCCCTCAATCTTTCCCAGCATTAGGCCCTTCTCCAGTGAGTCCTTCCTTCTCATTAGGTGGCCAAAGTATTTGAGTTTCAACTTCAGGATCTGGCCTTCTAAAGAGCAGTCGGGGTTGATGTCTTCTAAGACTGACCGGTTTAAACGGCTTGCAGTCCAAGGGACTCGCAGGAGTCTTCTCCAGCACCATAGTTCAAAGGCCTCAATTCTTTGGCACTCAACCTTTCTTATGGTCCAACTTTCACAGCCATACATTGCAACTGGGAAAACCATGGCCTTGACTATACACACTTTTGTTGGCAGGGTGATGTGGTTGTACTAACTCGTTGTGGTTAGCAGAATTTAACTCTAGATAGGTCATTATCAGTATATTTAATTGGGCTTTTAGAGCCCCTGTTGAATATGCCATAGGTGATTGCATATATCACTGGCTCTCTAATTCTATTCTGGTATAGTTTAGGTGGAGAATAAGATTGAAAAGATTCAGATTCTATGCAGTATTAGGTTAGTATACTATTTTGCGTGTCCTAGTAAGTCATAAATCATGATTTACAAACTATAATGGCTAAGTCACATTGCACTGTCAAAATCTAAAAACTGGGTTCATATATAATATTAGTACCTAATTTTAAATGTCCCATCTTTACCATTTGTTTACAATTGTCTATTTTAAAAAAAAAAAAGTTAACTGTCTGAATTGTTCAACAATGGAAAGGAAACACACATAAATAATTAAGAGCACCTTAGTGCCGTGTTTTTTTGATGAAAGCCAGACATCTTTGCTATTGGTAAATTTTCTATCTTCCACATCTGGACTAACTGAGTAAATCAAGATAAAAACAAGAATATTATCACTAGAGCTATGCTATTCACAAAGACAAAGAAATCAACATGATTCAGCTAATCCACACGTGAGCTGGCCAAAAGCCTCTTTTGCTGTTTGGGATGTAAGACTGTGTTGGCTTTCTACCAAAGAAGAAAATATACATGGGAAGACAGTTGAGAGGCTTGTTATAAGAATCTATATATGCATGTTAATTTATTAATCTAAAACTGGCAACATCATTGCATATCCATTCATATTTAGAAAGCTTGTCAAATACAACTACTGTATAGGGAAAATCAAAGCACTGCTAAAGTAAAGCCGGGCAGTTATTATCCCAAATCTCAGAAAATTTATGATGTTTCATAAAAGATCAGTTATTGAGATGTTTACTGTGGGGACAGATTACAGTTTGTAATACTATTACAAATATATATTGAAAGTTATATACTTCCTTAAATTTCTACAAAAAATAAAATATAAGGAATAAAAAGAGAAGGAAAAAATAAAGGAAAAAAGTGCAAAGGAATAAAGGAAAATCAAAAAGCAATAGAAAAAGGGTAACTTCCAACTTTCTTCAATACAGTTACAAATATAAAATACATTAATCTTTTGATTTAAAATTCAGAAGTGGTATCCACATAGAAACAAAGCTAAATAAACCTGGTTTTATATAATCTTAATCTCCCCTTCTCAATTTATCAAAGGCTATACCCGGGACAAATCATTCCTTGCAATGGTGGTTGATATTGTTCAAGAGCTAAAGCAACAAAACTCCAATCTGGTATATGGTAAGTTTATGCTACATAAACAGTTCATTTTAAGTCAGCCTTCCCAAAGGGATACCTGCCATATGATAGGTGAACTTTAATATACCAACTGGGCATGATAGATACTGATGACTAACAGCCCTGGAGAGCACTAGGTTGAGGAAGGCTGCTATTCATTGTATACTATTGGAGATTCCTCAATTTCGGATATATTTTTAAAGGTGTTTATGTTATAAGAAATTAGTATTAGTCATCTTGACTTACAACTTAGTTTGGAGATAAAGGAAAATTGTACTCCTTAATTATAGTTCACACACATTTCAATTACGGTTCAAAAAAATACATTCACTTAGAATGCCTTCAAAATTCCACAGACTTTGAAGAAACTGGTAGTCCAGCTTCTCAAGAAGCCATTGCTGAATCCAGTGGAACCAGATAATTTGGCAGAACTGGATAATCCAGCTCTTGAGATTTTCCCCATTGGTCGCAGGCAAGATTGCACCCCCTCAATAAAGCCAATTTGCAATTTGGGATCCTCATGGCTCCTACTTGAGGAACAGGTGGCAACTGCAACTCAGAGGGCCTTTGAGTAACAACTCCATGTTTTATGCCAATCAGGTTTCTGGATCAGGAGACCAGTTTACAGTCACTCTTGTCTTAGTCATCTCCTAGTTGGATGTTGCAATGTGCTCTCATGGACTGTTCTTGAAGACCAACCAGAAACTGGTTTGGTTCTCAATAGATGTCTGAGTGCCATTCAAGGTACTTGTTATTAACTATAAAGACCTATATGACATAGGATCTGGTTACTTGCAGCACTGCTTCTACCCTGTCATCTCTGAATGTCTTGCTAGGTTGCAGAGAATGGGCATTCCCCAGGTCCCTTTTCTGAAGCAGTATCTAATGGGACGTAAGCTATGTGCCTTCTCTATTATTACAACTCCATCCCCACTCTGAGGATTGGATAGCCCTGACCCTGTTGGCCCTCCCTAGAGCCATGAAGACCTGGCTATTCTCCTGTGCTCTGAGCCAGGATGGTAGATGAGCCCATTGTGTGATATGTGTACAGAATATGTTTTTATCACTAATCTCAATTATGTATTGATTCTTTGATTTTTTGGGGGGATTTTTTTTGGGTTTTGCATTGCATTTATTTTTTAAGTTTTATTTTATACTCTGTCTAGAGTACAAAATTGTGAGGAGGATGGCCTTATAATTCTTTTAAATTAATAATTCAATATATCTCCATCACATTAATAGCTCTCCTGAAATCTCTCCATGGGCTTTAGAAAGGTACATAGGTAACACAAGAAGGCACAAAAGCACCACAGACTAAGTTGGACTTGTGATGTTATCTGGGACTTGAGATAAATCTGTTAAATTACTATCTGTTTCTAACTGCTGTTTGCTCATGAATATAGAACAGAAAGCAAGACAATAATCATATCTGAGAGGCAGCTAACTATTTATTATGTTGGCTTATCTCTTCTAACATTAAAGAGGCAATTGAGTGCCAGAACCTAAAGAGAATTTGAATACAGCAGTCATTGAGAAGCTTGTACCACATGTAACTATCATCTGCTTCTCCTTGAGTTTTCAAATAAGGCTGTATGGGATCAAATTAATTTTTTTGCTTTTGAAGAAATAACACACTCTACTATGGTAGGACAGTCTTTCACAACCAATTTTCCTCCAGTTATAATGAACTGTTAAGTTACCCCCAACTGTCATTAGCCAGGTAAGAATAACTCAAAACTATGAAAGGCTGCTAGACTGGGAAAAGTTGTTGTAGGGCATTGGACTTTTCTTGCTGTTGTTCTGGCCATTTAAATGTTCAGGGCTTGAGAAGTGTTTCTCTGATATTTTAAGGTAGACACACTACTTGTGATTTTGCTTGACTTCTTATGGGCCCATGTAAAAATGCACACATGACCATTCTGGAGAGAGAGAAGTTCTCCGAGGATGGGCTCCAGCATAAGTCCAAAAGCTTAGAAGAATAAACCTCTGGTCCCAGTCACCAGCTCAGGTTGGATCCTGCCACAAATGATCATTTTCTACTTTTTTGGTATTGCTTTTACAGAGATCCAGTTCTCAGCATAAGATAGGAACATTTTTTTAAAAGCAATGAATATCACTACCATGTCATTTAATGTGATATTATGTCATGATGTCATTATAGACGATCTCTCTTACATCCCATTTCTGTACATTACTGGAAGTAGCATTGAAATTTGAAACAAGACTGACAGAGTTTTGTTTTAATTGTTACTAATTTTAAAACATCCTTACATGCTACTACATGTTCCCTTCTTATGATTAAGTTTTAACTTTCTTTTGTAGTGTGTGATCCTGTGATGGGTGACAAATGGAGCGGGGAAGGCTATATGGTTGGTAATTCATTATGAACTTGGCCCATCTTTATAAACAAATGTGTTATGCCAAAGTAATAACATATTGTATGTTTTAGGCATAATAAATCCTACAGTATACAGCATTCATCAGAAATTATTAGGACAGTCCCCCACAGATGTATTTCCATGTTTATTCTACAACAAATTAGTACCAGTTTTCTGCAAAAGATATACATAGGCATCTTCTGTTTCTTCTGAACATTGCTTAAGATTAAACTGCTTTTGAACAGAAAGCTAATCCCGAGTTTTCACGAATGGACAGAAGAATGAGACAGCTTGAAGCATGGCTGCATAAATGAATGCTTCCATGAAAATCTCTTCATTGGAAGTGGCTTGTCAGTGAATTTGAGTTATTTTCCTTATGCCAGTCTAACCTTTTTACAATTTCCCATTTTAGTGTGTGGATGTGCATTAGCAAATATCTAGAGTGTTGCTACTATGCACCTCACATTTGTACAAGTTCATACATTTTTTGCTGAAAGAGATGAACCATAGATACCTGAAGATTAGGAGACTGTATATTGTAGCTAACCTGGAGTATTTACAACCTTATATTGGAGATTGTCAACATTTGTTTTGACATTCCTTCACATGGAAACTTTCTAAATGTACTTTGCTTATAAGTCTCAGCTACTAGTTAATTGAGTGGAACTGTCCCTGCATGTGTTTGTATTTGAACCTTTTCACTTTCCTAGAATGAACTGCCTAACCATCTAAAGTTATTATAATTTCCTTTGTTTTACAGTATGTTCCAGAGGACCTCTTTCCTGTGTATAAGAATAATGTGGTACCTGTAGCAGATATAATAACACCAAATCAGTTTGAAGCTGAGTGAGTGTTGTTAAAAATTTTCCAAAGACAATAATTTTTTTCATTGTTCAGCAGATTACATTACCTTTATAATGAATAGCAACAACAAAGGATGATGATGATGATAATAATGATGATGATTAAGAAGAAGAAGAATAGGCTTGGGAGTTTTTTTGCCCTCTAAAAAAATCAAACTTTAAAAAATGTATAAACTCAGTTGTTGATTTAAAAATAGTAAATTAATGTTTCTTTAAAGAACACAAGTTAGTTTTTCTATTCTTTTCTGGATAGTTTTTTAAAAAGACATTTCATGTGGGAAGGAAATTTGAAAATAATTTAATGCAATAAAACTGTTAATCGTCTTATCTGTATTCAAGCTAAGAAAAATAAAGATATGCATTTACTGTTCTTTAAAAATGCATTTTTTGAAAACTACAATTGCATAGTATAAATAGTGCAATATGTACTTTTATCTTTAATGGAATTGTTGACTAAGAAGATTGGGAAGATCTACCTTTTCATACAGATGTGAAGTATTACAATGTCTACATCGATGGCTTTATTTTGGAGGCAACACGTTTCAAAACATTTCCTTAATCAAAAAGTAGCAAAATGATTTCAGAAGTAAATTAGACCTGCTTTTGAGAGACACTTCAGCAGAAATCAACAGAATAAAGTTAAATTTGTTCTGAATTCCTGAAATAATTAACTCAGTGAAGTGGTTCAATTTCCATTGCGAATTCTGCTCAAGTGCCTAGGATCCTTGAAGCTAGAATAGCTGCAAAATTCTTTTGAGTGGATAACAGCAAAAGGATTCTGAACACTGATACAAAGGCTAAAGGAGAAGGAATTAGAATCATATTTTGTGGAATTGTGATAAGCTTGTGGAGTTATTGGAAGTTTCCTTAAAAAATACATCTTGAGCTTCCATTAAGCTATGTGATAACCATACTTTGGTTTCAATAATATATCTACTGTATTGAATAGAATGGGACAAGAGAATGGTTAAATAGATTGGTGCAAATTTTTTTTTTAAAAAATATCTCATTTAGCATAATAGAGATTTAATTGATATTTTTCACTAAAATATTCCATAAAAACATTATTGAAATTATACTTCTAATGGGCAAAATAATGTTTTAAATTTTTATTTCCTTACTTTAGGTTACTTACTGGCAGGAAGATACATAGTGAAAAAGAAGCGATAGAGGTAAGTGTGTTGGAAGCCAGGTTTCTCCTTCCGTGCTTTTAACAGGATGATAGAGCTACATCGCTTTTCTACTAAAAATTTTCTCATTCCCATTATGCAGAAAATTATAAATTTGTCAGCAGTAAATGAATTGGAGAATATCAGATTTGATCTCCAGCTGCTATATAGTACTGCCCCTAGTGTTTATGCCAATTTTGTAATCATGATAAAGAGATTCCACTTTACTGCAGAGTTGATTATACAGGTTACTTATTCTAGAACATTTCATTAATGAAATCTGTTAATACATCTCTATATTTTTTTGTCTATTGATTTTACACCTTTAGCTGCTAAGACGACTCCTAGTTCCTGATACTATTTTATCCCCCAAATTCCTGACAATCTACATATAAGACTTCAATAATTATTGCATGAAAAGGTGACTAGTAGAATATGCTAATGCTTGAGAATGCCTTGATGAAATTATACAGAAAGAACTTTACATTTCCTGGAATTACTGTTGCTAACCTATTGCTATTAAGGAAAAGCATTTAAGGAATTATTCTCTTTTGGGAAGTCGGTATACTGTGGCTGGTTATTTCTTAGATTTGGTATTACCAGCCTTTCTCTAAGATACATGGACTTCATCTTCCAGAATGCATCAACCATCATAACCACTTTTTAGAATGTTGGAGGTGAAGTCTATGTAGTTTGGTGGGCACTAAGGTTGCAAAAGGCTATGCTAAGTCAAAATCAGTTGTATTACATGTTGTAGAGTGCACAAATCGGTACTGTTTTCATGATACAATCCTGCCAATTATATCTGTGGAAGTGCCATTAATACCAGTGGATGGATGTCCATTGGATGTCTGTCCTGTTATTATTGCTTCAACATCTATAGGTTGGATTAAAGATAGTGTATCTGATTCTTGCAGTAAAATATTTTGACATTAATTTTACTAGTTATATTTTGTCAAAATGAAACTCTCATTCTAAGACAATATATTATCCATGGCTCTTTACAATTTTCTTTCAACAAAGCCAACAAAATGTCAGTTTGTAGATTAGACATTTTGTATTATATTTTATATAAAATGCATGCAGTGTAGACATTTATGTCCCAAGAAGCATAGTCACTGTCTCACAAACACACATATTAGTACTAACATATTTTCCCCCATATATTTGAAAAGGTAATGGATATGCTCCACAATATGGGACCAGAAACGGTTGTAATCACCAGCTCAGACCTTCCAGCTCCTTCAGGAAATGATTATCTGATTGCATTAGGAAGCCAAAGGAGAAGTATGTTTTATTTTTAATAAATAGTCTTCTATTGTTAGAACACTTACAATACAGGTAGCATGAACTTACCCAATTTTTCCCATTTCTGTTAATATAAAAGTAATGCTTTGTTTTCAGGTACTGTTCAAATGTAGAAAGCACAAATTGCAGAAACATATAAACTTTATTCCAATGAATATTTAAGCTGCAATCCTATCTCACTTAAGAGTATGGATATTTGAATTAAATAGAGTTTATTTTTGAGCAGGTATCAGTTAATATGAGTAAGTTACTTTCTGCTTACTAGAACATTGCTTTGTTGTTGCAATAATGCAATATAAAATAATCTTATTTACAACATGAAGACTACTGATCATAGGCTGATTGTAACTTTGTCATCTTCAATAATAGTGGTGATGCCAGTTATATTCAAGAGATATATTAAGCAATTAAAAATATTTTCTGTTCTGATAAACTGTCTTTTAAGAATGGCTAGGTGTACATGTTCCCATTGTAATTTGCATTCTTTTAATGTTGACTTGTTTAAAATGGGTGTAATTCACCATTCCATTCTCTAGCTCTCACTCTTTTTAAAATAATTGGGTATATTGTATAGCTTTAGTATTTATTAAAGTAAGTCAAACTGTTCAGGTGCTGAATCACTTTATAAATGGACATATGTGAGTTAGATATATCACCCACATCACGCAGAAGCTGCACAAGATCTGAAATGCCAATTACACAGAATTCCATATCATAAGTAGCTGTATATACTGCACATGTAGATGTCAGTGGGTGAAGGAAAGCACTGTGAATGAAACAGTTTTTTGGATGTATTGACTCATTGGAGCATGTTATCACACTGTAATTGAGTCAACAGAAAGTAACTAATTTCACTTCTAAACTTTTCATTCCATATTCTCCAAGAGATTCCAAGTTTTCATTGAAAGAGGAGACTTCAGGAAAGGCATGCGCTCCTAAAGACTGAGGGGAAAAATCCTTAACTCTGCAAAGTCCACTAGCCCAATTCAGTTTGGTGTCAAAGTTCAATACTATATTTTTTCTTGTGCTCCCATGGAATTGCGACACGGACTCAATATAGCTTGTTCAGTATCAGTGCATCTAAATCCAGGCCCTAGTTTTACTGTAATGTATGACAAAGCCATGCTAAGATGTACTGTTCCTATATGATTACATAACTGAGAAGAATATAACTAACCGAATATAACTAATAATGCCTTATTAGCTACAGCAGATGGCACTATAGTGACACAAAGGATCCGAATAGAATCTCCCAAAGTAGATGCTGTCTTTGTTGGAACAGGAGACCTATTTGCTGCCATGCTCTTGGCTTGGACTCACAAACACCCAGACAATCTTAAGGTATGGATTGATTTTTTTTTTTCATTTCTTCTCTGTATCAGTTATAGGAAAAAAAATGTTTTCTCAACAGGGTCAAGAGATTATACAAAATAAGGCTATGTATTACTTTAGTAAAATTCTGGGTAGCCATAAAAAATTCTATTTGGAAATGATGTTAAGCTTCTGTTTTAACATAATAAGGCAAACTTTGGACTGATGTTAAACCGCAATCTATAGTTTCACCCACCAGAGGAAAAAACATAACAAACCAACTTCTGTCAGGCTTAGCATGGTGTGTCAGTCAGGACAGCATTTCTGTAATAGGAAAATAATTTAAAAGTAAAATACTTTGATTTTTATTTTTTACCCAATTTAAATAATTATTTAAACTGTCAATCATTCAATCTGGTCAGAGTCAATGAAATAGTAATATTGTAAAACTTTTTTTTTCTTACAATTGCAGATGGCCTGTGAAAAGACAGTATCAGCAATGCAACATGTTATACAAAGGACCATCAAAAGTGCAAAGGGTAGGTCAATTTCACAATGATTCGGCATACAGTTATTTATTTATTTAGCATATGGTTCTGCATACAGTATATTCATTTATTATTGGAAGATTTACTTAAAAAGTGTCATTGCTGAGTGACTGAGCATGTAACAAATTACTATTATTATTCTGCCTATTTTTGATAAAAATAATTTTCTAGTCCGCTTTTCAATGTAAATGCAACTTGAAAGCACAAATAAGTAAGCCATAAAGTGCAGTTTTCAATATATGAAATTAAAATAACAGAACCAAAAAAGAAGATAGCAATAACTCTGAGAGACACATACACATAGTTATACTACTTCACTAAAATCGGGTTGGTTATGTGGGTGACTCATTTTACGACTGCCATGATTTACAACCACAATGGACAGGCTCCATTATGATTGTAGGTAAAGGACCACCTGTAAATAAATTGTTAACCTCTTCCAACAGTCAGTGAGAGCAGGCTATATTTATTTCCCAGAGACAGGCCTTCAGGGATTTGGGATCATTACAAAAAAACCTTTTCATATCGGAGACTCGCATGTTTCACAATTCTTATTAATGCCCCTTATATTTAATCTTCATACACTGATCTTAAAACTGTAGTAGAATGACAGTAAAGTTTATTGATGGTGGGACAGTTGTGGGTCTAGGAGAACTGAGATTTTCTTCTGTGCTATTTTATATTAATATTAAAGTTCCATGGTATTGTATTTTTTGTTTGTTTTCTTTTAAGCCCAAGCTGGAGAAGGAAACAAACCTAATTCAGCCCAGCTGGAACTGAGGATGATCCAAAGCAAAAAGGACATAGAAAACCCAGAGATAATAATAACTGCTACTGTGTTATAAAGGTTGTGTATCTCCTAACAACACACAATGTATTGATGTCCTCATTTTCTTTCCTGTAAATTGTGATGTTTGCCTTAGATCTGTGACAGAAACCTGACTTCCATGAAATAGTGCCCAGCATAGATGAGATCCACTACCAAGCACATGTGCTGGCCTTGCTTGAATTAAGAAGAGAAAAAAGTTAGGTGTGTATTACAGCTCCCTCCCAGGTATGAAAATGGCTGTCAAATTAATTTAATCTCATTATAAAACCTGGGTATAAGCACACAAGGTTTCCTGCCTTGCCAAAGATTCCAGGACTGCATTTTTAGTGAACTGATTGACTGGAGTATATAAACTGTGGTAAAGTGTCATGTGCCAATTAAGTAGTTTACCATTTCCCTTAAATGAAGAGGTTTGGTAGCCTGCTAAAATATTCAGTACCTCAACCGTCCTAGAGCATAAGAGAGGTTCAGGCAACATAAGGGGATGGATGGGTGGGTGGGTTTTTTCAGTAGGTACTGCACACAGGCCTTGGAGGTATAACATGTCTGAACCATTCCCTTCTGTGAATAAATCCAAGATTCCACTGTACAGAGGTGCTAATCCTTTACTATCAAACTATTAAAAATATCCCAAGTCATATTTTTGTTTAGAAAGAAATGATGTGTAGAATATAATGGCGATTCTACCTCTGATAGAATAGGCTTGACTCAATTTTATCAGCTTTTTCCTTAACCAATACTTACTGTGAAATCTGAGAATCCCAGTTCATCTTCTGACAACTAGGAGTGAAGTGAAAGGCTGTGTTACATATTAAGACCAATTCACTGTTTATTGCTGTGAGTGAGGGTATTCCTGCTCTATGAATGGAGAATTAAATTAAAGCACCATCTAATGAATCAGTTCTATCAGAGGCAGAGTTTTAACATACTAAGCATTGCTGTTGCAGTTTCTATCCCTTTCAAAAACATTGCACACTTTCTGGAAACGAACATAGATTTTTCTGGGAGTTTAATGCCCATTAATACTGATTAACCAGTACAGGCCAGTCTTCATGGATTTACAGTTATTAATGTTTTATTCTAAAATAATTAACAGTTGTGCATTGCAGTGAAATATAAACATACCTAAATACTTTGGAAATCAGCAGAGTCTGTATTCTTTTGCATGCACTAATCTCTTACTGGAGATTATACTGGTGTAGGCTTTCATGGCCAGTATCTGTTGTGCTGTGTTGGGCTTCAGGGTTTAGTGATGATAGCCTAGAGTCTAGACAATAGATTTTCTGATGTTTCGCTGGCAACTGTGGTTGTGGCCATCTTTGTCTCTGAAGACACCAGCCACAGTTGTCAACCAAGCACCAGGAACCTGTTGTCTAAACCATAGTGATTAAACCCTGAAGCCCTACACTGCCCAATCTCTTTGAAATTATTAAATTAGCTTTGATTCTCTTTATCTATTAGTCTTAAGATCATGCACAATTAATTTTAACTCTTATTTCTTTGCTCCCATTGTTGATTATTCCATAAATAATATGGAACAGAAAAAAACAGGGTATCATATCAATCCACAATCCTTCTTCTTTACAGGTAACCAGGGTATTTTCATTATTTCTATTAAATATCTTTTTCTTGGGACATCTTTGAAACTCAGATTCTTGCAAAAGTGTTCTCATTAACATGAGAAACTCTTGAACCAACCTGTGAATTCCATTCTTAGAATCTTAAAGATTTATTAACTTTCATTTATTAAAAATATTTAAATGATCTAACCTTCATACACCTGAAGGTTTTTTTTTCTTTCTCCAAAGTGGTCTTCAGCATCAAACAAGTTTCTCACTTGTGGCCTATTTTAGGGCTAGGGCAATGTAAGACCTTCTCTGTCTTCTGGAATAGCATTTCACTAATATGTAGGCATTAATGTCTTTGATAAGCATGACAACAGCATGGGCAGTAAGCAGATGCAGAAACTCAGACTACCTTCGTCTTGCCTGCGAAAAGAATTAAAATGTAAACAACACTAGCACATCATTGATTGCTTTCATAAACTACAGTGGCTAAATATTGCCTACACACCCTGTCCCAGCCTTTCAGTATGCAATCATAGCATCTGTATTTGAAGCTAAAAGGTATTTTGAACCACTTCCCAGACACTGCACGGTTTTGGAAGCCATATTTGCTTCTCTTACTAGAAAATGCCAGTATAAGCCCTTTGGAGAAGATAGCATTTCTTCATCCAGCTAACTGATCATAGCTTTCAACATTCCATTAGATGAATCAACCTCATCTTGGTAGAATTCTGATTTTAGGTTTTCAGGTCAAAGCACATCTCTGTATCATCCAGATATATCTTGACTGGATAGCTGGTTTGCTATAGAAATAACACCTTTAAAAGCGTTATTTAAGAGTTTAGACCAATTGAACTCTTACTTTTTTTGGGGGGGGGTTCTTTGTCTCTTTTTCAGAATGTTCACTTTGACTAAGAACTTCTTTCACCTACTCTTTTTAATTGTTGGAGGCAAAATACAAACACATATTTAACAGATCTGAAAGAAACACATTCCCTTTAAGATAAAATCAAAAGGCAAAGTCTGTATCTGAAAAAGAATCTCTCTTGTTGAAGTATGGAAAAATTCTATAATTGACCGAAATCCAGGCAGTCATTTATCTATTGTTACCATTTCCATGAAATAACCTTTAAGTCGTTAAAATGTAGGAAATGTGGCAGTCTACTACTGCATGAGATTCCTGCCAACAGAACCAAACAAAGCAGTTATGTCAACAATTGCCATTCTAACTTTAAGAAGAAAATCCAATATCAGTGTTCACTGCCCTACCTAGAGCCAACATAGTATTTGGACTGGGAGAATATAGGTTTTTTTTGGGGGGGGGGGAAATCAGAGCACAGAGACTTTACATCTGTTAAGCCTATCTGGTCATTTAAAAGAGTACAGAATGTATCAAGGATAAAGTTGCATTCTACTTACATCACTACTCACAGTTTGGGGAAACTTGAAAATAGACAATCATCCTTCCTGCCCTTTGCTCCTAGTAGGTGAATTAGTGCCATAATATTCCTAAATCTGGGACAAATATATTAAGGCTCTTCATCTTTCATAGAAAAATAGATAGTTAAAGCTGCAATAATCAAAAATATGCTACCAGTTGAGCTGGTAATTCTCTAGGAGAATTAACTTGTCTTTTACAAAATTAGCTGTCTTTTCCCTTGTCATAAGTTAACCAGTATGTATTAACTCAAATTGAGCATTTGGAATTTGTTTTTTGTTTTTTAGATAAATAAGAATCATTTTATTTTTAAAGAAAAAGTGAATGTTTATTCAATGCAGAATTTTAATTATGTCAAACCTTCTCAAACACCTTCTCTTGTAGAATAATCACCAAGCCAGTACAAATATAATCTTAACCAGGCATCCAGCTAGTCTGGAGAACAGCAAAATATTCCTTTTGGAGGAAAGAAAAGATCCCTTCAAAATCAATCTTCATCTTATAATAAATTTTAAATATTACTTTAAAATGATGTATTTTAATACTAAATATTATTTATTTGTTTTTAATGCTGGCTAATTTTAATCATTCCTTTAATTTTGAGGAAAAACCTACACTGTTACTCCTGCTATAGATATTGATTCTTATGTTTGAGACTCAACAGGAAATCACTAAAGAAAAGGAAATATAAAAGTTCAGTATGTTATCACAGATCATTGGTAGTTGCTGTGATTTTTAATTGCTTTACATTATCTGGTTATATGTACAATCCATCTACATATTACATGGAACATTGATTCCGTTTTCCTATGACTGTTTTTTCTTTTAGACAACCAGTTCCAAATACTTTTGGAATCAGAAGTACACAAAGCCACTAACAAATACTTTATATGTTAGCATATTCATTTAAAGGAAAGAATATTTCATAAAGTAGTTGTCCTACTTACAGGCCCATCAGCTGAGTTTCAATATATACACAGTAGAGATGACTGTTTCCCAAGTATATACGTCAGGCATCAGCACTGTCCTCACACATCTGTTTTTGTCTGGAATGAGATAATAAAGAAAGGGAGATGCTGTCAGTATCCAGTCATCTCTCTCTGTCCATTTTTTTCTCCAAAGAGCAGTGAAATGGATCAGAAGAGAGGCAAGGGTTTGCTATAGCCATAGGTGAGGGTAACACACAGGCATCAACATTTTTAAATACATCCTACAGAATGCTTTTTTTTTTTATGCTGTGCTCTCGCATGGGATCTTACCATTCTTTTGTGGGTATTTTAGCATTACAAAAAAAAATGCAGTTGTGTGCTTGGCACCTTCAATATTGTATGAGATTATATAATGGCATGCACCATCTCTAAAGGTTATTATTTCTTGGCTTGGCTTTAGCCATTATCCTAAAGTGTGAACCCAACTATGTTTTTCAGCATCAGCAACTTAAGATATTTTAATGCAAGGACCTAGACTCGTTCTGTCTCTCTCTCTCTTTCTCTCTCTCTACACACACACACACAAACACACACACACACACACAGAGAGAGAGAGAGAGAGAGAGAGAGAGAGAGAGAGAGAGAGAGAGAGAGAGAGAGAGAGAGACAAAGCTGATCTGGGCTAGCTGGATAAGAAACATATTGAAATTAAAGAAGTTAAATAGTGTGTATTTTAATACTAGCAGAAGTATAATCATATACCTCTGTTTGACATATAACACTAAATTGAATAACTACTACTACTTTTTAGTAGTTGTTTTAACAAAAATGAATGGTATTGATAACATGTTACTCATAAGTATCCCACTTTTGGCAAGGACCGTTTCAGTATATCTGTGAAACTAATTTTTATTACTATGGTTTGAATTGTTTGTGATTTATAACAAGGTAATTATGTTATAAAAATGTGTAACTGAATTCTGGCATGCTTAGATTTTAAACAAAATAGCTTCAGAAAATGACAATGTTATGCACAGAAATCAATAGCAGGGAAATGGTTAAGCAATTAGTTATCTTCCTGAAGTTATTTTTTCTTTAAAATATACTGAGTAAGGAACCTCTACTACATTTGCACATACTGTAATCCTTTACTAGGGTTAGGGTCAGCAGGACCAAAATTCATGTAAAATGAAGTTCAAATTAACTTTAATGTATTTAATTGTTTCTCACAACCCTGAACTTAAATAACATGTAGAAAATAAGTAGAAACATACTTGTAAAACATACAAATCCTTGATTTTAACATGCTTTCAAGAAGCATGTATATATATTAAAACTGCTTTATTTTGATATTTCTTTACCAAATTGTATTCAAAATGCAGCAAATCTGATCAACGCAATACTTTACAAAAACTTTAGAGGACCAAGATTTCTAGCTAAAGATACTGCCTTGTTGAGTTCCCTGATCTGTAATCTTCCCTGGGTGGTGTTAATAATTGTCTGTCTGGTACTGTGATCATACTTGTTTCTTGATTTATAATATATAGCAGGAAAGATTGTAATAAAAATATCTTTATTCAATACTACTCTGCATAACTATGGTTAGATTTTTTTTGTTTTAAGCTATGTCAAACTTAAACAAAACCAGATTGGTTTTATTGTGCTGTTAAATCAGGTGGCCTTTATTTATTTATTTTCATTACTTGATGTGACATGTGGATGATGATTGAAGATCATAATGTGAATGGTAGCTAAAGATCATTATCAGCTTGTGAAATGGCTAAAGAGAATCAACAGTCAAATAACCATGAGGTCATATAAAGGGCCCAAACTACCCTGAAGAATGAGCATTTTCATTCTAAAGTGGCATGATTATCTGTATCTTTAAATTGTATGGAGAAAAATTATACAAAGCTTTGGATGTTTCATTTGGAATATTCTTGAGCACAAAGGTAGCACTATGCAGTGCATTAAGTCAGACTAAGCTGCTGTTTTAAAGTATTGCACGCAGGACCAAAAGTATCTTTTGGAGATCAATTCCAAAAGACTACATAGCCCTTATAATGAGGTTTTTATCTACATAAAGTGCAGATAAAATAGATGATGAGCATTTCACTACATATTCTGCATATCTACCTAGTTTGATATGTTTACAAAGTAAGGTAGGGATATTCAAAGTGACTGAATCTACAACTGAACTTCAGAAATTGCCAGATTGTAGCAATGAATTTAATGTTTTTCCCTGGTTCTGATCATTGTTGATTTGGTGGTTCTAATCCCAGCAATAGCTCATGGCCTTTAGATTAAGGCAAAGGGGATAGGGGATTGATCAGTGCTTGCTACTACATTAAATTAACCTTTGCAATCTCATATTCAGTATGAAGATAGTTGGGAAAAAGTATGCAGAAACTTTGACTGTATTAATGATCAGTGATTCTGTTCTGTGAGCTGCTTACACAAAAATCTGCATTTACAACAACTGGAAACTTCTAGTGGGAAAAGAATACTAGAGCCAGCAATATCAACCAATTAATAGACCCCTCTCATTCCATTTTTTTCCCCAAGAGTCTCCTGCTTTTAAACTTGAAATGTTGTGGACCATGTCTGTTTGTGGTGTAAACTGTGGCCTAATATTTTTCCTTTTCAAATGGACCATAGGTAGAGATCATCCTGTACAAACTTAAACCATAATATTAATCACAAGGTAACATGACTTGGAGTGCTAATTGAACAAAGCTGCAATTTGAGAACCTTATTGAATTATTTCATTCAAATATAAAACACTGTGTTAGGTGTTGAGTAGTTAATAGATCACCTGCATGGGAAATGGCATCAGAATTCCAGCTTAATTAGAATACTGAACTTCCTCCTTTAGGGATGCTCCACATGCAAATGCATTTGTGCCCTCTCAGATTTTTAAGAAGTGTAAAATTTAGTCAAAATAAAACCTAAAAGAACAGAAGTAGTGTTTATGGTGGAATTGGCAAAATATAAAAAGGAAATAACATAGCAAAGAAACAGATTATCCTCTTGCTTCCATTTGGTTAAAGTGAGGCTATGAAGAAGGGTGCGATATTTTGGCCAACTGCATATACTATTTTCCAAAATTCTAGTCTGGATGATGCCATCCAAAGACAACTGAGACCTGTGTAACTGGCACCTAGTACTCCAAGTTTGCCTGCCTTTTTGAGCAAAAATGTATTATTGAACTTAAGATTTGTATTAAAAATCATGATTTGGGTGCATTTAAAGAACACAAAGTAGAGGAAGCACATAAAGATACTGCTAAATTGTGCCATATGTTAATAAGTGGAAATTGTATCCTTGACATATTGCCTTTCATTGCATTGCTAATTAGAATAATAGTTGTGTCTAGAAGAATGTGGCATGTGTACTTTGTGTGTGTCTTGAAGTTCTATGTACATGAAATTAACGTAGAAATTGAAGGCTTAGCAGTGCAGGCCTTCAGCAAGGGAAATAAAATTATATATTTTTATAGACAATTGTACAATTTTAGGTCTCAGCTACAGTACATCACATCAGCTTCTTCTAAGAATGTAAAGCTGCAAGACTGGATAGAAGAAGGTGGCTGTGGAAATGAAAAAGAGAGTTCAATCAATCCCAACAGCCCTAGATGGATTTAATAAATAAAGATGCCTTTGAAATATATTTTTAGCTCTAAAATATTAAATGGAGAATATTTGCGAGCAAACTTTCTATGTCTATGACATTTGTGTAGTGCTTTGTATTGAAGAAATCAAATGGTTCTATGTTTATACTTCTTATTAATTGTTCATGAGTTGTAGGGACAATAAGTAGACAAATTGTTTTTATTCCAGAAAAAAGAATCTATGTGATGTGCAGTTGTGTATAACTGTTAGTGGCCACTGTCCCTATGAAGAATGTTGTTTGTATATTTTCTGGTTTGGCACATGTGACTTTTATCCATTTTGTAGTGAAGTTTACATGCTAAAATATGTAATAAGTAGAAAGATAATAAAGTCAATGAACAATCTAAGTAAAGACCAAGATTTAATTCCTGTTGAACAAAGTGCAATGGTTAGTCTATTTATGTACTTTTTTAAAAAATGGAATCTCCTAAGTCTTGTTCTTCATTAAAATGAAGCGTAATAGGTCAGTTACTGATGTTATTATTCTCTGGGATGTATTTTCTGGGAGTATATATATATATATATATATATATATATATATATATATATATATATATATATATATTCTGTAGATGTAATCATAAAAGAATGGCACCAGTTAAAAGCATTTTTAAAAAGCCTCCAGTTTTTTAGATTACATGTATAAAATAATCAAAAAGAAGAATATAATGGGGTATTAATTTTCTATTTTCTTCCTCAAGGGAAGAATTATCTTTTGCATTACAGGTTACACAAAAACCACCCATGAATTTTTAACTACCATGAAAAATGTGCCACTTGCAGATAAGCTGACCCTCAAAAATTTTCTATGTTTTAATTTTTATAATTGGCACATTTTTCATTAAATTATGGTTTAAAATGTGAGGGTCTGTTCCACAGGTGGGCGTATTCATGAGTATGTACAGAATATTTGGATAGAGGATATATGGATAACATCTCCCTTCTCTCTCCATAAATACCATACTATGCAAAAGTCTTAGGTCACCATTAGATTTGTTATAGCAATGGTATAATGACCATATATAATTATGGCTCAGTCTCCTTATTAGAATACAACCAAAAAATACAGGATATTTGTAAGCAGTATTCAAAAATAGGAAGAAAAAAAAAAACGTCCATAGGCTATATGCAGTGTGGCATCACTTTACATGTGAGCAACAGCAAACACCTGGCTCCCATAAACCTAAATGAAATTAAACCCTAAGTGTTGTCATTGGAAACATCTCTATTATTTTATGCCAAATTGACTGCTGTGCAAAAAGGTCTATTACATCAAGTTTGTGCAAGACATGCTTAAGCATTACATACAGTACAGACACATGTTGTATGAGTATAAGTCTAAATTTCAGTCACATCATTCTAGTCAAAATGCCAAAGATCACAGAATTTGACAGGCATAAAATCATACTTTTACATCAGCAAGGCCAATCTCCAAGGGAAATCAGGAGGCAAACTGGATAGTCAAGATGTGGTATTCAGACTGTTATAAAGAAATTTGAGGAATCAGGAGAGGTTGAGGACAAAGAAAGTACTGGAAGGTGAAAGAAACTTTCAAATTCTGATGAGAAGTTCCTCAGGGTTTTTTGTTTTTTGTTTTGTTTTGTTTTGTGAGAGAGAGACTGGAGGAAGTCCAACAAGGACCTGGCTCAGCATCTGGCAGTTTCATGGGGATCCAAGTTGACCCTTCTAGATCAGAAATGAGCCTCTCTCTTCTACAAATAACTTCACTTTTTATTATACCTTTACAGACCAAGTCTTTGAAAGGCCATCCTCTTAACAAAAATAGTCCATTTCTCCATGTATCTTTGTGGATATTCATCTGCAAGAAAGAACTATGTTCTTTTGAAGTGAAAAGAGTAGAATAAATACAGATAATAACACTGAGCCACTTTAGGACAGAGCCTCAGCATAAAGCCATGTCTTCAAGTGGCACTAATGGATTAACGAGCATTTTAAGCTGCCAAATTTGAATGACACCCAGTTTGATGAACTAATAAAATGAAGGATAAAGATTCCTCCTCTCAGACAAAAACCAAGGCAAGAAAAGGGAAAATACAGGTGTGTGGAGTGGAGAGCATGGTAAGGCATAAGCCTATATGCAATTTATTTAATAAAACAGTGTTTCTTAAACACAGGATCTCCCAAGACCCTCTCTTGAGTCCTTGAAATGAAAATTATTTACCAGTTTCTGTTGAAAAATAACACAATTAAATTAAATACAATTAAAATCACATCAAACAATTGTGAGAATTGCTAGTGGTAGTGAAGGTGCCAATTTTATTTTTAATACAGTAAATATTGATAAATATTATCCATACAAACAAATGCTCTTTTGAGGTCCTCCATAATTTTTAAAAACGGGAAGAAACTTCCTCCTGAAAGAAAAAAAAATTAAGAAGCACTGTAATAAAAAATCTGCTAAATCTGAGTTTTAGACTGTGGTGCCGAAAATTACAATTTGCTCATCCTTGTCATGCAACAAATGAATGATGACTTCTACTTTAATGCAAAATTCATACTCATCTGTAGTTTTCACCAACAGTATTCTAAAGTTCCCTTAATTTGAACACACAGTGGCAGTATTGAGCATTGATATATCCAAAAGGCTTTTTTTTTTTTTTTGCTAGAATTAAAACTTAGGCCCTCCAAGTACACTCCATCAACCAACATCTAGAATCATTAGTCTTGCTATTTGAGGATAGTGGTCCAAAACACTTGGAAAAGGCTAGGTTTTGCATATGACAATAAAAAACTATAAAACATCAATGCACTGCATAATACAATGAAGCACATTAGATATTTTCATAATTGCAAGATCATGTGCTATTTAATAATGATCAAATAGGAGTTTAATACTGTTAAGTAGGATGTGAGAGGTAGGAGGATGTAGTTCATTGTTAAGAATGATCAATTAATGCTACCAGAATCCATCTGATTTATAGCAGTGACCAAGAAATTCTGCTACAGTGTATAGTTAGCTAAATTCCAGTAATTCTGTGGCAGGAAGGATGGTTTCACATATACTACAATAAATCATATGATTTTCTTGATCTGTTCTTGGCAGGTTATATGCAAACCCATCTATCGCGGTTTGTAAACTTGGCATAATGGCTTGATAAGATATATGAACACAATTGCTATGAATATACGTGTGTGTCCTTGCAGAAGATAGAGAAAGAAGAGTAAAAAAGCAGCTTTGTGATGTTAATATGTTTGGAGAGGAATAAACCAAGGATCCTGATTCCTATTTAGCACTAAATAAAATACAGTAATCCCTATCAGATGCAAAAGACCATGAGATACAGCCAAGAACTAAAGATTTCAGAATTCTTTTGCTGAAATCTACTGCTGGTATTCAGAGTTCAGTGATCCAGATATGACAGACCTCTCTGTTTATTATTCCCACCCTTTTTTCCCACTGACTAGATACATATGTAATCTTCCACACCCAGGATAATTTTATATACGGTAGATTTTATGAACTGTAGTCTATGAACATTTTTGGAATACAGTAATTAAGGTGATAGATGTCAAAGTTCTACAAGATGGACATTAATTACTCTTCTAGAAAAACACTATGGTACCTCTTTAATCCATCTGCTTTTGTTAATATTTAGCAAAAGTGTTACCTTAAAAGCACAACAGAGTAGTAGAAAATACAGTTTAAATACATTGTGCTTAGCTTCTTTTCAGTAAAAGGATAAAGGAACTGATTACGGACAGAAGATGACACTTGTTCCCATTTGTATTCATCTACTTTCACAGAGCCATGTGGGACATAATTCACATTATTGCTCTATGAACATACAGTAATGTCATCTTGACACTTTTGGCTCCTTGCAGATATCCCTGCTACTGTATCTCAGTGAATTGGACCAGATATTTTAAAAAGATATTAAGCCCAGATGGATGAGCTCACCATTCTTTGTAAAATGACTACAGTACATGGGATAGTAATGAGCCAGTTTATAGTGTTTAAGACCGTTAGCTCCTCTTTGAATTTCCAACAGGAGTTCATGAAATAGGTTGCAATTTAATTTATGGGAGTTTAAAAGGCCAATGAATAGAGTATGTATCAATGCAGAGTTTCATTTCCATAAGCTGGAAGTTAACTTATATTTTTTATTAGGCATACTCCCATAACTAGGATTAAGAGCAGGTAACTGGCAACCATGGCAAACTGTTGTGGGGAGCAGTTTTATGCTTTCCATTCCTTCTAGCTAACCAGTACTTCCTGAGTTAAAACACAAATTAAAATACGAGGGCAGATCCGAGGGCATGACTCACATGCAGACTTAGGGAAAGATATCTTCCCAGTCCCATTGTTCTTAAAACAAACCACCCCATATAATTCAAGCAGCAGAGATGCTGCTGCAAAAACTGTGGGCAATTTCTGTGCTCCATTTTATTTTCTAGGAGAACCACTGGCAGTTTAACTACAAACAAACTAGTGAGTGGGTTTGCCCAATGTGTATAGCCATGACTAGAATAAGTAAGCTGAGAATAAATTACAGTTATAGAATTTGCTTAAGATTAAAGCCACACAAATCAACATGATTTGTCACATGATCAGAATGAACACAAATAGCTTTTCTTTAATTATTTAGATAACTTTCACCCTTGCTTTTGTAATACTTAAACTTGACCAGCATTTTATTTAAGGGCTGCCCTTAGTATTTAGAAGCTAGAGATGAACTTCTTGAGCTCATGGGCCAATTCACAAAATATGAGATTTTTGTTTTAATGATCTGTGGATTTCTTCCTTCTAAAATAGGTAGTATTGATACCTGACATATCAAAACAATGGGTGCAATCCAGAATATAGGAGGTCCTGTGCCTTCATTTAAAGGTAACTTGACATTTTTCTTTAAAGAAAAAGATTTTTTAAAATTATCATTCCCATTTGCAATGTTAGTATTTACACAGTGAAGTTAACTTTGCTTTCTGTAATAAGGAAAAACAAATTTAATTATTCTCACTTGGCACATTCTTATTAAACATATTCTCAGGAGGATTGACATTAATTGGTCTCCTTAGTGCCATTTTGTACATGATTTCTTTAACAGACTATTTTTGTGTAGAAAAAAATATACAGTATAATTATGTGCCAAAAACATACAGTATCATCAAATTATCCCAAATGCATGCATTATTGCAAATCAAAGGCTTTCTCCACATTGCTTACATAAGAAAATAATCTACTTTTTCTATTACACATAAATTATCTCTAGGAAGGAGAAAGCGTATGGATTACACAGAAATTTGGAGGAAGAATAGCAAATTCTCCTGCGTTAACAATCAACCTTTAAAATAATTATATTTCATTAAAGTCTTTACAGTTCATCAATAAGTAAAATATTGTGTTTTTTAAGCAATTAAAAAACACAGAACTTTTTACACAGAACTTCACAAGTCCATTCAGATGGAGGCTGCTTCTTAACAGACTTTCTTTGAAAACAAAAATATTATGAAGAAACAATGGAAAAAGATGTAAGCATTACAAACAGAGGATGACATAATCAAATCCTATAAATCCAATACATGGTAATATCTAGTATGAAAGCACCCCATATTTGCCCGTACAGTTTATTTTGAGAGGATAGATCAAGAAAAGTATATCTAAAACTCTAATTTCATGGTCCTATTCTTTAGTGGCTTTATTTATAGAACAATTGGGAATTGTTTGCTCAGCGTAAGGATTGAGGGCTAAAAAATTAGTTATAAATGAAAGATCTGAGACAAGGCCAGCCAAAAAAAATGATAAGATACAAGTCATCTCATGCATTAGAGCTGGTGCAAACATGTTTAGCACCAGATATGAGGAACTGTAACACCTATTGACAAGGACATCTGGAAAAAGTAGGAGTATCCCTAATATTTAATAAGAATACTCAAGAAATTATGTATATGTGCTGCCTGGCAAACAAGATCATGATTTAGAAAAAAAAATTAAGAAAGAAAACATTGATACATAATAAATTTAGCAGAAGTTCCCCACACTTATGCAGGGAATCTAGAAACTCTAAAATAATTGCTGAGATTATATGGAGAGAGAGAGAGAGAGAGAGAGAAACTGCGTTCAAACTGCATTTTACTCATTTGCTGCTGCATTTTCTTCTTTCTAGTCATAACAGACAGATCTGTTTTTAAAGGCTAGCGCATGTTATTGATTCTGAAGTCCTATTATTTTTTTGTTTCAGATAGAATATATTAAGATAACTAGGAGAAGGCAAAACAAACTGTTCTCCTTTTAACCAGAACAGGGCAGGGAAGTAATACTATACTGAATAGTCTTAAATCCTCTCTGGAATTCAGTGGAAATAATAGTTATGCTGAACTGCTTTGGCACCAAACCTCCTACTGCTGCTACCTGTCAGCTGTTTCTGGCAAGGTGGTGCAAGCCTTTGTCCCATGAATTAAAGCGCCTCCTGGCAGATGCACAAAGTGGGGTGGGAGAGATTCACAGGGCTCCCAGCAAACAGCCTGGAAAAAAAACCTGATCAGTTCTTCCCTGCAAAGCTCTCCAGCAGGCAGCTAAAGTGGGGTGGAGGAATTTATTTTTGCAAAGTACTATATTTACAAACATAATGGTTTGCAAAATACAGTAGTTAAAAAGGAGCAGAGCAGTTTTCAAAGTGCTTACAAATAAATAGTACCATACAGTAACCAAAAATAATATTTTAAAATACTTACAAAGGGAACTATAGAACTCCAGTTCTTTCTTCCACGCAACAGAATGAGAAGCAAAACTGGCTCTGGCTGCAAAATCCCTGGATCAATAGTTTAGAAAACATGCTATACCTTATCTTATGTAAGCCATAGTCTTAACTAGTGTTATAAAAACAAAACTATGCCAAATATGATAGAAACAAAAGTAACAATCCCCATTAAAATCTGCCTTTCATCCAAATAAAAAAAGCTTCCCTCTGAATTATACTAGCGGGCCTTAAAATAGTGTTCAGCCAGCTCATTATCTCCTTTGATTAAAACAAATAGACTTTCAATAGAAGTATATGTAGCTCAGAGCTGAATTGTAGAATCTTTCTGAGCTTGATTGTTAGCTTGCATTACCTAACAAGATAACTTCATGTAACCTTATTACATTATAACTAAGGGGTTGCCACAAAGAAGAGAGAACCAACCTAAAACTAAGGAAACATTTCCTGAAAGTGAGAACAATTAACCAGTGGAACGGTGTTGTCCCCAATTCGGGTCTGAACCTGGTGCTGAGGCCAATGAAGAACACCAGACACGAGGTGCAGGTTTTGTTTTCTTTTATTGAAGTGCTCCAAGAAAAGGGATCCTGGCCAAAATACTTGGGAACCTCAAACCACAGAATTAAGAAAAGCTTTATTCATTTCCACTAAAGCAGAAGGCAGGATAAGGTGGGATATATAAGAAATATCATATAATAAACATTTTAGTAATGATCTAACAATTATTCTATTGGTCTCTAACTGTCCCTATTCCCAAGCCTTGGCTAATGATTGCTTCAGGTGTTATCTAATACAGAGGTCCCCAATCTTTTGGGCACCAGGGACCGGTTCCGTGGAGAAAGGTTTTTCCATGGACCGGAGAGCGCGTGGTTTTGTGTGCTGTCTGCATCCTATGGATGGGGCTTTGCTTGTTTGTGCGGACTGGTTGCTGGCATGCCACGGTCCGGTACCAGTACAGGGGACCCCTGATCTAATACACATTTTGTTTGCTCCAAGCCATCTCTATTTCTAACTTTTAGCTGAGGGCTGCAAGATGCCTAACTCTTTGTTACTTTATCAGCTTTCTAACCAGAATTGTTACAAGCTTTACATGTGCATATTCCCTATGAATAAGCATTCTTTGTTCTTGCCAGACAAACTCCACAATTACAGGCTTCCCATTCTCCTTTCAAGTGTATGCCATAGCCTTGCTTTGTTTTAACTGACAGCCCATCACGGGTTCCCTTTAGAAGTTGTGGGTGCTCCATCACTGGAGATTTTTAAAAAGAGATTGGACAGCTATTTGTCTGAAATGGTATAGGGTCTCCTGCTTGAGCAGGGGGTTGGACAAGAAAACCTCCAAGGTCCCCTCCAACTCTGTTATTGTTATTACTTAGTTGGATTCCACAAATGGGCTTTAAATGACAAGCAGGAATCTGAAAGACTCTTATCTGTAAAGCAAGAGTGTCAAACTGACAGCCCGTGGAACAGATGGTCATGCGCAGGCCACGCCCACCCCGGCTCTGCAAAGGCAAAAAACATTGCGATACGTCACGATACGTCAAGTTTGACACCTGTGCTGTAGAGGAAAAGAAAAGAAGTCTCTCTCTCTTGACTTAATTGCTCTTTGCTGACTACCTTACAACAGCTGAATTCAGTCCATGTTGCACCATTACATGCTGACATAGTAATCACAATGGCTAGGATTGCATAACATTCAAATCCAACAAACCTTATTATAGTTTAGCACAAAGTGTAATGTACAATGCGCTCTTCATAGGCCTCTATCTCATATTCCCATCTCAGCTTTCTTTCCTCATCAGATCTAGTCCTGTGTTCAGCAGCTAACCTGGTCACCATAGGGGATAAAATTCTGACAGGTGAGCATCCTAATAGAAGAAAAATGGATAAAGAAAAATGGTTGCAACCATGTTACAGCATCCTGCAACATATGATCTAGTCAGAGAATGATTTATCTACCACTCCATATATATATCAAAGTGATTACAAATAAACAGTACTATGCAGTAACCAAAAACAATATTTTAAAATATTTACAAAAGCAGCTATAGAACTCCAGTCCTTTCCTTCACACAGCAGAATGAGAAGCAAAACTGGCACTGGCTGCAAAATCCCTGGATCTTGTTTGGCCATGTGACCGGGGGAGGGGGGAACCCTCCAATCACATGGACCTCTGGAAATTGCTTGTTGTAACCCAGAACGACAAAGGGAAGTCATAAGATTAAAAATAGCCACCCCTGCAGGAGTGACTGAACCCAGGCCACATGACTGCAGAGGTGTCTTCTTGGTCGCAATTTTGAACTCCTTGTGTAAGTACACTTTTGGGGTAAATTTGTACTTGTGAACGTTCACTAAATGGACACTTGTACCTGAGGGGCTTACCTGTACTAAAGGTTTAAAAAAAAACAAATAACTGCAGTGCAACACAATTGATGTATTTTATACATTAAAAACAAAAATGGAAGAAATTAAGATTTTCAAAGCTTCTGGCAACTGATTGATGAATAGGTGGCATAGTCACTTTTCTACAAGCTGCTGTCTCAAGTTCTCCAGTCCTTTCCTTCACACAGCAGAATGAGAAGCAAAACAACTATGCAAATAATTGCCTTGGGCAAGATGGAAACCCAAATATAATTTTCCAGTCTTGGAGGACAGACATATCAAGGGTTAGGAAAAATCCAGATTGGGTTTTGAAATCCCCAGTGTGTCTGTATCCACTTAAAATCTGGCTGTCTGATTCTGCGGGGATTTTGGCAATCTAGAACCTGTTCATACTTCCACTCATATATAGAACTGAGTGCAGGTAACACTGAAAATATGTAGGAATTAATCAAAGGCAACTTAGATCCATGGATGTAAAAAGCTCTAGATCAGGCATGTCAAACTTGTGACGTCATGTGATGTCACGCAACGTATCGGGCCTGTTTTGCCATAGCCGGCAATGGGGTGGGCGCAGCTTCCATGTGATGCGTCCAGCCCTCGGGCCGGCAGTTTGACACCCCTGCTTTAGATAGTCGATGAGGCCTCTTTCAGGAAATGAGAATTTGATAATCAGCAGGCTCAGTTTTTTTCTGCTGAAATAAAAACAAAATGTTGGGGAATTCATTGTTGCTGCGTCTATGATTACTAATTTTATGAAGACAGGAAGCTCTGTGTGGTGAAGGGATATATATAAAACATGAGTGCATGAACACTGGGTTACTTAGGAGATTCTGAGAGGCAGGAGTTGGTGATACAAGGAAAATGTGTATTCATTTTTATGGCAGAGAGCCTAATAAACTGGTTAGAGGAAGAGACTGCATGACAGTGTTATAGATGTACAGTATGTTTCATACAGAGAGTTGAATCAAGGTTTTTCATCATGTCCTGAACCAGAGAAGAGGCATGCTCTTGCATCAGCATTTTTCCGCCATCCCCTCATGAAATTGTTTTTGTCTGTCCCCAGCCCGTAACTGAGGCAATTTAAAGTTGGTCATTAGGCTTCCAGTTTAGAGTTTTAGAGTTTTTCCTATTATGACAATTTTTGGGGGATGGACACAATGCAGCTAACCTTAGTGATGATGTGGTTGTTGATACAATTAAGAATCAACCTGCCGAACTGCCGTCAGTCGTCAATCAGCAGAATTACCCTGCAATGAAGGCCACAGGTATGAAAAGAAGGTTGCGCTGAGAACCAGGGTCACTCCTTCCTTTTTGTCATCTGCCATCTTTCTGGCCTGTGACCAGTTACCTGAACAAGTTGACAGGTGGTTAAATTAGTCATCCTAAGCACCTTTCTTCCCCCCCTCTCACATTAGGGGCAGCCTTTAATGGGAGGAATAGAAATTATGCTAGGAAATCTTCCAGTCCTTGCCAACATGGCTCTCAATAGGTGCATAAAGACAGCAGTTGTTACTGTTACTGAAGAGAGTTTGACAATGGGGACTACACAATTTGATTTATTTATTTAATAAATGTATTAGCTTCAGTCACTGAAGTAACTCTAGTCTAAACCATGTACAGAGATTTTCCAGAAATAAAATAAAATAGTCAACCATTAGCAAATATAAGCCACTTGCACTGAGGAAATAGCAAAACATGCACAAGCCGGCTCACGTTGAAAATGTTCAAGTTGCCACAGCTTTCTTGAGAGATAACTAGAACAGGGCTGTAAGGACTTTAGGATGAATGCTATTCCAAATGGCAAATCTCTGCCAGTATTTTATCTGATAGTTCAAAGACTGGTGGAAGCCTTTGTCTGAGTCTATTTGAAAGACTCGCGGAGTCACTTTGTGAACACACTGTGAGGTTTCTCTGATTCTTCTTGCAGTTAAGCATTGAATGAGGCAAGTTGGATAGAGAAGAAAAAGATATAGTAATTGGTCCTAATTTTAGGTAAGGAGTTTTGCTGTCAAATTAAGAATGAAGAATCAGGGAAGCTGCATAGGTTGAGTTACAGGAAGGTTAGCATTTTAATTGTTGAACGATGGGAAAAATGAAGTATGGTAGAACTGTAAAAATCTGGGATTTTTCACAAAATTACTTGGTAGTAAAATATGATCTCAGCCAAAGGGTAGGTGTGAAGTCAAGTGGCTAAATATGCAAATGTGTCCTTTTTTTATGTTGAGATCTTATAGTCCTAGAGAAAAGAGGTAGCAGGATAAAGTTATGTACATTTTTTTATTAAAAACTTTTACAAAAATTACAAAATATACCCCAAAACCCACCCCCCTACCCCCCCTCCCCTACCCCTACCCCACTTCCCAGAGCTGAATACAGGGTAACAAATATAATAATCATAATCTAACTAACATTAACCAACTATATAGATAAACAAATATAATGCACTTTAACTCTCCTTTAACACAGAGTAAACAATTTGCAAATAAACTTAATCATATAAACAAATTAATCCTAATTTATAAACAAGACGATATAATAAAAATTTCACTATAATAAACTATTAATAATAATAACAATAATAATTTTAAAATTTATTCATAAAATAAATGGAAATTTTTAGTCCCATATTTATTCTGAATATAGTCTATCCATCTTCTACAAACCGAAATATATCTCTCTTGTGAATGATCCTTCAAATAAGCCGAGATTTTTGCCATTTCTGCTAAATTTGAAACCTTAAGGGTCCATTCCTCTATAGTTGGCAAAGAATCTTTCTTCCAATATTGCCCTACCAACAGCCTGGCAATTCAACATCAAATTAGTTTTCGTAACATCAAAATCTACAATAATACCCAACAAAAATAGTTGAGGGGTAAACTTTATCTTTCTTTTAAAAATATTTTGAATGTTCCACCAAATTTTAATCCAAAAAGCTTTTATATTTCTACAAGTCCACCAAATATGAAAGTAAGTTGCATCCAAACAACCACATCTCCAACATTTGGGCTGCAAGCTAGGATACATACAAGACAACTTTTGGGGATCCAAATGCCATCTATAAAACATTTTAAAAAAAATTTCTCTCAAATTTTGAGCTTGAGTAAATTTTACATTTCTAACCCAAATTGTCTCCCATGTGTCCAATAGAATCGGCTCTTGAATATTTTGTGCCCATTTTACCATACAATCTTTAACTAACTCCGTTTCAGAATCCAATTCTATTAAAACATTATAAATTCTCTTTATGTGGGCTCGAGTTTGATCTTTAATCTGTTTTATCAAATTCACATCCTCTAAAGTAATACCAACCTTTTGATCTAAACTCCACCTAACTAACAATTGATTATACTGAAACCAAGAGTGTACAATATTTTCTTGCTTCAACTCAACTAAAGATTTTAATTGCCAATCCTTCCCTACCAAACTAAGTAATTCCTTATAAGAAATCCTATCCAAATTCACTCCCCTAGCTACCCCCTCTATCACATGTCCAGGAATCCCCCAAATTGGAATTTTATAATTTAACCTACAATAATACTACTTCCAGACACGTAATAAAGCGTTTCTTAAAATGTGAGATTTAAAAACCTGATCTACAAAGTTATGTACATTTGAATAGTCTCCAATCCAATGCAGATCCAAAACTATATGTACCATTTAGTTTCATCAGCATCTGTTTCCAGTTCTTTTAATAATTTCCTTAGCCATTTGGCCATAAAACTTTAAAAGAGAAGGAGATAATGCTTCAGCGGTTCAAAGATTAACATAATTTTTAAAGTTTATTCAGCCATTACTCGATGCCTAATAATAAAAAACAACAGAATAGAATACTAATAAAAACATGATGATGCTCCCTACAGAAATTGCCATTTGCTTTTGTAAATGAATGAATAAAAATTAGCTGGCTGATAAATGCTTCTATAGATTGAACAATTAAATAAAATCACCAATTGCTCAAAGATTGATACATTCTTCACAATAATCTTGTGAGTTGATAGTTTACTTTGTTCCTCACTCAAGATAATTTCCTGAAGATAAAAACCTAAGTTTCTGTTTCTTATCCAATGTGACAATCTATATATAGTTTATTTTGGTGCAATTTTCCTCCGTTATTTTCCCCCCCAAATCTTGATGTTGAATTTCATAATTCAATTTTTTTTCCGCTATAATGAGTTTTGTTCATTTGCAAGAGACCACAAGCTATATTCAAGTTTATTATCAAGGGCTTTATTGAAGTTGTGTTCAGCTGTATCTTGATTCCTCTCATAAGCAAAGCCAAGTGTTCCCATGTATATCTGATAGGGCTTGTTATTATTTCATCTCAAGGAATAATAAGACATGTAGTGCACTCTTATAATAGAACATCCCTGGTTCTTGATGGCAGCCCTTTGCTCAATCACCATAGCAATATAAATGAGAGCATACTACTGGACAACCATTTTACTGGAATAGTGTAAGATTTCTGCCTTGAGTAGGGGGTTGGACTAGAAGATCTCTAAGGTCCCTTCCAGCCCTATGATTCTACAGTGTAACTCAATAAAGATTGTTTGTTTCTGTATGAATGGGATAAGTAAGCTAAAATTGGCACTTTTGCCCATTAGGAATAAGCATTACATTTAAGAAATTAATGAAAGCTTCAGTGGCATTTGTCTTAAACATGAACCATCTATATACGCTGTGTTCTATCTGTTGTGGCTAACAATTTTTTTTACAATGACAAAGAGAGAAGTCATCAAGGAGAATGAGATAAGCACTGCCTCCCCTAAGCAGTTTAATGCTTAGATGAGATCTTGTAAAACTTTTTGTATTTTTAGTGGGCAAGAGGCCCATCTCCTGTAACACATCTGCCCTCTCTGTCGTTGTTAATACCCTCCCTGTATAAAGAAGCCTTGATGAGGCATGGAGTAATAGGCTAGGTTATTTGATCTGGGCTGCAAAAATATAGACCAGTAGATCCAGAAATCCAGAAATTTTCTGCTGTTATCTAATGGATGCCTGGATTTATGTATTTATTCATTTGTTTGCTGTGACTTATATTCCTGCCAACTGAAAATGACTCTAAACCAGTGTTTCTCAATCTTGTGTAGACTTCAACCCCGAGAATTCCCCAGCCAGCCTTGCTCTAAATGCTCTGAATACTTGTCTAAACAAAGAATAAGCCATGGTCATCTCATGTTTGGGAATACTGATGAATAACCAATCTGTATAAATTAAATTACTGTTCAGATTGTCATTCACTGAATCGATCCTATATCCAAACTTGACTAGATCAGGCATGGCAAACTCGCGACATCATGTGATGTCGCGCGACGTATTGTGACTTTTTCCCCATTGCTGGCAACGGGATGGGCGTGGTTTCAGGATGATGCATCTGGCCCGTGGGCAGCACTTTGAATTTCATTTTGTAAGATAGTACCCAATGTTCAAGTCTGTCAAGATCCTTCTGTATCTTAAGCCTATTTTCTGGAGTGTTGGCTATTCCTGCCACCTTGGTGTCGTCTGCAAATTTGATGAGTTCCCCATCTATCCCCTCATCCAAATCATTGATGAAGATATTGAAGAGCACTGGGTCCAGAACAGAGCTCTGGGGCACCCCACTACACACTTCCCTCCATGTAGATGCAGTTCCATTGAGGACCACACATTGAGTACAGCCGGTCAGCCAGCTACGAATCCATCTGGTGGTGATATTGTCTAACTCACATTTTTCTATCTTATCAAGTAGTAGGTTGTGGTCTACTTTATTAAATGCCTTACTGAAGTCCAAGTAAATTATATCCACAGTATTCCTCTGGTCCACTATTCACTAATTCGTTGCTTGATTATCTTTTCCAGAATCTTTCCAAGTATTGAGGTCAGGCTGATAGGTCTATAGTTTCCTGGATCCATTTTTTTCCTTTTTTGAAGATGGGAACTACATCAGCTCTTTTCCAGTCCTCTGGTAATTCCCCAGTGCTCCAGGATCTTTGAAATATATAGTTCAGTTGTTCTGAGATCACATCTGCCAGTTCCTTGAGAACCTTGAGGTGTAATCCATCTGGTCCTAGTGATTTAAACTCGTCTAGAGTGGACAGGTGCTCACTTACCATTTTCTTGCCAATCTTAACTTGTGTTTCGAATCTGTTTTTTATGGTACTGTTTTTAATGGATGAGCAACTCTGAAGACTTTCCCAAAAGCAGAGCCCTTCGAGTTGTCTTTAATGATAATTAATATGCTCTTCCCAAAGTAGCATTTTGCCACATATATGTACATGTATGATTAAAACTAATAATAATTTAGGACAATCTGTGATTTGTAGTGGGCATTTAAAACTTTGGAGATTTTCTTCAGCTTTCTTATCTAGAAGTTGTATCTGACTTTAAACAAGGTCAAGGTCATGTTTAGATAATCTACAGAGTCTTAAAATTGTTTTCTAAAAACCTCATGAGGAGATTTTCAGTGCGAACTATGCTTGATAAATACTTGATAAAATTGTTTTTACTCATTTTTTAAGTTAAACAGATACAATTGCATATAGCCAAAGCACAACAATTAAAAGTTATATTCACAATACTATTCAGGATTATGTTATTTTATAATTATATTATTGCTTCCTAACTGGCTTTAGCACTTTATTATTACATTAAGACTCAGGTCTGTTAAAAATTTCAGCCGATTAATGTCAAATAACTAAATATTGTGAAACTCAAAAAGAGGCATAGAATTTTGTCCTAACAACTGACTAACCTTCAAAGATTCTTGTTTATAAGAAAATGTTTAACAAACAGTGTACAGAGATGATCTTTGACCTTATCCCATCTGCTTGGCATTTTTCTAGTATCTAAGAGATAGTATAATTTGACCATTCCATGTTTAATGGAATGATGGAAGAACTATGCTGAAAGACGCTGTAAGAGTATTGATTAAGCAGCACATCCATGCATCCATGGTTGTATGTCATGCTGTTTCATTTAATATTTCTTTTAAATATCATCTTTACCCAAACTTCAAAAGGTCCCATATTTATTTATTACAAAATATCTTGAGTCCACAAACCCTAATATTTTGAAGATTTTAAAATTCCACGTACAGTCGGAAAGTAAGGGTGCACATACAGTTTATTTTTGAATAAGTCTGATCAAACTGGCTTAAGTTTGGGGTAGATTCACATCCTTGCACTGCAGAGTGGTAAAATGTAGACTCCAGTTTTTGTATATATGTACTAGTGGTCTAAACTTATTTAAAAATATATCTGGAAGAAATGAGGAAGGTTGGCAGTACAAACATAAAGGTTACTAGGGTAGGAAAAGAGCTGAGCAGGAAAAAAAAATCAGAGTTACAAGGTTGCAGCAGGAGTTGAAGGGCATAATTTTTATTTTTTTTATTTATATCCACCTTTATTATTTTTAAAAATAATTCAAGGAAACAAATATGCCCAACACATCTTCCTCCTAATTCCTCATAACAACAACCCTATGAAGTGAGTTGGGCTGGGAGAGATTTCATGGCCAGACGGGACTTACAACTCCACAGTCTCTTGCTTGCTATCCTAAAATCACAATTGTTAACCTCTTTACAACACACACAACAGAAAATAATAAAACACAAAGGAAGATGACTTTTAGTTTGATCAAGATCTATAGCTGCCTCCCACTAAAAAAATCTATATATAATCTATATATGAACCATAAAAAATAGCAAAAGTTTTGAAAATTAGAACAAATTAATCTTCTACTACAGATGAGTATTAATTTGTTGTAAATTAATAATAAGCATTTGTAAGTAGATATTCTTACAACATTTTTGTATCCCTTGGATTCATAATATGCTTTGTTTGCTTTTGTGTTTGCACATATAATTTGTTTGTCAAATTTATATACCCCCCCAACTCCATCTCACACAAAATAACTCTGGGTAACATATAATAAAACCAGCAATTAAAACATTCTACCAAACCAATTAAAACATGTTACATAAAGTGCAGTCAGTGTTTATTGGCTTTATTGACTTTGTGTTCTATAAAGTATTTTTATTTGAAAACCACAGTTTATGGTTTAGCATGTTCTGCAAACACAATCAAATGTAATTTATTGAATAAACAATGGTTGAACAGTTCATGGCTTTATCTATGTATCCCATGGCTTTGTTTGAACCAAATCAGTCTTGTATATTTAACACTGCAATTATATATAGCCACATTATTAAAAATCCCACCATTTGTCAAAATTATAAATGGAGGACCTATTTGTTGGCCTGCCTTTTAAGATTTTTAAGATTGGTGGGCCTACTCAATAGTGGCATTATAATTAACTTGGGGTTTTATATCTAATTTATTTTCTTTGGCTTTTAATGAAAGTGTATTTTAAATCATATATGCCATTCTTTGTTATACATGCTGTTTTGCTGCTGATGTTTAATTCTGATTGATTCTTCATATTACGTACATTTGATTTATAGTTTTATGAGCTTGTTATGGTGTGTTGCAATTGCATGCCTTATATTATATGCCATTTGGGCAGAATTTTTTAATGACTAAAATATACATAATAATGAAATATACCCATTTATTAGAGTGTAAGTTGGATTGACTTCTAAAGACTTTGCTGCAAGAAAGATCAAGTAATCTGATAAATAATGTTGCACCGTTACATGCTGGCATAGTAATCAGAATGGCTAGGACTGCGTAACATTCAAACCCAACAAATCACATTATAGTTTAGCACAAAGTATAAGGTACAGTGCGCTCTTCATAGGAGTCGGTTTTATAATAGGCCTCCAGCTCATATTCCCATCTCAGTTTTCCTTCCTCATCAGACTTTGTCCTGTGTTCAGCAACTAACCTGGTCACCATAGGGGATAAGAATTCTACCCTGATAGGTGAGCATTCTAATAGAAGAAAAATGGATAAAGAAAAATGGTTGCAATAATATTACAGCATCCTGGAATGTGTGGATCCAGTCAGAGAATGACTTATCTACCACTCCATTCCCCCCCTCCAAACAACCCAATGTAACCATTGCACACTAGAAAACTCCCTTATAAGTGAAATGTTGTGAATGTTGGAATGAAACTACATACATTTCTTTGAGATGAAACACCAATGCATAAAAGAAGTGGTCCTGAAATAGGCAGCAAATAAATTTGATAATGGTGATAATAAAAATAAAAGCAAAGAAGAAGAGCTAGAGGGAAGGGGGACAAACACTCTCCATCACTCTGTTTCGATCGCTCAGTCTTTGGTATATATTGGTATGCATATATTCATGAATGTGTGATGAGTCTATATAAGATCTCATTCTTAGATTTTCAGAAGTTGGCATATATATATGTGTGTGTGTGGGTAGCTTAGCTTTGCTTTTGACAAAAGGATTGGAAAACAGCAAAAATCCTCTGACAGAACTTGTAAAACTGAACTAGCAAAATTATCTTAAGCCATCTGTAATACACTGCAAAATTAACCCAAACTGTGCCACATCAATCTAGGTAAGTAAACCAAATACTTGGCTGCACCTTTGAGTACTGAAAATCCTGGATATTTCCTGGATTGATATTGACAGGTGTATAGAGTTCTGAATATACAATTTGGAGTAAATCACATTGTATTCACTAGATTTAGTTCTAAATTTAACATTCCTAAATTGAGTATTCTCCTATTCAAGATTTTAGAAAGTAACTGTGTAACTGTTCTGTCTTCACCTCCCTTTCACTCCTCTACCTCATTCTAATTTAAATGCCACATCAGTTTACCTCCTTCGTGAATGTGACTGAGTTGTAGTTCACATAGTTCCTCCTGATTTTTGATTACCATAAACTATCGCAATTCTCCTACAGTAGGATCCTGCTGTGTATATGTTTTACAGGAGGTAAATGCAGCAAAGATTTCATGTCACCTCAAAGACTACCAAATTTCTTCTAGCATTTAGTTGTGAGGATTAATCTTTTAAAAGCTTCCTTGGTGCCAAATGGATTTTGTTTTCTAACATGAATAGCAAGAGTGGAGGAAGGGAAGCTTTATTATACTTTTGACTGCATAAAAGAGAATGAAATTTTTTCTTCCCAGTTGCTCTCAATGAAAACTCAGCCTTTCTGCATATTATTTGGTAAACTAACTGTTTTTATAGGATTTTTAACTACAGGTTTAACATCACACATACTTGATGCTGATTTTATCCATATGATTCAACAAATATTTATGAAACACAAATATCAATTAGTTTCCAAGGTGCCAGAGGACTGTTGTTAAATTGTGCTGCAATGAAATAACATAGTTACTCATATATTGTAGAACAGAGGTGACAGAATAGAGTACAGTACTTACTGTGTTTCCCTGAAAATAAGACCCGGTCTTTTTTTTTTTTTTTTGCCTCCAAAAGAGGCACCGACCGCCAGCCCACTTCTTCTGCAGTGGAAGGAGCAACTTCATTCCGCAGCTACATTCCGGCCTGCATTTTGCAGTCAGGCCTTTCCAGTAGGCCTCTGCAGCCGAGAACCGAGCTATGGATTCATAGCTCGGTTCTTGGCTGCAGAGGTCTTGCAGAACTGAGCTATGGATTCAATCCATAGCTCAGTTCTCTGCTGCAGTGGCCTTCCAGAAAGGCCTCTGACTGAGAAATTCAGGCCTGGCTGCAGAAGATGCGGCAGAAGAGTGCCAGCAAGGAGAGGCCTGGCTGCAAGGTAAGTGGGTGTGGGGTGCGTGGGGCAGCTCCAACCCCCCACCGCCGCCCTAGTTTGATTTTTAGGTATGTGCCTCACTCCAAAACTAGGGCTTATTTTGGGGGTAGGGCTTATATTAGGCCCACCCCCAAAAATCAAGCTAGAGCTTATTTTCCCCTTACTTTTGGAGAAACACACTATTTAATTAAATCTATATGGGTGCCACATGACTCCACCAACTCTTTTATAAAATACATGATAGAAGAATAGTCACATTAGTTATAATTTTAATTCATTGTAAATGAAATGAAATCAAGTTTAATTTTTTTTTCTGGTCCTACCCTGAGCACAACGTTTAAAGACTACAGTGGGTTTGTTTGTTTTTTTGCCTCCACTTCCAAAATGTACGGTCTATTCCAGGTCTGTAAGCAATTATTTCTTTTATCGGGAGATTAAAAAAAAAAAAATCTCTTCCTCAAGTGGAGAATCCTTTCCAGTGACTTAATGGACAAGCCTATGGCACGGCAGAGCAAGAGGACAACAAAATTAAAGCAGTGTTGCAACATTGTAATATAAGGCCTGCACCTTTTGTTTTTGTGATGATATTGCACACCAGCATAAAAGGGAGGTGGCTCCTTCCCTGAAAACATCTGGAAGTCTCTCAAAGCTAGGCTATGTCATCAGCAGCAGCTTTAACAAGTAAAAACTACTAACCATCTTTTTCATCTATAAATGATGACACAAAGATAGTTTCTCCACCCCCTCCCCCCTGTGCCATCACTGAGCCCTTAATTCCCACAGCACTGTTTAATTTCTCATTTTTTCTCATCTTCTCATCTTTCCTACTATTTTCTCCTATTGGTTTCTTATGATTTATCAATTTTTGTTTGTTACATATGATTAATAATTGTAACTAAGATTTATGATCTATGACCTATTACTTGCTGTTATATGTACACTGTGAGCTTATACACCAAAGACAAATTCTTTATGTGTCCAATCACACTTAGCCAATAAAAGAATTCTATTCTATTCTATTCTATTCTATTCTATTCTATTCTATTCTATTCTATTCTGGAATAAGAAAGATGGATTCAGTTCCCCAAAAATTATCTGATTTGCTAGCCAATCCAGTAACACCATAGAGATAGACTTTTGCTTAATTGGCAAAACAAAGAGGCTGCATTTCATTTATCCTCTGCAGTCTATGAAACTGTGAAGATAATGCTCAAAGGAAGAAAGAGAGAAAAAGGCCTGCTTAACAACATTTGTTCACAAGATTCAGATTCTCTCTGACATCCTCATCACAATACATTCTGAAGAGATTCTGAACCTCAAAATCTTAATCTAATATGTAACTATTTTAAAGTAATTTCATTTGTAATTCTGTTATTAGTGTTCTCCTGTTTTCCTGTATTCCTCGTTTCCCTTAAACTCCTTTTTATATCTACAACTTTGGCTTCTAAAAGGGAACGTTATTAAATTCTTATTTTTAAAAATTCCCACGTGAGAAAGTATGTTTGTGCAATTACCACTGGTGTTTCTGAACTGGTTTGTTAAATGCAGGGCTTTTTTTGTCATAGAACGCCCAGAACAGAGTTCCGGCACCTTTTTTGAATGGAACCTTGTAGGATAGGCAAGGCAGGTTGTATGACATGTGAGTTCTGGCACTTTTTTTTTTTTTTACAAAAAAAGTACTGGTTAAATGTATTGTTTTGGGACTATGGGATCAAACGTTAAAGCATGCTCCTATATTTTTGAGAGTTTGGCTCAAGGAAAATGTCTTCAGTAGAAACCTAGAAGCTCTCACTTACACAGACTAAGTTATTAGCTGTTTTAGCCTGACTAGTGGCAGAATTACTATTACTATTATAATTTTCTTTTTGGAAAACCTAGAAGAGACTGCCAGTGAAGTCTAAAATCAGCTCCCCATATGTCTCCCACAGTTATAATAAGGTACACAAATTTAAGTTTGCATTAAAGTACTCTCTCATTAACTTTTTTTATTTAATATAAATCTCACCATAAGCAGCAAGATAAACTCAGTGCAATTCTTTTATAGTGTTTCTCATAATTTTATAGCCAATATGGGTGGAATAATGTGGGGAAAATTTAAAAATAAAAATATATATGCTTTTAGTATTATCATGTAATCATATTTTATATTTTATAATTATCATTGTATAATCAATTGCCTGAGTAGATGCTTTGAGTATATAGGGAACATGCAAGCCTCAGGTGGAGGAAGGGGGGAGAACAGGAGTTACCATGGGGCCCAGTGTGAGTCACCATCTAGGAATTGTTTTTAAGTACCATTTGGTACCTGGTACCCCTACTGGATCTAACAGGTGTAGAAGATGGGAGACATCTCTCCTCTAGAATTGATATAGAATAGTAGGGGAGGGATCTTATTAGTATAATGTATTCTGTTTAGGCGCTTCTGATAGATTAGCCTAAGCCAATGGGGCCATGGGGGAGGGAATGTGGCGTCGCGATAGGATGTATAATAATATGTGATTTTGGAATTTGGGGTGTGGTTCAGTGCTTGGCTACATTGCATTGTCTTCCTGAATCCACCACGCTTTGCAAACCGTTATTTTTTTAGACTTTGTTGTGAAGTCTAATCAACTTCTTTTCTATTTGTAACTCAGAGTGGATTTCAATTTGTGACTATTTTTGTGTCTAACAATTTTGGTGCCGAAACCCGGGACTCAATGGGATTTCGTTCGGGACTCCCTAACTTGGAGGACGATGTGGAAGGCATGCCCTGTCGAGTTCGACAGCCTAGCTTCGAACTCCAGAGTGGTGGGTGCTGAACAAACCCTAGAGCCCTACGAACCTAAATAGAAGTTGCAAATAGAAACGAAGGGTGAGGGAATCAGGAATAGAGATTGCTGGCCTCAGAAAAAAACCAGGTAACTTCGTGCACAGACCTAGGTGAGTAATATCTGGGGTGGCCAGATGAAAACCACCTAGGCGGTTGGGGGAGGACTGGGTAGGATTGTTTGAATTTGACATCTGTGAGAGGAGTGCATTAGACGTCCCAAATACCACAGGGGGTAGCAAGACGATGTGGGAGCTGACCCTTCAGTTTTTGCCATACCCTCATAAGAGGATTGGTGGAGAAAAAGGGAGAAGCAGAAGCTTGGTGAAGCAAAAGGTAGTCTCATTAGGTTGGTAAGGATAAGATAACAGTACGGTAAACCAGTATGGGCAATTCTCGGAGTGTTCCCAAAAGGAAATGTGTGAAGAAAATTAGGAAGAATCCTAGGTTGAACATAGATACAGGGAGTCCTTTAGGACTCCTACTAAGTAATTGGGGTAAGTCGCCTTATAATAAGATAACTGATAGATTAAATTTGACTAAAGAAGATATGGTAAATTTGTGTTGCTTTGTTTGGTGGGAGGAATTGGAACCTGGCCCCAACAACAGCCAGAGAAGGAGGAAAGTTTATGTTCAGAGGGATACAGAGAAAGTAAGGCAGAAAAGTAAGATGATGGTAGCAACTGTACAGCAAGTGATGAAGCAGAAAAAACCTCCTAGAAGAGAGTTTGGGGATAAGCAGAGTCCCTTTGAGACAAGATATAGGAGGGATGAAAGGAACCAGTATGTTAATGGGAATAGAGGAAGGGGATTTGGAGGATTTTGAGGTGGATACCAGAATAGGGAGAGAACGTGCTTTGGATGTGGAATGAAGGGCCACTTTTAAAAAAGACTGCCCTAAACGCAAGAGAGAGCAGCAAGTTTACTCAGTGTGGGAAGAAGAGGATAGTTTTTACTAGGGGAGGGAAAGGAGCTCATTGGCTTTTGAACAGTTCCTTGAAATTATAATAATAGTTATTGATTTGTCAAGAGAAAGTATGAAATGAAATATCTATATGTGAAAGTGTTTGTACAAGTAGTTTGTGTTGCCTCGTCTTGACTTCACAATCAGCAGACACAAAGTCACCACGTCAGGAACGAAGAACATCCACTTTATTCCAGTAAAGTAACAATTTAAAGTCAGCACTGACAACCATTACATTCATGGTTCCTTTATACAATTTACAAAGTCCCTGCCTAGCCCACACCCTTGCTACCACCCATGCACCACCACCCTCTTCCGGATCGCCCAATTACCCCCTATATGGCCATCCATCCGATTACACTGATCTTCAGCTGCCACTCCCGACGCTTCCCGACGCTTCGGCGGCTTCCCGACGCTTCGGCAGCCTATCAGCCTCAATTAGTGTTGTTAGCTTCATCCCAGTGTCCACGTAAGGAAACTAAGCAGGTTTCGTCGTTTTAGCCGTCTGCGCATGTGCTGTACCATCCGGAGCACCGTCTGTGCATGTTCGGCTTCGGCGAGGCCAGCTGGGTGTCGGAACGGTTCCTGCGCATGCCCGCCAGCCAGCTGGATGTCGGGCCATTAGGACGCGTGTTCGGGGAATCGGGGCTTCGTTGGCGCAGGTAACCGCTACGGCCTGACATACTGCCCCCCTTCACCAGGGCTCCCCCTGAAGAAAAGAGAAGATATGTTACCTCGGTTCCCCCACGTCCACCCTTCCGACCCCCACTGTGCTAATGGGTTTTGGCTTCCCAGGGTTTTGCACATGGAATTGTTTAACCAGACGAGGAGCCCTTACATCATCCGCCCGTGCCCACATAGCCTCAGATAAAGGGTAACCTTTCCACTTAATCAAATAATACAATTTACATTGCTTAATACGGGAGTCGAGTATTTCTTGTACTTCATAGTCGTCATTAAAGACAGGACCTGGTTCAGCTCCTTTCCGGCATATATAGACTGGTTTTATTAAACTGCAATGAAACACCGGATGTACTTTCCCCAACAACCGGGGCAACTGTAATTGTACAGTAACCGGATTAATGATTTTAACGATTTTAAACGGGCCAATGTATTTAGGTCCCAATTTTCTACACGGGATTTTCAGTCTCAGGTATTTGGTGGACAAGTAAACTAGTTGTCCTACAACGAACGGCTTACAGGGTTGCCGTTTTTTGTCCACCTGTTCCTTCATCTTTCGCCCATATTCTACCAGCGCTGTTTTTACAGCTGCCCAGGCCCCAGAAACCCTTTGTGTCCACTCCTGTGGGAGATATGGCTGCGCCTCCAAGTTCCGACACTCAGGTATGGGAACAAAATCTTTCCCAGAGACCACTTTAAATGGTGCATACCCTGTACTGGCATGTACTGCGTTATTGTACGCAACTTCCGCGAACACCAGCAGGTCTGCCCAGTTAGTTTGCTGGTATGACACATAACTTCTCAAATACCGTTCGACCGCTGCATTAGCCCGTTCAGCAGCTCTATTGGTAGCGGGATGGTACGCAGTGCTAAGTCCCTGTGACGACCCTAGTAATGCGGTGAATCCTTTCCACAATCATGCCATAAATTGAACCCCCCGGTCAGATATTATTCGCCGGGGAGCCCCATGAATATGGTATATATGTGTCAGGAACATGTGGGCCAATTTCTGAGCAGTTGGCAACTGCCTACACGGAACAAAATGGGCTTGTTTTGAGAATAAATCGATTACCGTCCATATTACTGTATGTCCCTTACTCCTTGGAAGTTCCACAATGAAATCCATGGCAATATCCTGCCATGGATGTTCCGGGTCAGCTACTGGCTGTAAATACCCCACTGGCTTTCCTGGATGGGATTTGCATGTAGCACATACAGAACATACTTTTACATAGTGTTCTACATCCTTTCGTAACGTAGGCCACCAGAACTGGCGTCTAGTCAAGTGTAATGTTTTTACGAATCCGAAATGTCCCGCCAGTTTTGCATCATGACACCTCTGAAGGATTCTAGCCCATAACACAAGCGGTACATATAATTTCACTCTGAACCACGCCAACCCGTTTCTTTGGGTGAACAGAGTACGATGTTCCCGGAACCAAGGGTCCTGTGGTATCGCTGCCTTTAATTCTGATTCAATATTTCTGGTATCGGAACGGGAACTTACCCTACCTACTCCCTGCATATATGGCGGTAATATAGCTTGTACCAATTCCTCCCTTTGGCTTTCATATTGGGGCAATCTAGATAACGCGTCCGCCAAGAAATTACGACCCCCAGGGACATATTTAAGCTGGAAAGTAAACTGTTTAAAGTATTGCGCCCATCTCATGTGTTTTGGTGCTAAACGTCGGGGCGATTGCAATACTGCCAGATTCTTATGGTCCGTCCATATCTCTATTTCTTGCTTAGCCCCTTCCAAAAGATGTCACCACGTTGCCAAGGCCCATTTAATGGCAAAGGCCTCCTTCTCCCATATTGCCCACCTCCTCTCCATCTCTGTCAACTTGCGTGAGGTATATGCGCAAGGCTGTAACTCGCCGTTGTTGTTTCGCTGCAATAACACAGCCCCCACCGCCACATCACTCGCATCCGCCTGGACGATGTACTGTCTATCAGGGTCTAGATGCAGTAAAATGGGCTCCTTGGCAAACAAAGCCTTTAGGTGTTCGAACGCAACCTGACTTTCCTTGGTCCATGCCAATGACTGACTAGGTTGCGCCTTTACAGGGGTGTTCCGCGTCTTCAACAATTCCGTAAGTGGCAGAGCCACCTGTGCGAAACCAGGAAGGAACTGCCTGTAAAAATTCGCGAACCCCAAGAAGCTCTGCAGTTGGCGTCTCGTCTTAGGTGCCTGCCACTCAAGCACCGCCTTCACTTTTGCTGGATCCATCTCTATCCCTGAGGCTGATATTCTATATCCCAAATACTCAATACGGGTTTTATGGAACTCACATTTCGAGAGTTTTACGAATAATTGGGCCTGGAGTAGTTTGTGTAAGACCTCCCTAACCATCTGTATATGCTCATCCATGGTCTTAGAATATATCAGAATATTGTCAAGGTACACCAATACCCCGCGATATAAATGTTCGTGCAACACCTCATTAATGGTTTGCATAAATACTGCAGGAGCTCCCTTTAATCCAAACGGCATGACAGTGAATTGGAAGCTCCCTAATGGGCAATTAAACGCGGTTTTCCATTCATCTCCTGGTTTTATGCGGATGCGGTAGTACGCCTCCCTAAGATCGAGTTTAGTGAAAAACCTCCCTTGGGATAAATGGGTTAGCATGTCTTTCAACAAGGGTAAGGGATACATATTTTCAGTGCAGACTGCATTCAATCCCCTAAAGTCCACGCAAAGCCTTAATCCACCATCTTTCTTTCCCTGAAATATCACAGGAGCCGCAATCCGAGACCGGGATGGCTGTATAAAGCCACGCGCCAAGTTCTTATCGATGTACCTCCTTAGTTCCTCCAACTCCTTGGGAGACATTGGATACATCCTGGGTTTTGGCAGTTTTGCCCCCGGTACGATATCTATTGCACAATCTGTAGGGCGATATGGCGGCAACACATCACATTCTTGCTCACTAAACACGTCCCGTAAATCCTCATACTCTACAGGGAACAAATGTTTCCCTTCACTAGCTTCCACTGCCACTTTGATCCTTTCCTTACCGGGCAGTTTGACATGTAACGGTTGCACATATGGTTTCTCACTACCATCCTCCGGAGGCCGGGGACCTACAGCTAATCTCATACGGCAACATCCACCCGCCCATCATATGACCAGTTGCCATTTGTCAAGCCAGGCCAATCCCAAGATCACCTCTTCGGTCATTGATGGAATTACAATAAAATGTACTAATTCCCAATGATCCTTCATCTCTAACCGTACAAGTTCAGTCACTTGAGTCACCGGTGCCCCACCCAATAGGGATCCATCCACCTGTTCAAAATTGATCGGCCGAGATAAATCTATCAATCGGAGTCCCAACGCATCCGCTATTTTCCTACTGACTAGGCATCGTGTGCAACCTGAATCTATCAACGCCTTACATTCCATGCGTTGACCAGATTTGCAATTGGCCAGGAAGATTGGTATGGCGAATGGTACCACTGGACTACTTACCATGGGATCCTCTTCCGGATCCTCCCGATCGTACTTGTCAGGTACCACCTCCGGGGTTGAAACTGCCACTCCTGGTGAAGGCCCATATGGTGTGCTGTCTTCATTTTGCCGCAAAGCTCTCATTTGATCCGTACCCCAAAATGGCGTGACCTCCTGCCTTCTCGTCGCGAGCCCAGACTGTCCCGAAGACACTCCCTTTCCTGGAGACATTGGACACTGGGCCACCCTATGACCTGGTTTATTGCATCGGAAACAGCGGAATATCCCCTTGGCGGCCCCAGTGGAACTGTTTGTACTGGAACCCCCACAGCTTTAGGTTTACTGGCTGATTGCTGTGTGGGTGCGGAGAGAAGGAGAGCGCACCTGGACTGATCTCCTGCAATCCAGCATAGAGTTCAGTAACTGTCTTATACCAATCGTGTAAACGAGCCGGAACCCCCCTCACCAGACAAGCCTGACGTAGCTCCACATCTAGCCCATGTCGGAAGTGATGCACTAGCAACTTCTCAGGCCATGATCTTAATCGGCCTGCCACACGCTGGAATTCCCTAATGAACTCTCGTACTGGCCTTCCCCCCTGTTTTAAGCGTACAATTTCCGACTCCGCTCTTTGAACCCTGGTAGGGTCCTCAAACCGAATCCTCAAGGCCTCAAGAAAAGACCCTATATCTGCCAACTCGCTGGCGTGATCTCCAAACAAGTCCGCTGCCCAGGTAGCCGCCTCACCCTGCAGATTGGCAGTCACTGCTACCACTATGGCCCACTGTGAGGTGTAATGGGCCGCAAAGCGATCTAAATGATTCAACACATGGCCTAAGAACATGGCCAATTTGTCCGTATCGCCGTCAAACGTAATCCCAAGAGGGGGAGGGGTCCATGGTATATCCGTGGGCCACACTAAAGCCGGTTGGCCACCCTGTTGTCCCCCACTGATAGCGGATTGTCGGCCAAGGTCCCCAGACCCTAAAGGCAGAGAAACAGGGGTGGTACGACTGGCATGTGTGGGCCCCATTCTCACACCTCCCTGTCCCCCTTGTTCCAGCTGTGCTGCTGTCACCCTCAATCGCGGGCTAGCCAAATGGACTCCAGACGAACCAACAGGAGGCTGGGGGGCCACCCCTTGTTTGGGAAGGAAACCTGTTTCCCCAAACCTATCCCTTAACACATCAAGGGTGTATTGTCCAGGAGCAGTGGAGTAACTCCATGCGTCCTCCTCATCACCAGCCATTCTCCTTTCCCTCCAAGCAGCATAAGAGTCTCTTTCACCCAGCATAGGCCGCCGACCAGTGTCCAAACGTTGTAATGCCGGACTTAACCACCATTCAGCCGTCTCAGTCGCTGCCGGCCTCTGCGTAGTCTCGGGCCCCACATCCACTGCTGGCGGAAGAATCCGTTCCTTCGGGCATACTACAGGGCCCTCCACCACTGCACCTGGATCTACGGACGAGCCCTGGTCCTCCACCTGTTCAGGAGCATCTTCAGCCGGGACAGCATCTTGCACCCCCTCTGCCATGCTGCCTCCCGTCTGCTCCAAAACCTACTCTAATGAACGAGTTTAGTGAGTGCTGACTTACTGTTGCCTCGTCTTGACTTCACAATCAGCAGACACAAAGTCACCACGTCAGGAACGAAGAACATCCACTTTATTCCAGTAAAGTAACAATTTAAAGTCAGCACTGACAACCATTACATTCATGGTTCCTTTATACAATTTACAAAGTCCCCGCCTAGCCCACACCCATGCTACCACCCATGCACCACCACCCTCTTCCGGACCGCCCAATTACCCCCTATATGGCCATCCATCCGATTACACTGATTACACTGATCTTCAGCTGCCACCTCCCGATGCTTCCCGACGCCTCAATTAGTGTTGTTAGCTTCATCCCAGTGTCCACGTAAGGAAACTAAGCAGGTTTCGTCGTTTTAGCCGTCTGCGCATGTGCTGTACCATCCGGAGCACCGTCTGCGCATGTGCGGCTTCGGCGAGGCCAGCTGGGTGTCGGAACGGTTCCTGCGCATGCCCGCCAGCCAGCTGGATGTCAGGCCGTTAGGACGCGCGTTCGGGGAATCGGGGCTTCGTTGGCGCAGGTAACCGCTACGGCCCAACAGTTTGAATGGAAGTGAATGTGTGGATATGCGAATCCTCTCTCTCTCTCTCTCTCTCTCTCTCTCTCTCTCTCTCTCTCTCTCTCTCTGTGTGTGTGTGTGTGTGTGTGTGTGTTTCTCCCCCAACCCAGGCTGTGAAAGAAATTATAAAAATAAATTGCAAAGCAATAGCAAGTGTTTACATGAGAAGAGTTCCATGGAGGATATGTGAGAGAATTTATGGCAAATGCATGTGAAGGAGAGAAAACTATTCCCTCCCCCCTTTCGTTTTCAGCTGGCTGTGTTGCTTTAAGAGCAAGAGACAGAAAGAAAGAAAAGGGGGGGCTGCTCATTTTAACTTTTTTTTCTCTGCTTAGAATTCTGCTTTGAGAATGTGGATGTGAAATTTAATACCCATTCTTATAGTAATGAAATATGAGAAGAACTTGAATACACCTATACTGTTGTTGTTTTATTTTTTATGTCTTTATGTCTGTGTGCAGGACACACTGATAAAAACATAATATCTAAGAGAATTGAAGGAATTGTAATTCAACCCTTGTTTAAAATGAAGGAGTTGAGAAAAAAATTATAAATGAGCTATGTTGTTTTGAATAAAGATTTGAATGCAAACAAACTCAAGCAGAGTTTGGTGAGCACTCCTTTGTTGGCTCTTTACTAAGCAATGTGTTTGTAAATACGGACAAAAGGAATGGCTAGGGAAGGGATAATTGATACTTTTCTATGGTTAATATATGGTTGGTTATATGATATGTAGACAAATACATAAAATGCTCTATAACATCTAATAGTGAGGCTATTTCAATGCATTCAAGTTGATTTTAAATTATCTCAAGTGGAAAATTCCACAATATGAAAACTAATGACATGTTTATAAAGAATTAGATACTGGGGCTGTTTTCTGCTTTGTCTTATCTCAGGAAACAAGGCTTGCTGATCCAAACACCCCCTTTGAAATTTCCTGTCCACAAGTTTGAGGTGGGACAGTGGATCCTGATCCAAACGTGGAAGGAGGAAAAACTGCAACCTAAGTGGGAAGGACCATTCCAACTGTTGCTAACCTCTGAAACCGCAGTCCAGACAAGAAAAAGGGTGGACCCATTACACATGAGTGAAGGGACCAGTAGCTGAACCAAAAGAACAGTGGACCTCTGTTCCAAATCCAGAACCTTTAGAGATCACTTTCAAGCGACAGTAACCGAATGTCCAAACCAGATCAATATACTGGGTGGGATTAGGGTTTGCTATTTTTCTTTGTCTTATAGGAGTTATGATTGTGTGCCGAACCAGGAACAAATTCACATCCATATTGTGCCCAAAATCCCAACAGCCTTGAGAGATTCAAGAACTTAATCTTTTACCTGATGTGTTGGTACTGTGACTGTAAATGCCATATTGATTGTTGTTGTTGTTTCCATTGTATTGACTGTGTAAAATGTACTGGATGTGAAGAACATTTTGGACCATATGATATAGTACTCATTGAGAAGAAATTAAAACCTTTTAAGGAATATATTGAGATATTGACCAGAGTGGTAAGATATACTTTAAAAGATACTCCTTCAATTTAACTAGTCCAGGACGAACAACGAGAAGCCTTTAGAAAACGTCATAGTTTAGATATAGAGGAAGAGTGACTAAAATGCAAATCCTTAGTGTTGTATATTTGTCCATGGTTATCTATCTCTCCCTTTCTAGAGAACGATATAGGAGAGCAACAAAAACAGAAGGATGTGAAGCCTGCATTACGAACACCACCAAAGGGAACGCAGTAATTAAAATCTTGGTATATCATACCCAAGCACCCAGGGGATGTATATTTCAATCTATGTGTCAATTAAATAACACACAATATTCAGTTTGTAAGGGAGAAGACAAAAAGATACAATGTTATGATCCATCAATGCCAACATATTTCAATTTTAGTATATATGTAGGTCTAGCTAAAACAGGAGCGAGACAGAGACCTGAAGGTGAAGAAAGATTAATATATGTTAATTCCACAAAAATATTAGAAAAAGGGACAGAAAAGGCTTTAATATGGTTTGATGCCTGTACAATATTAAGTTTATCTCCTCTCGCCACAAAGTGTAGAGACTCTAGTTGGATCTCAGCATATAAACAAAATCATAAATCTGGGATGCCTACCCTTTAGATTTTATATCTGCACTGGAGCCTGCTATGCATCATATGGGGACAGATGAAGACACCAGAAATTCCATTAGACAACAGATCACAGGGCTACTTACTAAGCACAGGTACCATCACACCCTATCTAGAGAAGAAACTGGAGCTCTCACACAACTTAAAAGAGATGATACTATTGTCATACTTCCTGCAGACAAAGGTAGAGTGACTGTTATTATGGATAGAACACTGTATACAGCTAAAGCACTTGAACTCTTGAATGATAAGTTGGCCTATAGAGTAATTAAAAAAGACCCCTCAATAACGCTCAAAAATAAAATCAACAAACTGCTAGACAACTTTAAGCGTTGTAAGAAGATCGGAGATGACACCCTAAAGAGGATACGTCCCTGTGACACGGCCCTTGCCCGTTTTTACGGTCTACCAAAGATCCACAAAGAAGGTACCCCCCTTCGCCCCATTGTATCATTCAGGGGCACCCCCATCTCAGGACTAGCTAAATGGCTTAGTACCCGCATCAACCACCTTGTAGATGGCAGTAACACCATGGTCAGATCTGCAGAAGAATTTTTAACTAGAATTAAGACCCTTAGGGTGGAGGATGATGAGATGATGGTGTCGTTCGACGTCACCTCTCTCTTCACCTCCATTCCCCAGGACTTAGCCATCTCTGTCCTGAAAGAACGTTTGACATCTATGAATGAAAGTCATCACCAAGATTCCCTTCAGACGGAAGACCTCGTGAAATTGATAGAAATATGTCTCCAGACTTATTTCACATTCCAAGGTACCATCTATGAACAAATAAAAGGAACCCCGATGGGCTCCCCCATCTCCAGTATTATAGCTGAGGTAGTCCTTCAACAGCTTGAACATAAGGCTATGACTTTATACCAACCCAAATTTTGGGTTCGATACGTGGACGATACATTTGCCATTGTCAAAAGACAACATGTAACTACATTTATGGGAATATTAAATTCCATCTACTCTGACATAAAGTTTACTGTAGAGGAAGAAAGACACAATTCTCTTGCCTTCTTAGATGTTTCCATCCACCGTCAACCAGATGGATACCTACATACGAAGGTATTCCGTAAACCAACCCACACGGATAGAATCCTCCATTACCAGAGTAATCATCCTGTTTCCCATAAAATCAGCTGCATAAAAACGTTATTTAAACGCGTTGACTCCCACTGCAGCACGGATGAATATAAGAAAGAAGAGAGGAGACACCTCTTCCGTACGTGCATATATAACGGTTATCCATTAAAATTTATCAAACGACATTGTACAACTTTCCAGCACCAGACCACCCAACGAAGAAGGGATTCCCCCCTACAAAAAACACGCATCTCCCTCCCATACATAAGTAACATCTCAGAGGCCACAGCCAGACTACTAGCACCCCATGGTATAGAAGTAGCTCACAAACCTAACCAAACCTTACGATCAAAAATTATGCGTCCAAAGGACCCCCTACCTACCATGGAGAAATCTGCTATTGTTTATAAGATCAACTGCAAAAACTGCGACGGCAACTATGTGGGAGAAACAGCCAAACGCTTGAAAACGCGCCTCCACGAACACAAACTGGCCATAAAACGAGGCGAACCACACTCACAACTTTGGATGCATATGGCACAACAAGGCCATCAGTTTGACTTCAATAACACCCTTATCATAGCCAGTGATGCCACGAAGGGAGGTCGGCTGCTAAAAGAAGCCTGGTTCTCGAATAACAACTCAATCAATCGTCACATTGACTTGCACCCAGCACAACAAGCGCTACGAAAATGGAACTCAAACCATCATCCTTTATATCACAAACCTTACAATCAACATGCACAACATTCCAAACCAGGAGCTACACCTCCTCCCTACCAGAAACAATCTGATATAGACTACCCAGAAACCCCCCAACAATATCAAGGGGAAACCACACCCCCTTTAATTGGAGAAAACAATAATAATGACATTGGAGCGCTTAAGAAATTTGAGGATAGAACCACTAAATTTAGCACTACCCATAATAATAATAAAGGTGGATATCCCATACAGAGAGGGGAGAAAAAACATGTGATGACGACCCGTTCGCTTGATAAAAGGGAAAGTAACATGAGCGGGGAATCTGCCCAAATACCAACAGACTTTTGCTCACAGAAATGGGGGGGATTTAACCTGAATATTGACCTACGAGGGAAGATGAGCATGGGGGACACCATGATGGAGGAGGATGATTCAAACATTGAAAAATACCACATCCAGTTGATGCTTGTACATGCGAGCGAAGATAAATATGGGAGCACGCAGCAGAGGAAAGATGTTAAATTGCAGCCGATGAAGCCCCGCCTCCATGGTAGGATACACAATGACATCAAACTAAACCCCCCCACTGCAACGAGAGCCAATACTGCCGGGAGAGGGCGGAACATAACTTTAACAATACCCCCTGAGGTCGACGGAAATGTGAACAAAAGTGCTCGAGAGAACGACAGAAGAAATCTTTACTCCGATTCCCCCCCCCACCTATCAGCTGTTCAGCAGGGAATGCTAGCACAGTCTAGGAACCACGTGCAGACGTCTATGGAACCCGTTTGAATCACCTTGTTAGAAACGGTCTCTCAGCCCTGAAGATGTTGGGGAGTTTTCCCAACGAAAGCTTGGCAACCTTTTAATATAGTAAAATACTTTAATTGAAGTATTTTAACTTTAAACTCTCCTGGTGAACGCGCTTTATTCATTCCATTTATAATTATGCCCGGGAGTCGCATTTTCACCATCATTATTGAAAATCATAAATATATATATCCCACTAATTTGAACTTTGCAAATGGGAACCCCAATCAATGGTCACCTTGTGGGGGATCTGTTAAATGTTCAGGGTGGAGTTGTGTGTGTGATTACACTGGAGGGGGTTATCCAGGATGTAGTGGTATTACCAAATTTAACAGAATATACGGAACTAAACAATGGAGTTGGAAATCACTAAGAACCATGCTGAAGTAGTACGTTATGGATTTGGGATAGATATTCCATGTAATGTTGAAACAATGAGAGGAAATGAGTGGACACCAGAAAAGATGGATCTTGAGGATATAGAACACCTATTTATATGTTAAACAGAATAATAAGATTACAGGCTGTATTAGAATTAGTTGGAAGAAAAATAGATACTGCTTTAAATATTTTGGCAAAAACTACTGATAAGCTTAGAGTGGCTGTGTATCAAAATAGATTAGCATTAGATTATATATTAGCTAAAGAAGGAGAGGTATGTAGGAAGTTTAATTAATTGTTGCTTACAAATAGGTGAAACAGGTACAGTGGTGAAGCAATTAACCACTGAAATGAGACAACTTGTACATGTTCCAGTCCAGACTTGGACTGGTCTTTTAGATGAAGGGTGATTTTTAGGGGGAATTTTTAGAAACTGGAAGCAAGCTTTATTCATGCTTATGATAATCATTATGGGATTAATGTTTTACCTTGTCCAAAGTACTGTAGAAGGAATAATACACAGTAATCAGAAGAAATCACTAGGGAGAAAAATGTATAACCTTACACAAATCAATGAAGAAACTAATTTTGCAGAATATGAAAAGACATTAGAAATACAAAGAAATTTGGAAAAATTTTAATGTTTTATTTTTAAAGAATGGGTAAAAAGAAAAAGGGTGGATTTGTGGGAGAAATTTAAAAATAAAAATATATATGCTTTTAGTATCATGTAATCATATTTTATATTTTATAATTATCATTGTATAATCAATTGCCTGAGTAGATGCTTTGAGTATATAGGGAACATACATGCCTCAGGTGGAGGAAGGGAGAAGAATAGGAGTTACCATGGGGCCCAGTGTGAGTCACCATCTAGGAATTGTTTTTAAGTACCATTTGGTACCTGGTACCCCTACTGGATCTAACAGGTGTAGAAGATGGGAGACATCTCTCCTCTAGAATTGATATAGGATAGTAGGGGAGGGATCTTATTAGTATAATGTATTCTGTTTAGGCGCTTCTGATAGATTATAACCTCCAAAGCCTAAGCCAATGGGGCCATGGGGGAGGGAATGGGGCATCACGATAGGATGTATAATAATATGTGATTTTGGAATTTGGAGTGTGGTTCAGTGCTTGGCTACATTGCATTGTCTTCCTGAATCCACCACGCTTTGCAAACCGTTATTTTTTTAGACTTTGTTGTGAAGTCTAATCAACTTCTTATCTATTTGTAACTCAGAGTGGATTTCAGTTTGTGACTATTTTTGTGTCTAACAATAAGACTGAACTAGGTAGTCTAGAATATCACAACATCGTAACTGTGACCTTAGGGTTACATCCTTTTCCTAATGTATCTTTGCCAATGCAATGATTCACTCAATTGTATGGTAAAGCAGAACAGGAAAATCCCCAACACTTTCCAGATTTAATTGTAAGACCTCTCTCTAACTGGTTTCTGAATGTTCCCGTTATAATCCTGCCATCCCTGAAAAGCTCTACACAACTTGCATGGATGCAGCCACCTTTATCAATGCCAGATGCTGTTCTGGGGGTTCTGTTCTCTATACCCGAAGAAACTGTGCATGTATGAATGGGGTAGATGAGCTCAAGCAGATGTATGGTTTGATGCATACTGGCTCGGGATGTTCCTGTTCCCATTTACTTTAGGCCAGGGCCTTTAATGGCATAGAGTCTCCAATATACTTGCCTGAAATTGAGGCAGTCCATTAATTTCAATAATTAATGATATTCATTACCTAAATTAATGCAGCCTTTGGAATAGAAAAAGTTTTCCATCCCAGCTGTAAGAAAACATTGTGGTTCTGACCAAAGACCCTCCTGTAGACTGGAAAGGTCAGGTACAAAAAGTACTGTATATGTGATTAAAATAAACTGAATGAGTACCATTGTTCCCAGATCTTACCCCTTACAATAATGCGAGGAATCAGAACACAGAATCCAAAATTATTTATTAAAACTCATTGCAATGTTATTATATAAGCAGTACGTATTGGAGGGAACTCTACCAAAAATAGTGAGAGATATTTCTGCAAACCAGACTTGTATTGGTATTTAGATATCTCAGGAAAGGAGGGAAAATTATGCAGGCATATATATGTCTAAATAGTAGAAAATATAGGCATACATATTCATAAGTAATGGTTCTAGGGTTACTTCCTGCCTTTCCGCTTTTACTTTCTTCAAACAGAGAACAATTGTCTAAGTGAAAAGAAACAGGTCCTGGGAATATCCTGATAAGACTTATACCAGGCTAGTATAAGCTGCTCCAAGGCTAAATTCTTTATGTTTCAATTTTATCATGGTCCCATTCATTTGAAAATTCACTCTTCCCACAAATGTTAAATTTAGATTCCTGTATTGCAATTCTACCTTTTGTTTTTGTACTGATTCATTAGCCTCTCCCATGGTTCTATACATTCTTATTCTTCAATATTCCGATGTGTGACAGGGAGAGTTAACAAAATATCTTATACCATAAAGAAAATGGCACACAAATCATGAATTCTGCACTGAAATCTGTACTTGGCTAATCTTCAGCACATTTAAACACATATCTTACCTAATGGTACTACTATATTATCACTGACCTCCATGTCCACTCTGCCTTCTAGATGTGCTCAGAAGTTCTATTTTCTAGTGCAAAATCCTATTGAGAAAATCAAACTACCGGTATCTACTCTTCATTCAGGCTGATCTACAGATAATATTCCAGCAGAATTCATGAGCAGCAGAGCAAAGTTGATGACAAATCCCTACTCCCACTCAAGCCATTTATATTTCCATGTAGAACTTGCCTGTCCTAAGACAAGCATTTTCTAGTCACAATGGTTCTCTAATTTTAGAAGTAGCTAAAGATTTTTGCTGTACTCTGCAAATCTGCAGCAAAAAAACTCATAAAACAGCCACCATGAACTGGATGAAAGGTTTCACCAGTCCTGCATTCCTAAAAATGAAAGATGAATGAGAAAATGTGTTTTGGTTAGCTTACAATAGACACTGAAAACCGCTTACCATGATTTCTATAATTATATTTTTTAAAAGCTGTTTGCCAATGACAGTCTATCATTTGTATTTGTTTCAGATCTTCTGGGTACATGTCAAATATGAGATACTACAGAAGTGTCTTAACATTAAAATTATCTGTCTGTTAAAACAATTAGAGAGAACAAGTTCTACAACTGATCTGAATGCTCCTTGCTAATGAAGACTAGCTTCAGTTTTTCCAACCTGTCGTTCCAGAAGGGATGGAACTTTAATCCCAGGATTTCCAATTAGCATGAGGTAGGCGTTGTAATCCTAACACATCTGGAAGGCAGCAGGTTGGAGAAAGCTGGATTCACCTCAAGCATTAATTTGAAAGCAATGAAGGCAAGTGCAATTCACATTGCACTTGCCTTTAAACAGGACACAGATTTGCTTTTGTGTCCTACTTGTATATGCACTGGAAACATTTGTCTAGCCACAGTTGCAAAAAGGATGCTAGATTAATTAGATATTTGACCTGCAGAAGGAGTCTTATGTTATGTCCTGATCAAGAGAAAAAAGTGCAAAGTACAGTACAGTATTACTGTGGCTGGCATGGTTGGTTTATTTATTTATGAGACTTATATATCGCTTTAAGTGCAAGCACTGTCTAAGCGGTGTACACCAGTAAGCAATGTATATATATATTTACATTGCCCCCAACAATCTGGGTCCTCATTTTACCTACCCCGGAAGGATGGAAGGCTGAGTCAACCTTGAGCCGGTGAGATTTGAACCGCTGACCTGCTGAACACAGTCAGCTAAAGTGGCCTGCAGTACTGCACTCTAACTGCTGCGCCACCTCGGCTCAAATAATTATAATTAGACCTGAATTGAATGGGTTTGCACAATAGAGGAAGCCAAACTAATTACAATTTTGGTTAAACATCAATCTCTTTGCATGTGTTTTTGAAGGTGCATGTTTCCTGCATTATCTTTCTCTATATGTATCCAAACCAGCTCTTAAAATTCAGGCTTTATTCATCTTTCCTTTTTTACTTTTATTAGTCAAATATAAAAGCTCATTGTGTGGGCAAAATAATCTGACAGAATGTATGATGACCCAGGGCATGGCACAGAGGCAAAACAGTCAACTGGCAGTTCAAACCACCCTTTATTTGCTCCAATTTTCCCCAAATGCTCCCATGCTTCTGGCAAGCCACAGAACAAAGTAAGACACACACACCTTCAGCAGCCTCTGGCTGCAAGTAGTTTCACAAGTTTTTAACTCTTCAAGTGTGTGTACGGATAATGTCCTCCTTCAGATTTTGACTCACATAGTTAGATTAGTATAGTAATTTACTCAAAGCCACGTAGATAACAAGGAAAGAAACATATATCCAAAATCTAATGAGTCTGTGGAAATACAAGCTTGCCTGAGCAGTTTCAGAGGAGAAGCCAAAATTCAATCCGAGGTCTTTGAACACCAAATCAAGTTTGTCAGCCAGTTCAATGGTCAGAGTTTCAAGGTTTCCAAGCAGAAATCACAACACAGAACAAGAGATCAGAGAGTTGTTTCCAAGATCAGCAACGGCACACATAACTCCAAGCATTCAACATTTGTTCCCAACAAATGCCCCTCCCCACAGCGTCTCCTTAAATCTCAGTCTCCAGGTGTGCCTTGTGGAGAGGAGCAGGGTGCTCTCCTCCCAAGTAGTTGCGCCAGTGTTGTTCTTCCTTCCTTTTACTCTCCCTGCTCTAGGATCAGGAGGGGGTGACCCTTGCTCATCACCTGAGCTCTGTCTCTCAGGTTCAACCTGTCCCAATCCTGAAAGGCCCTGGCCTGCCTCAGACTGCTCTTCCCCACATTCCTCTGAAGTCACAGACACCTTTCCCTCCACCTCCCTCAGCTCCAGTTCCAGCTGATTTTCCTCAGCAGATTCAGGCTCAGATGGGGGCATGACAGAATGTTCCTAGGAATTCCAAATTCTATTTCACCGTAAGCCACTCTACAAAATCCCACAGCTAGATAAAAACACTCCATTCTATGCTTCTATGAATACTAGCAAGAGCCAAGCTTTTTAACAGCTTACAACAAGATTCTTAGTTTCTTTAAATATTTTGTCAGCTTTCTCTTAATCAGTCTTCTTTTTCTTGATTGAACTCTGTCTCAGATTTGTTTTGCACCTAAATGGGTTGTAAACAAATACAAACATGTAATTTCAACCAAAGAAATACAACTGACAATATTGCTGCTAGTAATATTTATCCCCTATTTATATAATAAATACACTTTCATGGCCCACATGCTTGTATAAGAATTTCCAGCAGCTTAGAGCTCCCTAAGTCTGAATAAAAATGAAAAGTTGATCTTTTGGCTAAAGACACAAAATTTGTCTTTCATGCCATGGTTCAGGTGAAGAAATGAAGACTGAAAGATTTAACAAGGTAATCATCAAATGCAATTCTAAAATTGTCCTGAAGGCAGGGTACAAAATTAGAGGGCAGACCAAAATATTTTTCTTGAATAGCATATAAGTTAGGGCATTTTTAGCCTAGAACTAATTATCATCTTTAATAAGCTTTGTGGTAGTAAGTTTATTCACATTTTCCTAGACATAACTGTATTAGTTAGACTAATCCTAAAATAGTTGAAATATTACCTGCCCTCCTTTAACTCAGATTATATCTACATACACAAATGCACATAAAATGGGAGCATTTTTCTAACAAAATAGAAGTGAAACTTTAACGATATTTGTCATTATTGTTTGTTGATAACATACCTGAACATTGACACTAATTATAAGATGAAATCAATCAAAATTATTTGAACATCCCCACAGATCATACAGTGAGAAATCATACACATTTCAGATCCACATGTGACTAAATGTTACCAGTGAGAAATAAGAAATGCTGATCTTATAAGCAGTAACAGGAAAATCATTCCCAATATGACAAACCAAATTTGAGTCATTATCTGTTAGCATTCAAAACTTAATTTTAACACTTTTTCAAAGAATAAATTATTTTCCAGCAGTAATTATTTATTCCTGCAACAATTACATTTGTTATTCTTCATATGTATGTATTTGGACACAAATGTTTCCATTTAAGGCTATTTTCCTAATCATACTTGTTTGGCAATTAATTAAATGCATACAATTATCTGTGAATAGGCATGCAGAAAATCAACTGTTCAAAGCCTTGCACTCAAAGACTGAATAGAAGAGTGTCTTTGCCAGGCTACAGTGGCCAAGACCTGCTGGGCTGACCTCCCTCCCCAAGCCAAATAGTTTACTGAAGGACATCAGATGGCAGAGAAAAAATTACCTCAACATCAGGAGAGCCAAGGAACAACTACTGTTATTATCAGATGAAGGTTAAATCATAACCACACAGCCACAATTAATTGTTAATTAGGATCCTAGGGAGTATGAGTGCAAAGCGCCTGTGGTTTAGATCCATGCCTTTCCTGGCTTGTGAAAGCTGCTGGGAGATGATATGCGGGTGGGTTCTAGTGGTGACTGTTTCCCTGGAGGGGGTGGTGCCACAGAGGTTTAAGGAGGCTGGGAGCTGCCTCTTCTTAAGAAGCCATTACTAGATTCCACCTGTTAGATAATTTTCAACCTGTCTCCAATCTTCCCTTTTGGGGGAAGGTTGCAGAGAAGGTGGCTGAGTGGCCGCTCCAGAGTTTTCTGGATGAAATAGATTATCTAGATCCTTTCCAGTCAGGGTTCAGGCCTGGATTTGGCACGGAAATGGCATTGGTCAAGCTTTTGATGTTCTCTTGCAGGAGTAGAATGGGGTAGTGTATCCATCTTTGCTCTGCTTGAGCAAGGCTCTTAGAAGCCTTTAACACCATCAACATGGTATTCTTCTGGAGTGGCTTTGGGATTTGGGAGTGAGGAGGCTCTGTGTTGTCCTGGTTACTTCCTTCTTCCTCTGTGGCTGCTCTCAGTGTTGATAGGAAGTGAGAAGTCCAGCCCTCATCCCCTGCTGTGCGGGCTCCCACAGGGCTTGATATTCTCTCCATTTAACATCTAAATGAAGCCACTGGGGGAGATCATTCAGCACCATAGATGACACCCAGTTATATGTCTTGACCCATAGTGAGTTAAGCAATGCTGTGACCCCCCCCCTTTTGCAGTACTTGGAGGCTTTAAGGGCTGGATGGGGAGCAATGGACTGAAACTGAACTCTGGGAAGACAGAATGGCTCTGAGTTTGGTATTCTTTGGTCCATGGAGAATTGCCATCTTTGGTCTTGGAGGGGATGACTCTGCCCCAGAAAGTCCCACTGCATAATCTGGGGGTTCTCCTGGACTCACCATTCCTGCTTGAGTCATAGCCGGGACGGCCTTTGAGCAACTGGCAGGTGGTGTGCCAGGTATGCATCTTCTTGGACCAACAATCCTTGCTCATAGTCACTCACGTCCTAGTGATCTCCTGTCTTGACTATTGCAACACACTCTACATCGTGTGGCCCTTGAAAAGTATCTGGAAGCTTCAATTAGTTCAAAATAAAACAGCCCAATGGTTTTGTGCAGACCCAGGTGTGCACGTCATGTCTCCTGCAACAGTGGCAGGGGGGTGGGTGGGTGGGTGGGTGTTTCATTGGCTGCCTATTTTCTTCTGGGTACAATTCAAGGTGCTGGCTGTCACCTTTAAACCCCTACATGGCTTGTTTGATTGATTGCTGTTTAAACCTTTAAACCCCTACAAGTCCATTAAGTGGCTTGTTTGATTGATTGCTGTTGCAGGGGGGGGGTTATTTTTACTGTTATTTATTGGGTTTTTATTTTTTATAAGCTGTCCAGAGTCACTGAGACTCTGTGGGCTTATAGTGGGCGGCTATATAAATTCTCTAAATAAATAAATAAATAAAATTTCTGAGCTTGCACCATCTGCTGAACCATTGACTAGTTTCAGACACTGCATAATAGGTTGACCAGAAACAGAGTTGGAAAAAAACATTTTAGTTATGGAAATCCAACCTTCTCTTCAGTACAGGAATGTTAAAATAGTTCTGATAAATAGCAATCTGGTACTTGAGCATATCCAATGGGGGCAGCCCCCCCCCTTTCCTAAGTAAATAGCTCCACTCTCAAACCACTTTTACTGTTACAGTTTTTTTTCCCTTATCTCTTAAATACATTCAAAATCTGCTTTCTGGTAACTTAAATCCATTACTTTGTGCCCTTTACTCAAGAATCATTGAGAACAGCTCCTGACCTTCTTCTGTATGATCTACTTTCAGTATTTGAAGAGTGCTATCATATTCCCCCTCAGATATCTTGATGTTACGGATGTCTGTTTTTGGATTTTGTTTAAGTATCAAGTTCTTATGGACATTGTGAATATACAGAATTCTCTACAAAGAAGACCTCTGGCAGGGCTAAAGTTCCCATGTGCAGAAATGCTACACATTTATAGTTCATATTCAAAGTTCACATCACAATACAGGCACTAGAAAAACATTTCTTTGAAGAGTGTAGCTGGAAAATTAAACAGTTTATTCACAGGATCAGTTCAATGTTTGAAGGGAGCAAGGTTTGGAAGGAGCTGTCCTGATTTTATGCATTGTTGTTGTTGTTAATTGCGAAGTCGTGTCCGACCCATCGCGACCCCATGGACAACATTCCTCCAGGTCTTCCTGTCCTCTACCATCTTCTGGAGTCCATTTAAATTCACACCTACTGCTTCAGTGACTCCATCCAGCCATCTCATTCTCTGTCGTCCCCTTCTTCTATTGCCCTCAATCTTTCCCAGCATTAGGCTCTTCTCCAGTGAATCCTTCCTTCTCATTAGGTGGCCAAAGTACTTGAGTTTCAACTTCAGGATCTGGCCTTCTAAAGAGCAGTCGGGGTTGATCTCTTCTAGGACTGACCGGTTTGAACGCCTTGCAGTCCAAGGGACTCGCAGGAGTCTTCTCCAGCACCATAGTTCAAAGGCCTCAATTCTTTGGCGCTCAGCCTTTCTTATGGTCCAACTTTCACAGCCATACATTGCAACTGGGAAAACCATGGCCTGGACTATACGCACTTTTGTTGGCAGGGTGATGTCTCTGCTTTTTAGTATGCTGTCTAGATTTGCCATAGCTTTCCTCCCCAGGAGCAAGCGTCTTTTAATTTCTTGGCTGCAGTCCCCATCTGAGGTGATCTTGGAGCCCAGAAAAATAAAATCTGTCACTACCTCCATTTCTTCCCCATCTATTTGCCAGGAATTGAGAGGGCCGGATGCCATGATTTTGGTTTTCTTAATGTTGAGTTTCAAGCCAACTTTTGCACTCTCCTTCTTCACCCGCATCAAGAGGCTCTTTAGTTCCTCTTCACTTTCTGCCATTAGAGTGGTATCATCTGCATATCTTAGGTTGTTGATATTTCTCCCGGCAATCTTAATTCCAACTTTTGATTCATCTAGCCCTGCCTTTCTCATGATGTGCTCTGCATATAAGTTAAATAGGCAGGGCGACAGTATACAGCCTTGCCGGACTCCTTTTCCAATTTTGAACCAATCAGTGGTTCCGTGTTCGTTCTCACTGTTGCTTCTTGACCCGCATATAGGTTTCTCAAGAGACAAATGAGATGGTCTGGTACTCCCATCTCTTTAAGAACTTGCCACAATTTGTTGTGATCCACACAATCAAAGGCTTTTGCATAGTCAATGAAGCAGAAGTAGATGTTTTTCTGGAACTCCCTAGCTTTCTCCATGATCCAGCGTATGTTGGCAATTTGATCTCTAGTTCCTCTGCCTCTTCGAAATCCTGCCTGTACTTCTGGTAGTTCTCGATCCACATACTGCTGGAGTCTAGCTTGTAGGATTTTAAGCATAACTTTACTAGCATGTGAAATGAGTGCAATGGTGCGATAGTTTGAACATTCTTTGGCATTGCCTTTCTTTGGAATTGGAATGTAAACTGACCTTTTCCAATCCTGTGGCCACTGTTGAGTTTTCCAAATTTGCTGGCAAATTGAGTGTAGCACTTTTACTGCATCGTCTTTTAAGATTTTGAATAGCTCAGCTGGAATACTGTCACCTCCACTAGCTTTGTTGTTGCTCAGATTTTCTAAGGCCCATTTCACTTCACATTCTAGGATGTCTGGTTCGAGGTCAATGACCATCTCATTGTGGTTATCTGGGATGTTAAGCTCATTCTTGTATAGTTCTTCTGTGTAGTTTTGCCATCTCTTCTTAATCTCTTCTGCCTCTGTTAGGTCTCTGCCATTTTGGTCCTTTATCATGCCCATCTTTGCATGAAACGTTCCCTTCATATCTCCAATTTTCTTGAAGAGATCTCTGGTCCTCCCTATTCTGTTGTTTTCTTCTATTTCTTTGCACTGTTCATTTAAGAAGGCATTCTTATCTCTTCTAGCTACTCTCTGGAATTCTGCATTCAATTGGGTGTATCTTTCTCTTTCTCCTTTGCCTTTCGCTTCCCTTCTTTCCTCAGCTATTTGCAAAGCTTCCTCAGACAGCCATTTTGCTTTCTTGCATTTCTTTTTCTTTGGGATGGTTTTAGTTGCTACCTCTTGTACAATGTTGCGAACTTCCATCCATAGTTCTTCAGGCACTCTGTCTATCAGATCCAGTTCCTTAAATCTATTTGTCACCTCTACTGTATATTCATCAGGTATATGATTTAGTTCATACCTGAGTGGCCTAGTGCTTTTCCCTACTTTTTTCAATTTAAGCCTAAATTTTGCAACAAGAAGCTCATGATCTGAGCCACAGTCAGCTCCTGGTCTTGTTTTTACTTTGGCTGCAGAGTACACAGTCAATCTGATTTCTATGTTGACTGTCTGGTGATGTCCATGTGTAGAGCTGTCTCTTGGGTTGTTGGAAAAGAGTGTTTGTTATGACCATCGTATTCTCTTGACAAAATTCTATTAGCCTGTGCCCTGCTTCATTTTGTACTCCATGGACAAACTTGCCTGTTATTCCGGTTATCTTTTGGCTTCCTATCTTAGCATTCCAGTCCCTCATGATGATAAGGACATCATTTTTTGGTGTTAATTCTATAAGGTGCTGTAGGGCTTCATAGAACCGGTCAATTTCATCCTCTTCAGTACCAGTGGTTGGGGCATAGATTTGGACTACTGTGATATTGAATGGTTTGCCTTGGATTCGAATTGAGATCATTCTGTCATTTTGGGGATTGTATCCCAGTATTGCTTTTCCTATTCTTTTATTGACTATGAAGGCTACTCCATTTCTTCTGAGGGATTCTTGCCCACAGTAGTATACCTGATGGTCATCTGAGTTAAATTCACCCATTCCTGTCCATTTTAGTTCGCTGATTCCTAAGATGTCGATGTTCATTCTTGTCATCTCTTTTTTGACTACGTCTAGCTTGCCTTGATTCATGGATCTTACATTCCAGGTTCCTATGGAGAAAAAATCTTTACAGCATCGGACTTTCCTTTCACCACCAGATATATCCACAGCTGAGCGTCCTTTCGGCTTTGGCCCAGTCGCTTCATTCTTTCTGGCGCTACTAGATTTATGCATACCACACAGTATTAAATGCAGCTTATACATATTTAAATGTATATATCTGTGTAGACAGCAATCAAAACCAAGGCTTGCTGGTTGATAAGACTGCTGACTAGTAAGCCTGGGGTTCTGTTCATACCAATTGGTAGTCGGAAGAACAGCCATAATCCCTTCACACTCTAATCTACATTGATTCATTTAACTATCTGCTGATGATCTTGCACCAACCTCCAAACCAAGGGGTCAACTCTATTGAGTAGAGCGAGGTTTGTTAATTAAAATTGAGTCAACTAAGCCACTAGTGCAGGGGTCTTCAAACTTGGCCCTTTTATGACTTGTGGACTTCAACTCCCAGAATTTTCTCAGCCAGCCTTCCTGGCTGAGAATTCTGGGAGTTGAAGTCCACAAATCATAAAAGGGCCAAGTTTGAAGACCCCTGCACTAGTGGTTACCTTACTGTTGGCTGCTTTACACCATACAATTGATTCATTGCACTCACAAATTATAATAATGCAATTGTGTGTACTTATTGCTACCAATTTAAACCACAGTATTAATACTACAGTATTTCAATGGTCTCCGTATTTCCATTTTTTATTCTTAATATTGTGACCCACCCTGAAATAGCACGTAAATCTACCAATAAATAAAGTGACCAATATAAACCTACAAGATTCATACATATCTTTTTTGGGGGGGTGGGTGGGAAGTAGGTAGAAAGTATAAATGGGAAGGCTGCCTTTCATACTTTCAGATATTCACGCAGAGGCATCTGTGCAAACAGGGTGCCTATTGGAAGTTGAGGGTGGCACCCAAGCTCCTTCCTCCGCTAGTTCATTTTCAGCGGCCAAACAGAACGAGTCGAGGTACATACTGAAAACCTCCTATTAACCGAGAGAGTAAAAGAACAAGTAATCCATTTCCTGGCATGAATGGGCGATGTCTACGAATAACGGGACCGGGCTGTGATGTGATGTGAAAAAATCACGTGAAATCAACCACGCCGACCAAAGGCACCGGTGCCGCCTCCCCTTCCCGCATTCCGCGAGCCTGGGAAGAAGCAGCTGCCGCCTTGCCGTGCAGCGCGCGAGCAGGGGAGCCGTCAGCGGTGCTTCTCCTAACATCTCTGGAAACGGGACGCGGGAACCGGGCAGCGGAGGTCGCGCCTTTCTATCCTCCGCGACTCCAATCTCCAGTGAAGAGCGGCGCGGAGGGACGATGCTCGTGCCGGAGAGGCGCCTTTAAGCAAAACTCGTTTCCTCCCCCCCCCCCCTACAAAGGCAGCAGCTCTCTCGCTTCCCTCAGGGCTAGCTCGACTGAAGCAAGGCTGCTGCCGCCACCATCACCATGCTCCCCCTTTTCTTTAGCCGCCAGCCCCCTTCCCCTGCCTCCTGGTTCGGGAGGAACTGAACTGTCGTTGCACAGGAAGTAGCGACTGCTGGGAGCCCACACGGACACACACACACACACACACACACAAACACACAAAACACAGAGGCATACTCGACCACACTCGCACAGGCAGAGGCAGCTGGTTCTGCCGCACTCTGGGCACAAGGCTTCATCCCGGCGCCGCTACAACCGGATTCCTTTACGCCTTTTCCGGAGCGGTGTCCCAGCCTCCGCAGAGCAGAGGCGGCTGCTAGGGTCGCTGGCGCCGAAGAAAAGTGGGCGCACGGCTGCTTAACGGGAGAAGGACGAAGGGGCCGCGGCCGCGGGATCAAGGCTCTGGGAGCCGAGCTGGGGAGCAGCCGCGGAGGCGGCGAGGACTGCAGGTTTGTGCTACTTCGGCAGGAACTCCTGATGCTGCAGCGAGGCCGGGCGGGCTGATGGGAGATCGCCTTCCCATTCCCCCCCCCCAACCCCATCTCGTCGGGAGATGGGCTTGACTCGTTCTGGAGCTCCAACGATCCCCCCGCCCCCTCTTCTGAGCATTGTAGCCTCCTTTCTTCCTGCAAAGCGCTTCCACGCCGCCGTCTCTTTGCTGCAGTCCTCCCAGGATCCCCGCTCCCTACCCGGTCCAGTCCTTTTGCCGGGTTGTCGGCTCCCTCCGCTCGCTTTTTCTTTGCGCGTGGCCTTAATGGATTAATCCGCTTTTCCACCTTCGCAAAAACGGCATGAAAGCTCCGGTTTCGCTTCGGTGCGTTAAGGGGAGCGAACGCCCCCTCCTCCCGTAGTTTCGTCCCTTTCTCCGCCAGCTTCCGCTCGGTGGGTGTATGTGGCTGCCTCTGAGGGGTGCTTGTACGTGTGTAAGCGTGTGTGTTACTTTTGCATTGAGTTTTTCCATTTAATTTGAGACATCTGATTTTAATTTGCACAAACCTAGCGCTTCCTATGGTTTACACGCCACGCCTTGGTCCTATAGCCGTTCAACGTGTCCTCGTTTGCTGTCTGAAGCTATGCGTTTTATTTCTGCTCTTCTTCGTTGCTTCTTTGCACGCTTGGCTTGCGTTTGCTGCTGGCAAAGGGCAGGCTTCTTGAAAGCTAGTTGGGACCATTACTTTGCATCTGATCTGTTTGCAGCCAAGGACTGCACTGTGGAGAGAATACAATTACTGTAAGGAAAATGAGTGTTTTAGAATAATTAATGGCAGACTGAAAAAGATTGTCATCCTTCATTTGATCCTGCCAGAGTTGTGTCATTGTGTTAAGATGACATACATTATTAAATTAACCCAGTTGCTTTTTTTCACACAATACACTGAACTGTAAATTAATTATGTAGGCTAGAATCACATGATACATTAAACCATTAACTAGCATGTAGTATGAACCCATCTATATGGATAATTTGTGGTTTCATAGATTATGCAACACCCCCATTGACATATGTTTTAACTTGCAGGGTTGCACTTGTAAGTAAAATTTTCATCTGTGCCAATCAACTGTGCATTATACTAGCCTTGTAGCCTGTATTTTTTGTGCTATGTAAGTAGAACTAAAGTTCTTGGAAGTGAATTATACTGAGTACTATAGTTGCTGTTTCATAATCAGCTTTCTCTCTCTTTCACACACACACACACACACACACACACACACACACAAACCACTAGTATGCTACTGTATTTTCCAACTTTTAGCCTTTTATGTAGAGACAGATAATTTCTAAATAAATACAGTAAGTCATTCAGTGTTTGTGTAAGTTTATCAATACCATATGCAAAGTTCAATGTGTACCCAAAGATAGGGAATTGGCATTAAGGCCTTGGTGTTACAACATACTTGCTTTCCAATTCTCTTTGTTGTAGTGTCTTGCAAACAAATGCCGTTCCGCCCAGAATAAATAAATGTACAGATAGAAATATATCTGAAAGAAAGTGATAGGGCAGTCTAGTTCTCTAATATTTAGTTTTCTAAATAAAATAATTCATGTAACAGGTGTTCTTATTTTTTTCATATTTAGCATGGCCAAGTTGGATGGAAAACTGTCCATTCTGGACTCTGAAATTGTGAGAGGATACCCACAGAGAGGGAGCTGATGTGAAGGACTACTGTGAGGCGGCAGTTTCCCAGGAAGTAGGGAGCATATTCCAAAAATAAAAGGAGGGGGCAAGAGGCAGCACAGTCTGGAGATGGATAGGCCATTAAGAAAGTGTTCAGATAGCCAATTTCCTAGCTAGACTCATGATAGTAAGGATTTAGTCTGGAAAGATTCTGTCTATTGTGTATAAGCAAATAAAGAACAGAACTCTGGCTGAACTGCTTCACAACATTTTTGCACTTAGCCTAAAAAAGATTAAACATCAAGATAAACTGTATTTTGCCCTCGGCTACTTTTCTGAAATTAATAATAGTAAAAATTACTGGGTTGCATCCAGTTAGTTTTGCAAGTCTCATTCAAGTGCTCAGGTTCATTACTTTCAACAAATGTCCCATTTATTCAGTTGTTTTCAAATGAGATCTAATTCACTGTCCAACTTTCATGCCAAATACTTTCTTTTGACAAAAGTAGATTTCTGGAAAGAGTGTTTTTTTCCCCTGCTTCCTACTCCTCAGGTATACATGCAATGTGATTAATGTTGGTTCCCTGTGTTCCGTAGATTTAATGTTAATGTTAACAAGAAATTTTTTTGCATCATTTCTTAACGTTTTCCACATCTATTGTATAATGCCATTGTGTGCTAGAGCTTATTTTGCTTTTAACTGATTTGCCATATATTTTTACATTTTTTTCTTGAATGTTACTGGAGTGTGTGCATTTTATCTCTTGAGGCTCACGCAGCTAGAATTTTGGTCTAAAAATTTATTTCAGCAGTTTCTGAGAAATTGTGCATTTTCAAGTTTTGGTTTCAATTTAGTTCAATAGGCTAACAAAAATAATATTTTCTATTTCTGAATTTCCAATTCTGAATTATCATTTGGCTACTCCAATTCATTTGACTTTCCAGATGATGGGTGTGTGATTGCATTTGTTGCTTGCTACTAATGGATGCAATTGTTGCAGGCAGTTCAATAAATCACAGAAGAAATCTTCTAGAATCCTTATGTAATTATATATTTTCATTTTCTAGCATAAATTCAAACATTTTTTACAAAAATGTAATTAAAAAGTTCTGGGAAAGAAGTATTGGGGAACACATTGACGTAGTAGTAGTAGTAGTAGTAGTAATAGTAGTAGTAGTAGTAGTAGTAGTGGTGGTGGTGGTAATAGTAGTGGTAGTAGTAGTAATAAAGCTGGTTTGGTTTGTTAGTTAAGGCACCAGGCTAGAAACCAGGAGACTGTGTGCTGTTCCTGCCTTAGGCATGAAAGCTGGTTGGTAACTTTGGGCCAGTCATTCTCTTTGAGCCCATGATGTCAGGCTCTGGCGACAAATCAGTCAGCTAGTTGCTGACATAACCAATAGATCAACACTTGGTTGATTTCCTCCCCCCCCCCAAGAAACCTGGACCCTGTTTTTGTGGGAAAATGCTAGGAAGAAAGATGTGTGCATATTTGGAGTGTATTTTTTTCTGTTTATAGAGATAACCTTATGAGAAAAGCTCTTTAAAAAAGCCGTATATCATTATTGAACTTTGGAACATGACACAAGTAGTTGGCTAACTAGATACCTTGGATCAGATTGGTCACGGCATGGACAAATATCATTCAAACATCTGTTACAATATGTTCTAGCTCTTCTAGGATCAATTCTGTAATCTCGGATCCTGTTCATCTGTTTCTATTACCTTGTTTTTGTTTACTTTTTGGTTATGCACTTCTGGGTTTCCTCATGTTTTTACAGTAGCTTCTCATTCACTTTAAAGATTCCTTAAAAGATTAGATGCCTACGTATTCCTGTTAGCCCTAATAAATTCCTAATTTGGGCATCAAGTCTAGTGAATAAAACAAAAGCAAATTTTGTTCTTACATTGTTTTTCCTTTCTATTATCCATCTTATGTTAGCAATTTGATTTTGTGTCCTTCTGCCTTTTCTGAAACCTGCCTTTAATCTGACCTCTCTCCCCTTTCTTATTTTATTCTTTGTAAAATTTTAAGCAAAACTTTGTTGAGAGAAATTACTGCTATGGTATGATAATTACTCATTTTTCGTTCAGTTTGGTTTTTAGTATAGAATATATTTAATATGCTTGAATGTTTTCATTCTCTAGACACACAGCGTTTATGCATGTTTGTTGAAATAAAGCTGTTTGTTTAACTTCTTGTATGGCTTTAAACAATATTTCAGGGTTTTCTCGTGTAACAACTTATAAAGAACTTTTAAATAATCTTTCCTGAATGTATTATCTCTATATAGTAATAATAGTACTATCTCTACTGTTTGTCATTGCATTGATTCCTCTGTGAACAATATTGAACAAGTCAGGTTATGGTTAACAAACATAACAAACATAAACATCTGCTGGGCTCTTCCACATCCTTTACATGATGATCTGAAGTTGAAAAGAAAACCCCACCTGAAATGGAATCTCTCTGAATATATAGCCATAAACCATAAACAGGGGGGAAATAGTGGAAACTGAAAGAATACACTGGAAATAACGTCAAGAGTCTGGATGAAGATGATCACTACCAATACTTGGAAATTCTTCAGGCAGACAATGTCAAGCCTACTGAACTCAAAAGTGAAGATTTTAAAGTTCAAAGTTGGTGAAGGAAATACTATCAAAACAATTAACATCTGGACAATTCCAGTCATTAGATATACAGCTGGAATAATGGACTGGCCTCAAGAAGAATTAAAAAACTTGGATAAGAAAAAAATAAAAAAACGACAGTCACACAATTCATTCACACAATAATGTACTTACCATGGAGCGTAGGTGGAGATAAAATATTGCAACTATACCAGACAATTGAAGAAAAAAAGGACATTGGAAGAATATCTGAAGGATAGTGAAGAAGATGTACTGTACTGAAGTTAGTACACTAAGAAGGTTTACCGTATATCAGAGAGACCAAACTGGCTTACAGGAAAGACTAAGTGAAGAATAGAAAAGAGATATGGCAAGGCAAAGTACTTCATGGCCAATACACACGCGCGCGCGCACACACACACACAGACACACACACACAGACACAGGACAGGACAAGATCATCTGGCAATGCCTAAAATTAGGAAAGAGACAGAGGGATTAATTCTGGCTGCACAAGAACAAGTCTTAAGAACAAATTCATATAAAGCCAGAATTGAGAAGACACCAACAGACAGTAAATGCTACCTCTGCAAAGAAGCTGAAAAAATAGTGGTCCACCTAGTTAGCTGCTGCAAGAAGATCGCACTGACTGACTACAAACAATGGCATGACAAAGTAACAACAATGGTGCACTGGAATATTTGCATGGTATTAATAAATAATTGTAATATTTAATATTATTAAACAAGAATATCTGCCTATCCCAGATCATTGGGAAGGACTTGATAATGGACAAAAATGTCAAATTCAGTCAAAATATCAGACTTTGATCAGACATAATAGTATGCTGCCTTACATCCAGTAAGTCTAGGTGGTTTACCATTGTTAAAAACTTTTAAAACCAGAAATAGTACAAAAACACACAAGACAAATGGACAAGGATGGCAAAGAAAACAACCCCAGAGGGAAACAGAAAGGGACATCAGTCATCCTCTTCAAAGCCTGGGTGAAGAGCAAATCTTCGGGATTCTTTGAAATACCAGTAGGGTGGTATCCATTCATATCTTGGAAATTTTATTCCAAAAGGCAGGCGTTGCTACAGAGAAGACATGATATCAAGATCCAGAAAGTGGCATTGTTTAATTGATGGAATTTAGAATGGGTCAACTCTGCCAGTTCAAACCACCTTGGCAGATATATACAGATTTATACAGAGAGATTTCAGTATTTTCCATCTCTTAACCTTATCTGATTTTTCATCTGATACTTTCTGTTGAATCTTCCTATAAGGAATGAAGGGAGGAGGAAACAGTGGTTCCTAGGATATGTGTGTATATATAATGTATACATTATATAATGTATATCTTATCAGCAATAAAAAGATTAATTTACATTAATATTACTTGCCTGAGATGTATCTGAGAGCGTCTGTTAAATAAAAGTTGACTATCGGGTGAGCCTTGTACGGAGCCTTACAATTCTTCCTAACCTGTAAAACTTGCTGTAATTTATTTCATCTTCTAAGAAACATCTTTCATCTTCCATTTCTTGTTTTTTTTCCTCTTTGTTAAAATTGGTCTTGGTCGGACATATCTTTTTATGTCTTTTACTTTGGAAAGTCACATAAATTATCACTCTGTCTCAAGGCTTTTGTTGTTTAACTTTCTTCAGCTATCATGATAGCTTCTTCCGATAGCCACTTCAATCTTTCCATTTGAAAATTTAGGATTTTTTTTTCTTCATTTTTCACAATGCCTCTTGGCCAAGGTTCTATTTCACATAAATTAGCAATACAAAATATTTTCCTTGTCCTCCATAGCAAATTTCCATGTGCTTTCAGATTCAAAGGCAAACTGTGTTTCAGAGTATACAGAAAACAAATTTCACATAGCCCCTATTTGGAAGTCTTTAAAACAGCTGTACCTTTTTACAGGATCTCACAGCTGGTCTTTGCAGAGGCAGTACAGTCCCAAAGAAAACTCTATTTGGTTTAGACAGTGCTACATGTGTGCCCTCACACATCCCGAAGCAGCTCATTACCTTTGAATCTTAAGGGCTGCCAGCCCTTCTGGGTAAACCTGACAGGGAACAAGACCAGATGAGCTCAGTTGTGTAAGGCTACATTAAAAGAATCTTGCAAGTCTGAAAGTACAGACTTTCCACCTGCCACTTTTAGCTGCTAGGTCAATTAGGGTGAATCCTTTCTCAGTTTGTTTCTTTGATGGTTAACTGGGGGGGGGGGGTATGGACTCTCTTGTCTGATCTCCTTTTTCTTTTCTTCAAGATTTTCCATGTATTCCATAACAAAGATTGCACAACGTAAAGACTGCTCTGATTTTCTAAGTTTAACCCATATATACGACACCAGTACATTAAGTTTTGTTCTACAATCTGTACTTTTAAGTATCTTAGCTAGTTGGATTGTACAATCTCCACCTTCTGTTTCCTTTACCACACTACCCTTATATCTTTTTACAGATTCACCCAACTGCTTCATAAGCCAATCCTGGTTGCCTTTGGGAACAGCTTTTAAAGCAACCACTTGAACCACTAAAAGATGCAGCTGTTTAATGCTTCAGTGAAAGGTGCTTTGTATAGGATTTTGTGCATTGTAGGTCGTTGTTTAGGTTCCTTTATTACTTGGCAGGTACTGTTATTTATTATTGTATATCTATTTCCTGAGTACTTCACATACTGAAACTGCCTTTGAAAACCCACGCTACCTAAAGGGCAAAGATAGAGAGGCTCTCTTTAGGAAAAGGTTTCTGAAGAACCTTCATGTACAGAATTTTAAGTTATTCCCAGTCTTGGGTGGTTCTCTTTGTGAAATTGGAGCATAGCCAGTGGCATAAAAAGGTGTATGGCATTCTTGCTTGTGAAAATACTATGCTATTAGAACAGCTGAGACACTGGCACCAGGACAGAAGGTCTTGGCACGGGATTTGGTGAGGGAATTGGGAGAGCTGAAAAGGAAGTGTTGAGCAGAGCAGAACAGTACACAAAGTAAGTTTGACCCTTATTTTGCTATATATGCTTCTCTATAAATGTGCCTCTTTTTCCCTTTGAAGGAAAGTTTATAGGGAAAGATTATAGTGTAGTCCTGTTCCCTTTATATAATGATTATCGCTTCCAGAAATTAAAAGAACAATCAAATAGAACTCTCTATATAACTTTTCTTTAGTGCTGGCAAGCTTTTAAAAATTAACTGACTTCTACTGGGAGAGCATTTTAGTATTGTTATAGCATTGTGATTCATTGTTGAATAATATTGTAATCCAATTTGAATTTCTTGAAATGTAGGCATTTTAGATGCTTTCCACAAAACAGATGCCTGGTCCTTTTGCTTTCCCTGAGAAAATTAATACGCCTTTGAGTCCTATATACCAGACTTTGGCAACCTGATATCTTGCACATATTGTGAAATCCAACTCTCTTAACCTGATGCCAGACCAGCCATGAACATCGTAGCTGGGAAAAATGAAAATTATAGTTGAAAGACTGGCTCTGGGACAGCTGTTATATTTAACTTGCTGGAAATAAAAGCCATTGATCTCAGTGGCATTTACCCATGATGGAAATATAGAATCATTTTGTTGCATTTACAGAAAATGCTGTCAGGACTTAAAGAAAACACATAGTTTTTTTGTAAGCCATAGTGGCTGGGGTACCAAATAATATTAAAGGCAATATGGATGGATTTGCATGTCATGCTAGGCCCAGTACAAGCAAACTGCATTAAATGTGAAGATATTAGGAATTTTTAAATTAAACCATGGATTGCTAAATGACCAAATGGACAGAGTTCCCATACCTGTTAAGCCAGAAGCTATGGTTTTCAAATCAATGTAGCAGAGCTTACACAACATATTAAGCTAAAAAACCAAACCTTCATTATTATGTGAAAAAAGCCTATGGTGTATGCATTATATTTATTCATTTAATAGGTTTAAAGCCCATCTTTTATTTAGGAGTTCAAGGAGGAGTTCAACACTCCCTCCTCTGCCGCTATTCCAAAATCTTTAGACCTACATCATGTTAAATATTTTATTTGAATCAGGCCTTTTACATTTCGGGAGATTAATGGTGGTGGGTAAGGAATTTCATCCTAATTTCAGCAAGCAGATAACAGTGTTTATTCATTGTGGGCAGGAAGTTAATCTCATGGCTACAAGATCATCCAATTCTTTTCCTTCTTTATTAATATTAATTTTATCTTCGAATGTGAGGAAACTTGGGACATGAATTTGGAAAATGGAGGGTCAGTATATCTAATAATGAAGAAGAATGGGAATGTATTCTTATCATGCTCCAACAATTCTTGAAAAGAGAATTTGGGAAGCAGCAAGAATATATACAAACTTGGAAAACGTATGCATAGAACTGCATCCAAATTCCATAGTAAATGTTTCAAGGCCATTTAAAAGTATACCCACCTCCCCATTAAAAAATCATGTTTTGAATATAGTTTTGATTATTCCTTTGCTGTGATGTGATTTTCAATGCAAAATTTCCATTTCAATTGTCAGCATAAGTGCTGACACAGGAGTCTTGTTCCCCATTTGTCATTGCCTTTTTAAACAGTGTCTGTTGACTCATGTTTTCCCAGATGTGAAAGGCTTAAGATAAAACTAGGAAGACTTTCCATCTAATTTTTGTATAGATTAGGTTCTTATGTAATTTATTTATATATCAAACTTATTAACCACCCATATCCCTCACAGAAGGGCTTTAGGCAGTGTATAATTTAATCAATACAATAAAACCTTAAAATCGAGTAATTTAAGATAAAAAAAGTAAAAATGTAAAACAACATTATAAAATTGCAAGAGATGGAAAGATTTAAAATGGGGAGATTAATAGTTGTTAATATAGGCGGGGGTGGTTATCATGAGTTATCCATGGCTGGGTGGGCCCTTGTGTTTCCCACGCAAGGCTGCACAACCAGGTTTTGACCCATTTGTGGAAGGCCAAAAGATTAGGCACGTTCCTCATCTCTGGGGGCAAAATGTTCCACAAAGCAGGAACAGCAGCAGAAAAAGCCCTCCTCCTTGACCCCACCAGTAGGAATTCTCTGACTGACAAGGTCAGTAGCATGCTCTTCCCTGCCTAAATGAGTGGACAGGATGATGGAATGGGGCAAAGCCATTTCCATAGATAACCTGGTCCATGCCATGTAGGGCTTTATATGTAGTGACCAACACTTTGAATTGGACGTGGAAGCAAACTGGCACCCAGTGCAGTTCGTGGAGAAGAGGTGTTATATGTGCCCTTCTTTGGGCACCCAATGTAGCTCACACAGAGTTGAAGCTTCCAGATACTTTTCAACGGTAGCCCCATGTATAGAGCACGTTGCAATAGTCCAATCAGGAGATGCCCAGAGCACTAGTGACCAAGTGGAGAGCATATATAATGATTTACATTTCTTCTATATGCTCAGAGATAATTCCAGAGATACTTTTGGAAATGAGAATCTTATAAACTAACATTTCAGGGCATGCAGCTGAACATCCATGGCATGCTGATACACTTCTAAGAGTCCTTTGATCCAAAATTTGAATTAAGAGCCTGCTTTTAGTTGCACATGGCAGTTTACACGTTGCATTTATTTATGTGTTTGCATGCAGGCTGTGCAAGCATATCTTGCAGAAAATTTATTATGTGAACTGGAACATTTAGAAGCTCTTAATAGAATCTGAATTGGAATAAACATCCGGCAAATAGTACAATTCTATAGTTTTTTTCCCTCTCATTTACATAGTTTGTTATTTTATGCAAAATGAACTATTAGCTGATATTTTAATTATTTAATTATTTAACATAATGAAGCCTGTACTTTTAACTCTTTATAGTTTAGGTAGAAGGATACAGAGAGATATATAATACTTACCCGAGAATAAATCCCATTGAATTTAGTAACTCCTACAGGATTGGATTTAAATCAGATAACAAATTTCATCAGCTAATTGGGAGAATCCTGAATATCTGCAACAGGGGTGCTATGATTTGGACTGTGCTCTCAAGAAAAGAGAAATTCCAGATGGATAGTGATTAACTTTGAAAATACACCAGTATTGTTTTGTACTCCCAGGCTCTTTATAATCAAATGAATGGGGTCATGTTTTGTTTTGTTTTAAATTAGAATGGATTACCCGATTGTTTCTGAAAATAAGATGAAAGATCTCTAGATATTTGCACACAAAAAAACTTCTTTTGTTCAGTTGAATAAACTTGTCTTTCTGGCCCAGATATGTGATTTCCCTAGATAGCTCTGAACCCCAAAAGAGGAAGCAATTAAAACCTGTAATCAGAGATAGGAAACATGCTGTTGCTGAATTACTGCTCCAACATTCCACCCACCATGATCAAAGGTGTGCAGTCCTGGAAATGGTCATTTGGCAAATGTAAAGGTTACCGCTTCCTCATCCTAGTATTTTTATTTATTTTCTTTATTTATTGGATTTTTAAGGCTGGCCAACTGAGAAAAGACTGTAGTTGGTTTGCCGTAATTTAAAACAATAATTTGGATAAAACGATAATATTAAAAAAATATCCAGCCTCAACAGGGGCTGAACAAGCACTTTAACTCCCAGCCCCCAAACCAGAGCCAGATCTTAAACAGACTTCCGAAACATGACAGAAGGGTAGAATATGACCTGTCATGTTTCAGTCTCTTCCAGCTTTGTTTAACAGACCAGGTGTCTCTCTTGGTGCACTTTTATACACAAAAATGCTGTAATGTCTTGCTAATAAATTTCTTAAATTACTAAATTTGTGTTTAAAATAGCTTTTTTATTAGGAGATTAGTAATCTGCTTATAGGTATGTGATGTGCAGTAGTAACTGCTTAGAAAGGCATTTCCCCATCATTCTCATTCTCTCTCTGTCTCTCTATTTTTGTCTCCTTCTCTCTTTATAATAATAGTAAAGTTGGAAGGGACCTTGGAGGTCATCAAATCCAATCCCCTGCTCAGGCAGGTAACCCTATACTGTTTCGGACAAATGGCTGTCCAATTTCTTCTTTAAAACTTCCAGTGTTGGAGCATTCACCGCTTCTGGAGGCAGGTTGTTCCACTGGTTAATTGTTCTAACTGTCAGGAAGTTTCTCCTTAGTTCTAGGTTGCTTCTCTCCTTGGTTAGTTTCCATCCGTTGCTTCTTGTCCTGCCTTCAGGCGCTTTGGAAAATAGCTTGACTCCCCCTTCTTTGTGGCAGCCCCTGAGATATTGGAACACTGCTATCATGTCCCCCCTCATCCTTCTCTTCGTTAAACTAGACATACCCAATTCCAGCAACCGTTCCTTATATGTTTTAGCCTCCAGTCCCCTAATCATCTTTGTTGCTCTTCTCTGTACTCTTTCTAGAGTCTCAACATCATTTTTACATCGTGGTGACCAAAACTGGATGCAGTATTCCAAGTGTGGCCTTACCAAGGCATTGTAAAGTGGTATTAATACTTCACGTGATCTTGATTCTATCCCTCTGTTAATGCAACCTAGAACTGTGTTGGCTTTTTTGGCAGCTGCACACTGCTGGCTCATATTTAAATGATTGTCCACTAGGACTCCAAGATCCCGCTTACAGTTACTACTATTGAGCAAGGTACCCCCTGTACTATACCTGTACATTTGTTTTTTCTTGCCTAAATGTAGAACCTTACTTTTTTCACCATTGAATTTCATTTTGTTAGATAGTGCCCAGTGTTCAAGTCTGTCCAGATCCTTCTGTATCTTAAGCCTGTCTTCTGGAGTGTTGGCTATTCCTGCCGGCTTGGTGTCATCTGCAAATTTGATGATTTCCCCCTCTATCCCCTTGTCCAGATTGTTGATGAAGATGTTGAAGAGCACTGGGCCCAGAACAGAGCCCTGGGGCACCCCACTACACACTTCCCTCCATGTAGATGTGGTTCTGTTGAGGACCACACGCTGAGTACAGCCAGTCAGCCAGCTACGGATCCATCTGGTGGTGATGCTGTCTAACCCACATTTTTCTATCTCATCAAGTAGTAGGTTGTGATCTACTTTGTCAAATGCTTTACTGAAGTAAATTATATCCACAGCATTCCTCTGGTCCACTAATTTTGTCACTTGGTCAAAGAATGCAATAAGATTTGTCTGGCATGATCTGTTTTTGACAAACCCATGTTGGCTTTTAGTAATGACTTCGTTTGTCTGTAGGTGTTCACTGATTCGTTGTTTGATTATCTTTTCCAGAATCTTACCAGGTATTGAGGTCAGGCTGATAGGTCTGTAATTTCCTGGGTCCTTTTTTCCCCCTTTTTTGAAGATGGGAACTACATCAGCTCTTTTCTAGTCCTCTGGCAGTTCCTTAGTGCTCCAGGATCTTTGAAAAATATAGTTCAATGGTTCTGAGATCACATCTGCCAGTTCCTTGAGAACCTTGGGGTGTAATTCATCTGGTCCTGGTGATCTGAACTCGTCTAGGCTGGACAGGTGCTCACTTACCATTTTCTTGCCTATCTTAACTTGTATTTCTATTTTGTTTTTTATGGCACTATTTTTGGTAGGTTGGTCTGTTTTTTTCCCTTTGTGTAAAGACAGATGCGAAAAATGAGTTAAATAGTTCTGCTTTCTCCCTGTTGCTTGTCACCTTCTTGCCACTTTCGCCCACTAATAGACCAATCGTTCTCCAGCACTGGAGATGGATAATCCACGCAGTGGGTTGAGACTGTATTCCTGGCCAATCAGATCAGTCAGCCAAAGTTGCCACGCCCCGTCTTGGACCATGATCCTTTAGTCTTGACTGATCTGGCCATGCAGAGACATCTACAACTTTTGGCTCCTGGGCAGGTATAGTTCCTTTCCATTAGGGGGGATTTTTTCTAGTAGCTGAAATTGCTTAGTTTAAAAGTTAATTAGAGATAATTTAATTCAATTTAATTGACCACTCAAAAATTTCCTTGCTAAATTGTAAAACTCAGGAAGTCAGATTCCTACAGGGGAAACCACCCCCACTTAAAAGGGGGAAATCCCTAACTCCCCTCCCTAACCAACCCCAGCCACCTTCCAGTAGCCGGCAGCCGCCTTAAACAAACGGGGAGGCTCGGGCAACCCCTCGCGTTTAAAAAAAAAAAAAAAGACAGAAAGGCAAGCAGTTAGCGAGGGAAGCGGAGGACAAAGGGGACGCATGCTGGGAGGGAGATTGATTAAGGGAAACAGCTGGCGTGCGAAGGAGCAGTCTTTTCACTCCAGGCTGCTCAGGATTTTTTAAACGAGGCGCCATTGTCTGCACAGCTGGAAGCACGCGCAGCTCTTTGTTACAACCGCACGTGGCATAGGCAGCCTTGTTAACACATGCGCAGTAGTTTCCTGGCAGCGGCGGCCATATTTTTTGTCCAAACAGGGGAGTTAAAGTTCCTTAAGAAAGCTAGGTTCAGCCGCTGGAGTGAATTAATAGGCAAGCAGTACTGGGGTACTAAAGCATCTATTATTCATTCAGAGACATTCAAATCAGACACATAGCTACTGGTTCCAGGACTTGGTGTCTTCTACCTAAAGTAAATAAGAACCTTTCATAACTAACTGTGTTTAGTTGCCTTTGGCTCCTTCCAGACTTCGGGTCCCCCATTAGTGGCCCGTACGCCTCTGGATTTAGTGGTGGGTCCCAGGCATCCCCAGTCGCGTGCCTGTCCTTACCCACCATAGTCAAGCCGGGTTCCAGGCATTCCCATTAGCGTGCCTGTTCTTATCCGTGCACAGTGACTAACTCTGACAATTTTGCAGAGTCTGCTCCTGAGTTCCAGACGCCCCCAGTAGTGCGCCTGTCCTTACTCAAAGTTGGAGCTCTCCTACTACCTGGGTCCCCCCTATCGCGGCCCAGCGTTAGTGGAGAATGGAGGAAGCAATCATTCCCTCCACTGGAGCCCCGCCTTCATCCTCTGGAGCACCTGCTTCAGAGGATTCGGAATCCTCTGCAGCCCCTAGAAAGGCTGCAAGGAAGTCATCAAAGAAGGCTGACAAACAGGCAATCAGAAGACACCAAGCCCTAGAAAAAGAGTTCGACAGAGCCCAGAAAAGGGCCAGAATTGAAAATAGGCAGAATGGGGGAATAGGTCCTGATCTACCGCTGGGTCTCCCTTCATCCCCACGGGCCATTTGGTCATTAGGGAGCTCATCACAGTCCCAAACAGAGGGTGGGATAGGCGAATTCTCATCGCTCTCCCGATCCCCCTCCCCACGGAGGTTACAGGAAACCCCGAGGACCATGCTAACCACAGCACCTGCAGGGTCGCAGGCAATGGTCACTCCTCCTGCATTGACGGGGGATCTGCTAGCTACCCTAATAGCACAGGCAGTGGACCGTGCATTTGAGGCCAGGGCTCAAACTTCAAAAGCCAAGTCTCTAGGACTTAGAACGAGGCATCGGGAGGAAATGGAGGACCATCAGGACCTCTCCTCCGTCTCAGACTCGTCGGTCTCTGAGGAAGCTTACCTGGACCAGCCAGGTACGTCACAAGGGATTCAAATGTCTGAGGAGGAGGAGGACACCTCACCTCAAGGGCCGTCCTTCAGCGGCCTGTTTAACCCTTCTCTTTTTGTTACTATTCTGCGCAAGGCTGAGGCCACAGCCCATCTGGGGCATGGGACACCAGCGGAGCCTGTCACAGTTGACACGGAGGCTGAGCCGACGTTCGCCGAAAAGGTAACCACTCAACACCGCATACCATGCCCGACCATGTTCCTAAACACAATAAGGAAACAGTGGGCAGCGCCAACCTCCCTACCGCTTCCTAGCAATGCGGAGAGGAAGCTATTTAACGTAGCAAGGGAGCTAGAGGGAACATTGGAGGTGCCGGTGGTGGACGAGCCCATAGGTCCCCTGATATCGGACACGGCCATATCAGGAGATTTTGCTGAGGCTCTTAAAGCCGAGGACCGAAAGAGTGAGTCCAACTACAGGAGAACGCACCAGGCAATAGCTTGGGCTACCAGGGCGTCTACCTCCGCGTCCTTTTTCACCAGAGCCACACTTTGTTGGCTCCGTGAGCTACAGGGCCGGGTTCCCATGGAAGATATACGCACTCATCAGGAACTCAGCAAAATGGTAGCGGCCACGGAATATGCGTCGGACGCAACACTTTTAGCGACCAAGTTTTCAGCCAAGGCAATGGCGGCAAACAACATGAGCAGGCGCATCCTCTGGCTAAAGAACTGGCAGGCGGATACCAAATCCAAGTGGAAATTGGCTTCGGCTCCGTACCAAGGGGCAAAGCTGTTTGGTGAGGCACTAACGCCATACCTGACAGAGAACAAGGACAAGCGCAAGGTCCTTAAACACATGCTTAAAAGGCAGGACAAGAGACCCGGCTCCTGGGGAAGGAAACAATCCTTTCGTACGGAAGCCAGGGTCAACTATTTTCAAAATTCCCAACCCTTCCAAGCTAGACAGGATAGGGAAAGACAGGGGGACAGACAGAACACAAGACATAGGCAAACACAGGGAAGACGGCCCTTTCGGGGGAACAACCGCCCCTTCCGCCGTACCAGATGACTCCCGCCCAGACCTTCCCATAGGGGGCAGACTAGCAGGGTTTGCTCCCCAGTGGGAAGAGACCACCATGGACGTATGGGTCAGGAACACCATACGTCATGGTCTATCTCTAGAATTTCTCTCAAAGCCCCCGAACCGCTTCCGCCCGTGCCCCTGTCCCACAAACCCCAACAAAGAGAAGGCTCATGAACGAGGCCGTTCAGCACCTTCTAAACATACGGGCCGTAGAGCCGGTGCCTATGAACCAGAGAGACCAGGGGTTTTATTCTATCCTCTTCGTGGTCCCAAAACCCTCGGGGGGTTGGAGAGCCGTTTTGGATTTGAAAAGGCTAAATTTCTACATAAAATACCGCAAATTCAAAATGCAGACACTACGCTCCATCCTTGGAAGCGTAAGGAAAGGGGATTTTCTGGCATCGATCGACCTCACGGAGGCATACTTGCACATCCCTATCTCTCTGGCTCACCGCCGCTTTCTACGGTTTGCCTACAGGGGGCACCATTTTCAATACTGGGCACTTCCATTCGGCCTGTCATCAGCGCCCAGGGTGTTCACCAAGATTCTGGCGGTTCTGGCAGCACAACTAAGAAACGTACCAGTCAGAGTCCAGTGCTACCTGGACGATATTCTAATCCAGTCATCGTCCGCCCAGCAGTCTCGGGCGGACCTAAAGTTAGTGATAAAAATGCTGCAGGACCACGGCTTCTCGGTGAACTTTCCAAAGAGCCATCTAACCCCAACTACGAGAATACTCCACCTGGGAGCGGTCATAGACACAAAGGAATGCAAGGTGTACCTATCACAGGAACGCCTCAGCAGCATAAAGAAAGCCGTAAAACAGGTAAGCCGCGGGCAGTCAGTGACGCTGGTCTGCCTCTCCCAGCTGCTAGGGAAGATGATATCGACCATAGCAATAGTTCCTTGGGCAAGGCTGCACTCAAGAGAACTGCAATGGTTCATGCTCCCGTTTCAGAGACAACAAATCAGTGCATCCCGGAAGAGGGTAGGCATACCTCTGAGAGTACGACACTCCCTCAGGTGGTGGCTATCTCCAGCTCTCCTCAGGGGGTCCCCCTTCAGGGAACCAGACAGAGTAGTAGTCACAACAGATGCGAGCTTATTCGGCTGGGGAGGCCACTTGGGGACCAAGTGGACACAGGGCCGCTGGTCAGCGGTGGATCTCCGACACAACATAAACTGGCTCGAGCTGCGGGCTATTCACCTAGCGTTAAGGCATTTTCACAGCAGCATAAAAGGCAGGCACGTACTGGTCCTGACGGACAACGTGACAGCCAAGGCCCACATAAACCGTCAGGGGGGCACACACTCTCGCTCGCTCTCGGCCGAGGCCCTCCTACTGGGGGCCTGGGCGGAACAAAATCTGGCCTCCATAAAGGCCGACCACATATCGGGGGAGGCAAACATCCAAGCAGATCTGTTGAGCAGATCAACAATAGATCACTCGGAGTGGCAACTACACCCGAGGATCTTCAGGGAGGTCTGTCACCGCTTCGGGCTTCCCCAGGTGGACCTTTTTGCCTCTCCTTCCAATGCCCACCTAACTCGCTTCTTCTCCCGATTCCCATCCAAGGGAGCAGAGCAGACGGACGCGTTACGGAGCCCATGGCCAAGGGGGCTCCTGTACGCGTTTCCACCCTTACCTCTCCTTCCGGCGGTAGTACGCAAGATTCTGCGGGAAAGGGCCGAGGTAATCCTTGTGGCCCCTTATTGGCCAAGGAGACCTTGGTTCGCAGACTTGAGGAGTCTCTCCTGCACGAATCCATGGCGGATTCCTCCGGAGAGGATCTCCCTCAAGCAGGGGGAGATCTCCCACCCAGAGCCACAATGGCTACAACTAGCCGTCTGGCTCTTGAACGGTCAATTTTAGCCAAGGGGGCTTGCTCACAGGGTGTAATTAGGGTCATACAGGCATCAAGGCGCCCCTCCACGAACCGTATCTACGAGGCCACGTGGAGAAGCTTCCAATCATGGTGCTCTAAACAGGAAGTGTTACTCGAAGGGATCACAATTCCCAAGATCCTAGAATTTTTACTAGATGGCCTAGAGAGGGACCTCTCGCCAAACACACTGCGCAGGCAAATCGCCGCCCTCTCAACTATACTTTCTGCCAGCCCCGGTGAATCCTTGGGCAAGCATCCCTTAATACGATCCTTCCTCAAGGGGGCTGCAAACATCAGACCGCCAACCGTGCACAGGTATCCATCGTGGGAACTACCACGAGTACTACAAGCTCTTACCAGAGCGCCCTTCGAACCACTCAAAACATGTGACATTCGCTATCTGACCCATAAGGTAGCATTCTTGGTAGCCATCACGTCAGCTCGGCGGATATCCGAGTTAGCTTCTCTCTCAATGAGGAAGGACCTGTGCCATTTTCACAGGGACAAGGTAGTCCTAAGAATAGACCCTTCATTCATTCCAAAGGTCAACTCCCTTTTTCACAGATCACAGGAAATAGTCCTACCAGACTTCTGTCCAAACCCAGCTCATCCCCTGGAACAACAATGGCACACCTTGGACGTACGCAGGGCACTAAGACATTACATTTCACGCACAGCGGAATTCCGACGCTCGGAAGCGCTTTTCATATCCTTCCACCCTGCTACTAGGGGCCGGAAGGTCTCGTCCTCTACCATCGGTAGGTGGATTAGGGCATGCATCACGGGGGCATACCAGGCGGAGTCCTTGCAAGTCCCCAAGCATATCACAGCCCATTCCACAAGGAGTGCTGCCACCTCAGCAGCATGGGCCATGCAGGCTTCTATTGAAGAGGTATGCAGGGCAGCCACTTGGGCCTCGCCCTCTCCATTCATTCGTCATTACAAAATCGACAGGTACTCCTCTGCAGAGGCCTCCTTCGGTAGGAGGGTTCTCCAGCAGGTGCTAGACCAAAGTTGCACACGGGACCAGTCTATTCCCCAACCCAAGGGACAATAGGCTTTGGTATGTCCCACTGTGTGGATTATCCATCTCCAGTGCTGGAGAAGGGGCGTTGACTTACCTGAACGCCTTTTCTCAGCACGGAGACGGATAATCCACACCCACCCTTATAGACTAGAATAATAGGGTATATTTAGTGGAGCCAAAACGTCTTACTGTCAGTCAATGGCTGCGCTCGAGTCAAGACTAAAGGATCATGGTCCAAGACAGGGCGTGGCAACTTTGGCTGACTGATCTGATTGGCCAGGAATACAGTCTCAACCCACTGCGTGGATTATCCATCTCCATGCTGAGAAAAGGCGTTCAGGTAAGTCAACGCCCCTTTCCTTCACTTTTTTCTTGTTCTTTACGTGTTGAAAGAAGCTTTTTTTGTTATTTTTGACTTTGGTCGCAAGCCTTAGTTCATTTGGTCGCAAGCCTTTCCTCACTTCATCTTTGCAGGCTCGAGCTATTTGCTGATATTCTGACTTAGTTATGTGTCCCTCTTTCCACTTTCTATACTTATCCTTTTTCTCTTTCAATTGATCAGAGAGTTCTTTATGCAGTCATGCTGGTTTCTTTTGAGAGCTGTTATTTTTCCTCTTTGTTGGTATTGTGCTAGACTGGGCCTTTATTATCTCACTTTTCAAAATTTCCCAAGCCTCTTGAGTTGTTTTCCTCTGGAGCAGTGGTTCTCAACCTTTTTAATGCCCGACCCCCCAACCGGTCGTAAGTTGAGGACTACCCAACCGGTCATAAGTCAAGGACTTTCCCTGCGCAGGAGCGCTGCGCATGCGTGGTGCCGCCCCCTACGCCGGCCGAGGCGTAGCTGGCAAGGGGCAGCGACGGCGCAGGGTGACCACCGGCTGGGCCACCAGCTGGCCCAGCCCAAGGGAGGTAAGGCACCCACTGGGCCCCACGTGCACCAGCAACCCTCCCTGCGCCCGCCGGCCTCCCACCTCCCACCCCTGGTCCTCTTTTACTTACATTTTTAGTAGTTGCTCAGCAGGGAGGGGTGGAAACTTCCAGAGAGCTCGCCTTCGCTGCAGACAACTTGCAGCACCGTTTGCAGAATGGGACTTTTGGTGGGCTCAGCAGGGCAGAGATAGCCTGGACAATTCCTATTGGCTTTTGAAAGCCAATAGAATTAGACTCTGTTCAAGAGAGTCTATTCTATTGGCTTTCAAAAGCCAATAGAATAAAAGGGAGTAGCACAGCTAAGGAAAAGGGAAAAAAATGGCGGGTTGCGTTGTTTGGAGATCCCCGTGAAATGGTTGTTCGACCCCAAATGGGATCGCGACCCACAGGTTGAGAACCGCTGCTCTGGAGGATTCTCATCCATGGAATCCTTCCTAAACCCTCTCTAAGTTTATTGAAATTAGCTCTCTTGAAGTCTCTGTGTTCTATTGCTTGTGCTTCCATAATGTTGAATTCCTATATTGCATGATCACTTCCTCCCAAGGTTCCTATGGCTTCAACGCCTTCTATCATTTCATCTCTGTTAGTGAGAGTTAGATCCAAAATGGCTAATCCCCTAGTTCCCTTCTTTACTTTTTGGGAGACAAAGTTGTCTTTGTCGCCTTCAAGTTCACTGATTTCTGGTGGTTCCCTAGGGTGACTGGCCCAAGATCACCTGGTTACTTTGTGCTTAGGGCAGGACTAGAACTCACAGTCTCCTGGTTTCTAGCCCGATGCTGTAATCACTACACCAAACTGGCTCTCTTCTCTCTTCTTTAAATGTGTTTCTGCTATTTAAACCACAGATGGATGGCTTCTTCTGCTTTTGCTTTCTACTATTTGAATGGTATGTTGACATAACTATTCAACTTTTGCATCTTGTAACTCTCTGCTGCAGCAAATTCATTAACATGAATCCTCTTTGAACGATTTGCAACAATTCTTCCCAGACTTCTCTCTTGAGCCTTATTCAGTAGGTCCAATGGACTCCTCTTCTACATGTTGACAGGAGGGTTTTTTTTGTCTATTCTCCCTTATATTATTTCTCATCCTCCTGATAATCTCTCACAGCAACCTGTTTACTTCTCAGTCCTTCCTGAGACTCCTAATGATGTATTTTTTTAATAAAGCTGTATTTGCATTACAAAAATATTCATGTGTTTTACTCAGAAAATCCAATCTTTTAGATTTGTATTTATATAACACATTGAGATATAAATAACCACTTGGACTGAGTTTCTATAACTCACTTTGCTAAAATGTGATTGGTTAGTTTTTGTTATCTAACTATGCCTATATTACATCATGATTTGATGTTTAGTACAAGATCCTTGCTCTCCCACTATATTTATTTGCCCTATGGTGCTCAGAAAACTATGTAGCAAAAATATATCAGAACAATATTGGTTCTATGGGCACATTTGGAATTTAGGAAGCATGTAATGGGCACACTCTCAAAATGCCATTGCAGACCAACATTTTCATAATACTTGCCCAGATGAGCATGATCAATCGCAAAATACCAAATTAATAGAAAGCATTTATCCCCAGAAATGCTCCTACAATCCCAGTGAAATTTTTGTGTGTTCCAGATACATTACTGCAAACAAATATGCCAGATACTGATGTTTTACAATATCGTTTGACTGTATCTTTTATTAAAACTATTTTAAAAAGTCAGGTAGGTTAAATAGGCTGGTGGATGCTAAAGAGGATGATTGGGGCACAACATGGTTTACCCTGTCATAATATGTACTGTTTCATTTCAGTTGGTTAGCTATGGAAGGGCTACCAGATCTGGGCTGCAAAAATCTGGAGTACCCATAAAGGGCAGGATAAAATTAGGATTTACTGAATCTCCTTGAAAACATCTACACTTTCATATTTTACAGCCCAGATTGGTAACCCAAAACTATGCTTTTTGCTTACTCTGCAGCCTAGGATAGAAATAAGATTATTATTAAGATATGTGATTTAATCTTTTAAAGTTCATTTAGGGAATGATGATATCTATTATTATAGCTTAATAGGTGTATCTTATTTGAAAATACAAAATCAGTGTCTTATTAATTAGAGTGTAACAAAATGATTTCCCAGTGCTGGGAATGGAATATAAATTATCTTTGCTGAAACCTGATTGAATTCAGAACAATGCACGTTCATAGTTTTTTAGTACCTCTTTAACAATCATTTGAAAGATTTTAAGATCTTCTGGTTAAAGAGCTCCCAAGCTCCTCATGTTGGGAAGGAGGAAAAACTCAAAAATCCGTAATCTTATACATATTCTAAATATTTCATAAAAATACTTCACTGAATATATTAAATAAAACAAATAAAAAGTTAAATAATAAATTAAGTACTTCATTATCTTAAAGGAGATTTGTATGGGTAAAATCTTTCAGCTGCAATCTACTGCTGGTGACTTCATGAACCAGTCTTTATTGCCAATAAAATGGAACTGATTTTTGTTGCCTTTTTCTAAAACATTTTTTTTTAAACCTCGTAGCTTCCCTCAGTCTTTGCTAATATCTTGTAGTCTGTCATCCAAGTGATAACTGGGCAATATCCTGCTTAATGTTTTGAGTCAACTTGGCTCACTGCTGCTTTTAAATAAATGCAAGGTTGCATTGAACTAATCTGAAACATGGAAAACTAAATCCATTTGTAAAAGGCAGAATTTGCATTATTGCTTCTGCATCTGCAATAACTCTCTGATACTTACTGTAAGGCATCATTATATCTTCTTGCCAAGCGGTATAAAAATCTGGCACAGCAGCCTAGTTGGCTAGTCCTTTCCTTTTTGTTCTCTCTCAGCATTGCCAAGAACATTTTCATCCTTTGCTTTGCAGCTGACAATACAAAAGAACAACTTCATGCAAGTCAAACTCTAAGGCTTTTTTGAAGAGGAGGAAAAGATTGAAGACTGTGGATGTTTAAAAATAAACTTAATTGCTGTTTGGTGGGGCAGTTCAAAACAATCTTCAGTTTTGCCTTGAGATAATGGTATTGACTGGTGATGTTGCTAGAAATTCACTCATCACAGTTATTTGAAGTGTGGGGTACTGTCATCTTTCCTGTAATGTTTCAGAGATTGTTTGATAACGTGCATCAGTTCCATTCCATAAATCTTGTTAAATTACTTATTTGAAAATTGTGATGTGGTGAGGTGTTTTGTTTTTTTAATTTTCCTTTGCTGTGGCTTCTTTCAAAAAGGGCAGTGGTTTTGAGTGCAATCTGTTACAGTGCTGGTCTGCAAGTATGGAGTTTTTAAGGGCTTGTTTGAGAATGAGGTTAGGAGACCAAACACCAAACTTTGTATGCTTACCGGTAGCCTCTAGTGTTCCATTTTCATCATATCCACCTGCTCATTTCTGCATCTTCTTTCATATTGATGATGGCAACAGGGTAGATTTTCCTAAGGGCCAGTGTAGCCCAGAGATCACCCTCCTTAATCCTAATGCAACCATTCTGCCAACTTTGCTTTGACTGGCATTTGCAATTGGAGGTATTATCTGCGGGAATATGCATTTATAGACCACTAGGAATCAATTTGATTTTGAAGCAACTGTGCAAGCCTTCTGGGAGAAGCAGCTGCTTTAATACTTCAAATACCAGTTCACTTTCCAGATACCCCCTTCTGATATTTTTTGCAGCTGTAATAGAATCAAGCAACTCTATGTGCACCTTTGATAAATACAAAAAGCCAACTCAATTATTTGTAAGCCAATCTCTGTTTAGCTGAGATGGCCCTATACAGATATACAGTGCTCTACAGGATGTTGAAGAGTCAGATCAGACCAAGAGTCAGCTAGTCTTTCAGAGAGATGAAAAAATCAACTTTTAACAAAGGAGAATCTCAAAAGAACTCAACTAAAGACCTTCTAATACAAATACAAATATAAATATAAAGTTTATTACATAATTACTCTTTGAAGGAGATGGATGGTTCAGAAATATAAAAAATAAAGTCTGCAAATGCAAGCACATCATGAGTTTTCAAAATCTCAAATAGCAAATTAATTATTTTTATTTGATTGTGAGTCCTCATCAATGTCATCTACAGGAATTATGTATTGTCTGACACTGTTAACTGCCATGTTGCTAATTTGTAATGTAGTCAGAACAGAACTAAATAGATCAAAAAATAGTTTGCTCTGCTCCTGTACATTTTTAAAAAAAGTCTAGATTTGAATTAACTTCCAAAATTGCAGTTAGCTTTTAATAATATGTTTATTTTCCATTTAGAACTTATCTTTGGTATATGAGAAACTTAGGGTAACAGCATGATTTATATATATTTTTAAATTGCATTACTTTGCTTTCCTGATGTATAATATAGTGTCTGCTATTTCAGTTACCTGAAGTTCCTCTAAAATGAGAATTTTATGAATTTGCAGTACTGGGCATTGGCATTTGCTTTGCCTAGTCTAGTCTAATGCAATCCTCTCAAAGATATTTCCCTTATAATTTTGAGTGGGAAAGGAGAAGCAATAGGACTAGCACCCAATCTTTGTGGTTTAGAAGGTAACTCTTTAACAACTTGGCCTATTGATAGATTGAAAAAAGAGAAATGTGTAATCTCCCAGGCATTTAACTTTGTCATATCTCCTTCCTCCCTTCCGGCATGCAGTTAACAGCTTCTGATCATATTAGGCTCCAGATACTTCTGTATCTCATTAGAGCTTCAGAGAGTTCTCTCGTATAAGAGATTGCCAGTTCAGAACCTTGAAAGGATAACCAAGAGAGAGGAAAAATCCTCTTTGGAGACATTTCAGTCAATCAACCTGTCAGCTAATGGTTGATTTTTATTGAATGCCTCTTAGGAAAAAGAACAGAGAATGTGCCTCCCCTTGGATGCGTTTCCATTCAGCAACTTCCAGCAAGGTTTAACTTTTCTTTATGTGTGCATTGAACTACAGGTGATGCAATTTAAGAATTACATTGCACTGCAAAAGCATCTTCAAGATGAAGCTTTGTTTGGCATCTGTCTTGCTGCTGGTTTCTCATTTATCTGCACATTTTTATCAAGTTCTCTATAGCCCTCTCTAGACAATGTATAATTTTATTTTGCTGCATAAATAAAATTTAATTAAGTCACCTTAAATTAGGACAAGGGATGATTTTTCGGATGAAAAATAAGATGATTTTTCAGGTGATTATTAAGGAAACAAATGGCAATAAAAACAATTAAATACTGAAACATTCAATTGTTTTGATTGCCATTTGTTTCCTTAATAGAAGGAAACTGTTCTAAACATACTAGGAGAAGTTTGGAAATTGACTAAGTTTAAAGCATCCTTATTTAATAGTCAAGATATGTATTTTCTGATCAGCTGCTGCGGTTCTATAAAAATCAGTTTCTATATCATTGGCATTCATAAGAGGGCTCAAAAAACCAAGATGGCAGATATTTCACCACTTCCCAACCTCTTTGTAGATAGGTTGAATATATAAGGCTAAACTTCATTTTGTGATAAAGATTTTATGTAATTACCCCCAAATTTTGCTAGTCAGGAATTTCAGTGGTGCATGTAGAGAGAATGCCAGGGCCTGTAACAAAAATGTGGGTGAAGAGTGGGTGCCAATATTAACCCTCATTTCTACAGATTGCTTCTCTTTGCATTAAAGCAAGCCTATTTCCACCTTAGGCATGGAAGCTGGCTGGATGACTTGGGGCCAATCATTCTCTTTCAACCTAACTTGCAGGGTTTTTGTTCTGGGGAAGAGAACGGAGGAGTATCAGTTGTAAGGCTCAGACTCTTCCTTCAAACTCACCCCAACATTTGAGTTTGGCATTTGATAACTCCACAAATATGGAAAAAAGAAATACCATGTTGTTAGGCCATGTTACCCTCCTTCATTGAAGTCTTTGCATTAAAGCAGGATATGATTGATGCCATCAGGTATTGGAGAGTTACTGTATACTTTTTTAGTGAACAATCCAAAACTCAGTTCTTAAAATATGTTTCTAAGAAACTTTTCCAGGAACAAAATGCTATGATGAAAAAGAAGGACATATTTTTCATGGCAAAAACATTATTGGAAAGCTGGAAGAACAAATCTGTACGTCTCATCTAAATATTTAAAATTCTTTAGTATACATTTCCAATTGACTAGTTATGTTTCATAACTATAGGAATATAGCCATACATTTTGATAAAGATGGCATCTGTACTCTGTGATAAAAGCAAAATTGAGAGCAATGTAGAATTTTAATGTGAATTTTACTTTGCATAATGTGAAATAGTGGCCACGTTCACATATAATACTAATCAGTGTAGTGTAATTCTTATTTGTTTGGTGGTTGTTTGATTTGTGTGCCACTCATCTTGCCTAGAGGCAATCCTGGGCAGCTTACAAGCATTAAAAACTAGTAAACATTAAAACAATAAATAACAATAATAATTTAAAAATTATTATATATTTTGTCTTATAGTTAGTATGGCTTGCATAGCATCAGATCAAGTCATACACAGTATATGAATCTATGTCATCACTTTTAATGGCATATAAAACTATATCTTGCATATATCTTACAGAGCTTTTCAGACATTATAGTATTTTTTAAAGATTTATTATCCTGCCTTTATTATTTATATAAGTAACTCAAGATTTTGGCAAACAGACCTAATACTTCAAACTCCTATTTTCTCCACAGAAACTCTGAAAGTGAGTTGGGCTGAGAGAGAGTAATTGGCCCAAAGTCACCCAGCCAGCTTTCTTGCCTAAGGTGGGACTAGAACTCATAGTCTCCTGGTTCCTAGCCTTGTGCCTTAACCACTAGACCAGTGGTTTTCAACCTTTCTAATGCCACGACCCCATAATACAGTTCCCCATGTTGTGGTGACCCCCAACCACTTATACATCACCGGGTGCCAGGGGCGTGACCAAAGAAAAGGGGAAAAAAATGGACAGCCTTGTGAAATGATCGTTCGACCCCAAATGGGGTCCCGACCCACAGGTTGAGAACCACTGCACTAGACCAAACTAGCTATTTTCCATTAATATTTATTTATTATTAAACATGAATGTTTAATACTTACATTATTATAATTCCCATTAATCATTAGTGTGGTTGATAGGGAAGAATAGGAGTTGTAATCCTACAATTCTGGAGGGTACAAATTTGGGGAATGAAATGGAATAACTGGGCTTCTTTTCTCAGAATTGCTCTTTTTCTAATTGTCCTTGAGAAAGTATGTAATTTTTGCAGTTTAATTGAAAAAAAAATCAGTATAATTAAACTGAATTTTGAAAGAAGGATTTGGAACTTATAAACTAAAGTTCACAAGTTCTAAGAATATACTCATCTTGATTTAAAAGATAAATGTTGAAATCATGTTCTAATTCTGTATCTGAAAATTGCAGTTATGCATTTCCATAGGTATATTTATACTCTTTGAAAACTTAATTAGAGGGTTTAGTATTGAAAGTCATCAGATGCAGTCCTTCAAATGGAATCAAACTTAGCAAGAGTCTCTGGCCTTTGAAGCTATTTCTGTCACTTTTGGGTTGAAATGTCTAAAACACATGCTGTGAGAGGGAGGAAAAAACAGCAAATTATCTTTGTCAGCGGGATATGTGGACTCAGTTCTGAAGGAGGGAGGAAGAAGGACATGCAAAGGAAGCAGTCTCTGTACATCCCTTTTCCTTCAGCCATGTAAACCTCCTTTTGGACAGCTTTTACTTCCTGAAGGCATTGCAGATTTTGACAGAACTGGAAAGAAAAGAAGCACGTGGCCAAGCTGCTTTTTTAAAAGTCAACTAAGGTGAATGTTACCACTGGAATGCTTTAATCAACATAAGCAACAACAGCAACAGCTCAGTTTTTCTAATTTTCAAGGAAGAGTAATCTGGGTTACCTGGTTGTTAAGGGAGCATCTGCTAAATTCTAATTTCATATCTTACTTTAGCTGTAAATAATTTGTAAGTGGACCTTGGTAAGCCATTATCTCACTTGCCTCAGACTTCTTGGAAATAGGTGATTAATAACTGAACTACTTTTGCAGGCTAACATAAAATAATTAAGACACATGAAATAGTGTCCACTTCTGCTGACTGTTGGCTTCCTGCAACTTGGTGGTTCGATTCTCACTGGCTCAAGGTTGACTCAACCTTCCATCTTTCCAAGGTCAGTAAAATGAAGACCCAGATTGTTGGGGGTAATATGCTGACTCTGTAAACCGCTTAGAGAAGGCTCTAAAGCACTGTGAAGCGGTATATTAAGTTTAAGTGCTATTGCTATTGCTCTTCTGGGTAGAAGATCTGTTTTTCTTGCATCTGTGACAGTTTCCCCTTTTATACCAATCGTGTTCATGTGCTAAAAGTTTAAAGACAACAATTGTCCAGAGTTTACGTAAAACTATATATTTGCAGTGGATGGGTGAGTGAGTAGGTGGGTGTCACAATAGATGGCAGCACTTAGCTGAGCTTGATAGGAAGGGTAAATAGGGTCAGACGTGGTTAGGAGTTTTATGGATGAGAGACCACTAGGGAATGTTAAGCATCTAAGAACACTGAGAAATGGGGAAAACATGCTAGAAGAAGGCAAAGGTAAGCCACTTCCATATCATTGGCAAGAACACTGTGTTTGTGTCTATTAATATCTATAATTGTGGGTAGCCATTATGCAAAGACTGCTTCATATCTTTATGTATACTGACAATCTCCATTAACTCAGTATTTTATTTCTGTTATCTTGATGACAATTCTAGAACTCCTAGCAACTGGGAGGGGGCCGGGCGGGTTCAGCTTGTCATGTGCACCCCGAGGGAGATTGGCAAGCCTACTCCTCCTGGACCTCACCAATTGTGCCATCACATAGATGGAGAAATGGAGAGCTTGGTGCACCAATTCAGCCTGCCGTGCATGCTGCAGGAGAGATCGGGTGGACAGGAAAACATCTGCGGGCCACGGGGGCCACCCTGGATAGGGAATTCTCAGGGACGTGGGCAGCCATGGGACACCTGCCTGCCGCTACCAAGGAGCGCTGTCCTGGCTCCTGCACTCAAGGCACCGAGGCAAGCAAACTCAGGCAATGTGGGGCTCTCAATTGCAAATAGGTTTAAAAGATGGCAGTAGGCATTGCATATTGATAATCTTTGTGAAGATTTATTCTTTCAGTACTTTATGTCTTGGAGGTTCCTTCTAATGCTTGCTCAGGTGTTAGAGTGGTATTACTATTTGCTATTCTTGCTGACATTGTCTCAAATTGCTTTTGAAAGCTCTGTTTTCCAAGGAACATCCTATTTGACAATGAAGAATACCTGTTTTGACTAACAGGAATTTTCTCAGCTATAAGAATGTTCACCATGGCGTGCATTGATTACAGTAGGAAAACAGCCTGAGGATATGGATTGATGATGCTCGTGGTGTTGAAATAAATAAGTTCCAGAGATGAAAAACTTTGCACTTAAAAAAATAAATGTTTTCACGTTTTAGTATTTTTTTCAAATTATCATTTATTGCATCAGAGTCACTATCCTAGCCTGCAGGAGATGATAACTTCAGTTTCTTTTAACATATGTTTTCGAAATATAGCAGAGGCTGTGATTATGATAAATTGTTACAACTCTGGAAGCTGGTTATCTGCAATAACATTTTAAAAAATTCCTCAATCGATGCTGCTTCACATACATCTATTTTATTTCATTAATTAGTTCAAATGTATTTGTTTACTGTTCCAAGTAGTATTTCAGAGCTATTGCTGTATGTTTGCTAGAATTCCCTGACGGTATGCATGGAGATGCTATTTTCATACCCAAAGTCCCAAGTAACATGGATCTTCTTAGAAATGTTAGTTTCCATATGAAACTACTCCCTCTACTCTCACATTGATAGTTGGACAGGATCCTGCTTCAGGTAGTTGTTGGCTGTGCATAGGCTAGTTTGGCACATATCTTAAAAGCTGGTTATGATTGAAATAAGTTGCATAGGGACTCACTGCTGGAGCAGGTATTTAATGTATATAGACTGCAAGATAGTGGTTTTGATTTGGAATGTAGCCAAAAATCAGAAGCATAGAAGCTGTCTAATAATACAAGGCAAGGTCAAGGCTTGGGGAAAAGGGGAAAGGAGCAATCGCACATGACAGAGACAGTGAAGTTGGGAAGATGTTGAGTGATAAGGGACTTGCATTTTTAATCCCAAATTTGCTATGGTGAGGCTGGCTGAAAAGTCTCACTTCTATCTTTGGAGGCTGAAGATATGAAGGGAAGAGTGTCCACGGGGTGGTGGAGGAACTATCTTAAGGAATTACTTACTGGGATATCCTCACTGTCAGATTCAAATATTAAAGATCTTGGCAATGGTTCTGCTACACTTTTTCACAAGGTGTTTGATTTGGAGGGCCATTGTAGTAACTCTGTCACCAGGATTAACCTCAATGTCTCATTTTCTACTTTTAGACATTTGTGATGCTGTCTTTTATTTTTTTCTATTAAGAAGTAACGACTTAGAACACAAAGCATATTTTAATATCAAATTGTCCTTATCCTAATTCTTCCTCTGGTAGAATTCACTGATAACTTCAGAAACTTAAGACTCAGCTCTTCCTTCTGCTTGGGATCTTATTGGTAAGATACATCATTTTTGTTGCTTTTCTGAGCTTTCTTATGACTACCAAATAAATCAACTTTCTTACAGAGCTGCTATTGAAGTTTTATCCTCAGCATCTTTTTCTCCTTTCTTCAGCTTTCTGCAAAAATCTGTTGGCATTTTGAGCTCTGGACTTTTGTCTTCTCTTTTGGGTTATTTCAGAACTCTCTCCTTGATCTCCGCCAAAGATTAATGGCAATAACAGTTTGGTTCAGCATTTTTCCAAACCAGAACCAAATGAACCACATTATAGCTTAGGCTCCTGAGGTTCTCTCAGGGAAAAAGGCACTTAATCTGTTTTGGATCAATATTGGCTCATCCTAGGCAGAAAAAGTTTATAGTCTTCATATTCTAGCAGCTTTACTTGTATTACATTTAGGAAACTTGTGGCACTCTTGATGTTGCTAAAGTACAATTCTCAGCTGCATTGATTGGGTGTTGAAGTTCAGCAACAGGCTTCCCTACTTTAACTTTAGCACGTATATCATTTCTGGGTTTACCCTAGACCTTTTTTCCCCCTGATCCTACTTTCTTCTTTGGACTTTTATCCTGATTGCTGTTTTGATCACTATTACTAGTGTCTGATTCTTTCCAGATTACTGGCATTAATCTACCCCTGACATATTAAAACAATCTGGCCTGATTTCTGCAATCAGAATGGATAATGATAAACAATCACTAGAAGACCAGCTAAAGATTGAGAATGGTTGGTAGCAAAGAAAATGGAGCAATAGAGTACAGCGGGTCCTTGTCCTCTCATTGCTTATTTGTCTGGAAATAAGCAATTCATTGTGAATCTCTGGAGGTCTTTTTCTTTTCCAATTGGAAGAACCACAGAGAGGAACAAAGGACAATGTCTTTTTCCTTTAATTCTGTAGGAAAGACACTGAGAGGTGCCTTGTGTTCTTGCAGTGATGGGTAGGGAGAAAGTGTACATTTACCTGAATAAGAGTCTTGAAAGAAAAGAATGCTACACAGGCCCTTAGAAATCTAATCACAGCCATAGAAAACATTGAAAATTAAATGATAACTTGTACTTCAATTAAAATAAGTACACAGACTTCTCCAGGATTGCAGTCCTATGTTTCATGGACTCCAGTGTGAGTCCATGATCCAAATTGACCAACTCGCCCTACAGAGCATGATGATCAGGCTTCAAGTTCTATTACCTTTATTTATATTGCAGTCTTTGTAGTTAATAGTCTTCTAATAATGTGATTTTTTGTCTTGCCAGATCTCTCTACCCACCATTATAGACGGGGATGAAAACTTATTTTAAATATCCATTTGTAAGACTGATGATGAATGTGTATGCGTTCCATTTTTAGTTCCAGTATATTTTTTATTTTCAGCAACAAATAAAAATGCAAACTTGGTTATGAGGACAATATTTTCCCAGAACAGTTACTTTCAAATTATAGTTTGAGCTGTGATTATAAACAATGTATTTTAAAGGTATGCCCATATAAATTCACCATTCATTCATTCATTCATTTGATATGCTGCCCATCTCACTGATGAGCAACTCTGAGGTGCTTAGATGATAATTATGAAGATTTTCATTTTAATTTGAACTGCAGTTTTAATAATGAAAAACCAGAGGAATATATCATTTTTATGGGAAACAATGTATATTGTTACGCTTAAACAAATGTCAAGGTGTTTTGGTGCAGATACCGAACCTAAATACACTTTGTTTCTCTGACTTGGAAAGATGCATAATAAAGTTTCCAGGGATTAAGGATCAAAGAGAACCCAGAAGCACTCCTCCTCATAAGCATGTAGGGAAAAATGGTAAATATAGCTTATGGGGGGGAGTTGTAAAAAAATGATAATTCAGTTGAATAAAAACTGATCCTTAGAATATCTTTTCCATCCCAGTATCCTTCACATGTACTGGATGAAGACACCCCCCCCCCATGCCAATGAATAAGGTGGTTGGAGATAACAGGAGTTGTACTCTAACACATCTGGAAGAGCATATAATTGTTGGATGATCATATATGGACTGGAATCTGGGAAAAGGAAATGTGGTTCATATCTAGCTTTTATTGAGACGGCAATATAAAAGACCATAAAATATAGATAAGCGTAAATTGTTGTTGTTAACTACTGTTATTCTTCAACTAGTGCTGATAAACTTAGCTTGACATGTCATTGGCATGTGTTTGGAAAACGTAATCCATTTTCCACAAATTTTCTTCGGGCTCATGATTTTGGCCCATATATGGCAGATTTTTTTATTATTTTCCAGAATATTTTTGTAATATTTTTGTAATACTCTCCCACTATTTATGCACTATTAAGCAATTGTCTTTGAGTACTGTTTTCTGGATGGTGCATGGACAGACCCTTGTGTACCACTATAATGCTGAGTTTACAATAACAATATTAGTATATTAATTCAGATTAGTATGATATCATCACTGTTCTAATCAGAAAAAAAGCCTCATGGGAAAATCAACAGGACGTTATTGCTTCCAATTTAGGTATTTATACTTGGTGTCATATTTACAAAGAAAATTAATTTGTTTCTCTTAAAGTTGCAATTTTCTCCTTTCAGATATTTTTCTAAATTCAATGAATTATGATAGCAGCTTTAGTCCTCCCCAAAGAAGATACACCAAGATAAGAAAATATGCACTTTAAACAATGAAATGTCATAAACAGTCCTAGTAAAAATGCCAGAGTACTAGAAAGAAATGCTTTGGATAAAAACAAAAAAAAAGTAATACAAGCAGTCCTTGTGTGGGGCAAGAAAGTTCCAGTAAAATGGTTATTTGAGACCTACTTCTACAGTCATAATTTTTAGAAATCCTGATCTTTGTGTAGATCTGACACAACTTGTTGGGTTGTCTGGACTTCACTTGCTAGCATTACTCTTTTTGTCTTGAGCCCTGGACGAGATCATGAAGATTATTTTACTTCCTGATTGTACAAGATTTTTGACCTTGTTTGTTTGTCCACTTTCAGTGTGTTGTTTGAGATTGCATGTACCCTATTTTTAAATTGCCCCCATGCTCTATATTGATTTTTGCTGCTCTTGAGCAAGTAAAGACCCTTTCTCTATATGTCTAAATGGGCAGGTCACTAACAGGGAAAGTAAAGTGGCAAATTACAATGTATGTGAGAATCTTCTAGGACAGGAAAGTGACCAGTCAACATTTGAAAAGAATTTAAAGGAATAAAGTGACTTTATATGTGCAAACAATGTAACATTGAATCAAATAACAAAATGAGAAGTGGACATATGCTTATTAGTAGCCATCCCAGACTGCCTCCACACACATATTTATGTGCAGATCCTCTTCTTTGTTGGCCATCCCGATGGTAACATCATTTGTGCATGTACAATGTATACAGTCCTTCAGAAGATATGCTGCTTGGGTGCTTTGAGGAGGGCTGTTATGTATAAAGAACAGTACATAGCTTTGGATTAAAGTATATAACAGAATATAGAAGATGCCTCTCAGTCAGTGACTGGTACACTTTTTTGGAATGTGGAGAAGTTGTTATGGCATGTGAAATAGTTGAAGTGGCTAAGCAGTATCGATGAGTATATGGTTGTTAAACAGATTGCTAAACCCTTTGAAATCCTATGAAATTTTCACAGAGAGAATCAAGTTATGAAATTTGCCCAATATTATCCCATTAATATATAATTGTGAAAAACATTGTTTTGGATAGTTTGCTTTGCACAAATAATAATAATTAAATTTTTAAAATGAATCTGGTTTAAACAAATGAAGCAGCACATAAAAATTCTGATAGTCTCATTGCTTAAAAATAATAATGAAACTGTAGTGCAATCTCAACAGTGGTATCTGTTTCCCATGAGGGTGTTCCTTTAATTAACAGAGGTAAACACAATCACAAATAGATCCCTAAAGAACTGTTATAAAAATAAATATTGCAGTAGAGATTTGTTGCTGCAGCTTGATCTGAGTCTACATGATCCTAGTTTAATTAACTTAGAATATGCTTGTCCCTTGGTCCTATCCAAGCAATTATATATTCAGGACAGAACATTCATTCTACCAGCCTATTTTCACCAAGAGATTGGGAAATGCCTTTCATTGACATGATTATGAAGCAATGGCAGCGTGTTTAATGGTAAATTTGCTTGGACCACATATGGTCATTAATTAAATAATTATTGTATCAGTGACAGGAATTCTGTGGCCCACCAGGTTGTTGAACTATATAACTCACAGCATTCCTCACTATTGACCAAGCTGGTTAGAGCTGTGAAAAGAACCTCTGCTTCTCCACCTCATAACTTATTCTGACAAGAACAACCTTTTTGTGTTGGTGCTTTAAGAAAGGGCTTTTTTTGAGAAATTATCTTCCTTTGTTTAGAAAACTACATGACGGTCAAGCATCATTTATAAATTTTACTGCATTATTTCTATCACTGTTTTTATTTGGGAAAAATTGTTAAGGTAACAATAGAATAACTGCACGAAACCTTTTAAATAATGTTATTGGAAGTTTTCTACCTGAATTATCTTGTATTTGCAAGGTTCTTGATAAAAAATATTGAAATCGGGAAATATTTACAGTATTGGCTGAGAAAATCATCTGTGTAGTAATTAATTATATTTCCTAATTGAATGACTTATGAAATCAAAATACTGTTTTTCTATATCAAGATGTAAATGACCAAAACCAGACACTGATCTAGATGTTATTAATTGCAGTAAATCATATTGCAAACCAGAAAGGTAGAAAAAGACCATTTTCAGCCATAGACACTCCCTGACTAATGATCACAATTGGGACTAGAATTTGTGACATAAGTCCTTGTCCTAAGTGGGACTTGATTTTACAACAATTTTTATGGCAGTCATTAAGCAAATTAGCTTGTTAAGTCACCAGCATTTTTAGCCAGAAATTTTGCTTTTTTCTGACAAAAAAAGTTACAGACCACGATTACATAACTGCAGGATACTGTAACTAGTTGTAAATTGGAGCTGGTTACCAGTGCCCAGATTGTGACCACGGAGTAATGCAACATCATAACTGAGAGTAGAGGTCATAAGTCACTTTTTCTGAGGCTGTCATAACTTTAAACCTTCATTAAATAAATGGCTATAAGTCTAGGATTAACTGTATTAGCATTGTTTTTCACCACTTCTACATTTTAATATTTTTGGCAAAGTCACCTTGAACTGTAGAGCACTTTAGGAACTATTATATATTTTGAGAGTAAAAATAATGGTACATTCAGGCTCCCAAACGCAGGTAGATTTTAAAGCAAGACTCTCATGAATTCAGAAATATTTCAATAGTTTTTCTATGCAATTTTCAAAAATCTAATTTATTTCTTTACAGTCTAAAACTGAGAGCTGTTTCTTAGATTGCTGATGCATTTGAAAATGTTTGAGAAAATACTCAAAGGAAGCAATAACTAAACAAGAAGATAAGATTAAACCAGCTTGCCCATATGTCTTCTTTGCAAGTCGTATAAAGTTGATCTATTTCCAGAACTGGTATAAGTCAATAATACCAGCTAATAGGGACAGGTGCATCTTCTGATCTTTGGCATTTACCATGTTAATGAAAATGACATGCAAATTGCACTAATCTATAGTTCATGAGATATTGTATATTCCGGCATATAAGACGACTGGGCATATAAGATGACCCCCAACTTTTCCAGTTAAAATATACAGTTTGGGCTATACTCACCTTATAAGACTACCCCTCTTCCAGCGCACACCAAATAAAAATTAAAAAACATCAGATTTGATTTCAAATGCTTATGACATGCAGGTACTTAGCAGGAAAACTGTCACTTATAAACATAAGGCTGTTTGTCATCAAACATGTAAACATAAAACAGTGCAAGTGGATTAAACTTTTCCTAATTCACTCTAAAGCTGAAAGGAAGGATAAAACAATAAATCCATGGGAGCTGCCATGCTGTTTGTTTTCTAAGCTGTCAACCAAACTGGAACAGATGATGATAGGAGGAAGATAACAAACAATAGAAAGAGCAAGTGCAGGGCAAGTCCCTGGCGAGTCAGCAACGCCCATCATAACTGCAAGCTATTTTTACAGGTTTTGCTGGCATGACGCTTTCCCTTTAAAAGCCTTCAAAATCATCCTGTTCGTCATCTGATATCATAAAAATATCAATGACATCTTGTGATAAATTTGTACGGCAGTCTTCATATGGATTGAATTCCGTATCAGATGGTGTGGTCGCAGCTTTGGCTTCCTCTTTATCTTGCCACAAGTAGTCGTCCTCCATACCATCTAATGAATTTGATATGCCACACTTCTTTTTTTTTTTTGAAATCTTTTTTTTATTAAATTTTTGAAATTTTACAAAAACAAAACAACCCATCCCCAAACCTCCCCAACCCTCCCATTCCCTCCCCTGACCTTCCCAGAGCTGAACATAGGCTTAATTACAATTTCTTCAAAAAGTCTTAAAAAAAGAAAAAAATATAAACCATGAATAAGTCTAAATACTAAATACATTAATTAAACAAATTATAAGATAATTAACAGTAATATATATATAAAAAAACACAAATACCAAAAGAATAATACTTAAAAGAAAAAAAGAATAAAGAAAAAGAAAAAAAGAAAAAGATAAAAGAAAGTATAAGAGTAAAAAATAAAATTAAAAAAAAGAAAATAAAATCTATAAGATATTTTAAATTTTAAATATAAGTTATTGAAAAACTAGATAATATTTTTTAATATCCAACTTATATTGTATAAAATCTATCCATTTTTTCCATACCGCAAAATACTTCTCCTGCGATTGATCCTTCAAAAAAGCCGAAATCTTTGCCATTTCCGCCAAATAAGAAACTTTAAAAAACCACTCTTGCAAAGTAGGCAAAGATTCCTTCTTCCAACATTGCCCTACTAGCAGCCTTGCGGCGGGATATGCCACACTTCTTGAAAGACTTGATTATTGTTTCTGCATCAATATCATTCCAGGCTTTTATGACAAACTTGCACAAAACATCCAACTGTGGAGCACGCATGTTTCCTCCTTTTGTGAATGACTTCGCCGCTAACCATCCATTCATTCCACTGTTCTCGAATGCGATCTTTAAATGGCTTGTTTAGGCACACATCCAGTGGCTGTACTAACGATGTCAATCCTGCAGGAATAACTGTGTTTAGTCTTGCAAGCCTTTGCTTGGTGCTGGGAGTTAAATGAGCCCTGAACATATCCCACACCAGTAGACTACGTTTTTGAATAAGTCCACCTGGTCGCCTGCTCCATACATTATCAAGCCATAGCTTTACCCCTTCTTCATCCATCCAGCCTTTTTCATTCACATGTACAAAACAACCAACAGGGAACTTGAGTTTCGGCATTGTTTTTCTTTTAAAAATAATAATTGGTCTCAGTTTAGCACCATCAGCTGTGCATGCTAGTACTACTGTAAAACTGGACTTCTCATGTCCTGTTGTTTTAATTAAAATTGTTTTTTCACCTTTTTGATGGACAGTTTTATTTCCAACCATGTTTCATCCATATTTCCAATACTACTTAACACATAGCCATGTTTAATGCGCTGTTGTATTACGTATCGATGGAAACTAATTACTTTGCTATCAAGATCTGCAGGTAATTTTTGTGCAATTTTCGTCTTTTGCCTCAGTACCATATTATGCCTTTCCAAGAATCTAGTACACCAGGATGCAGTGGCCTTAAATCTGTTGCTGTGATCTGGGTTAGATTTGGCCCACTGAAGTGCAAACAAACGTATTTTATTTCGTGTCACTACATAACCGTTTTGGCGATGCTCATTCACCATGTCTGCTACATGTTTTTCAAGTTCTGGCCAATGTGGGGTGCCTCTTCTTAATGCACACTTACCCCTTGGCATACTCTTTAATGCTTTTTCATTTTCTTTCCAGTCCCGAACCATCTTTTCTGTTATTCCATATTGTCTTGCAGCAGCGCAGTTATTATGTTCCATGGCAAAGTTTACAACTTTAGGTTTGAAACTGGCATTATATTTCTTTCTTCTTGCTGGTGGAGCCACGATGGGGTCTTGACTATTGGACATTTGTATACTGTACTGTATGTATTGGTGCTGTATTGTATGAACTGGTACAGATACTGGTGCTGTACTGTATGTACCCAGTATACAACAACCAGCCAATCGCGGCAAGCGATGTACCTTACTGGTGATTGGCTGGTTGTATACAAAGCCTGCTTGGATTGGGTGGGTCAGCTCTCCCTGCCTGCCCAGCCCCCTAGGGAAAAAATGGACAAGCTAATACATCCTTTGGCTGAAGAAGCAGAGAGGGAGGGGGGAAAGGGAGCAAAGTTTTCTGAGTTCTCATTGGCCACCTGTAAGCCCAAATGAGTAGCTCGATGTGTGCGTGCGTGTGTAGGCATGCGTGCGACTCCCCGGGTCCCTTCCGTTGCCCCACCCCCCTGGTAGCGAGCTCCGCTTGGAGCAAGCGGGCTGCACACAGGGATTTCTTCCTCTCGGTCTTCCACCCCGCGAATCCTCCACAGCCTCCCCAAGCCGAGTGAGCGGAAAGCCTGCCTGTTTGTGAGCCAAGAAACTTCGGGGCTCTACTTTGTCAATCGCACACACACCTTGATGAAAATTGCTCTGCCTGCAAAAGGACTTTTCAGCAGTTTTTTAAAGCAACACTACCAAGAATGAAATTGGCGACAGCTAGAATGTTTAGGGAAGAAGGAAAGGAAGCAGTTAATAAACCGAATAAGAAAGGCATTCGCCCTTCGAAAACTTGCATTTCCACAAATGTGATAAGTTGCCCCCTTTTCAGGTAATGGGGGGGGGGGAAGTAAATGCTTTACTTTTAATTTGTTATTAAAACTCAGTGCACTACTGTACGGGAGCCAGATTGACCAGCCAGGATCTGTCATAAATAACACCACAAATGCACCATGCAAATTTATTTAGCCGGGGGAAACCGCTGGCATAAGCTCGGTGGAAGTCGACGGGTGAAAGGACCGTGTTGCTGTTTTCTGTCCCCCCTCCATTCCTGCTTCGTAAATCTGAGAAGAATTTAGCTGACACCCCCTCCTTTCCAGACTCATAGCCTCCTCCTCTTTCCTCCCTACTGTGTGGGGCGCGAAGAAAGAGGGAACGCCTGCCTGCCCACCTCCACAGCCGCCAGTCGCACACTCAGTATGAGCCTCCACTGCATCCCCCATGAGCATCTCCTACCGCCCTGCCTCCTTTCAAGCTCCGCCTCCCCCAAGCTACTGCCACCGGGGGTGAAAGGTAAACACCGACAGGGGCCCAGATGAAGAAGCGCTGAGAAGTGCTTCTAATGGACGCAGATGCTTAGGTTTGTTTTCATTATATAAAAAAACCACCCTACAACTCTTTCCCCCCCTTCCCCTTTACATGGGCCATTCCTTTCTACTTCCTTCGAATGAATTAATCATGGGACGACCATTACCAATCCACAGTTCTGGAGGGGTGGGCAAGGAATTGGGATGGCGAAGGAGAGGAAAGAAGAGAGAAGGAGGCCGTATGCAATGTAGCATTATAGAATGGGGAATAAACCTCCAGGAAATCTTACCGTCACGGCAGCCAGATAATGCCTATCGTACTCCCAGTATAGAGGCTGGAAAGAGATCTTTAGTTGATCGGCTGGTTTTAATAATAATAACCCTAGGACTCTTTTTGAGCGAGAGAGGGGGGGGGAGAGAAAACTTGATGAGTAATATTTTTCTGGCGTATAAGACGACTGGGCGTATAAGACGACCCCGGACTTTTGAAAAGATTTTCAGGGTTTAGAAAGTCATCTTATACGCCGGAAAATACAATATTTCTAACCATAGTGTTTGGCATTGAGCAAGAGGATCACATCTGCATTAAAGGATTATGATACTTTATTATATTACACAATAAAAGAATAGTTGAGTGTATGATAATACTTAAAAATACTTTAAAAACTACTGGAAAGCTATTGTGCTACAAGAGACAGAAGTAATACATTAACAGTTGCATGCTGTTGTGCAACTGCAAGCTGTGAGTTAAGAGGGAGTGCAGAGCAGAAAGGTAGCTGATTTTCTGGTTGGTTCTCCATTGCATCTGAACTGCCTAGAGGTTGCTGGGAAGTGCTGCAAGCAGTGAGTTAAGAGGGAGTGCAAAGGAAAAAGGTAACTGAGTTTCTGGTTCGTTCTCCATAACTAAATCATAACTGAATCATAACTAAAAATCTAAAACAGCAGTAGTAGATTCAGGGCAAGTGCGTCTGAAATTGTGATTTCATTTTAATTCAGAATGTCTGACTTAGTGCAACATTTTCAAACTTGGATACTATCCTATCTCTAAACAAACCACTAGTCTACAAGGACAGATTACATCTATGGTCTGTAATCTGTGCTCTTCAGGCAGAAATTAGGTATCAAGTTCAGCCCTTCTGCTCTATTGAGTTGCCGCGCTATCAGACTCCTCTACCACAAAGATCCTGCAGAAGAAGGGCAGTATGGACAACCGTGGGATCTGGCAGGGTGAGAGCTGTGAAACATAAACACAAAGCTTTCACTGTGTTCCTGCATAACAGATATAGTGCCCATCAGTATTGGGGTGACCATCAATATTAGAATTCAACATTATGCAAGCACAAGCAATAGAACACAGTCAAACTAGAGGTTGGCAGGAATAGCCAACACTCCAGAAGATAGGCTTAAGATACAGTAGGATCTTGACAGACTTGAACATTGGGCGCTATCTAATAAAATGAAATTCAATGGTGAAAAAAGTAAGGTTCTACAATTAGGCAAGAAAAATCAAATGCACAGGTATATTATAGGTGGTACCTTGCTCAATAGTAGCAACTGTGAGAGGGATCTTGGGAGTCCTAGTGGACAATCACTTAAATATGAGCCAGCAGTGTGCGGCAGCTGCCAAAAAAGCCAACACAGTCTAGGCTGCATTAACAGAGGGATAGAATCAAGATCATGTGAAATGTTAATACCACTTTACAATGCCTTGGTAAGGCCACACTTGGAATGCTACATCCAGTTTTGGTCACCGTGATGTAAAAAAGATGTTGAGACTCTAGAAAGAGTATAGAGAAAATCAACAAAGATGGTCGGGGGACTGGAAGCTAAAACATATAAACAGTTGCTGGAATTGGGAATGTCTAGTCTAATGAAGAGGAGGGTGAGGGGGACATGATAGCAGTGTTCCAATGTCTCGGGCTGCCACAAAGAAGAGGGAGTCAAGTTATTCTCCAGCACTGGAGACGTAGAATCCACCAATGGGTTAACTCTGCCTTCCTGCCCATTAGACCGGGTCAGCCAACTTGTCACGCCCGTCCTGGGGTAGCCACTCCCCATTCTTGACTCGGTCTTCAGCCCAGGTGGACGTGATAGATTGGCTCCCGGTCTAAGGCAGGTAATAGAATTAAATATTGGTGGATTCTTGTCTCAATCCGCAACTATTCCAGCAGCACTGAGTCTAGCGCTGTGATAGTCCGCGAACAGGCCTGGGGAAGGGGGTTCCTGTCCTCCCCAGTCCTGGGGGTTCAGCTGGTTAGATAACCTTTCCTAGGGAAATCCTTCGGACGTTCAGTGTTGGGACCAACGCTGTCGACGGAGCCCTGAGATTTACTCCAAAGCTTAAACTCCCTCCAGAGGGGAAATCCAGGCAGCTGCTCAGCTTTACGCTCAACGCTGCAGCCGGATTCCCTCATATTCCAGAGGGGGGTGGGGATTTCCCCATTGCCTCTCCCTCATTAGGCGAACAAAGAGATTCAGCTGAGCAGTGGCCGCAGTTTTTTTCCAGGAGCCGGATTCAATGCTGCAGCCGGATTCCTCCATGTTCCGTAGGGGGGTGAGGATTCCCCATCGGTTCTCCTTCATAGGACACAGAAGAGAAGCAACAGATGGAAACTAACCAAAGAGAGAAGCAACCTAGAACTAAGGAGAAATTTCCTGACAGAACAATTAATCAGTGGAACAACCTGCCTCCAGAAGCTGTAAATGCTCCAACACTGCAAGTTTTTAAGAAGAGACTGGACAGCCATTTGTCTGAAATGGTATAGGGTTTTCTGCCTGAGCAGGGGGCTGGACTAGATGACCTCCAAGGTCCCTTCCAACTTTATTATTATTATGATTATTATGATTATTATTATTATGATTATTATTATTATTATTACTACTACTACTACTACTACGTTTAATTATCTTTTTAGCCCTCCTACTTTTTACTAGATTTATATTTCAGAGAACAGTCTGATATTATCTGTTCTTTAGTGTTTTCACACTAGCTTCATACTTGTTGTCCGCTAAGTTCAAAATGGAAATGTTGCTTTTTAGAAGGATAGAGAGGGGACAGGTATCTATGGATTCTAACGCTAGCCCTCCATTTGGAGCTGTTTGTGTTGAATGGGAAGGCCTTAAGTGCACATCTAAATTCATATATATGTATTTTTCATCAGACCTTTCCTATTCACAAGAGATTGATATGAGAGAAGAGGAGGAGGACATATGGCTTAACAATTGTTTAGCTGTCTTTTGGAACCACATTTGTAGCCACCTCACACTCCCTGGTTACATAATTTATATTCATCATTACATTAATTGTTCCCCATATTTTTTCCTGTCAAATTCCCCCAGGATAAGTGAGGTACTCTTCTTAGTCTTAATTTTGGGAAGTCAAAGCATTTTGAGTAATTCAGTAGAAACCCAATATAATTACAATTTGTTATTTTATTACATTCCAAAATTTTAATATATATCTGACATATAATCTATGTACATAAAAGTGCATATTAATAGCACTTTTATATTTTAACTCCTTTTTTTCTATTAACCAAAGTTTGGTATTATGGAACTCTTGTTAAATAATCAGAACTATAAATGTTTTTTCTTTTTTGGACACGTGCCTCTTTTTCCCAGTGAAATTAATAGTCTGTGTGGTTGTGGGCATTGAGAATTTTGAAGTAACACATCCTGTCTCATTTTGCTTATTTTGTAGATTTACCGTACTTTCCGGCATATAAGACGACTTTTGAAAGTGTTGAAATCTGAGCCGAAGTCGGGGGTCATCTTATACACCGAGTCATCTTATATGCCAGAAATAACGGTAGTTTCCTGCGTATAAGACAACTTTCTAGGCATGCGACTCGGTGCCGAAGTCGGGGGTCGTCTTATACGCCGGGTCGCCTTATACGCCGGAATATACGGTAATTTAGCTTCAGAAACATTTTTTTTTTAACATATTGTATAGACTGGAATTAAAATTAGAATTCAGCTTCTTTTCAGCATGGTGAATAATGTTTATTGGTATATCTGGATAAGTATCAGTGCAGCATTCAGTCTATAATCTCCATCTTGGTTAAACAGCAAGTCTCATAGCTGAATCAATGAGGGCAAATTACTGCACTTTCTGGGTTCTTCAACTTGTGTGTGCTACATCTGGTTGGTGAAGCATTCTGGAGAACTAGCCTGTGCTCCCAACAAGGGCCTGCTACATTGGGGTGGCTGACTGGATAAAGAAGATTCCCCACCCCACTCCCAGACCATCCATCGTATTGGCTTTTAGCTTTTCTATTTAATTCCTCTAAATTTAATTGTCCTGTAGGACTTTTTATTTTTTATCAATATGATAAGCCACCCAGAGTATGATAAGCCACCCAGAGTAGCTACATCAGTGAGATGGGCATAAAAATGTAATAAACTCAAAAGCTTTATACATTTCTGTGCTAGCATGCCGGTTATACTGTGAATATTGATATTTTTTTCCCTTGTGGGCCAATATGGGTTTGGTTTTTACTAAGTATGGAGGATTCCTAAGGATTCCTGAAGATCTTTTTATAACTTTTCTTGCAAGATCTTTCTTTCTTTTCTTGAAGATTTAAAATGTGGGTTTTCTGCATCACAAGTACTTTGTTTTTATGATTGAGCACAAACTGAAAAAGAGCAGTGGAATAAATCTGTCTCTTTTTGCTTCTTATCCTCCAAATCAGGTTGCCTAAAGGAATTTAGGAGAAAGAGCGAGAGCAAGCAGTTCAACTCTTCCCTCTCTAAGCCTGCAGATAGTCAGAGTTTGTGAAAATGATAAAGTCATTGGTCAGTGGCTCATGTCACTATCTGAGAGCCATCACCTGGCTCACCCCCAGCCCTGCAAGGTCATCCATATTCACATACATAGGGAAAGCTGCAAGAATATTCTTCTGAACCTGCAAAGGCAGAAAGTTCGGTGTTTCTCTGAATCACTTCAATATCTCTCTGAAGTAATTTGATGTTACAAATTGAATAACTAATTTAAAACTTTGCACAATGTGTGCACGTGCATCCATATGCATAAATACAGTCATTGAGATAGCTATATGAACTGTCTGTATCCATATATATGTATTTTATCCGACAGACTTGTATTACTTGACCTAGTAAGCCAATAAACAGTTTAAAAATTGTTTCTCCTGTTTTTATTCCAAAGCCTTAATTTTGTTAATTTGTACAAGCTTCTTTTATGAATCTATTTTAAAGTAATAATTGTTCCTGTTTATACTGTGCTTGTAAATGCAAATATTTGTAATAAAATAGCATAGTATAAATAAATCTAAAGGTACACCCTAGATTTTTTTAAACAAAAGTTAATTCTATCTTGAGTAAATTATAAAAGTGTGTATACCTACACCACTCCATTTATTAACATCCTTTGCTGTCCCCCCCTCCATTGTGCAATGCAAGTCCTTGTGAAGCTTTGCATTGCAGTTTTCCTTAAGACAATTATTGGATTAAGTCAGAGACTCAATATATCAATGCTGACAGTAATGTTTATTGTAAGGTCTTTATGATTTTATTTACTTTTATTGTTCTTTTAATTTTAGTTAAATACTTGGATTGTTTAACAATAATGCTATTGAGAAAAGAAATGGTGCTGGGAGAATAGACGGTTTCTGACAAGGCAGTTTTAGTGGCCGCAGTATTTTCAGATTTGCTACTCCGGGTTTTTGTCATCATAATCCTTCTTTCATGTCAAGGAAGATTTGTTCTTCAAGCAAGGACTGCTAAATTCCTGGGTTTCCTGTTGCTTTTTCCCTGCCATTAGCTGGAAAACCAAAAATATATTTAAAATATGTTGACAAACCGATCAGAAATGTTTTTGTTAACAGGTGTTTGTTCAATGCTGATTGTCCTGGCTCTTTCCTATTACTTATATTGGTAAGTATTGTAGTATCGTGCTCAGTAATTGCTTAAGAAGATTGGGGTCACATGGATTTCGAACACTGTGCTTATAACTGGTATGATTTAGTATAGTAGCTAATAATTTTATATGAATTTCGTTTTTCATGTTGATGCTCATTAGAGGAATCTTTTGGATGAAATAGAGGGAAATGCCTTATGTCCTTAATTCTGCTTCAGCTGGGCATAAGTATTTTTACTTGCAAATATAGTTCAGAAATATCTGCCCAAGAAACTGTAAAATGCACAGAATTTTGATTTGTTTGTCAAGCTTTTCTTTTTGTCAAAGTTTCTTCATAGTACTCTTTGAAATGCTACCGTTTATGTAATACAGAGTTGGTAGGAACAGACGGGAAATCCCGATGGAAAAGTTTATTCTTTGGAAATGTGATGATGGGTGGTGATCACCATAGGTAGGCTGCCCTATGAACTTGAGTTCCAACATCCACAAAACCTTTTTTCTGTTTAATCCCCCCCCCATTCTGTTACTAAAAATCTATGTAATCGTGTTTTTGGTAACTACAAATAATAATAATAATACAGCTGACTGTATAATCATGGAATGGTTTTTGAAGGAAATGTTACCCCTGTAAAAGTTAAAGTTGGCAAGGTGGGACCCAGTTCTCTTCAGACCAGAGAAAGTAGTCAAATAAATACTGAGCAGATAAATTCCTCTTTCAGAGCTAGGAAAAGGCTAGGAAAGAGTCCTTTATTTTAAAAGGGTGGGAAGAAACAACTAATGATTCTCTGGAGCTGACACACACACACACACACATATATATATATATATATATATATATATATATATATATATATATATATATAAAACTTAATTTTTCTACTTTGCATCAGGCGAATATTCTGTGTATAACTTCTTTTTCGTCTAAAATAAAATAATATATCTAGCAGCATGGGAGTCTTTAAAATTTAGCTGAATGTGGGGATAGGTTTCTGGAAGAATAGAAATGTAGGGCCATCCTTGACCTGAATGTCAAGTGTGCCGTGATAGGGTTGGTAGGGGCCACTTAGAATACGGAATCTAACCCCTGCTCAGTACAGAAATCCAGATTAAAACATTCCAGAACCTGATTGCCTAGGGTCCAGTTGAACACATCCAGTGAAGGAGAGTATACCTCCTGGTCCCACTGTTACAAAGTTTCTTCTAACATTTGGTTGGAATCTGCAATTCTATAGTACAGTGGTCCTCGATGTACAATCACAATTGAGCCCAAATTTTATGTTGCTAAGTGAGACAATTGTTAAGTGACTTTTACCCCATTTTATGACCTTGCCACAGTTGTTAAGTGAATCCTGAAATGATAAGTTAGTAACACAGTTCTACACAGAATCTGGCTTCCCCATTGATTTTGCTTGATAGAAGGTCACAAAAGATGATCACATGACCCAAGGACACAGCAACAGTCCTAAATAGGAGTCAGTTGCCAAGAATCTGAATTTTGCTCACATGACTGTGAGGACGCTGCAATGGTTGTAAGTGTGAAAAATGGTCATAAGTCACTTTTTTCAATGCCATTGTAACTTTGAATGGTTACTAAATGAACTGTTGGAAGTCGAGGACAACCTGTATAGATCAATGATCTTCTGTCCTGCAACTCTGGAATAAAAGAATTTGGACTTTTTCTTGCAATATCGTTGTTGATGTTCGAGATCAGGGCTTTTCAACCTTTTCACCCATTGTACCACTTTTAGGATATGGCAACATCCAAGTACCACCAGTCGCTTAACAAGGTCAAAAACTTGACCCTCCAAAAAAGGAAAAAAGTAATGAAGTACAGGTAGTCCTCAACTTACAACAGTTCGCTTAGTGACTGTTTGAAGTTACAATGACACTGGAAAAAAGTACCCCCCAAGGCACAAACGAGCAAGACACCTGCCTGCCCACCCGGCGGCACTCTTCCTCCTGTCCGAGGTTTTCATTGTTGTGAGCATTTCTGTTGAGGATTGGCAGCAGGAGTGGGGTGGGGGTGTTTGGTTTTATTCCCCCCGTCTGCCGGGTGGTTGCAGAAGGTTTGGGTCATTTCACATGACCCTGGGACATTGTGACCATCAGTTGTCAAGCATCTGAATGTAAATCACAAGACCCTGGAGATGCTGCAACATTCCAGCTGATCGGCGCTTCTTCTGGGCTCAGCAGAAGCGCCAGGATCAGCGCTGAGCTCCAGCTGGAGCCTGGCACTGATCCTGGCACTTCCACTGAGCCCTGATAGCTCCAGACATCTCTCACTCAGGCTTGTGCGGTGCTACCACCGGTTCAGCTCATTCCCCTCCCACTACCACTTTTCTAGGATGGTTGCGTACCACCTGCCAGGTGCCAATGTACCACAGGTGGTACCCGTACCACTGGTTGAAAAGCCCTGTTCTAGATATTTGAGGAGTGTTATTATATCCTGCCTTCCTTTTCTCAAAAAGGTAAAAAAGTTCTCTTCACAAGGCTTAGGGTCTATCCACACTGCCTCAACACAGAACTCTCATGCTTGAGATGGGAGGACAGTATATGCTCATCCAAAGTTCACTGCCCTTTTTATGTCACTCTTACTGCACTTTAAGAGTTGGAATTGATGCTTGCTCACAAGGGCTGTGGTTAGCAGCCATTGCTGCTATCAAAGGAACAAGGAACAGGGAAAAGAAAGAAGATTCTTCTTTTCAATTGTTTGTCCCCACCACCACCATTGACTTGCTGGAGAAGCTGACTGAAGAACCCAAATGGCAATCACAGGACACTGTGACCATTGTAAGTTCAAGGTCCAGCCATAAAACAATTTTTCCAGCACTTTTGTTCACTGAACAGTCACTAAACAGGCCAGTTGTTAACCAAGTTTTTTTGGTAGTATCTTTAGTCTCTGAAGTATATGTCCACAAAAGCAGTTATACTCTCCTAGGCATTTTAAATAGTAAATTTATTCTGCTTTTTACTCTAATTTTATTATGTATTTTATTTCTTGAGGTGATACTTGTGGTTTTCATATTTTTATAAGCTTCATTTAAACTGAGGAATAGATATACATATTTGGAATCAAACAAATATATTTTAGACAACAAAATGGCTTGCCCTATTTTTGTACTTTGCAGATGTGTTGGATTTTAGTTTCTGTTATACATAGCCTAATGGGCGGTTGCACAAGCTGCACTGGCTTCAAGTTTTCTTCTGAGTGCAAGTCAAAAGGCTGCTATTACTTTTAAACCTCCCCATGGCACAGGGGTAGATTACTTGTGGGACCACCTCTCCCAGAGGGTATCTGCCCTTTTCACTAGATCAGGTAACACAGGTAGTCACTCTCCAGGTTGCTTTCCTTAAATGTTGTGATATTGCTGGACCTAGGAAGTGTATCCTTTCTGGGGTGGTCCCTGCTCAATGGATCACCCTTCCATTGAGATCTGGCAGGCTGTTGGCCTTTTAACCTTCCAGAAAGCTGTTGAGATATGTGAAGACAGAGTTGGGAGAGAGTGTTGTGGAAGTTTGGATATGGCGCTATACAAATATTTTCATACCAGTCAATAAAATGAGTGAAGGCTCACTTTAGTGGAATATGTGTTTAAGATCCAGGTTGCAATATTTTGGGGTCTGTAAGTGTAGTTACAATGCCTTTTGTGGTACTAAACCATAGTTAGAAGTTTGTTTCTTTTTTATGTAGTATGATGTGCTTGTCAGTGAAGCATGATTTATTTAGAATAGTCAATGGAGACTGTTTTTTAAAATCTCATAATTAGTCTCTTGACAGCCAAACATAGCTGTAGCTGTACCTATACCAATATTTTATTTTATTTATTTATTTTTAAAATTTATAAGCCGCCCCACTCCTGAAGGACTCTGGGCGGCTAACAATAAAAAACACATAAAACATAACAAAACAAACAATGCAAAGACAGTCATCCAGGGGTAAGGTTTTATAAACCCCAGGCCTGCCGGAAAAGCCAGGTCTTAAGTAGCTTACAGAAGACCAACAGGGTGGGAGCGGTCCTAATCTCCGGGAGGAGCTGGTTCCAAAGCGTGGGCGCCATCACAGAGAAGGCTCTCCTCCGCAGCCCCGCCAAATGGCACTGCTTGGCTGACGGGGCCTGAAGGAGGCCCAGCCTGTGGGATCTAACCGGACGTAGGGAACTATGAGGTAGTAGGCCTTGAGCCATATAGGGCTTTAAAGGTAATAACCAACACCTTGAATTGGACCCGGAGACCAATAGGCAACCAGTGCAGCTCACGGAGGATAGGTGTAACGTGGGTGCATCGAGGAGCACCCACTATCACTCGCGCGGCTGCATTCTGGACCAACTGTAGTCTCCAAATACTTTTCAAGGGTAGCCCCATGTAGAGCGCGTTGCAGTAGTCCAGACGTGAGGTGACAAGGGCGTGAGTGACTATAAGGAGAGCCTTATACCTATATCTATACCTCCATATATATATATATATATATATAGCCATGATATCCCCCCTTTATAAATAGTATCTACATTTTTCAACCTGCTGCTGCTACTCTTTCTATTTCTTCTAAGTTTCTTGCAAAGGTTCTCCTTCTTTAAAAGTTAGAATCATTAGCCATGTATCAGTTAAACTTTCATCTGTTTACAGTATTCATTTGATAACAGTTCTATCCTGTTCATTCCAAAGAGTTTAATCTTATGACAATACAGTCAAATTCTTCTTTGTGGTCTTTGTGATTCACGTACAGGGAATCCTTAACTTAAAACCGTTTGTTTAGCAACTGCTTGAAATTATAACAGCACTAAAAAAAGTAACTTACAACCAGTCCTCACACTTACGAACGTCACAGTATCCCCATGGTTATGCGATCAAAATTTAGGCACTTAGTAACTGGCATACATTTATGATGGTTGCAACATCCTGGGGTCATGTGATCACCATTTGTGACCTTCCCATATGGCTTCTGACAAGCAAAGTCACCCGGGGAAGTCAGATTCTCTTCATGATTCACTTAAAAACTGCAGTGATTCATTTAACAACCATTGCAAAAAAAAAGTTGTAAAATCAAGTGCAGCTCATTAACAACTATCTTGCTTAGCAATGGAAATTCTGTGGTCATAAGTTGAGGACTACCTGCATACATATATATACTAGCACAGAGCCCCATTTCTACAACTTGATTGGAGCTCTACCCCACCTGAAAAAGTATGGCTTCCATTGAACCCCTACCATTTGTTTTAAATACTGTAACTTTAACACATTGGTCCTTAAACTGGTCATCCTTCTACTTTATTATAAGTTGTGACTTACTTTTTCTTTTTCTTTTTTCTTTAATCGATCAACTTTTTCCTAAACTCCTTAGAACGGTTCATTGGGAATCAGTCTCATCCTGTTTCAGGTATCCAGCCCACAACCTTAAGCCAGAAGTGCCAGTTTAGAAACAGTAAACATGCCCTTTGGATGGTCATAAAGCGGTGTCTTTTTTGCCTTTGTAAAACAGGTTTTTTGGAATAGTTCTGGTTTGTCAGCTATTCTTTGGAGGCTTTAAATGAGAATGATTCTGAAGCTGCTATTGGTCTCTCCCACCATGCTCTAAGAATTTTTCTGTAGTTTTCTTGTTTCTTCAAGTAACCAAACAAATTCTCTACCACCTATAGATAAACATCAGGGACTTTTTCACCATAGTTGGCATTGAGAAGATAATCTGTTAAAAGATTTGGGTTAGAAATGTAAAATTTACTCAAGCTCAAAATTTGAGAGAAATTTTTTTTAAAATGTTTTATAGGTGGCATTTGGATCCCCAAAAGTTGTCTTGTATGTATCTTAACTTGCAGCCCAAATGTTGGAGATGTGGTTGTTTGGATGCAACTTACTTTCATATTTGGTGGACTTGTAGAAATATAAAAGCTTTTTGGATTGAAATTTGGTGGAACATTCAAAATATTTTTAAAAGAAAGATAAAGTTTACTCCTCAACTATTTTTGTTGGGTATTATTGTAGATTTTGATGTTAAGGAAACTAATTTGATGTTGAATTTAATAATAGCAGCAAGGCTGTTGGTAGGGCAATATTGGAAGAAAGATTCCTTGCCGACTATAGAAGAATGGACCCTTAAGGTCTCAAATTTAGCAGAAATGGCAAAAATTTCGGCTTATTTGAAGGATCATTCACAAGAGAGATATATTTCGGTTTGGAGAAGATGGATAGACTATATTCAGAATAAATATGGGACTAAAAAGTTCCATTTATTTTATGAATAAATTTTAGAATATTATTGTTATTATTATTATTAATAGTTTATTATAGTGAAATTTTTATTATATCATATTGTTTATGAATTAGGATTTTAATTTGTTTATATGATTAAGTTTATTTGCAAATTGTTTACTCTGTGTTAAAGGGGAGTTAAAGCGCATTATATTTGTTTATTTATATAATTGGTTAATGTTAGTTAGATTATGATTATTATATTTGTTGTCCTATATTCAGCTCTGGGAAGTGGGGGAGGGGAGGGGGGTGGATTTTGGGGTATATTTTATAATTTTTGTAAAACTTTTTAATAAAAAAAATTTAAAATCTTTTAAAAGGTCTGTCCCTTTCAATCCCAATAATGGTAAAAAGAAAAAAAGAATAATAAATGCTTTCAGCTCCAACTCAGATTCGTCCTCACAATGACCTTGTCTTACTCCGCTACTTCAGTTTCATTGTTAATGGAATTTCCAGTTTGTACTATTCAATTTTAAGCACATCTCAGAAAGAAAAAGTTCAAATAGATTTCCCTTAAAGTCTACTATTTTAGTCCAGCCCTTTATCCATTACGATAATCAAAACTAAAATCATTTTTTAATCTCAAGATCCCCAGGATTGTTGTGGGTCACAATTTTTCTGATTTTGAAGAACATCTCTCTTTGATTTGATTCCATGCAATTCAGCCCTTCTAGGGTGGAGTCATTGGTTTTCTTGGTACTTTCATAATCTTACTGAGCTATCTTGTAGCTCTCATCAGAACCCAATGAAACAATCCAAGTGTTATCTGTTTAGATAGAGATAAAGGCTATTTCTAATCTTTTACAGTGGAGTCAAACTAGAGAATGGATCCTCAGTGTCCTGGTAAAATCTTCAATCTCCTGGTGACATTTATTGTTGAAATAGATCTGCTGTTTTATGTGTTTTCACCATTCTCTAGTACTGAGACTTAGAGAATGGGTCTCTAAGATTAATGAGTGTTAGCAAGGACCAACATTCTCATCACACTTTAGTGCACGGGTGTCAAACTCGCCGTGTCACGTGACATATCACGACTTTTTGCATTGCTGGAGGAGCTGGATGGGCATGGCCTCCATATGATGCAACTGGCCTGCAGGCCGGCATTTTGACACCCCTGCTTTAGTGGCTTCAGCAGGTTTAGTTTGCTTTGTTTCTCTGTATTGTCCATTGGGAATACATCTACCTTCCAAGCTGACCTGAAATCCTCTTTATTCTTCAGAGACAAATCTTCTGTCTGGACTTTGATTTCCTTTGCTTTGCAGGTTGGAGGAATCTGTCCCACAGTTCCTTCAGGACAAAATACAGAATGTCTGATTTTGTTGGCTTCTTGAAAGCCTTCCAGAAGGATTTCTCATGCAGCTAAATGGAAATTCCTTGAGGTCTTCCCATATATTATCATAGAATCATAGAGCTGGAATAGAACTTAGAGGTCATCTTGTCTTTCTTGCTCAGTATAGATCCATCAGAGAATCACTGATAAATTACCACTTGGACTCTGTTTGAAGACTACATTGAAGTTCCATTTGCCACTTGATGTATCCATGTGTTCCACTCCCAAGTTTATTACATTTTGATCCTTCTGATGCATTTGAAACAGCAAAGCATATGATGTCTTGCATCATCTCCTTTTTTGCTTCAAATCAGTTAATAATTTCATGAATGTCTAGCACATTTTTCTCTTACAGCATCCTCCAAACTGAAGACTTTCCTTTGTTTTCCCTCTGTTAATGTCAGAATCTCTTGAGACCATTTCTACTGCCCCAATTCACTTCCTTTCATGGAAAGTTGCCTTTCTTGTAGCTATGATAAAGGTTTATCATATAAGCAAATTGTGTATTTTACAAAGATATTTTCCAGTCCTCATTTCTTGAAGGGACAAAGATATTTCCTTTCTTCCCAGGTTAGTATCAACCTTCCATTTAAAACATAGAACATAGATTCATAGGACTGGAAGGGACCTTGGAGGTCTTCTAGCCCAACCCCTGCTCAAGGCAGGAGATCTTATACCATCCTGATCAAATGGTTGTCTTATTTTTGAAAACTCCCACAATGAAAAACCCACAACTCTAGGAGGCAAGCTATTCCATTGATTAATTATTCTCATTGTCAGAAAATTTCTCTTTCTAGGTTGGCTCTTTTTTTAATAAGGTTCCACCCATTACTTCTTGCCCACCCTCGGATTTGGAGAATCCCCTCTTCTTTGTGACAGCTCCTCAAGTACTGTAAGACAGTTATCAAGACGTTATATTGTTTACCAATTTTCTTAATTGCTAAATATCACTAGGATCACTGCTTCATTCTTCATGCTTTATGTCACTGAAGTCATTATATATCTCTGGCCTTCCAAAGTCCATCTAAAGTGTGTGATCTAAGGCATGCATATGGCTCTCTTTGGAATCCTGTTGCATCAGAGTGCTGAAGGGGAATTATTTCAGATTTTGTGACATTGGATTCAGATTACTGATAGGATAACTAATTCCTGGAATGTTTAGAAATACTAAACATGAGCCAAGGTAGCGCAGCAGTTAGAGTGCAGTACTGCAGGCCACTTTAGCTGACTGTGTTCAGCAGGTCAGCGGTTCAAATCTCACCGGCTCAAGGTTGACTCAGCCTTCCATCCTTCCGGGGTAGGTAAAATGAGGACCCAGATTGTTGGGGGCAATGTAAATATATATATACATTGCTTACTGGTGTACACCGCTTAGAGAGTGCTTGCACTTAAAGCGGTATATAAGTCTCACAAATAAAATAAATAAATAAATAAAAGTTCCAGTTTAAATGAATTTCAGTTTGCATAGTTCGTCTGTTGAGAGGTTTTTGTTGATTGTTGTTTTGGGTTCACTCTCAGTGACCACTGTAGGATTTTACTTTTTGTTAAAGTTATTTTTACATGTTGCTAGCCACCCAGAGTCACATTTAGGAGGAAGGAAGGAAGGAAGGAAGGAAGGAAGGAAGGAAGGAAGGAAGGAAGGAAGGAAGGAAGGAAGGAAGGAACATTAGGATGCTGGTTTAATTGGGTTTTCTTAAAAAACCTTTCAGTCACAATTTTATTATTAATACTGATTTACTATTGGATGTTTAACATTCAGTAAATGTGAACTTTTGAAAGAGTCCATTACACCTAGTGTTTTGTGAAGGATTGATCTGCTTTCTAAAAAAGGTAGTTTTTTTGAATTATTAAAGAAATTTCTATGAATTTGCCAAATCTGACATATTTAGTAATCCCAAATAAAAAGCTTAGGTTTTACTGCAGCATTACCTCTCAGATTCAAATCACAATTACTTTTGAATTGGTAAATTCTGGGCCAGTGCTTGTCTGGTTTTCTAAAATGGTAAAAGAATGCAATTTTTTGCTTGCTAATCTGGAACTAAACCCTATTAAATTCAGAACTGTTTACTTCTGAGTAGCAGTGCATAGAAATCTGATGCAAGAGCATCAAACATCTGTTGCAATCTTTCTGAAATGAAAAACTTGACATAAAAGGAATGCATATCAAACTGTTTAAGTATGTAACATAGTAATGGCTCATGGTCTGTATCCATTAAAGAATACTGAGCAGCTCTGTATGATCACACAAGGCAAAATTGTCAGATTTTTTTTATAGCTGGCATAAATAGAGACCTTCAATAAATAAACAGCTTTAAGGTACTAGTACCTTAATGCAGTTGTAAATAATCAAAGCTAGTGCAACATTATTCTAAAAACTATTCACTTAAAACAGTGGTTCTCAACCTTTCTAATGTCGCGACCCCATAATACAGTTCCCCATGTTGTGGTGACCCCCAACCACTTATACATCACTGGGTGCAAGGGGCGTGGCTAAAGAAAAGGGGGAAAAAATGGCGGACAGCCTTGTTTGGCGACCCCTGTGAAATGGTCATTCGACCCCAACTGGGGTCCCGACCCACAGGTTGAGAACCACTGACTTAAAAGATTTGCTCGGAGCTCGAATGTTTAAAGATACAGGTAGCTTAAATTGAGTATTCTTCCATGCTGTCTTATACTTTGTTTTGGGTAACATAGCAGGTCTTCCAGGAGAATCCTGGGATTCTTGGCTATTTAGTGAATCCTATTACTTTGTTGTCTTTCTAAACTTTCTGAACATTTGTAGAGACATCTGTAGGTGAGTTACTTGCACGTTTGCACTTGTAAGACTCTTCCCCAGAGCACTTTTAAAACACGTTTCAATCTTCTCCAGGGAAGATTCTTCCAGCGGCAAACATATGAGTTGGCATAAAAGGAAAGACAAAGGCTATGTATACATGACCTAATGAACATTAGAGGTATTCTGACTGTTTTCTCTAACAAAAACCAAGAGCCGAGGTGGCGCAGCAGTTAGAGTGCAGTACTGCAGGCCACTTTAGCTGACTGTGTTCAGCAGGTCAGCGGTTCAAATCTCACCGGCTCAAGGTTGACTCAGCCTTCCATCCTTCCGGGGTAGGTAAAATGAGGACCCAGATTGTTGGGGGCAATGTAAATATATATATATATATATATATATACACATTGCTTACTGGTGTACACCGCTTAGAGAGTGCTTAAAAGCGGTATATAAGTCTCATAAATAAATAAATAAATAAATAAATAGGGATTTTTTTCTTCCTATGACAATAGGAAAACATTAGATTTTTTTTTACATTTTTTATTAGTTTATCAAAAAAGAAAATAGAAAAATACAAAGAAAAATGAAAATAACGGGGATTATGAATAGCGAAGAGGAAAAGTAACACATTTGGGAGAGCACATAATAAAACACCACTTTGATAATCTAGCTAGCTTACATCAAATATTTCTTTAACCAAATTACCAAAGCAATGGAATTCCAATGTTTCTCACTGTCAGAAGTTAGCACTTTTCTTACGTTTCCTGTTAAGACTAAAAAGAAAAATATTGTATGAACAATAATGCCTGTCCTTGAAATCATATTATATTAAAGTGGAATTCTGCAAGCTGGAAATATTTGGGCATTTAAAGAAAAGGAACCTCTTCAGTTTCTCATGCTAAAATTATACATACTTATATTTATTGCTTGTTATGCTTCAAAGTATCTCTAAACAATATCCTTCCCCATGTTTTTCTTTACATTTAAATGGGGAATATCCAAAGTATTGATCTCTAGAGACAACTTGAATATATCTTAATATGCTTTAGCTGATTTCATGAATCTTATTAGGTTTTATTAGTCATAAGAAGTTCTTTCAGTGCTAAGAAGGCTAATATTATGACAGGAAGATCTAAAAATAAGCACTGAATGTTTGGAGTGTTCTAAATACGCAGAGTCTTTTTCTAATTATAGAAATTAATTTAGCTATAGACCAAGGTTCTCAATTTGCCTTAGGCTGTGGTGTTCCTGTGCTGCATAGAATGAAGACAATAAATGAATTGGATTTAAACTTAATTAAGTTTCAATATAATTAATACAGGTACTTCTCAACTTATGACTACAACTAAGCCCAAATTCTATCGCGAAGAGAGACAATTGTTAAGTGAGTTTTGGCCAATTTTATAACCTTTTTTGCTACAGTTAAAATTAGTAATGGTTGTAAAGTGAATCTGGCTTCCCATTGATTTTGCTTGTCAGAAAGCTACAAAAGGTGATTTCGTGACACCCCTCCCCCCCGGACATTGCAACCGTCATAAATATGAGTCAGTTGCCAAGCATCTGAATTTTGATCATGTGACCCTTGGGATGTAAGTATGAAAAATGTCAGTAAGTCACTTTTTTCAGTGCAGTGGTAATTTAGACTGTTCACTAAAGGAAAGATTGTAAGTCGAGAACTATCTGTATGACTATTTGCCAATCGTGTTTGGTTATTTCCTTTGAATGTCATTAGAAATTGCAGTTTGGTAATTGGCAGCTTCTCATAAGGCTTTCATAGGAGGATGTGATGTTGGGCCTCCAGTTGTATTCCTCTCCCTTGGATCTCAAAGAGGAAAGATATTATGAATTAATACAGCCCACTTCATTCATTCATTCATTCATTCATTCATTCATTCATTCATTTTATTTTTCACATTTCTGAACTGCCCATCTCCTCAATGAAGGATTGTGGGTGATGGAGTTAATAACTTTAATAACAAACATATTGTGTAAATAAATGGTTTGAATAAATAAGAATTGGTTTTGATGGTCAGAAAAGCAATTTGTCAGCATTTCTTTTGAAATTTTAAGATTGGTGGGGAAGACCTCTCTGGGAGGAGTTAGAAAATATGAGTGCAATCCAACATGCAAAGAAGCTTGGTTGAGCATAGAAGAATGACTGCTAATTAAAAGCATAAAGATTGAATATCTGTCTTAAGAAACGTACATTGTCGTGCAAAGAGATGTCCATGTTTAAAATGAGCTTTAAAAATAAACAATTAAATTAGTGTACAAAGTAGTGGAGCAACTGGAGAGTGAAGTATACAAATATTTACAAAGTATTGAGCCAGATATAAAAAACACCAGCAACTTTAATGCTCCAGAGAGGTACAGTAACATTCTTTTGTCTACTGTTGTTTGTTTTCCCATAAATATAATAGAAAGTATGTAAGATTTCTGGAAGAAATGTGTTCACATTTATGTAAAGAAGCAAATTGTGCTCACTTTTATGTAAAGAAGTAAATCTATATTTATTTACACATTCATTATATAGTAATAAGAGTAATAAGATAATAAAAAGAAATCAATCTGTAACATCAGATTTGATCAATACTACCATTCAATAAATAATGCAAGTGGAAGTGTCACCACAATCTATAAATGCTCGATGAATGAACTTAAGATTTATGTGATTCCTGAGTGACATCAGGCAGGTAGCAAGGCAAACTTCAATTGGAACGACATTCCAAAGAATAAGTTCTGTCATTAAAACAGGACCATATTAGCTGCATTTCATTAGAGGACTGCATTGACAAGTCTAATTGGAGGAGGCAGACTTCGAAATACCTAGACGTCAAGCCATATGTGGTTTTCTAGATCTAAACCAACATTTTTGAACTGTCTGTTGGAAGCCAGTGCATGGCCGATAGCATAAGGATAACATCTGGCGTTAACACATGGGCCACTCCATTCTGGACCAGGCACAGCTTCTTAGCAGTCTTTAAAAGCAAGTAAATAATATGTCTTGCAGGAGTTCAACTGGATAGTGATGAATTACCATGACAAGCTCCATCCGTTTCAAGTAAAATTGAAATTGCCACACTAGCCAGAGTTGAACAAGGATCCCTCTGGCTAAGACTTCTACTGCAGCTCTAGCAATAGCTGTGCTTCTAAGAGGATGCAAAACAACTTATGAAATATTTTAGGAATGTTTTTATAGGACCATAAAACCTATTAAGAGCAATCATGAAAGTCGCTATCTCAATCATAAAAAATAGTGTCCACTATCAAAATGTGTATATTCCATTAGTGTTAAATCTGCTATAAAACATGCTTTATTTGAATATTAACTAATATACATTTTTCCAATCAAAGTCCTAGATGTTGAAAAAGATACTAATTGATAAAATATGTGTTTCTTGCAGCTAATACCAGGTTATAATTTGTTATTTTTTAAAAGTCGTTTAGATGCCAGCTGACTACTTTATGTACCATGCTTCCTAGTAGACATAATATTCCTGACTGTCAGTTTCCCAACATTAGAAACCTCCAGAGCTGTAAAAGGCACACTAAATGAACAGTGTGTAATAGAATGGAGTTGTTATATGAATCTTTTTTAAAAAGTATAATATAAAAACTAAAAGAAGTTCCTTCTAACTGTATTAATTTTAAAAATAAGGCTCACATAGCTTTTAGCCATTTTAGGAGGAAGAAAGGATAAGAAGAGAACAAAGAAACAGAACTGTTGCTCATGAGACAAGAGACAAAAGATAGCTGGATATAGGAGAAAAAAAATTAACTTTCTTCAATCTTGTAAGCATACATGCCAAATTATACATATTTGTGAAGTTGAAGCACATTTGCAAGATAAAGATAAATCATAACTTTATGCCCATAACATTTTAGTTCAGTGACTTACTGGGCAACTTGTTCAATGTTACCTTTAATATAGATATCCATGAAAGATTGCCTCTAACTCTTAAGTGCCTGTGATCTCAAGTTGAAAATCAGCTGGCAATGAGATTTCTTTAAGGCATTTTCCCACGTAATTTAACAAGGGCTTTTTCTATTCAATATCCACGGCTATGTTAATTATTTTAAAGTTATTTCTGGTGAGTTGCTGTGTATCTAGGTGATTCAGTTTGTAAATTTGTAATGAACCTATCCTAAAACTGCAGCTTTAATTCTGATTTCAGGGGAAATAAACAACAATTACCTTCAGAGTTTCCAACTCTTTATCAAATTTGAGAGCATGTGCTTTCTTGATTTTAATATCCCCTTAGATCTCTGATATGCCTGTTTCCAAATGTATATATATGTTCTCTTAGTTTGAGAAATAGCTTGAAATGTCATCATTAACTCCATTAATTTTATCTGATTTTACTGGGAGATGCCAGAAGTTAATGTAGTTCAATTTCTAACCCTTTCAGAAGTTGAGAAGGGAGCTATCACTATTTCATCTGAATCCAGGATCTCAATAGACTGCACGTACATACAGCTTTATTAATTTGTATCAGGAATGGAACCTCTAGCTTGTGATGACAAAACATAAGATATCTTCTTTGTTATTTGAATTACATCATTGAAATATTATTAAATCAGTGAGGAAATGTGAAACCATTTAAGAATAAATGCATATATCTGTAAGGGCAATTCATTTCTTTATAGTATATATTTTTTCTTTTTTCCTTACTATTTTCTATTTTCCTTTTTTCTTTTCTGTGCCTTCTATGTTTTCATCCTTTTTTAGTTAATATTAGTTTTTAACTGTAATTTAATAAAATTATTTTTTTAAAAAAAATAAGAACAATTCCATGCACAGAGTTGGTGCAGAATGGGGAAAGGCAACCATCTAAATAGCTATAAAAACTGGAAGCCTCAAATTATCCATATGCAGTGAATTAAGAAAACTTAGTTTTGATTGGCCTGATGTTTATCTACAACTGAAGACTCTTAAATTGGAGTGCCCTACTGGCTTCTTGTGGTCTCTTAACATAGTATCTCTAAGTTGTGACAGGGGGATTTAAGGGGAGAGGAAGTTCTTGGTATTTTTTTTTTTAGTTAGGCTTAAAGCAAGTCTTTTAAGAAAACAGATTTAATGCAATAAAATAAAGTTAACAGCAAAAATACAACATACACATTTAAAACATGTATAATTTCAGACTATAATGTGTGAAATCATTTGGATAGAGGAAAAGATGTAATTCCTTGCTAAGTGCTCTTAGCAAATATGCAGCTTGATTGATAAACTGACTGTTAAACTGGTAATCCTGGCTCTGCATTTATGGTAGAAAATCTCACAATTCTTAGCATACTGATTACTTTCAAAAAAACAATGTTGTATAGCTCATCTTGGTGTGACTTTCCTGCTCTTAATATTTATAACTGTTCATATGTGTGAGTTGCAGAGATACAATGGCAACCAATAGAATCGGCACCTTTTCCTGTTACTTGAATTGGGAAACCTCTGTTGTTAAAGTGCCTTCTGAAAACTCTCCTAACAGCAGTAGTGATCAGGCAAGTAGATTAGATGTTTTAGAAAAAAAATAATACTATGAATCTGATTTCTGTAATGCAGATCTGGTGAAGTAAAGATCTGTCTGTAATACAGTTAAACACATAAAAGATTATAGTGGTACCTTGGTACTTATCGTTAATTGGCTCCAGGAGACACGATGAGGACCAAAAAAGATGAGTACCAAATTTTTCCCATAATAATATATGAGTCACAAGGCAGCTGACATCGACAAGTTCTATCATGTGAGTAGTGGGACAAAAGGATCACCTCAAAATGTATTCAGTACCAAATTTTGATGAATTTCGAAGCAGTTGAGTACCAAGATACCACTGTGGTTAGTTATTTAAGGCATGAAAACTAACTATGAAGAACTCTTTGCCTATCTATTTTTTCTTTGCCTTTTCCAATGAAATGAAGCCGCCTTCCTTCCTCTTCCAAACCTCACTATAATATGTAAAATCATTTAGATAGAGAAAAAAGATTTAATTCCTGAACATCCAATGATTTGAGTTCGAGTGAATCACAAACCAAATGATTGACTAAATCAGAAAACAGTTTAAAAACTTACTAGTTGCAGTAGAGATACTACATTGCTCAGACATCTGGGTTTATTCGAGTGTGAAATCTTAGGATTTTTTGAAAATCCCACTGGCAACCCTGCTCCACACCCTAACTAGAATAGTAGCTTCTTGTTCCTGTTTCCCATCTGTCTTTCAAGAAATCACCTCATCCAACATTCTCCTTCCCAAACTCTGGCATCTCAAGAATTGTCTTTATTGGGGTGTTTGTTTCCTGTTTTTATTATTCGGGTTATGTGAAACACAGACACCTCTAGGAATGAAGAATAATGGGAATATGCTGATAAGAATTTTTTTTAAAAGCCTAGTATGTTAAATTTGTTATTTAGTGCCTGTAGTCATGTCATGGGATTTTAAATTCACCAGTATGTATTTTTTGTTTTCTTTTTATTTTCATATTGGCTGGGGAATTCTAGGACTTAGAATTTGAAAAAACACTGACCTAGATGTTACAGATATCATGCTTAGGCTATCATTCAAACTGATGTTTTCTATTACTATACAGTATGTAATGCTAACAAAAATAAAACTAAGGAAAGGTCAATGAATATAAATATACAGAACACACAATATATGTATAATCCTATTTATTTGTTAATATTTATGCAAAAACAATGAGTATCTGTAGCTTTTCATTGCTCTATCTCCTTGCCGGGAAGAAGAGAAATCTAGTTAGAAAACTCTAAAAATGATAGAGAAAAAGTCATAATTTCTCCTTTTTAGTAGCATCACAAAGGGAAAAGAATAAAGAGCAGAAATTGAGAAGTCTGATACAGCAGATTCAGGTCTATTTGGTCAAGACAGATCTATAGAACAAGTAAAAATGTTTGCTAGATGTGTTGTTGATATTTTCCTTTCAATGATACCAATAAAAATAACATCTTAGAAAATAGTAAAATAAAAAGTGAACAGAACAGGAATGAGGGATGGTAAAACTTAGAACCACAATTGGGACCAGAACCTGGGACCAGGTGGTTGTTAAGGGAATAACATGGTTGTTAAGCAAATCCAGTTTCTACATAAGCTTTGTATGTGGAAAGCTGGCTTGGTTTTAATTATCATTGTCTTTCTTGAATGTTTTCCCAATTTGTCTGAATTCTTTTTGAAATATGATGCATTGGGGTCTGACTCATGTAGAGTAAAGTAGAATATTTATTTTCTGTGATTTGAAACTGTATTTCAGTTTATGCAGCCTATTATCTTGTTCAGAAGGAACATTAGCAACCAAATGTTTTCACCTCAGTCCTGTGCATTTATTCCAATTTTCTGGGGTATTATTCTGGTTTGATGCTAATGGCAATTTTGCTACTAAAATGTGGCAATAAACTACAAAGATTACCTCATCAAAAAGTATTAGTTTAATTTGACGAGACTTGTCGGAATGAACCAGTTTGTGTAATCATTAAGGCATCAGGCTAAAAAGTTGGAACTGTAAATTCTAGTTCTGCCTTAAGCACAAAACCAGCTGAGTGACCTTGGGCCAGTCACTCTCTTTTAGCCCTAGAAAGAAGGCAAGGGCAAACTGCTTCTGAAATTTTGCTAAGAAAACTGCAGGAACTTCAGGCAGTTCTCAGAAGTCAGCACTGATTTGAAAGCACATACACACAAACACATACAAATCTTGGTATATTTCTTACCTCATTGTTTTCCAAATGGTTGCAGATCAATTGCTTTGTAATCTGCTCTGAAATCTTCCCAGGTATTGATGTCACATTGATAGATTTATAGTCATAGTTTTCCCACTTTTTGAAGATTGGTCTTGTTGGGAGTATGTCCTAGTTTCCAGGAGTTTCCTTACAATCCACTAACCTTAGCTCATTTGAACTTTAGTCTTCCTGATGCCAGTTATATAGTTCCAAGCTATGTCTCTGTATTTTTTCTTGGTAGCCTATTCCTCATTTCACCTTCATTATACATCCTTCTTCTTTTTTCACTGAAATTCTTGTATGGCTATATTGACTTTGTCTGTTGTCCTCCATGTTTCCCTTTCTTGTGATTGCTTGTGATTGTACTTTTAGCATCTTCTAGCATTTCTTATCTTGAGCTCCTTTTCTCTTTGGTTTTATTTGCTGTGCATTTAACTATAATTATTCAGAGTTCATTAGAAACTGTTTTTTAAAAAATATGTTCAGCTTTCATTTCATTTATTGTCAAGACCGCCAGATTACATGGAGCAATGTTTCTCCGTTAACCTGCCCACTGATTTCTTCAACTGAAATCTTCCCTGTGGAGTAGATACAAATCAAGGATACCTGAACCTCTTCTGCTTTTCTCCGCCTTCTGAAAGAAAGTTGTCATGAAAAGAAGCTGTGAATTTTCTGAAACAGAACAAAACAAAACAAAACAAAAAATGGCAGCATAAGATGATAGGCTGTATATTCCAGTATTTTGCATAGTATAATTTTAGTCTTAGTCATCCTTCTAGACTTCTGTTTTCCATCCCCTGTGTGAGATCTCTGGTAACTTCATGTTTTGTCTGCAGTGATTATATATCCTATTTCTATCTGCTCACCATAGAAACACAGGAAAATGATGAACAAATGGTTTAAGTATCGTCAGAAAGCAAAGGCAATCTTTTGAAAACTCCACTTTTTAATAGAAATGAAAGTTTTGGGGAGATTTTCTCCTTACTTGTTTGGAAGCAGAGAACTTTGCCCTCATAAATTGATATAGTTTAATCACTGCTTCTGTGCTCCATGGTTCATCTGCATTAGTCCTATGGCTATTGGAAGTGAAATTTTCATCATGAATGTTTTCATATAAACAATAACCTATTATAGATAATTAGTAAAGATATGTTTGTGATTTGTCTTTGAAAATCACCTTGACAACTTTTAAAGCCACCCTTTCCTTCAACTAGGTGTCATTATCAACTTGTTGTCCTTCTGATTTATAGAACATAACAATAGCAGAGTGAATTTATCTGCTTAAAGACAATACCACTTACTAAGTAACTTTGTAACATTGCTGGACCCCATGATACTTGATAATTTTCATCCGGTATCTGATCTCCTATTTTTGAAGAAGGGGATTGAGAAGGTTCCAGACAACTTGGAGGTAATGGATTATCTGGATGCTTTTTCAGTCAGGGTTCAGACCAGGGTATGGGATGAACATGGCATTGATCACGTTTCTGCATGATTCTTGGCATGGGCAGGATGGGAATTATGTGTCCATTCTTGCCTTACTTGATGTCTCAGTGGCTTTTGATACCTTCAATCCTTCTGGATTGACTCAGAGGACTGGGGCTGTGCAGCATGGTGTTCTGCTGGCTCACCTCCTTTCTTCAGGGTCAATTCCCAACTGAAGGGATCAAGATGCCTTATGGAGATAATATTAAGAGTCTGGATGAAGATCACTACAGATACCTGGGCATCCTTCAAGCTGACCTCCTCAAGGACATTGAAGTCAAGAAGATTAAAAGAATGAAGAATATTTTAAAGTCCAAACTCAGAGGAGGAAATACCATTGAGGCAAGTATACCAGAAATCTGAAGAAGGAAAATGGGCATTGGAATATCTGAAGGACAATGAAGAAGATATACTGAAGGTAGTTCACCATGAATGCTTACTGAATATTGGAGCGCCCATACTGACTGACAAGAAAAGCTAAATAAAGAATAGAAAAGAGACATGACAAGGCAAAGTACTGTATTATATGGCCAGTATGTTAAAAAAAAAGGCAAACAAATAACAAGACCTGGCAATGGCTAAGAGCAGGAAAATTGAAGGAGGAGGCAGAGGGGCTAATTCTAGCTGCAGAAGCCCAAACTTTAAAAACAAATGCATACAAAGCCAGAATTGAGAAGACAGTGGACCACTTGGTTAACTGCTGCAAGAAGATTGTGCAGACTGATTCCATACAATGGCATGACAACATAGCAGCAATGATACATTTGAATATCTACTAGAAAAACTATTTGCCTGCAAACAAGAATTGGTGGGGCCACAAAATAGACAAAACAATAGAAAATGAATAAGCTAAAGTGTGCCAGGACTTTAGAATTCTAAAGATAAGCAGTTGCCACATAGCAGCCCATACTTAGCAATTGTCAATAAGAAAAAAGTATGGAGAGTAGATGTGGCAGAAGACCAAGTAAGATGGTCTATATAGATCAGTGGTTCTCAACCTGTGGGTCGGGACCCCATTTGGGGTTGAACAACCATTTCACGGGGGTTGCCAAACAACGCAGTCCGCCATTTTTCCCCCCTTTTCCTTAGCTGTGCTACTCCCTTTTATTCTATTGGCTTTTGAAAGCCAATAGAATAGACTCTCTTGAATAGAGTCTAATTCTACTGGCTTTCAAAAGCCAATAGGAATTGTCCAGGCTGTCTCTGCCCTGCTGAACCCGCCAAAAGTCCCATTCTGCAAACGGTGCTGCACCAGTTGAGTAGTCCTCGACTTATGACCGGTTGAGTAGTCCTCGACTTACGACCAGTTGGGGGTCGCGGCATTAAAAAGGTTGAGAACCACTGATATAGATGGAAATGAAGAAGCTATAATTGCCCAGATGTGGCAGATTTTAGCTTTTAGCAGCCTTAATAGCCAATGTGACCAATCACAAGGGATTATGAGAGCTGCAGTCCGTGTTATAAGTCAAGTTCTCTGCAGAACACAGAAAATAGACAGACAGACAGGGAGGTTTAAACTTAAGCCTTATTTCTCCCACCCTCTCCAGAAAGTGGGTTTTTCCCCAGACTTAAGAGTCAAAAGCATCTGTTCCAGGTTTAGACTTTACAGTGATTCTGTCTGAACTGTATACTGTTGGTTCCTGCTTCACGAGCTCTAATCCTTAAAAGTGCTCAAAAATTAAATCTTAATGTATGGTTACAAGCTTTTAGATTTCTATCATAATTTAATTTGAGCAGTGTTGACATTAATGGAAATACTTTTAAGCTAACAGATTCTGCCCTATGAAAAAAATGCCACCCAGCAGAGATGTTATATTAGTATTTGAAATGTCAAATCTTATTTCTGGAATAACGAAACATGTTAAGGACTCTGCTCGCTGGATTAGCTCCCTGATACAAATAAAATGGTTACTTCTTTCTTTCTTTTGGCTTCTGCAACCCAAGAAAAGTATACTCTCCAGAGGGATGGTTATATTTTTGCAACAAAAGCAGCAGGGAATTTTTTGGGAGTAATGCAGAATTATTAATATCTATTCTTTGGGGGGGGGGCAGATTCCAGTCTGTTTAAAAATATGTGAATTCTCACAAGATTTAATTTTTCTTGACTCAAAAACTGGATTACCTTGGTTCATAATGTTATTCCAAGTGTAGGTTATATTTAGTTCTAACCAACTAAGATATGAAGCCTTCCTGTTGGCTGATGTCATTTTTCTTTAGGTATCATTCAGTTTTGAAAAAAAGGTTGCTTGGGAAGAAGAAATGTGCCAAGGCATTAAGCCTATATTCATTTTTTCCTTACTCCCCTTATTCCAAGAAATTGCTATCCACTTGTACTTGAGTCAGAAGAAGACTACACTCACTTGAAATATGCTGACCACACATTTCTGCTGACCTATTCTTTCTCTATTTGTCACCTGGATTCTCTCCACTACCAAGTATGACATAACTTATAGATTTTACATGCTATGAGATGACCCTTGAAAGGTGCTGGAATAGAATACAAACCAGAGATAACTTAAGACTGGTCCACTCATAAGCTGGAGATAAGATGAAGGCAGTGGTAGAAAGTACATGTTGCTGGAGTCTTTCTATGTATGTTGGAGACCACTCTGTCTGGGGCTAAGGAAGAACTGCTGATAGTCCATTCCTTTTTAAGGAACTGAAATTAATATTTCAGTGCAGGGCAAAAGCCAAAATGTCCTTGAAATTAGGCCAGTTTTGTATATTTTTTTAGAGGCTAGGACTTTTGGAAAACAATTTTGCTATAAAGTATATTACAACTGGATAGTCATTTAATAGCAAGATCTCCTATTACTGTTGCTTGGAAGTGAAACTGTAATTCAGAGTGCTAACCAATTCTTGACCCACAGCCAGAGAGAACCTGAATGGAATCGGCCCAGTGACAAAAATGTCTTTTATGGTTCCCGAGCTGCTATTAGAAGAACTCTCTGTCTTCCCCCTCCCCCACTTATTCCCTAGATTACAAACATTTTAATTTGCTAAGCAATATTTTTCTTTCCTTTTTTTAGGATTGTTATTCTGAGTGAAGGACCTTGCAAACGCTAATAAGGGACTATCATGGGCATTCTTGCATTTCTGAAGACCCAGTTTATAGTTCACCTCCTGATCGGATTTGTCTTTGTTGTGAGTGGCTTCATCATTAACTTCATCCAACTATGCACGTTAATCCTCTGGCCTATAAACAAGCAGTTTTATCGACAAGTAAACTGTCGCCTTTCCTATTCATTGTGGAGCCGTGAGTATATTGTAGTTTCTCTGCATTAGCTTGGAATGTGACTTATTCAGATTGTTGGCTTCTTCTCACACTGAAGAACAGAGATGGGGAACTATGGCCCCTTTATGATTTGTGGACTTCAACTCCCAGAATTCCTGAGCCAGCATGAAGTCCACAAGTCATAAAAGGGCCATAGTTCCCCACCCATGCTGTAGAAGATCCTTTTTTGGAGCAGAATAAAGGATTGTGCTTTAGAAACATATTTGCACAAAAAACGATTACAACTCTGGGATGATCTAGGGCTCATCTCAAGAAATGGTGTCTCTGAATTATTTGTGCATGGACTTAAACACAAAATATCTCTTACTGATTTTCTCTCTTACTGATTTTCTAACTCTTTGTAGTTGTAGGTATGGTGGCTACTGGAATGAAAGGGAAATAGGTTCTCATGAGAAGGAAGTAGATGGAGAAGGAAAACCAATTCCCACTCTTTTGATACCTAAAGCACCTCTTCTGGAGTTGTTAGCGTCTTCCCTTGCTCACCCCTTTTCAATCACACACACACACACACACACACACACCACATACAAACACACAAACAGAGACACAAAATAGCTTGTCTGCCCTGATAGCATAAAACTTTAATGTTGCCATTAAGGAAATATCTTACAGGATATCTCACTGAAGTAGGAACCATTTCATCTCAAATTTTAAAAGAAGGCAATCATAATACTTTTGAGAAATATCAGTTAAAGCAATGCTTTAATGAAGGGAAGGATAACTGCAGAGGGATATATATCTTAGACTTAAGTACTAAGGATTTAATTTCAATAAAATCATATTTGTTTTTAGAATAAAAACTTGACAATGACATAAAAAGCTAACATTTCTAGCGATGATTAATAAATCAGATCTGTTAGACATGCAAAGTGTCACTTCTAGAAATATTTACTGGAAAAGAAGAAATTAATAGTTCCAATATAAATTAGTTGTTTCTTAATAGACAATGAATGTCACACACAAAAAATATTGAAAATCAATAAGATCGATTTAAATTAGTTTATAACTCAAAACATAGTTTCTCACTTTAAAGTTCCTTCCTGTTTCCATTTGGATATGATTGAGCATATTATTCTTAGTGCATAACTCTTGTTCATGAAAATGTATAAGGGTCTGCTTTTCATCTCTTTTTTTATACACTTACTTCTTTTGATTACTATGGAGCTCAGAATATTTCTATGTTTAAGATAATCCTGCTATCAATAATTTAAGGAAATGAAAAAAATATATTTCAGATTATTAGTTAGCATGGCTATGTGTGGTAGAACTTGCAAGAAAAAAATAATACTGCAATTAAATTAACTAAATTCCCACTCTAGTGAGACAAGTCAGGTGGAAAAAGTGCTTTGTTTAGAGTATAAAAAGTTATTACTTATACCTCATTTCAGAAGAGACAAAAGAATAATTTTGTAGTGTAATCTTGTTATAAGCTGCCCAAGAAATGTTTGATAGCAAGATGTGTGGCATATACTCTCTATATAATAAATAAATAAAATTTACTTTCTGTGTTTAATACACAGCAAGAGGTTCAAGTAATGGCATCTCTAGTTAAAGGATTTTAGATACAAGGGATGAAAAGAAGAATTTAGAGCTTCATGTTAGACTAGTGGTGGCGAACCTATGGCATGCGTGCCAGAGGCGGCACTCAGAACCCCCTCTGTGGGCATACGCGCCATGCCCCGGAGATGGCAACCGCCCCTCTTCAATCAGCCGCCCACTAACTCATCGAGGTCCCACATGGCTGGATGCATCCCAGTACCCATGTGCTTGCTGACCTCTGTGTGCAGGGGCCGATGGTGTCAGGCAGCAGCTGCCCCTGCCTCGTCTTGCTGTTTGATAATGACACCCCCACCCTGCCTTGCCTTGTCTCACCTCACCCCCCTACCATCTGTCCTGTCCACCACCCCACCTGCCAGAGACCCTCTGGATCTCCCCCAATCCTGCCCGGCCCCCACAGGCATCTCTCCCCACGAGCAACATTGAGGTGATCAAGCCCACCTTGGCCACACCCACCCAATCTGCTATGACCATCGCAGCCATGACCATCCAGTGGGCCACACCCACCTGGTACCTGGCAATAAATAAGTGGTTTTGGGTTGCAGTTTGGGCACTCGGTCTCTAAAAGGTTCGCCATCACTGTGTTAGACCATGAAGACTAAACATGAGTAATCCTTTTAAGACTGAGATGCACAATCTGAAATCTCAAAGTTGCATGCCTCCTCAAAAGTATTTGGTGTCACTCCAAAGCCCCTCCACAGTGCTAGTGAACTGCAGCTTTTAGTGTTGACAGGGAGAGAAAATAATGCACAGAGACATTTCTTAATTTAATTGTCATCATGTTAGATACAGTTTCTCCTGGTTCTTCCCACATTGATTTCAGGTACAGTTCTAATTTAAAAAATAGGTTTCTAGGGAGAGCTTTAAGCGAGTCAAATCTGCCACTGGAAATATTTGTGTACTAGGAGACCATTATACCAATATAATGAGTAAAAAGGAAAGTGAGGCTAGAAAAGAGCTAAGTAACACCATATTCAGAACTCAGCCAAACAAAATGTCTCCAAGTTTTGTGACCAGATTGAAAGCAGTTCTAAGTTTTTTGTTATATATCTAATGAGAACTCAGACACTCGGAAACCAACAAAAGCTTTGCTTCTGTGGGTTTTTCAGTAGGGATTCTGTCCATGAAGCACCAAAGACTAATTTGTCTATTTGGGACTAAATAAGATCATCTTGTCATTGATCACTAGCAAGATGGAATTCACTGGAGCTCAAGCTGCAGTGAGTAGGACACCTAACTTTATGATGCTAAATCAATATATTTCAAAGAGAGAGATTTTGGTATGGTCTCTTCCAAAAAGCAGCAACTATTTAACTTTTTGTTTTTAAAATGTCTAACTCTCAAATTTGTTTATCTGCAGAAACTAATGTACTAGCAGTTTAGCTTTTTTCCTTTAAAGGAATTCTTGCCTTGAGGATGATTCACCCATAACTCATCACTTAATGTGTCTCATCATTTGAGGACATACAGCAGATCTTGTGACTTATCAAGCATTGAATTTAGAGTAATGTGAAGAGATAAATAGATACCAGTTGATGGTAGTCTAAGATGACAAATACTTTATTCATAGCATAGTTCAAACTGAGCTGTTTACATTCAGGTTTCTCTAATTTAAATGTCTCTGGAAAGAAACTCTCTAGAAAGGAGTTTCAGGCATTGTATAGGTATTTGATGAGGTAATCTTGGAACCTAAAACCTTTCCCTTACCTTGGGATGCCAGCCATGTTTGAGTCATTCAGACTTTCTTCCTTAGGAGGCAAGAATTGCATCTCTTGTTGAGCAGCTCTTGACTCAATTGTCAATGCTATACTTCTCTGTAAAGCTCCTTCCTGATGCAAAGGAGTGGGGATGTTTTGTCTGACTTTTTCCCAGAGAACCCACTTGGCTACATATATAATTAATGAAGAGAATTTGTGGTCCAACCTTACTTGTGCTGGCTTCTTCTCAATGACTTAACTATTTCAGTTTTTAATGCTAACATGTCTAATGATTCATCTAAACCCAACTGGAGACTTTATTATATTCATATTTATTATTTGCAGTATTTCTGAAGATAACAGCCTATAATACGTATTGGAATTTTAAAAAGAGCCATGACTTTTTTTTTTTTACACTGCTGAATACAAATGAGACCACTTAACTAATCAAGCTGAACTTTGAAATGCAGGAGGCAAACTTACTGATATCAGATGTATAAACTATACAATGTCAATGGATTTTTTCAGAGTATGCAATTTTGGCAGCTACTTAGTGCAAAAAAGAGTATCTGATATTAAGTAATATTCTGTAACTGGATTTCCTGAACTGCTAATCGCCAGCACGTTGAGCATAGTTCTCATAATTTCCCAGAATAATTGAATAACAGTGAGAGGAAAAGCAAAAGTAATTGTGATGTTTCTACGAAATAAAAAAAACAAAAAAAAGGATATGCTATAAACTACTGCTTAGCTTTTAGGGGTCATCATATTATTATTTATGCAGGCATTTCCATTCCTGTTCTGAAGCATTTGACTTCAAATGTTTGTTTGCTGGCTTCAATTTTATTAATACTTTTATCATCTCTTTGCTTTATAGCTAGTATTGCTGCTAGGCTTGTTTGAGCAAAAACAATAGTAAAAATCTCAGTTGGCTCAAGGAATTAAATCCTAGGACTTTTTTAAAATTTTAGACATTTTGGCATTTCCTCTCCCAAGTTGCATGATATTACAGTTTAATATTGGATTGAGACCATGCAGCATTGCCATCCAATAATCATTGTATCAATAAAGGAGAATATTTCTAGCTCAGGGTTGAAATGAGGAGTTCTTGGTGCTTTCTGAGCTTGGTTGTATTCTTCCAGATGTTTCATTACCAAAACTAGGTAACATCATCAGTGCTAATCATTGTTTCATTCGGTAATAAAATAATGAAACAAGCTCAGACAGCACTAAGGACTTATCAATATTCATTGTGCCCCTGATTGTATTAAATTCTTTCATTAGGACTTTAATGACCTTTCTCTTTTTATTTTAAGTATGTCAGTTTTGATTTTTATTAGTAGCACTGAATAATTTGTCACTGATCAAAAACAAAACTGCATACTCAACATTGGGAGAAATAGCAGCTAGAAACTATTCTTCTACACTCTAGGCATACAATCCTGTCTCATGGCTTTTGAGATCTATAGCACTGAGAACAAGAAGCTTTGCTGGGCAGACAACTGAATAATTCTGTTTTAGGCTTGCCAATCAGCAGATTGAACAAAGCTAAATCTATTAATATTTAAACAGAGTATTAAAATGAAGAAGCTTAAAGGTTGAACTTATTAACAGTGTACCTTAATTGTACTCTTTTAAAACATTCTCAGGCTAGCTGGCTAATTTTTATAGAACATAATGTACCATTTATTCAATTTTCAGCCAATAATTACCAATGTTTAGTATGGAAAAATACTGTAGGAGTTATGATTAAATAGACTAACACACATATGCGCGCGTGCGCACACGCACACACACACACACACAATTTTCCCTAGTCCTAGAGAAATCAATATTTCAGCTTTGCTTCTCACTTTTGCCTCAAGCTATATTGTGTTAGTAAGAAATGACAAGAGAGTAAAATTTTGCTGCAGAATGGAAAGAAGGAAGGATAAAGTAAATGCATAGTCCTATGCATAAACTAGAATGGATTTAACTGTGTTTAATAGCTGGCAAGCTGGCAACATTATGCCTCTGGTGTTATAAGAGCTTTTGAAAAACGATATTCTTCCTATTAATAAAAATGTTGCACTTGTTTAGGATTAAAGTGTATTGAAAATCTTGGTCAAATTTATTCAGTTAAAATTTCCAAGCATTGCTGAAATCTAGAAAAATAGCTGTTTTAAAATATGAGCCTGGGTCTGCACATTAATAGGATTTGTAGATTACATATTTCTTTTTTCTGTCCTCTGTAAGTAATGCAGTTGTAGAATTAATATCTACTAAGCAAGCAAAGACCAAGTTAAAATATAGGCTTTGTCATAACTAACATTTGATTTTTTTGTGTGTGTGTCTGTCTCCTGTGATCTAGAGTTAGTGATGTTGCTGGAATGGTGGTCTGGAACAGAATGCACTTTATTCACAGACCAGGCCACAATTGATAAGTTTGGAAAAGAACATGTCATCATCATTCTCAACCACAACTTTGAAATAGATTTTCTGTGTGGCTGGACCATGACAGAACGGTTTGGTGTGTTAGGGGTAAGTGGTCTTAACATATGGTTTTGTTCTTTGGAATTGGGGTTAGGGAATTTGACATTTTGTGTTTGTTTTTTTTAATCCAAGAGTAGGAAGCTCTTAGACTAGATGTATTTATTTTGCGCTAACTTATTGGATTAAATTAAAATAAATTGAATATAAGAGAGTCAATGTAGTTTAGTTAGGGAGGCACAATTTCCAAGTTACACTTGTTATGAATTTTTTGGGTGCTCTTGAGACAGTTATTAGTTCAACCTGACCTATACCCCAGACTTTGGACAGGAAATAGATAATTTTGGAGAAATTCTTTAGGCTATTTCAGAACACGTTTGAAACTAGTTGTATTTGCCCATGATACATTTCAGATGAACAAACAATGTTTGTGTGTGTTTTAGAGTTCAAAAGTTCTTGCAAAGAAAGAACTATTGTTTGTACCCATAATTGGCTGGACGTGGTACTTCTTAGAGATCGTTTTTTGCAAAAGAAAATGGGAAGAAGACAGAGACACTGTTGTTGAAGGGTTAAAACGACTAGCCGATTATCCTGAGTATATGTGGGTAAGTGAAGTCCTGCACATCAACTCTTTTAATAGGATAGTGAAAAATACAGATTTGTATAAGTATGTGTATTGAATTTATGTGTTTTCATAAGACGTAACATTGGTTATATATAGTACACAATCTGTTTTTCCTGTCATACATAGATATATAAAGTTATTAAATTAAATCCATAGCTTTTATGGGATATATCATTACATTCAGTCTTCAGTCATTTACAGACAGATGTAACGTATATGCAGATCAGTCATAACTGAAGCAAGCTATCGCTTATTGGTACAATACAGTTAAAGCACTTTAAAAAGAGCAATAGGGCCATCTTTCGCCAAACTATCTACATGGCTTTCAGAGGTTCAAGCTTGTATTGTCCATTCTTTTAATAGAGAGAATTTTTTGTGCTATTTGGGACCTGTCTAAATGAAGCCCCTATATTCACAGAAAGGATTCTGGCTTCAAGGCAACCCAAGCAGAACCCGGCTTCAGAACACCTAATTCAACAACCGCAGCTGGGACCTGGATTTTGTATCTGGGCTGGAAAAATCAGACAGCCATGGCACAAAACATTGCCATCATGCAGCATGCTGACTGGAAAATTCTGGAAAATGAAGTCCATGCATCTTGAAGTTGCCAAGATTGAGAAATTTTAATGTTTGTTTGATTTAATGTTTGTTTTGATTTAATGTTTGTTTGATTTTCCAAGGAGAAGCTTTCCGGGCAAAAGGCTATAGGCTGTGAAGTTTCTCTAATCTTTATTTTAAGGCAAAAGACTTTGGACCCAGATTTAAACCCACATTTATTTTAGTTGTCTTCATGACCTAAAACTTTTTATAAAACTTTTTATAAAACAATTTAACAGTACTGTAATGCACCCCACCCCACCCACCCCCCCTTCTTTGCTACAGTTTCTATTATACTGTGAAGGAACTCGATTTACAGAAACTAAGCATCGTATCAGTATGGAAGTGGCTGAATCCAAAGGATTGCCTAAACTCAAGTATCACTTGTTGCCCAGAACCAAAGGTTTTACGACTGCTGTCCAATGTCTCAGGGGAACAGGTACCTTGGCCTCGCTTACAATGTTTGTGAATATGCATATTATGTTTCTTAATATAATTGTTTTGATAGCCACTAAATTTTTCAACATGCAATATTTGCTTTGACACAGTGTTTAGTATTTAAACATTTAAAAGGTGAACCTGATAATGTAAATAACTCTCAATACTTTGATTAGTTTTCTTTTTTATTCAGAGAAATTAATAATGCTACTTAGCACTTCACGTTTCTAAGCGGAGTCCAAACATTGCCTAATTAGCACTCGCAGCAGCATGTGTGTGAGATGTAAGTTCATGTTATACCACATAGGAAAAAGGTGTTAAATAGGATAGATGGCTGGCTAAATACTATGGATGGGTTAAATGTTTAACTACATTCTTCCAGCAGCAGCATAAAGTGAGCACTGTGGATCATGAAGCTAAATTGGTTTAGAAACTCACTCCATTTCTTTTCTCTAATAGACAACAATTATATTATTTTACATTAGTCTTTCATATTAAAAAATAAAGACAGGTTGACAGTAAGTCAGAATGAATGTTTGAATACACATTTCAACGTATTGTATTAAAGTGTTTTTCTTCCTAACACCCACCCCAAGTCCTTTCTGATTTGGTTTTATTTGGGGTCAAAGCAATATGTAAGAAACTGGAACCTCTATGGTTTCCTTTCTTGCTAAGGCATAAGCATACTGTAGAAGCTATCAGACATTCTTAAGGACAGTAATATTCAGTGACGTTTGATGTGTCTCCCAAAATACTATTTTTAAATAGGCTTCACATTCCTTTCAGACCGCTACATATTTAAATCAAATTACCATCCCGAAACTTAGGAGGGCCTATAGGATGCTGCTAAATGTTTAAGAACTGGCTCTGTTGGCCCCATAGCAGACATTGAAACCACCAGATACATCTTACTATTCAGTTGTTTTTATGCTAATATCAACCGTGGGTTGTTAACTTCACATTTAATTAAATTTCCCCATCATTTAGATCATTTATTTACAACTTTTGCTTTTGGATTCAAGTGATTCTGGCCAAATTCCATCAAATATTATGTAAGATGTACTGCAGTTTGAGTTATAGCTCACCTAATTAATTAATCAATGAATCACAGTTTGTTTTAGGTACATGGTGAATTTTATGAACTAATTATTGACTGTACACATACACACACACACACATAGTAGATGCACAGGTGGGGGAAACTTTTCCCAGCAACTTGCGACATTCCCTGCCAGCTTTCCTATTGACTTTCTGAGGAAGCCAGCAGGGACGGTTGCAAGTGGCAATCATATGGTCGTGGAACATTGTAACTGATTGTAAGTGTGAACTAGTTGCCAAATGCCCATAATCATGTCACCATGGGGTTATAGGGATGTCACTATGGAGGGCTGGAACTCTGACGGCCAATAATAATAACTAATATTCTTCAGTGCTGTCGTAATTTTGATCAAATGATGAGAGGTCAAGGATTACTCTAAAGCAGTGGTTCTCAACCTGTGCGTCGGGACCCCATTTGGGGTCGAACGACCATTTCACGGGGGTCGCCAAACAACGCAGTCCGCCATTTTTTCCCCCCTTTTCCTTAGCTGTGCTACTCCCTTTTATTCTATTGGCTTTTGAAAGCCAATAGAATAGACTCTCTTGAATAGAGTCTAATTCTATTGGCTTTCAAAAGCCAATAAGAATTGTCCAGGCTGTCTCTGCCCTGCTGAGCCCGCCAAAAGTCCCATTCTGCAAACGGTGCTGCACCAGTTGAGTAGTCCTTGACTTAGAACTGGTTGAGTAGTCCTCGACTTACGACCGGTTGGGGGTCGCGGCATTAAAAAGGTTGAGAACCACTGCTCTAAAGCATTGTCTGCATCCAAATCAAAGTTGAAATCACCTTCAGACCATGGCTTTCAGTCCTTTTTTTGTAGACAGATGTGGGTTTGATATTATCCAAACCTAGTAAAAGAACGAGAGCAAGTATGTGAGTTATTACATTGTAGATATCCCTGAATCTATAACCCTAACACTAACCTTTTGTTGGAATGATTGCAGTCAAGATTTTGTGCATAATCTGCCTGCCAAGTAGAAACCCACGCTATGTTTAGAGAATGGTGGGCTTCCAGATTCAGATATACCCATGGATGTAATTCTAGTGCAGTGTTTCTCAACCTTGACAATTTTAAGGCATGTGGACTTCAATTCCCAGAATTCCACAGCCAGCATTGCTGGCTGTGGAATTCTGGGAGTTGAAGTCCACATGCCTTAAAATTGTCAAGGTTGAGAAATACTGTTCTAGTGCTACCACAGCTGGATTGCAAAAATCTGTGTGACCACTAAAACTCTAGCAGCCATTATTCTGAAATATAGATATAATAGTCCTAATATATATGTTTGTGTGCCCTTTAATATAATAATATCTGTTGAATTCCAGGCATTTGAATATTGAAACAATAATGTTATCTTTCTTGTGTTAGTTTCAGCAGTGTATGATGTAACATTAAACTTCAGAGAAAACAAAAACCCATCTTTATTAGGAATCCTTTATGGAAAGAAATATGAAGCAGATATGTGTGTCAGGTGAGTGTGTTACCGTGGTTTACAACTGAGAGCTGTCACTGTGTCCAATTATTGCAATAAAACGGCCACCCCACACCTCTACATTTTCCCATCTTTAGCTTTTCAGACTTAGTTTGGAAGAGACTTGTTTTCCTATGAATATTAGTGGACAGAAGCAAATATAGGGGATCTAAGATAGTCAATTTCCTTAAAATGTGGTAATTTACTCTCTGTTGTTTCACTTGACTTGAGGTTTAGTGTGAAAACCTATTATGGTCACTAGATATAGAACTTTCAAAACTTCAAAAATGTGTCATATAAAATAAACATCTTGGAAAAATGGAAGAGGGCCTTCTTCTCCGCTGCTCTCCCCAATCTGTAGAAAGCACTCCTTTGCAACCATTTAAGAAAGCAGTAAGGACCTTAGTGAAGTCTTTGAATTCATTTGAATGAGATAAACACCTAGCAGATGTTGCCTGTGCTGTCTTGGACTACTAGGGGAAATTTGAAACAATGCAATACATTTTACAGAAAACACATTTCACATTTCTACATAAAGCAAATGCTTTTTTCCATGTTCAGGATTAGCTTCAGATAAGAACATTGTTCATTATATGATCTTTGCTATCAGCCCTCCCTAGTGGCAAATTTATTGCAGGGTGTGATCATACAATTTCACTGACAGATTTAATTAGCAATCTCTATGCAGAGAATACGAGTAGGATCAGTATTGTCCAGCAAGGGAAAATAGTTTAGCCATATATCGTACTGAAGGTTACAGATGTATGCCACTTTTGTAGCCATTTAGGTTCAATGTGGATATTCTACAAGCAAAATATTCAATGGATGGCTGTGTTCAGACTTGTACAACCTTTCAGCAACCTTCTACATAACTGAATAAACAGTGCAATCCTATATAAGTTTATCCAGTAGTAAGTTCCATTGTGTTCAGAGGGTTTTATTCCCAGGTAAGTATGCATAGGGTTGCAGCCTAAGTAAATTTTTGGTAAGGTTAATTTGATACATAAAATCTTACAGAGGCTGTGCAGAAAATTTAGCAAAATGGTAACTCGGTTTCATCCCATAGGGCCACTCTGCCAGGAGCATTTCAAGTACAAGAACACATGCAATGATTGGAAGTCCACCTAAACAGGTTTGGGAGGGCTGTATCCCAGGATATTTAATTGTTCAGGTTCTTTGTTGTGCAAATTGTTCTCATTTGCTGCTTCTCTTGTGCAAGAATTCATGGTAAAGTCAAGATTTCAAGCAGAGGCTTAGAGCTCAGTCTTGTAGCCATGACCTTTCATCTTTTGATGTTAAATTGTCAGTAAAATTGGAGGAGATAGGTTCCTGGCATAAGAGATACAAAACATTACTTCCATCAATTCAGTAAATATAATTCATTGATTTTAATTTTTGAAATGAGAACTTACTAGGTTAAGCCATTGTTTCAGATTTGACAGTTATTGCTCAAGAGTGCAAGAATGGCATTTTTGCCCACCTGCAAAAACATTTAAGACTAAGACTGAGACAAAAGATAATATATACTCTTAAGTGCAATCTAGGTGATGGTCAAATACTTTGGCCACCTAATGAGAAGGAAGGACTCACTGGAGAAGGGCCTAATGCTGGGAAAGATTGAGGGCAATAGAAGAAGGGGACGACAGAGAATGAGATGGCTGGATGGAGTCACTGAAGCAGTAGGTGTGAACTTAAATGGACTCCAGAAGATGGTAGAGGACAGGAAGACCTGGAGGAACATTGTCCATGGGGTCGCGATGGGTCGGACACGACTTCGCAATTAACAACAACAGGTGATGGCTATATTGAATTACTGCTACATTTTTCATATGTCGCCTGTTCTAGCCATTTACAATGCAAGGGTACATTCATAAAATGCATTTTTATAGGATATAGAGGTCTGGTAAGGAGAGAACAATGTTAACATCTTTTAATTCTGAAAATATTTTATTATTGTCACTATAATAAAAACTCTTTATTGAATCTTTTTTCTATAACCCAGGAGGTTTCCTTTAGAAGATATCCCTTTGGATGAAAAAGAAGCAGCGAAGTGGCTTCATACACTTTATCAGGAAAAGGTAAATGAGTTGTTTGCATTTAAAAACTTGCAAGGCTGTGTGCTAATGGAACGATTATTTTTGAATAAACAGTATTCCAAGTGTTTTTTCTCTTTAAGTGCAATGTGAAAGCTCCATAATAAAGATCTTGCATGATGATTTATGAAGTTGTTAAAGAGGATTAATAAAATTGTCCTGCTATGATATCTGCATATTTCCTTAGAACAATGCTCCTAACCTTATTTGCCCCAATGACTACTGTTAGCTTTAAAATAAATTTTAAAAGGTGGAATTGCATGTTTTTCTTTTCTTCTTTTTTTGATGCCTCAGTATCTGAGTCTATATCTAATTTGGGGACCATTCATCTTCAGTTTTAAGGAGAAAAGTGTCGGAGAATGATGATCATACATACTTGAATGAGTCCTATCCTGTCTGTTGAATTCTCATACTCTTTGTCTAGACTTCCTGAAATCATTTGATTGCTGCTGGTGGCAGAATGCTTGTTTATACATTGAATTCAGATGGATGGATGGATGGAAGGAGGGAGGGAGAGGGAGAGAGAGAGAGAAAGAAAGATGTCTACGGAGATTCTCAGTCATCCAAGTCATGGTTGTTCCAAAGGCAACTGGACTTTCTTTATTTTTGCTTGTAGTCAGGTCTGAAGAAGCTTCTTGGATGAAAAATGAAATATCTTCAAGCAAAAACAAAGAAAGTCCAGTTTTGAAAAATCACCTTTGGGACAGAGAGAGAGAGAGATCTTTTGTTTTTACTTGCTCTCCGTTTTGGAGAAGTGTCATTGCCATTCTATCAACAAGTGTGAGGAGCTCTCAAATCCTGAAAGGTGCTTTTCTGCAATCTATATATTATGCTGCTCAGATTGTTTTCTATTTTTTTCCTCAGTCGCCCCCATACCTGGCACTTTGCAGGGAAAAATTCTACCAGCAATATTCTTTCTGAATTGAAAAACTCTATAGTATTTACCAATATACTGGTATATGGAAGAAAGCATAAGTAATTAGAACATTAAAAAAAAAACTTCTTTCTCTCCTCAAGGATGCCTTACAAGAGAAGTATAATCAAGAAGGCTTATTTCCTGGGCAACAATTTAAACCTCCCAGAAGACCATGGACTCTCCTCAACTTTCTCTTCTGGGCTGCTGTTCTTCTCTCTCCTCTTTTCAAATTTGGTTTTGGAATTTTTGCAAGTGGATCCCCTCTTCTGATTCTTGCATTCCTCTGCTTTGTTGGGGCAGGTAATAGAATTGGCTAGAGTGGGCTATAAAAACCGAATTGAAAATGTTCATGTAGCCAGTTGTCTGCATTTTATCAAGTGGCCAATTCTCCCAAAAATTACTTGTATAATCAGCTCAGTGACAGGATGGGGAAGAATGGTGTTGACAATATTGAATGCCTTTTAATATTTCCCCAGCTACCTTTATACATTTCATTCCAGTCTCATAGCCATAATATTCTGGTTTAAAATCCTGGAAGTTTTAGTTGCAAGTCATCTTGAGACACTGGTTGAAGAAAGCTTTTTCACTAGAGCACAGCGGTTGCTATAACTACTTTATCCCTTATTTTAACTTTATTTCTTATGTCAAATTGACTTGCAATATATAGTTCAAATTTATTCTGAACATCCATGTTAAAAGCTACTCCCTAATGACTCCTTTAATATATCCCATGTAATGACATTACATATCAGACCCCAAATCATAAACATCTTTATCGGTATTTGCTCTCTTCTGCAAGGATGAGTAAAAAAATATGTTGGAACCAAGTTTCAGATTTCTGGATGATTTGCAGTAGATCTGAAAAGCATAATCTTTCCTAATTTTTACTAGTGTGTAAATAATAAATGGATGGTCCAGGTTATGCTGTTGAAAAGAAGAAACCTTGGGTTAATCAAGAGTGGATTCTATGGAATTCCATTAATATTTAAGCCATAACACAAGTGTTCATTTTTAAGAGGGTTATGAGATTCTTTGGCTTTTATTGCAAGAGAATTACCCATGTTTTTTAAGATTTAGTTTCAAGAGATTGCTTGTTTGGCCAAACTGTGTTGGGGTATGTGTGTTTCAGGCCGTAGGTTTTGTTGTTTTTTTAAGTAGACCCTTCACATTGGACTCTCTCTTTTTTAAATCAAATGAACACAGTTTTATGATTATTGTAAATCAATTCAAATAAATAGTACCTGTTGAGGTTATTTCTGCTTTGAACTGGCGCTTTAACAAAAAAATTAGTTAGTCATTTATGATATTTTTAAAAAAATCTTTTAGGCTAATTTCAGAGCAATCGTTCAAATTTTGTGCTGAGCCTCTTCCTCTCAGAATTTTAAGAGATTAAATTCACTGTAATGTGGTGTTTTGCATATTGCCTTACCAGCATTTACACTTTTTTATAACCCATTCATTAGAACTGAAATTACTTTTGTATCTATTTTGTCCCTTTTACTTTTATTCCCTGGCTGGCTGTCCTAGAACTATTACAAATTCTTATTGAATCAAGTTTCCACTGGAAAAAATAAAAGAAAGCAAAAGTATGCTAATTATAGAATTTGACAGATGAAATCAGTTTAGGAGGAGAAAGGAAAAATCCTGGAGATGTATTTCTGTTAATGATACTAAAAGATCGTTAACCTATGTGTAGACATTTATCAAAGTTAGTAGAATTTTTTCCTTTTTCCCAGTTTCAGTTGCTTGGTCCTGTTGAGTCTCTACTTTGCATGTATCTTAATTCAAATATAAGATTGTATATGCAGATAGTCCTTGACTTATGGCCACAGTTAGGACTGTAATTTCAGTCATAAATTAGACACAGTTGTAATGTTGGTCATCAACACCAATCTGGTTTCAGTACCATTTTATTGCAGTCATTAAGGGACTCCGGTTTCTCCCATTGACTTGGCTTATTGGAAGCTGGTTGGAAAGGCTGCAAATCATGGTCATATGATTGTCAGATGCCGCAACCATTGTAAATGCAAGCTGGGTTGCCAAGCACCCAAACTGCAGTCATGCAACCATAGGGGTGGTGTCACAGTTATAACTTTGAGGATGGCTCGTAAGTCACTTCTTCCAAGACCATCATAACTTTGAACTGCTATTAAACGACTGGTGGTAAATTGAGGAATACCTGTATTCTACCATTTGGTGAAGTTGCAGAAAATGACAGTGCAAGATACAGAGTCACAAGCCTCTATCAATTTTGTAATAAATTGGGAAAGTTCTGGCCCTCAAGTGAACCGCCAAGTATTTGGCAATGCCAAAAGAGGGAGGAAGAAATCTAAAATTTAAATTCTGAAATATAGAGACATAAAATTTCTTAACATCTTTGCATTGTTGTATTTGAGGTTTCATTTTTCCCCCTGAAATAAACAGTTAAAACCAGCTAGGAGCCAAGGCTAGCCATGAACTGAATTTAGAAACAAATGGCTGATGTCTGTGATTTATGCAGAGTCCATGTTTCATGCTTAACAATACCTAACAAGTAGTCATTTAAACGTGATCTGCAAGACCATTTAGCCTATTGAATTATCCTGCCTTAGCTGACATTCAACAAGCTGATCTGGCTGCAAGTCATTCATGCATGCTAAGAACTTACAAAGATGCTCTTCCTTGCAAGTGAGCAATGCAATACCTCTCTACCTTTTGATATTCAGCTTAACACTGGGCACTTGTTCATGGAGGCTTAGCTGTACTAGTGAATCAAAGAAGACCCCCCCCCCAATTTTGAGTAATGGTCTATCTCAACCATCGTAGTAGTTTATTTTGGATTTACTGACCCATTTTTCTTCCTTTGAAGAGTTGTTCTCAGATATACTTGTGGCAGTAGAATTGCTTTTCCTTTTCCTGACAGCTGGTAGAAACATCATACATTTTACAAAAAGTTGAATGTATGGCTAAATAATGCTTATGTATATATTCATTTTTGTAAAATTACAGATTTTATCTTGGTGTAAGATTTTGGTACTTTAAAATATCCAATTTACAGTATTTGGCGTATGTTTGTATCTGTATGTGTATATAAATTTTGCTACTGAATATTGAAATTATTCCTGGAATAATGCAATCTTTTTTCCCTCCTATATAAAGTATCCTTTGGAGGCCGCAGACTGATAGGAGTAACGGAAATAGAAAAGGGCTCCAGCTATGGCAACCAAGAATTCAAGAAAAAGAAATAATTTTACAAATGCATTTTTGACTATAAAAGACAATGGTATCAAATTAACTTCATTGGAAAGAAAGACACTTAGAAAACTTATCTTCTTTTCTTATTAACTGCTAACTAACAATACTTGAGCCAAGACTGAAGAATTTGGAAGATTCAAGAGACATGGAAAAAGCTGATTACTTACCTGACCAAGGATCCTTGTATTTGTAGTTTTTGAAGAGAAATTTGGTCTTAACCTCATGGGGTTTTTTGTTTTGGTTTTGTGGCAGATAGGAAGATGAATTAACAGAGGGAAATACAAGCATCTTCAGATAACTTTATCTTTTAAGAGTGTCACATTTGCTTTGCAGGAGAAATTACTGAATGTTTCTTCTTGCTAAAATAAAATTTCTGTTCTTAGGATTTAAAAAAAAAAACAAATCAGCATAGAATACAGCAAACTACAGCGTCTAGTTTATTTACAAATGTTTCTTGTGGAAGATTTCACTTGAAAAAAGCTGCATCATTCTTCCAGGCATTTTATTTTAAAGGTATTTTTATTTTAATAATTATTACCTTCCACAAAAACAGTGGTATTTTGATGTTAGCATCATCCAACAGATCAATGCATCCTTTCAACCAAAACTTCCTAAAACGTAATGCAATTCTAATCTCTTTCATTTTTGCACATCTTTCTACTCAGTGTTGCCCTAATTAAAGCTGAAATATGTTTGGCTCAATTGCTTATATAGATATTGCTTTGCTTTTTCCTTTCTTTGAAAACAAAACAAAACAAAAGTGACATGACGAGCCAGTAATTTAAATCTACATATCTCAAGAGTGCTCAGTCTCTAGGTCTTGAGAGTTTCTTCAAAAAGTCTCTTCTGCTCAAACTCTTCTGCATGGTGTGTTATGAAACACATGAAAAAAACCAGCACAGCACTATGAAAAGATCTTACATTGAGAACTAGGGGACAAGGTGGTACCTCTAGGACTCAAACCTGATATATGCTTACTTGAAAAGATTTTAAGCTGAAATCAGAAGAGATATTTTCCAAGTAAACATGTTGATGGGGTAGGATCTAAGTTGCCTGGTTATCCATATATGTTGCCATGTAAACCAACAGTTGCTTAAATACCTAAACATTGGAGGTTGGGGTAAGGTTATACCTTTTTTACAAATTTTCTGCCATGCTAATGTTACAATAATGTTTTTTACTCTCTCTGGCTTGGAAATATACCCAGAGGAGCTAAATAGCTTTATGTGGCATCCATATCCAATTCCAGTGCATGGGCGGTGCCTCCATTTGGAAAGGCTGAAGTGGACTGCATGCCAGCCAAATTTAGATTTATATGGCAGCTCTTTAATGGTTATTGTATGTAAATAGTTTACCACCAGGAAGAAACCTCATAGAATCTGCGAGCGGATATCTTTAATCTGTAGCTGTGCTGACTGATGTTTGCAAATACTTAGAAAGGAAGTATTAATTTATTAGCATGTGGTCATGGTGGTTTCCTTTTTTTCAGTGTTGGAAAGAAATTTGACATCAGTTCAATCCATACATACGTACATACATACAAAATCTGACTCAGCTTTATAATTAAAATTCTTCATAAACATAGATCTTTATCTGATTTATATTATTTTAATAATTCTCCTAAATAGTTATTTTTTATAGCCAAAAGTAAATATGTCATATTTTACCTTCAAACACTAACCGTACACTTAAGGTTCTCTATCTTTTGGAGCTCATTTTAAGTGTTTTCATAGTTAGATTTTGTAACTCATCTCTAGCAGTGGGAACTACTACAGCAAAGTCTGATGCACATTTGTTTATTTTCTGTGTGAATACATGCATATTTAGAATACAACTTTTTGCTGCATTGTTCCCCTTTGCACTACCAGGCCCAGAATAAACAGTAATCCTTCCTACAAAGAATCATATTCACCTTGTCTATAAGGATTGGGAGCTCTGATTCACTTCACTGGAAGTTGAATAAGGTGATTTTGGGGGAAGTGGCAGAATCCACACATAATCTCTTATTCACTCAGTAAATTGTTCTGTTTGTGTTTGTTTTTAAATAGTTAAGAATGATTCTGTTTTCTGACTAGGCAAACATTTTTTTTTAAGCTTGATAAATAAGTCTTGCTTGTTGGAAGTTTTTTCCCTTTGGCAGATAGTATATAATTGCTTTCTGACAAAGATGTTGAAAATATTTCTAACAGAAAACAAGTAGAAGGACCTCATGTTTTGTGTTGCAGTTATAAGGAGTTCTGTGCTGATAGATTAAAAATGAGATATTTTGACAGGAATAAATGGGACAGGGTGGGATCGGAGGGAGGGTCATTGAGAATATTGCTACAAGGAAGAATAAACAGGTGTCCACTTTCTGCTTAAGGCAGATAATAGAAGGTAGTGCATGCCTATTATGGGGAGGACAAATGTGTCCACACTTCTGTTTTATTTTCAAATCCTAACATACTGATCATATTTGTTTTAAAACCATAGTAGATGTTGTTTGAAGTCTCAAAAAACAAACTCACTTTGAAAACTAAAGTGTACAACACTGCACAATGACAGCTCATCTTTTTGATTTGTCTTTCAAACAAAATAACAAATAAGCAGAGTATGTGAAAGAATATTTCTTAAAATAGCAGTGTACGGCATAAAGAATATCAGTTTCTTTGGATTGGAACAGTCAGAATAGATTTTATACTTTCCACTATTTTGTTCTGGTTTAATAGAACATAGCCTGTATATTTGACTATCAAGCCCTTTGAGAGCAATAATAAACGAAATATATCGTATTTTTCTTTTCCTTTTTCTTTCTGGTCTTCATTATTAAATTTTGATCATCTTTCAAATATGGCAGTCTTTCTCCCTTCTTTACATTTCCAATGTTCTCTTTGGGGCTTGGATGTATTGGGTTAAGTTGTAAGTATAAAAAAGTAACGAGGATGGGATTCAAAGTGCTACTTGAGGTAAGTGGAAGTACTTGAGCATGAATATGAGGATTTTCTTTTTTCCTATGACTACTATTAACCCAGATGGCTGGCTGGTTGTTTGGGTGGTTAGTTAGTGGATTTATTGAGTTAAGCTTGGTAACATAGCTTTCTTATGAGAACAAGATATTTCTGTTCATCAAGAAACCCAGCTCACCTTATCCACTGCCAATTGCCTTTACAGAGCTAGCTGTCACTTTATTGGAACTATAAGTCTCCTGCAATTTGATGCAATCTGACACCCTAATCTATAGAAATATTCATAGAATCATACGGCTGGAAGAGATATTGGAGGTCTTCTAGTCCAACTCCCTCTCTACCCAAGGTAGCAAACCTTATTTCCTTCCAGACAAATGGCTATTCAATCTTTTCTTGAAAACCTCCAGTGATGGGGTGCCCACCATTGAGAGGCAAGCCAGTTAGTTTTAATTTAGTGCTTTCATTTTACTAGGATTTTTAAAATTACATCACGACATTTTCCATGTACAAACCTCTAAATAGTTTTAAATCACTTCCCAAATAATGAAGTTAAGATAGACTACTCAGATGCAAATAAATCATGGTTCCGAAGATCTACATATTTCCAGTATCTAAATGAAGAATGCATATTTCATTTCATTTTCACAAGTATATTATTTCTTGACTAAACAGACTGGGTTGTACAGAAAGTGGATTTTGCAAGAGTGTGACTATTGGACATCTGTAGAAAGATAAAATTTCTTTGTAAAAATGCACTGTTTCCAACTGCTTATTATTTGATTCAATGATACTATAGAAGAATGTGAACTGACAGAAGAGAGTGGCATTTTTGGACAAGAGCTGAACTGCTAGTGAGCTGGGTTAAGGCAGAGAATCATTCCTATTTATTTCTGTCCCATATTGTTAACTTCCACCACAGAGCATGAGGCAAAATCACACTTTTGTGGGAGTACTGACTAACATCCACTAGAGCAGCATTTCTCAACCTTAGCAACTTTAAGGTGTATGGACTTCAAACCCCAAAATTCTCTGCTGGGCTAATCTTCCCATCAATAAGATACCTTGCAGTGAGACTGGATAAGGCACATCCAGGCAATTGGTTAATTGCTGTTCTCCATTCTGCAAGATAGCAGAAAATTGCCCCAGCACAATTTGTTCTGTCCCCACAACCAATCATTCTGCTTCAGTTATAAGGCTAGTGATACTCTCCTATGAATTTACTTTGGGGCAAGTGTAAATTGATGAATTTTTCTGCCCGAGGTTGTGTATGTGTGTGTGTAAAATCTATCCAGTGGTTCCCCTGGTGTGGGCTGGTGAAAGACATGTTTTCATAGATTGATAGAGTGATAAGCATAGCCATCTATCTGAGCCCTTAAGTATCAATACTGATCTACCTATCTGCCTGTCAACCTATTGTAGAAAAAAGCATATTCTTCCTGGAAGTTCACTTCAGAGAGGTTCTGTTTTCTTTCTTTCTCTAACAACATGGATACTACTGCTCTCCTGGTGTCATGTCAGTCCAACAACACAAATCAAAATGGCCAAGGAGGGCACATGGGAGACACTTTTGGGGGACATGTCCACAACAGCTATAAACAGCCAATCGGAGATGGGCAGATGTCAGCCCTGCCATTCATCACCATTGCTAAACAAAGCCAATCATGCATACAGCAAGACGTGTCAAGAGAAGCTGGAAAATTATTTAGATTAGAGAAAACCAAATTTAGTGGCCTTGGCTGTTAGGTAGACTAAGGAAGATTACATTATACATTCGTATTCATGAAAAATCATTAGCAAGACATCTTCAAGAAAGGTGGGGTGATAAATACTTTTATATTAAGGGTAGATGTTTCCAAATTTGCCTTGATTCCTGATGACTGCATCTGTGCAGTTTTGGCTGTATTACTGAAGTGGTTTGCCTTTGCCACCTTCTAGAATTTTTTCCTTCCAACCTGAAATATAACCAAGAGACCTGCAATTCCTTGGTGGTCTCTATACTATGTATTAATTTGATCTTGTGTTGCTTTCTGAGATCAGTTGAGATTGGTCAAGTTGAGATTGGTCAAGTGTCACCACTGGAACTGGCGGAAAAAAGGTCCTAAAAGAAGGCAATAATAAACATACCACATAACTGGCTGCATTAAAGACTGATGTGTGTATTAAGTCGCCAGAAGGCAAACTCAATTCAACAGAGAGTCTATTTTTATGTCTTGCAACTTAAGATATCTGTGCTATTCTCATCACTCCTTTCTCTATTAACATTCAACATGTTTTTTGCTAAAGTCTATACATCTGAAAAAAAAAAACTTTCTCATTTTTATATTTATGATGTAGGGCCGTGGTGGCGAACCTATGGCACATGTGCCACAGATGGCATGCAGAGCCCTCTGTGGGCACGCGTGCCATCACCCCAGTTCAGCTGGGTTTTATAAAAACTTTTCACTTTAGGCCTCCGCTGCTGTGTGCAAAAAAAAAAAAGGTTCAATCAATCAATTTCAACTTCTTGCAGGCAAAAAAAAGAACTCGCAAAGTTGGAATTGATTGACTGAACTTTTTAGTCCCATCCAGTCTGCTGTTACCACTGCAGCCATGCCCACCCAATTGGCCACACCCACCCAATTGGCCACACCCACCCAGCACCCAATGATACATAAGTGGGTTTTGGGTTGCAGTTTGGGCACTCAGTCTCTAAAAGGTTTGCCATCACTGATATAGGGGCTTTACTGTCAAAGTGCTGAGAAGAACAGGTTATGGTAACCGGAGACTTGAAATTTGGGTCTCCAGGCTTCATTTCAGCAAGGGAGTGGAAGCAGTTGATTTCTTGAAGGTAACCATTTCCATTTCTTTCCGTAATTCTAGACAGATAAAAATCTGCCTAGAATTACAGTTTGTGAACTAACTGTAATACATTTGAATGCATTGGGGGAATGGTTGAAGTTGAGGAAGGGAAAGGGAATTGGAAGTCTTCAGGAAGCAAATCTTTCCCCATCCTTAGAAGACAAAGAAAATGAATTCATATTAGCCCCAAATATAATGATTTAAAGTTGATTTTATTTTATTTTTTTAGTTCAGGAGAGTTAATGGTAATGTGAGATTCCCAAAGTTTCCTGGTCCCATTCCTAGCCTTAAACGCCACTATTATCCCTCCCAAATGGGCTAAAATATTTGGACCCGTCTGTTTCATTCCCCAGAAGATCTAGAAGAAGATCCTCTAGAAGGCTAGGAGGCTGTATTGTAGCCATGAATTCTCAAAAATTGCCCAATCTTATTTTAATGCTACAAGACAGAAGTCACTGATACAGCAGACAAAGACATTAATAGATTATCATGACATCTTCAAATCAAATTAAAATCTACAAGCAATTAAAAATTGCCAAAAAATATCATAAAATACTAAATATAATTTTAGGCAAGTGTTAATCTCATGGGATTTCAGTATTCTCATATGACGATACAAGATTTTACTTGTTAGATTTTAATATTTTGACATTCTTAAAATGAGATTGCTTGTTCTCGTAAGTTTTAAATATATTTTTATTTTCTTTGGAGTCTGTACAAGAGAATGTGTGATAGTAGCTGAATAGATTGTCAAACTCTACTGAAAGGCTAAATTACTGTCTTTTACCTATTGCCTACAGCTGCAATACTGAATATTCACACACATATTCACAACCCTAGTTCTCCTTGTCCAGTTTTCATTTTGAGAAAGCTAGTAAACATTGAGTGGTCCACAGAAATATTTCTGAGAAAAAATATGCCATCATGGCTGTGCCTGCTAAAATATGTATTTTTCTTCATTGTGCTTTGATTCCTAAAATTTACATGATTCAGAATCTTTTCTGTCAAATAGTTGTATTTTTCAAAAGCTGTCAAAACAGCATGAGGTTTTTTTTAATTCCATCAGTTACATCAGTTCCAAAATTATACTTTAAATCCCAAAGAATATTAAATAAACATTTGTTTAACATCTGCAGTTCTTATGTAAGTAATTGATTGTAAGAATGGAAACCAGAGCAGCCTATTCTCCCATTATTCAATCATATTATCTTAATTATTTTTTCCTCCTTAAAAATGACTCAATAATACTCCAAATAAAAAAATAGCAAACTATGATCGTTTCAAAGAAAATCCTATTAAGTATCCATAAGAATGATTAGAAAGTTCCCCAACCACAATGGCATTAGATTGGGTGATTTAGTTTATTTGATTGCAGCTTTGGATAAATGTTTCAAAGTATTTTTATCACTGTTATTGGGAACTTGACAAAATCAAATATTATTATTTCCATTGTTACCCCATATTTATGGGGTGACAAAGCCCAGAATTGTTGAGAGTTAGCTGGCATATAAGTTTAGTAAATTGCTGTTGCTACTATTAATTTCATTTTATTTCTTGGAGCTCTTTATAACCTCTCGGCCAAGAGAGAAAGTGGCTCAGTCACCCAGTGAGCTTCCATAACTGAAGGTGATGTTAAACCTGTCCTAATCCAACATCTTATATCACAGGACTAAAGTGCCTTAACATTTCTGATGGAACTTCCAGAATGTCCTACAATATGAACAAAAAATTCAGTTTTGAATCCATTTCATAATGCTAAAGCATCAGGAACATATGGAGCAAATCATTTACACAACTCATGTATGTTGTTTCTCTGCTTCAAGTACCTAAGAACTTGGCCGATATTAGGTGCCATACATTTTTTATAATTACCAGCAAAATACAGGCAGCAAACTCCTTTGTATTCACCCTACAGATTTATTTATTTATTTATGAGACTTATATACCGCTTTAAGTGCAAGCACTCTAAGCGGTGTACACCAGTAAGCAATGTATATATATATTTACATTGCCCCCAACAATCTGGGTCCTCATTTTACCTACCCCGGAAGGATGGAAGGCTGAGTCAACCTTGAGCCGGTGAGATTTGAACCGCTGACCTGCTGAACACAGTCAGCTAAAGTAGCCTGCAGTACTGCACTCTAACTGCTGATGAGTTAGTAGTCCTCGACTTACACCCACAATTAAGTCCCAGATTTCCATTGCTAAGCAAGACAGTTGTTAAGTGACGTTTGTCCCATTTTACAACCTTTCTTGTCACAGTTGTTAGGCGAATCACTGCAATTGTTAGTAACACAGTGGTTAAGTGGCTTCCCCATTGACTTTACTTGTCAGAAGGCTGCAAAAGTCGATCACATGACCCTGGGACACTACAATCGTCATAAATATATGTCAGTTGCCAAGCATCCAAATTTTGATCACATGTCCTCAGGGATGCAGCAATGGTTGTAAGTGTGAAACTCACCTGCAAGTCACTTTTTTCAGTGCTGTTGTAACTACGAATGGTCACTAAACATAAGGTTGTAAGTACAATACTCTTTATTCCCCTGTAAGACCAGTAACTTACCTATTTGATAAACTCTGGGTAAACTTTTCCCATCACATGTTTTCCTTTTTATGTTATTCCTTTTATTCGACTTACGATCACAATTGAGCCCAAAATTTATATGATTGAGACATTTGTTAAATGGGTTTTGCCCCATTTTACAACCTTTCTTGCCACAGTTGTCAAGTGAATCACTGCAGTTGATAAGTTAGTAACCTGGTTGTTAAAGTGAATCTGGCTTCCCCATTGACTTTGCTTGCCAGAAGGTCGTAAAAGGGATAGCATGATCCTGGGACACTGCAAAAGTCATAAATATGAAGCAGTTGCCAAGCATCTGAATTTTGGATCGCATGATCATGCGGATGCTGCAAACATCGTAACTGTGAAATGGTCCTAAGTCCCTTTTTTCAGCGCTATTGTAACTAAGCAAACTTTTGTAAGTCAAGGTCTACCTGTACTCTTCTTTAGATTTTTCTTCCAATCTTGTGCTTTCCAGACTAATAATTATTCTTAAGTTGAAAACAATTCCTTCTGCCTAAGATAGATTGAATAGGAGGCATCGCATTTTTTTCTTCCCCCCCCCTCATTTTTTTAAGGAAGGGAAAAAGAGCATTAGGGTGCAATAAAGCATCATTACTCCAAAGCTAATACAAAATATTCCTCACATGGATAAGAAGAAACTAGAAATGCTGAATGCTCACATGGATGAGTAAAATCTAGAAATGCATATTTTACAAATGCCGAATACTATTGAAGCACAGTACTTTATTTTTCCTGTTTGCTTCCAAATTCCTAATATGGTTTATCCTTGCATGCTTATTTCTAATGTCATTTCTCTGCAGTGAAAGAACTGCAAAAGTTCATGATTAATTCTGCACAGATATTCAATGACTCACAAATTGTATTTGCAACATTTTAGTCAATAAACCATAATTAACGGAGTTTGGTCAGTGCATTAAAAATAAACAATGGCTAAATAATAAAACAGTGACTGGGTTCATATAACACACCAAGCAAAAACAAAATATACTATAGCTTAGAACTCTTCTATACAGCCACATTAATTTGCATTTCCTCAGTCCTTGAATCATCCCAAATATATGCTAATATAAATTTCATTCCTCTGATGATGGCCAAGTCCTATTGTGCATCATTTCTTGACAGGACAAATGAAGGAAAGGTAGTGATATATCCCCCAGCTCCATTTCTATTGCCACAAGCATCACTTTCTGGCAGGAAAAACAACCACAACAATCAGTAACTGACCTTGTGGCAGGATGAAATTAAATAGACAGATGCCTGGAATGTGGGATTCACATTGCCAAAGGGATAAATTGCCAGTACGGAGGCCTTAGTCTAGAGCAGAGCTTTTCAACCTTTTCACCGATTATACCACTTTTATAATATGGCAACATTCGAGTACCACCAGTTACCTAGCAAGGTGTCAAAAACTTGACCAAAAAAAAACCTCAGAAAAAAGTGATAAAGTACAGGTAATCCTTGACTTACAACAGTTTGCTTAGTGACTGTTCAAAGTTACAACGGCACTGAAAAAAGTGACTTGTGACCATTTTTCACACTTGTGACTGTTGTAGCATCCCCAGGGTCATGTGACTTACATTCGGATGCTTGGCAACCGATTTATATTTATGATGATCACATTGTTCCAGGGTCATGTGATCTCCTTTTGCAATCTTCTGACAAGCAAAGTTAGTGGGGAAACCAGATTCACTTAACAACCATGTTACTAATTTAACAACTGCAATGATTCACTTAACAACTGTGGCAAGAAAAGTCATAAAATGGGAAAAAGCTTATTTAATAAATTTCTCTCCCCCCTTTTATATCCAAGTTCCCTCCCTCCCTCCTTCCTTCCTTCCTTCCTTCCTTCCTTCCTTCCTTCCTTCCTTCCTTCCTTCCTTCCTTCCTTCCTTCCTTCCTCCTTTTTTTTTAAACTGCCAGAGGCTCCGGTAAGAGGTGGCAACAGGCAGGCAGTGGTGGGCAAAGTCTTCCCTTCCCCAGTCATTGCCTCTGCGTGGCTTGGCTCAGCTCACCTCTCCCAGACCTACGCATGTGTTTGTGTGTGTGCGAGTACACGCACCAGGATCAGTGCTGCTTTCCAGGTGATTGGTGTTTCTTTGGGGCTCAGCGGAAGCACCAGGATCAGCGCCAAGCTCCAGCTGGAGCCTGACGCTGATCCTGGTGCTTCTGCTGAGCCCTGACAGCACCGAAGAAGCACTGATCAGCTGGAAAGCGGTGCTGATCCTGGCGCATCTGCTGAGTCCTGACTGCCCCAAAGAAGCACCGATCAGCTGGAAAGCAGCACTGATCCTGGCGCTTCCGCTGAGTCCTGACAGCACCGAAGAAGCACTGATCAGCTGGAAAGCGGTGCTGATCCTAGCGCGTCTGCTGAGTCCTGACTGCCCCAAAGAAGCACCGATCAGCTGGAAAGCGGCGCTGATCCTGGCACTTCCGCTGAGTCCTGACAGCCCCAAAGAAGCACCGATCAGCTGGAAAGTGACACTGATCCTGGTGTTTCCACTGAGTCCTGACAGCCCTGCAGATGCAGCTGTCTCTCGCTCAGGCTTTTGCGGTGCTGCTGCCAGTTCAGCTCATTCCCCTCCCCCGCTACCACTTTTCTAGGATGGTCACGTACCACCTGCCAGGTGCCAATGTACCACAGTGAAAAGCCGGTTGAAAAGCCCTGGTCTAGAGATCTGTCACTCTGACTATTACTGAATGTAAACTGAGTGATATTCTGAGAAAGCGGATGAGAAGCTGGGCTGGAGGGAAAGATCCAGGACTTTTCTGAAACAACACTCCATAACTAAAAATAACTTTATTATGGGTTGCAGACCCAATCTGCACTGCATAAAAGAAAATATAAAATACAAACTGCAATATAACATAAACATGTAAAAATAATTTAAGCAGCAGGGCACAATGACAGAAAATAAAGTTAGTAGAGGATGCAACCAACAAATCTCTTACTTTGCCTTGCACCCCACCTCTAACCCTGGTCTAAGCAGTTTCTGATAAGAATTCAATATATTTGCCCAGATAGGCATGTAAACGTGCAAAACACCATCTCAACTGCCATTTGCTACAAGAAGTCCAGTTCTAATTTTGTTGCTGATATAATCTCTAGAGTATTTAACATGACTTACAGGCAGTCCTCACCTTACAATAGTAATGGAGCTTGCCCATCATGTCGTACTTTGTGATGGTCATTAATTGGGTCACTCATGTGACAGGCTCAATTTTATAACTTTTTAATGGCAATTGTTAAGGAAACCTATGGTCTGCCATGGCCTGATCTTTGGCCCCACAACCTTCCATAGGCTCTACTACTTTACCCTGGCACCTGAAAGAGGTAAAGGGTAAAGAGCCAAGTTTTAATGGTCTTCTGGAAGACTATCAGGGTGGGGGCTGCGGACTGTCAGGAGGAAGGTGTTCCATAAGGTAGGGACAGCCATGGAAAAAGCACACTTCCTAGGCCCCACTAGATAGCAACATTTCAGGAAGGGACTTGGGGCTTGCCTACCCTATCCAATCCAATCCTCAGTTAACAAAAATAATTGGGATTGGGATTGGCATAATTGGGCAATGTGGTCTTAAAGTATGACATCATGTGACTGCTGCTCTTAGCAATGGCAATCCTGGCACTCCCCATTGCCATCATTAAGCAAGGGGTGCAGGTCGTTAAGTGAGTCCTGGGTGGCTTGCAAGCAGGCTGGCAGACAGATAAGGTGTGAGCTGCACTGCAAGCATGGCAGGACCAGAGGTAGCTGCTGCTGTGTGGGAGAGGGGTGTGAGTGACTTACCAGAGTACTTGTGACCTTCCCTGCTAGCTTTCCCATTTACTTTGTGAGTAAGGAAGGTTGCAAATGGTGATCACACAACCATTTTCACCAGTACAAGGCAGTTGCCAAGGACCCAGATTGCAAATGTATGACTATGGGATGCTGGGATGTCCGGAACTTCTAGGACTGGCTGTAAGTACCACTTGTTGAATGCCGTCATAACTTCAAATGGTTGCTGAAGTAGTCATTAAACAAGGACTATTGTAACGATAGCAGAAGGAAATGTTTGTTTATTTATACAGTTGTTCTCACAACTCTGGATGGCTAATAGAATATTACAAATCAATACGAACATCCAAAAAGAACAATTAAAATAATCACAACAAGAACAGCATTGTCAAAACATTATGCAATATACAGTATAACATGCCAAAGCCCAATAAAAACAAAATTTCTCACTTGACCTCACCTAACACCTTAGCCCCAGTGCCTGAAGTAAAGCTGGGTTTTAAGTTTTTCCCATAGATTGACAAGGTCTGGGCTATCCAAATCTTGGGAACAATGCTATCCAGAATGCAGGGACCATGACAGAGAAGGGACGTCTTCTGGATCCCCTTAAATGATACTGCTTCATAGAAAGGACTTGTAACAGCCCATCCTGCTGGACCCAGTAAGATGAGCAGACATAATCAGAGAAAGGGGATCCCTCAAATAATGCACTCCTGTCCCATGTAGGGTTTTAATGGAGACTTTCAAGATATTGTATATATGCAGTTCCCGTCCTTTCTTCCAGTTATTTGACTGAATTATATGCTGCCATAAACAGGCTTTCATTTCAAAGAAATTTCTTTCTAATGTAATAGAGACTTTTAATGAGGTCAAAGTGAAAGTAGTAAAAAAAGACTACAGCCCAACTTGGAGGGATTTTTACATTTTCTTCTTTTTCTTTAAGATCTCAAGGAGAAGGATAAATTAAAAATAACTATGGAGCCACATCAATCAGCGAGTAAACCTTCAGGATGAGTTTAACACTTTATTCATTGCAAAATCCTTAGTTTAGATTTAGGTGCTGGGATGTGATAGATCAGAGAGGCAGATTTAGTAACTGTTTATTCATATGTTAGCTGTTAAGGCAAATTGAAATGATAAAAAGGCTTATGATAGCACCAACCACTCTAACTGGAGCGCTTTTAAACTGTTTTCCTTCTTTCTCTTCTCACGTTCTAATTGAAATCTACAGCTATATACCTCATCCTTTTAGAACAGGATTAAAATAAACACAAAAAGGGAGCCTGCATTGTTTTCGTAATGGTTTTATTTATTCATAATTTATTTGGAAAGCCTGGATCATTCTGATCAGAGATCAATGTAATACGCTTATGTTAAAATGCTGTTTGGCAGCTCTTCAGTCTCAATCCCCAACTAGAACATTCTTTCTCATCTAATACTTTCTCTTCAATTAATTTTCTTTACCCACAAATTCAAAATATACATTTGTAAGTAGGGTTTACAATGAAATGCCCCAGTATAGATTGGTCCTATTCACTATTGCATTCATTCAATTACAGTATGCCCTCCTCTATTGCACTCCATTCAGTACCTTATCTGCCTCTCCCTTCCCAGCGTTCTGTTGTCACTGTCACTCATTCCTTAATGGCAATTCTAAAGACTCCCTATTTAAAATAATTTATTTATTTATTTATGAGATTTATATACCGCTTTAAGTGCAAGCACTCTCTAAGCGGTGTACACCAGTAAGCAATGTATATATATATATATTTACATTGCCCCCAACAATCTGGGTCCTCATTTTACCTACCCCAGAAGGATGGAAGGCTGAGTCAACCTTGAGTCGGTGAGATTTGAACCGCTGACCTGCTGAACAGTCAGCTAAAGTGGCCTGCAGTACTGCACTCTAACTGCTGCGCCACCTCGGCTCACCTAATGATAGTTCTGCAAACTTTGGAGAAATCCTGCTGATAATACACGAAGGTGTCACTTAAAATATAGAAAATATCAACATTCAAGTTGGAACACAAGATCAGGAAATAGGTATAGCATAACTTTAAATATTATTCAAAATTACATTTCTGATGTAAAGATTTAAAAATATATAGGCTTATTTGGACAAATTATGTACATCTCGTTTAGAGAGAACTATCAATTAATAGCAATTTGACTTCCAAAACTAAAGCTTCTGAAGGGAACCAGTCCTCTTTAAGGAACTATAGAACCCTGGTGGTGCAGTGGTTAGAATGTGGTACTGCAGACTACTTCTGCTGACCGCCAGCAGTTCGGCAGTTCGATTCTCACTGGCTCCAGGTTGACTCTGCCTTTCATCCTTCTGAGGTCGGTAAAATGAGGACCCAGATTCTTGGGGGCAATATGGTGACTCTGTAAACCTCTTAGAGAGGGCTGTAAAGCACTGTGAAGCGGTATATAAGTCTAACTGCTATTGCTATAGTAGAAATCTCAGAAGAAAAGCACTTTGGAGTACATCCCTTTTTCATATGTGCATGTTTTGTTCATTGATTACCAGTGGCTTATGGATTAATATAAACTTATTTCTTATGCTTTTGTTTTGTACAAACTATTTTAATATAGCCTGATTCATCTTAAATCCTTAATCTCAAAGTTAGCCATCTGGTGTAGGGAGATAGACTGAAATGATTAGGGGTATCTTCTTTATTCATTATCTCTTTATTTGTGAAATGTCCTTGACATAAACTTTATGCCAATGCCTGGGAAAATACAGCTCTCTTCTCTCTTTCTCTCTCATTTTCTCAAATTAAGAGAAGTGATTAATTAAGAGGTACATGTTCTCTAAATTATACCTAAATCTGAACTTCCATGGGATTCTGGGAAAGTCAGTTTTGGGGTTTATCTGCTATAATCTTAAAGTACTTATATTTCATACACTTCCAATATATAATTTAGTGTTACCCACTTGAATGTTATTGTATCCAATCTTCCTACCTGCCACCTCAAAGCAAAACAGAAACAATAAGAAAAATGTAATCCATACTAAGCTTTGTAACCCTCCTCTCTCTTAAAATGCATTTTGCCTCCCATATCACTATTATGATTTGAGAAATATTCTGATATTCAGGAACAAAGTATTTAAATCTAAAAGGAGAAATTATTAGTAGCACCTAGAAAAATTACAAACCTAAGGCATAAAAGGCCACTAGGAAATAAATGAACAAATATAAAATTTACATGGATTATTGTTTGTATGTTGACCTTGCCATACTAAAAATCATGGATTAATTGTCCCCAAACACCATGGAATGGATATCCTTCCCCAGGGAAATAAGGAATTGCAAAACCAGAGAAAGGACAGCATCCCCTGGGTCTGAAAATCTGAAATCAGATGATATAGTTAAGGCAGCACCATGATTCAGACAGCAACAGCATCTCACTTAGCACAGAAACATGATTCTAGAATGCTAGTTTGCTTCTCCAGGGGCCAACATTTACCCTTATTGACATGGGGAGCTGAAAATACTAGAAACTGGTAGAGAAATACATGTACAGCACAAGTTGCAGAGTGTGACTGACGAGGCATTCCATGGACAGGTATCATAGATGTTGGCTATTGTGCATATAACAGAGAAGAAATACCTTCATTCCCATCATGGGGATATGAAAGGGGAGACTGCCTACAATTCCATTGTACCACTGACAATCTCTTTGGAGGTTTCCAGGGGAGCATTTCTGATCAATGTGCAAAGAAAATGCTGCAACAGACGTGCCTGTGGTCCGAATCAACAAATGTAGCCTTCTTCATAATTTTATCTTGACAGCTGCTTCCTGTTATGGATGCACCACATCAATGAAGGCTTGTTCAATTCACATCTGGATCCAAAGAGAGACTTTGGCATTCACATTCACATGCATCCTTATTCAAAAATAAATATGACACTAACACAACTGCAAAATATATGTTTCAAACATTACAGCCTTTATGATTTTTAAACTTTTTTCTGCAGTTCAATTACAATATTTGTCAGCCATCCTTGAACCAGCAAAATGTTATACTAGCTTAACATTTCCTGTCCCTACTGCCACTCCCTATCCTTCCTCTGTTCTGTTTTGCTACTAGCCCTCACCAAATTTCAATAATTATTTTTGATAGATTATACCATTGCAAACTCCATCTGTCTGGTTTTTTTGTCTGCTTTTCAGAAGCAGGGTCTTCCTGAGTTTTCTACTGTAGAGGTCACTTTCAGTCAAAAAGCAATGGCTGGTGCAACTTGATACTGTTATACTTTGATCTTGGAAGTCAGCCAGGATATGTTTTGAAGTCTTCTTTCGTTCTTTCTCCAGCATTTGAACTACCCTTCTGTTTTAATTGTTGGTCGATTTTTCTCTTGTGGCAATGTCCAGGCTAGTTGACCATAGCCCATGGATCTTAAACTTGAAATTATTAGCCATCTTGGTCACAGGAAACAAGACTCATTGGAGATGGTTTTCTAGCCTTTCCTTTCCCAATGCTTGGTTATTCCCATCTTCCTTTCCTCATCAGACAACTCTCTGCTTTTCTTTTTCTTGTCTATAGTCACTGTGCTGCATACTGTACAAAGTGCCCAAGTATTTTTCTCCATTCTAATAGGCTGAGCAACTGATTATAAGATTGAAGACACCTGTGATTCCAGTTAAGGATTCTGCCTAACAGACCATTAACATGCAATGATGTATTTTAACTTCTAATGAGTACTAATAAGTACTGTATGCCCATGCCATTTTCATTATAAGAATATGCTAAGTCATACATCAGTTTCAAGGCATCTGCCCCTGGGACAGTGGACTAAAAATAATAGATGCCATTTCCTTGTATCACTTTCAACTTATTTCATGGAAACTGGTGACTCTTAAGAAAAAGCAGAGGGTATCAATACTTTTAGCCACATCTGTATATAATGAAATTTTAATAAACGATTCTAGATCTTCCTAGAATGGTTTTTTTGTTGTTGTTAAATAAATAGCAACACTGGGAGCAGCTCCATCTGGAGAAATGGCTGCATCCATTTGCATGTTAATTTTTTTCTAATTTGGCTTTTGTGAAGGGATTTCTGTATGATTAACCACATCAACTAATGCATCGATATTATAGGATTTTCTGATATTTATTAATAGAAATGTATGTGCAGTTTTTCAGCTTATTTTTAAAATCTTCTTCCAGGACTGTATACAACACACTAAAATCTCAGAATCGTTAAAAAAAAAAAATAGACAACACAACAGTATAACAGTTACAACAAATCCTATGCATTTTACTCCAAAATAAAGACTCTTCCTCACAACCATGTTAATGCACATTCTGCTCCTCCTCAAGGCAGCAGAAAAGTAGGCTAGTACAAATTCAATTGGTTTTACCATGTACTGCCACAGGAACAAGAATAACCAGCGGTGCTGTTCTGATTTTAATGTAGGGAATTAAAGGAAAGTGATTGATGGGTTCCTCTGACTTGGTTTCCGCTCATTAAGCGTCATAGGTGAGTGGGAAAAAATACGAATTGCTTTCCTTAATGTGTGGAGGAAAGGGTTGTGTGGAAAACAGGTGCTCATTCAATAGATTTAACCAGCTTTCAAATTGCCCAAGTCACGGGCCACAAGTGTGAAAATGCTTTGCATCTGATATTAGTGATAATTACTAATATTGGATCTAACATGATTTCAAGACATTGCTGCAAAAATAAAACTGTTGTGCATTTTACATAGAAGCCTCCAAATCCTACAATCTTCTGCCTAAATTCTCTGGATCTTAATAATTATCATTCACTTATAAAGCTATTTTCTTAGTTTAAATAAAATCTTAACTAGAAACTTACATTTTAGTCCTTTATATAGTTTATTTTACTTAAAATCGAAATTTTGACATTTTTAGTCCTCCTTTAGTGACTACAATTAAGAAAATTAGGACTGTCAATTTAGTCGCTAAGCAGAAAATTATGTGACTGTGACTGGGCTTATGATTTTGCAGTACTTCCCCTTCAGTTCAGTCAAGTAAAGCAGTCACTAAGTGAATAATCAAATGCCTGCAAATTATAATTTTATCTCTACCTCCCAAACACTATTTCTTTTATCTTTCAAGAACTGAACAACATTTTTAACAAAATGAGTACAAAATCAGACTTGTTCAAAGTCCTTCAAAATTATAGTCTTTTCTCATGTTTTTGGAAAAGTTGTATACATTGGGACAGCTGGTTGATGGTTGAGGATTGTCTCGATCTTCTATTCCTCCAGATGGAGAGGAGAATGAGGGAGGAACTATAGTCATGGTAGGAGTAACTTTCTTAAAGAAGCCACTAATTTTAGTTTGCACAAGTTTTTTTCTTTTTTCCTTCATATATTTCATGATAACACCTTAGGACAGTGGTTCTCAACCTTTTTAATGCCGTGACCCCCCCAACCGGTCGTAAGTCGAGGACTACTCAGCCGGTCGTAAGTCAAGGACTACCCAACCGATCGTAAATCGAGGACTTTCCCTGCCCGGGAGCGCCACGCATGCGTGGTGCCGCCCCGTGCTGGCCGAGGTGTAGCTGACAAGGGGCAGCGACGGCGCAGGACGGCCACCAGCTGGCCCAGCCCAAGGGAGGTAAGGCACCCACCGGGCCACACGCACGCCAGCAACCCTCCCTGCACCTGCCGGCCTTCCACCTCCCACCCCTGGCCCTCTTTTACTTACATTTTTAGTAGTTGCTCAGCAGGGAGGGGTGGAAACTTCCAGACAGCTCGCCTCCGCTGCAGACAACTTGCAGCACCATTTGCAGAATGGGACTTTTGGCGGGCTCAGCAGGGCAGAGACAGCCTGGACAATTCCTATTGGCTTTTGAAAGCCAATAGAATTAGACTCTATTCAAGAGAGTCTATTCTATTGGCTTTCAAAAGCCAATAGAATAAAAGGGAGTAGCACAGCTAAGGAAAAGGGGAAAAAAAAATGGCGGACTGCGTTGTTTGGTGACCCCTGTGAAATGGTCGTTCGACCCCCAAATGGGGTCGCGACCCAGAGGTTGAGAACCACTGCCTTAGGATTTCATGCATATCCTGATACACCTTTCCAAAATATTCTATATTTGGATCCATACTTTGTAATTTTGATAAATTTTGGTTAATACCCAAGAAAACATCAGCCAATGCTTTCACATTGAACTTTTTGGACTGAATTTCTACATTTTTTTCCTTTTCCTCCTCTGGTTGTTCTTCTGGTTCCTCCTCCTCCTCTTCTTCTTCCTCCTCTTCTGGTTCCTCCCCTGGTGGTTCCTCTTCCTCCTCTGGTTCTTCCTCTGGTTCTTCCTCCTCCTCCTCCTCTTCTTCCTCCTCCTCCTCTTCTTCTTCTTCCTCCTCCTCCTCTTCCTCCTCCTCTTCTTTGATCCTTCGTGCTTCCAATTCTTCTTTCAGTTCGATTAAATCTTCATTTGAAAGTTCTCCCTCAGTGTAGGCTATCAAACTTTTCACATCTTCAGCACTGACTTCTAAATCAAGGGATTTCATGAGGGTCAAAATTTCCTTATTTATTTCATCCAAATCTCTGTTATGGTCAAACCCTTGAAAATTATTTACCAGAGCAGGAAAACATTTTAAACACTTTTTCCAAATCCCTTGCATGCATTTCATAGTGACACCCTGCCACGCGGCTGCAATGTTTTTGATGCAATGGAGGATATTGTAGTTTTTCCAAAACTCACGCAATGTCACCCTCTTATCCTCCTCCATTACATCGATGGCTTTGACAAACATTGCACGTAAATAGTATGCTTTAAATATTGCGATAGCTCCCTGGTCCATAGGCTGTAAGAGAGGGGTGGTGTTTTTGGGTAGATAAACCACTTTTACATCTGGGTAGATATTGTGGAGATGTGGGGGATGTCCAGGTCTGTGGTCAAGGAGCAGGAGAATTTTAAAAGGAATCTTTTTTTGCAAGCAATATTCCTTTACTTGAGGTATAAAACAATTCATACACCAATCCTCAAAGAGGACTTGTGTCATCCAAGCCTTCTGATTGGATCGGTAATAAACAGGCAGTTTGCGCTTGCATACGTTTTTGAATGCACGATGGTTCCCCGATTTGTGGACCAGAAATGGCTTCAGCTTGAATCCAGAGACATTTCCACCCAATAGCAAGGTTACTTTCTCCTTAAATGTTTTATATCCAGGCATTGCTTTGGCCTCTTTGTGGATATAGGTCCGGTCTGGCATTTTTTTCCAGAATAACCAGGTTTCCTCCACATTGAATATCTGTTCAGGCAAATAGCTCCCCTTTGCAATAATATCATCAAGTTCATCCAGGAAACGTTTGGCAGCTTCATCAACACTTGCACCTTTACGTGACCTGCGTGTGCTATGGTAATTAAATCTTCGCTGAAACCGCATAAACCAGCCACGGCTGGCAGTGAACACTTCAGTACACTCCTGACCCGTTCTCTCCTTCAGTGTTGTGAAAATGCTGCGCGCCTTTGCCTGAATGAGAGAAAGGCTAATCGGAATCCTCTTTTGGATTTGATCTTCAATCCAAAGTAGTAGTAGTTTTTCTGTTTCGTGGATGAGGCCTGTTCGATGTCTTGTTATAATGGCATCTGTTCCTGATGCTCCTTTAATCGCTTTTTTGATCCTTTCCTTGTCCTTCAGAATAGTGGAGATGGTGGAATGGGCCAGCCCTTCTTCTTGTGCTATAATGTTTACCTTCTTCCCTTCGTCATGTGCTTTGATGATCTTCATTTTCAAATCAAGATTGATGGTTCTCCTTTGCTTCTTCATTCCTTCTTTAATTGAAGTGGAGCTCTTTCTCTTTCCTTTTGAAGACATTGCCAGCCAAAATAAGAGCCAGTTGCAAAGTACTGTAGATAGATAGAGACAGAACGGTTCAGAAGGATTTATCTTCAGTATTAGGATGGGGATGGATGGGGGCAGCAGTGTTGTAGTGCAAAAATGTATGTTTCTTATTTGCTAAAAAATTCTTTCTCCCATGAATGGCCACTACTAGCAGAAATGCATTTCACATTCACTTATTTACTATATTAAATATTTGTTTGTATACCCCAATTTTGTTCTTAACTGAATTCCTGCCCAGCTCCACCTGATCATTTTTTCCCTTAGTGTATAGTACCTGCAAGATTGAATCTGATTCTTGATAATGGGCAAGACTGAACTGTGAATGTTGACTGTACATACAATCCATTTGTGAAGAAAAGCCAAAGGTTCATAGGAAATTCAGGAGTTTAGAGAATAGACAGAATAGACTCCTATAGCAATATTGGTTCACAAGTATTTTATTCTCAGGTTGGTCTGTCATCTGCGTAAATCAGTTGTTTTCTCTCTCATACACACAAATCACTGTCACATATGAAGACAAGAGTGTACACTCAGAGTAGTTTTTGCCTAATGACCGCAATAGAGATCAGTCTCTTGGTCACTGACCAAATTGGTGATTAAACAACACCCAAGTGACTGTTTCATTTAATGACTGCAATCCCAGCACTCCCCACTGTGGTCATTTAAATGATCTCATGAATCCTTAAGTGAACAGAGTCCTCGCTGGCCGTGGAGGGATTTTGGGCTCCATGCATGCTTGGATTTCAGCTGCAGAGGTTCAAGCAGGCATGGAGTTGGGTGACCTTCTCTCCCTGCTCTCTGGGGGTCTCCATGAAGGCGGGGATTTTGGGCTTCATGCATACTTGGATTTCAGCTGCCGAGATGAGCAGGCATGAAATGGCAGGGATCTTTTTCAATCAGCCACCAGAGACATCTAGGCAGGTGACAGTGATTTGCAACCTTTCCATTGGCTTTCTGCAGAGACTGGCAGGGAAGATTACAAGTGGCAATCATGTGAACACAAGGCACTTGGCAACCAGTCTATATAGTTCCCTTCCAGAAAATAAGGATAGGAAAAGGGAACAGGAAAGGATAGGGAAAGGGAACAGGAAAGAGGGAAGAAAACTCAATTGAAATGAGGCAAGGAGAAGAAGGAAAAGGAAAAGAAGGAAAAAAGTCTGCTTAAGCATTAGGAAGCAGGTTCTTTTTTTTCTGAATTCAACCTTGAAGAAAGCAGGATTTTTTTTTTACTTTTTTACTTTTTTTACTGCAGTAATCAAACATAAAAAACTTTATTACTCCAATATATGTTGCCTTCATAGAGCTAAAAAATTGGATATCTTGCCTACATTGTATATGTAAAAAACTACTTGAACACATGCAAATTGATAGGCAGCTATCACTGAATACTGAGTAAAAATAGCCCATGCTTACTGACTGCCTCACGCAGCGACTTTTCAGAGTTACAGTGGAGTAACTTTCACATTATGATTTTCTATTTAGTTACCATGTTGCTTTAATTAGTGACCAAAGAGGAAATAAAATAAGCCCACATGATTTTCTACTTAGTGACTGCTGCTGGCCCCAAGTGTGGTCATTAAGTGAGAATAACAATGTATAAGAGCCAAATGCATGGGATTTTTTTTTAGATAAGATAGATCAATCCCCAAACAAAGGTTAGAACAGTGGTTCTCAACCTTTCTAATGCCGCGACCCCATAATACAGTTCCCCATGTTGTGGTGACCCCCAACCACTTATACATCACCAGGTGCCAGGGGCGTGGCCAAAGAAAAGGGGGGAAAAATGGTGGACAGCCTTGTTTGGCGACCCCCGTGAAATGGTCGTTTGACCCCAAATGGGGTCCCGACCCACAGGTTGAGAACCACTGGGTTAGAATGTTTTATAACAGTGATGGCGAATCTTTTAAAGACTGAGTGCCCAAACTGCAACCCAAAACCCATTTATGCATCGTCGGGTGCTGGGTGTGGCCCATTGGCTGGGTGTGGCCAATTGGGGGTGTGTGGCCCATTGGGTGGGCGTGGCTGTGGTGGTAACAGCAGACTGGGTGGGACTAAAAAGTTCAATCAATCAATTCCAACTTTGCAAGATCTTTTTTTTCCCACGAGAAGTTGAAATTAACTGATTGAACCTTTTTTTTTTTTTTGCACATAGCGGTGGAGACCTAAAGCGAAAAGGTTTTATAAAACCCAGCTGAAGGCCTAGGACTGGGGCGACGGCACGCGTGCCCACAGAGAGGGCTCTGAGTGCCGCCTCTGGCACCCGTGCCATAGGTTTGCCACCACTGTTTTATAATTTATCTCTTATCTATAAAATACTTCTGTTTGTATTTAGAAGAACTACAATACAGGTAGTCCTCAACTTACAATAATTCAGTTTTGTGACCTTCTGACAAGCAAAGTCAATGAGGAACCCAGATTCACTTAGCAACTGTGTCACTAACTTAACAATTGCAGTAATTCACTTAATACTGTCTCACTTAGAAAAATTTTGGGCTCAATTGTGCTCGTAAGTTGAAGACTACCTGTACTTAATAATACTGTATTAGCTCTGCTTATCATTAGCAAAAATGCATGCTAGTTGTTAAGTTTGCAAATAGTGATCATAAGTCTGAAGGATGCTGCGACTATTGCAAATGTGTGCCTTTATCACAGCTTTTTTTTTTTAGTAGCATGGTAACTGTGAAGGATCATAGCACAAGGCAGTTGGTAAGCAAGGCCTACCTGTATATTGTCTAGAATGACACATCAGGCCTTACAGAATTGCTGTAAATAAATAAAAATATCCACAGCTGTAAAATGTGACCTATTTGTAAAATTTATTTATTCTACTTAACAACAAATGTAACAATACTCTGCCGACGTGCATGTTATGCCCCTATTTGCCAGGATGAAATCAAGAAGGTGCCTACATCAACTCCTCGGGAGAGAAAAAAAAATCAGATAACAATTATGTCGAAATAAAGAATGCAAGCTAATATTCCTTTTCCAGAAGAAAAATATCAATAGCCCTGCTCCGCTCGCCCACTTCCCTTTGCAAACAAACCTTTCTCCGGAATGACAGGCATCCACCACCCCCTTACCTGCTCTTCTCCCAGCCCTTCCTTTCCACTGCACACTCCCCTTTAAAAAAAAAATGTAATCGGAGGTCACGGCAGATTCCACCCTCCCCTTTAACATCCGCTTCTCCCTTTGCCGGAAGGGGTAATGCTTGTCGGCGATACAGGAAGCGGATGAAGCTGGAACGCTCTTCCAGCCGAGAGACTAGCGCACGAGTGGGGCCGGCTGGGGTTGGAGGGGAGGGGTTCAGGAGGGTCTCTTCGCTGGAGGCGGCAGGAGTGCGGGGCGCGGCGGCTTTATGGCTCGGAACAGGAAGGTCCGGGGCTGAACTCCCTGCCCGTCCATGGACCTCGCGCCGGTGGCGGTAGCAGTCATAGCGGCCACTCAAGGGGCGCCGGGAGAAGACAGGGCAACGGTGGAGAAGTCGCCGGTTATCTACACCATGGAGAACAAGCCCATCGTTACCTGTGAGTGAGCTGGCAGGGAGGCGTGCGGCCGCGGCCGAGTCTGCTGCGGCAGGGTCGTTCCGTGCATCCCCCGCCCTGGGTCACCGGCGAGGGGCGGGAACCTTTGGCGCCGGGAAAGGCGGATTTTTTTTTGCGCGGGGGAAGGCGCTCATGTGTCGGGTGTCACTGCCTGGAGGTTTGGCTGCGGGTGTCCTGCGAGGTGTCGGGTCAACCTTATGGGGTTGACCGAAGAGCCGAGGTTTGCTTCAGCCTATAACACCGTGTACCACCGAGGCTCGGCTTACGGGACCGACGGTGCACGGGCACAGCCCTTGCCGAGGCTCTTTCTCTTCAGTGCTTGTTCAAATATTCCGCACGGGAGGCACTTTTTGGAGAAAAATCTATTCACACTTATTGTGCTTGGATGTCAAACGATTCTACACGTGTCTCTTTTAGCTAGAAGGATGGGTATATAATCAGATTCTTAGGAATCCCAAACCATGGACGTACCGAATATCTCAGCTTCACTTTTCCTCTCAGAGCAAAACAAACCTAGGAAAAGTGGGTTTGATAGAAAGGGAGTTGCTAAAGGAATTGTAGAAATCTGGTTTTGGGAAACTCAGATGGAAAGCGTTCATTGGCCCCAGATCTCTCAGTTGTATGATGTATACAACTATGGGAAATTTGCATTGTCAAGCCTTTTGCTATGTATTATTTACATATGAAAGTAGTAGGCTGATGTCCTAAGAAATGACAGGTTATCCTAACTGGCCTACTGTCATTTGGAGGGCTATGTTATAACTATTATAATGTAAAAAGATGGAAATGTTAAGAGCCTTTCCCACTTTTCAGTTTCAAGGTAGAGTGTTTTTATACCATCAGTTTTGCTATTGGTGGCACATTTTAAAGAGATAAACATAAGCAATAATGTAGATATATTTTGAAACAGAATAAATAATTCTCAATTTAGAAATATAACATGAGAAAGTTTAAGTCAAGATATATATTGTCCCACCATCTATATTTCTTCAAAATGAGCAGAGCAGAAATAATCTGAGTTATAGAAATAGAATAAAAATACATTTCTAGCAGGTTTTCATTCATGCGGAGTATTCAGTCTTACTATTTTAGCCCTGATGTTTTATAATGTTAAGTTAGTTTGTGATATGTGTGATGAACAATAATAGCTTGTCTAAAATGGGTGGTGGAAACATACTTTTTTGATTACTCCACTAGCTTACAATATTTCTAAGCTTATATTTATTGACTTCTTAGTAGCAAGTCTACTTGACAAACACCGATTGCTTGCATTTGGTTATGTGCATAAACATGTTTGTTTCTATCAGAGATTAGTCTGCATTTTTAATATAGTTATAGTTTTAGCTTCATTCTTTTTAATAAAAGACAGTACATTTCACATTTCCAATATAAAGACTAAAAGTTATAAGTGAAATCAAATTTTACTTTTGGTTGAATGTTAAGCCTTAAAACTTAGAAAAGACTATGTTTCACAGACATAAGTATACTGAAAAAAAGTCCTTACAAAGTAAAAGGGCTTCATATTATTTCAGCAATCCTTAACTCTTTAAGGTCTGCAAGGGAGAGAATGTCACTTCAGTATCCCATAACTGAGAAAGATATAGTGCATAGGTTTTCTTTGATTACCTGTCAGGGTTTTGTGATGCTGTCTTTCCTGGCTTCTTGTTATTATTTTTGGCCTGAACATGCCTTTTAACTCACAAATCCTGTCAATGAGTACGAAGGATTCCCCCCTCCCGCCCCTATCCTTGGTCCCACTTACCCAGCCAGCTCTGCCTAAGGTGCATGTAGGAGAAATTGTTTTCACAGGTAATTACTGCCACAATCTTTTTCTTTCCTCTCTCTCAACTAGGCAGATAGAATGCCTTTTAGTTTCTACTAGTTAAAGAAAACACAATATTATTTTAAAGCCATCAACCAGCAGTTAGTTTGAAAAGGCCTAGACCATCTGAATGAAGTGGACTGTCTGAATTAATCTTCTATTTCTTTCCCTGGAAAGACTGTAAAATCAAAAAGCTCAAGCAGGGTCTTGAGGCTAGTTAATCTCAAAGGGGAGAGGAGTTGTATTATCCAGGAATTTAGCTAAATGCTCCTGCGTTTTCTTACTAGCAGTTAAGATAGTTAAGACTTTTCTGGAATGGGGAGCTTACAAATAAAGTAAAATAAGATATTGAATTTCAGTTACTTGTATGTGTGTTTTGGTCTAACTAGGATTGCTCAAGCTTGTCTGCACCCATTACATAGTTTATTGAAATTAATGTTCATATTGTAGGAGAATAGCTATGTTAGACTACGATGGCAAAATTTAGGAATGTGATAACACTTTTTGCAACTAACTCTCCATTTTTACAGTATGTATGTATTTATTTATTTTAACCCACCTTTATTATTTTTATAATTATTATTTTTTATAAATAACAAAGCAGAAAACATACCTAATACTCCTTCCTCTTTCTATTTTCTCCATTTATGTGATTTATTTTTTATCTAAATCCAAAATAGGTTCTAGTTCATGTATAAAATATAAATACATCGCAAACACAATAATAATAATAAAGATTATTTAGAAGGCCAGATCCTGAAGTTGAAACTCAAATACTTTGGCCACCTAATGAGAAGGAAGGACTCACTGAAGAAGGGCCTAATGCTGGGAAAGATTGAAGGCAATAGAAGAAGGGGACGACAGAGAATGAGGTGGCTGGATGGAGTCACTGAAGCAGTAGGCGTGAGCTTAAATGGACTCCAGAAGATGGTAGAGGACAGGAAGGCCTGGAGGAACATTGTCCATGGGGTCGCGATGGGTCGGATACGACTTCGCAATTAACAACAACAAATAATAAAGATTAATTTTTGTCAGTAGTATAAGCAAATATTATTGTTATGCTAGTCAAAACCAGAAAGGGGAAACCATCAATTTATGTTATATATTAATCGAATGTAAACAGTTAGCAGAAAGTAATAATTATTGTCTAACATTACAAATAGTTTATGCCACAGGAAAACATAGGCCTTCTTTAAAAAGGTTGTCACATTTTCTGGAATTCAGGCTTAAATATCAGGAATATTCCTACTTTTAAAATTTCTGAAAACAATTCTCTAAGCAACAATCATAATTGCTCACGAATAGCTTCATTCCAAAGTGTCAACAGAGCATTAACATTAACACTAAAATATATTCCCATATATCTGTTTATTTACATTAAATATTATTCCAGAAAGATGTTAGTGATCCATATGACCCAATGAACTCTGAAATTTCTTACATCGCCAGCAGAGAAAATAATGATGCACGTCCTTTTGAATACATTCTTTGGAGAATCCAGTAAACTCAGAATAAGATATTTTGATGAATCAATTTTAAATTTTAAATTAAATGAAGCAAATTTAAAGTTTTTAAAAACTGCATGCATTGGTGTTCCATTATTGGGCGTTTCAGTTCTTTAATATGTGAACCATAAATGTCTTTAATGCTGCCTTTAAAAATGTTCCTTTGTTTTATATATGAAAGTTTAATTTCAGACATCAACTGCATCAAACACTTGGTCTCTAAAAGGTTCACCATCACTGGTATAGAGTTTCCTGCCTGAGCAGGGGGTTGGACTAACAGTGTTTCTCAACCTTGACAATTTTAAGGCATGTGGAACAACTCCCAGAATTCCACAGCCAGCAATGCTGGCTGTGGAATTCTGGGAGTTGAAGTCCACATGCCTTAAAATTGTCAAGGTTGAGAAACACTGGACTAGAAGATTTCCAAGGTCCCTTCCAACTCTATTATTATTATTACATATTACTTAAACTTGCTTTTAGTATAGTTTTTAAATTAAATTAGTAAGACATGTTCACAATTAGAGATAAATTTAAGTTACTGAAGATGGAGTTCTCAAAGTTGTCGAAGAAAATGAAATATAATTAGTATGCCTGTACCAGGACTACTATCTTACCATGAGCTCTGAAAATAATAGATTCTCTGTTTGCCCTGAAGGAAGCTTACTTTGACTATACCAAATTTTGGGAAATTTCTATTTGGGAAACTTGGAGGCAAACAGAAAAGGAAAACAGTTACAACTTAAAAAAAGAAAATCAACAAGGTCACATTTGCAGGAATCTAAATATTATAATCAAATGGAAATCAATGAATGGAGTTTTGAGGTATTGCAGTTATTAGCCATTGTGATTTATTCCATTCTTGGTTATTATATGGGCAAATGTTTGCTATCTCAACTTGTAGCTATTCAGTAATAGTGTTTTTATCTCATCCATTCAATTTATCTATTGTCTTTTTTAACTTTGTTAACCAAATAGTAGTTATTTTCCAGTCCATCATCTGCTTGCTTCAAGTGTCTAAAATATGTAAGTTTCTGCTTGCTGATGATTGTCTCACAGAAACTCTTGTTTATTTCTTCTAGGACTGAATGCTTGGTTTTTCTTTCAGTCCATAGTACTCTCGGTAACCGTCTTCAGCTACTTAATTTGAAGGCATTTATCTTTTTTCTTTCAGTCTTTTTCAGTGTTTACTGCCATTAATAACAATAACCATTCATAAAAAAACCTTTGATTTAACTAGTTTGATCTTTGTCCTAAAATATATTTATCAGTCATGATTTTACCAAAGTTTGCTATTTCCAGTTTCTTAGGAATAATCTCTTTATTTTGCCAGTACACTGTCTCTCCTTTAGCTATTCTTGAACTGGAAAAGAAATTAAACCAAACCAAAACTTTTCTGCTGCCAACTATAAATTCACTAAGTATGCTGACTGATATTAGTTTTGTTTTAATATTTTTACATTAACTCAGATTTTTCACTTTCTATTTTTCACTTTCATAATTAGCTCTTCTAAATATTTTTTGCCTTTAGCAAAAACATATCTACATAATCTACATAACTCGAATTGTTAGTATTTCTGCCAGTTTTAATCTCAAATCTCATCTTTTTCAATCCCACCATTTTTAAATATACACCCTGTATGAGATGTGGAGACAGTATTAGTCCTTGACTTAATTCCTTTCTTATTCTGGCTGGGCTTTGCAGTTTCTCCAGATGCATTTCTTACAGTAGTTTCTAATTTATGGTAAAGGTTTGTAAGAAGAATAAGTTATTCTAGTATATCCATTAGCCTTAATATGTTTCAGCTTTTGGCATGATCTATATAAAGATCTTGCTGTAGTCAATCAAACAAATGACTTCTTTAAAAAAATCTCTCCAATATCTATTTTAGATAACTAACATAAGATGGGTTATTAGGGAGAGATAAAGAAGTGGTTTTATATCTGTCTTTTGTCCTATGTCTTTTCAGCATATGACCATCTATTTTTCAGAGTCCGTAACTTTCTTGTTTGCCACATTTTGTAGTAAAATGTTTTTTATAGTGAGGAATATTGGATTTTTTAGGATTGGTCTTGCAGAATCTGCTCATTATTTTCAGTTCTTTGCCTGGTCCTTCTAATGAGGCTTATCAATGCATGATGCAACAAGAGCCTTTTATTAGTTGGACTATCACAGAATTTAATGCTGATTTGGGTTGAGAGATAGTAATTGGCCTAGTGAAGAATATTATATTTGTTTGTATTATAGTGAGGAATATAATATATTTTATAGATTCCTTATAAGAGGATACCTATGTGACAAATTTCAAATCAGTGCCTTAAGAGAATTTTGTGCAAAGAAAAAGTGATCGCAAACAGTACTTTCCACTATAAACTGATTGTCACTGACTTTTATAGATAGACTTTTATTTTCCTAAGTTTTCTAAAATATTAGGAACTGCCAAAACATGGTACTTTTAAAGGTATTTTCAATATTTTGGGAGGTAATTTGTTGTCTATATCTACAATATTTAACTTGCAAACTACATATTGGATGTGGAGTTTCATGGAGGACTTTGAACAAGATCATCTCCAGTGAGTTAATAAACATTCCCAGTTGTCCTATTTTTCTGGACTTAATGGATCTCACTGAAGAAGTAGACATAAACAATAGAGGAATTAAGCAATCATATGATAGTGTTAGCTTGTATGATATTTAAATATTTAAGTAAAGTACTAAACAATTGCAGGCTGATACAGGTTTTTTTGAAGGAACAGTTATAATTACCTCTTGTAAAATACTTTGCATGCTACTGATCTTAATAATATGCTACATCGCACAAATAAAGATTAATGTTTGATTTGTGGGTGTTCTGTGGCTGAATTGTAGCCACATTTTGGTTTGCTTATTATGGCTTAGTGCTTGTGTGAGTCTGGCCATTGTGGTTTCTAAAATAAATTATTAGGAATTTTAATGTAGGATATGACCTGGAGCCTTCATTAGACTGGGAAAGAAATTTTTATATATTTAGTATTTTCTTGCTGATATTTTTGCATTGTGAAAATCCTGTCTGCTGATTAATAATGTTACATAGCAGCAAGTTCATCAGCTTTATTTTTGTATTGGCTGCCTCCAATCTTTATGTAGTACAGCTTTCCATTTTGTTTAGAGTAATTGACACAAAATACTTACATCCCACTTAACCCCAAAATTTCTATTGCTAAGCAAGATAGTTCTTAAGTTTTGCCCCATTGTATGATCTTTCTTGCCATAGTTGTTAAGTGAATCATTGCAACTGTTAAGTTAATAACACAGTTGTTTAGTGAATCTGAGTTCCCTATTGACTTTGTTCTTCAGAAGGTCACAAAAGGTGATCACAAGACCCTGGGACACTGCAACCATCATAAATACATGCCAGTTGCCAAGCATCTGAATTTTGATCACGTGGCCATGGGCGTGCCACAATGGTCATAAGTTTGAAAAATGGTCATAAGTCATTGCCTTTGTAACTTTGAATTGTCACTAAACAAATGGTTGTAAGTCAAGAATTATCTGTACTTTAACTTGGATCTCCAGGATAATAGCATAACGTGTAAATTGATTACATTTCTATATTGTGCATTTTTAAGTACCATATTCTAATTTCTGTATTATTGTATCATTTTATATAAGTTGCTCCGTATGTTTTAAATGAATACATGAATTCATAAAAATTGTACACTATAAGGATTTCTTAATGAGAAGGTCAGCACTGTAGTGGCAGTGGAACTTATTAAACGCAGCTCTTCTTTCATTGATAGTTTTTCTGTGAAATCTGCTGTACCAGAGTTTAGGCAGGGTGAATGTGAGGTCCAGTGAATCAGCTGTCAACATAAAATCTGTAGACAACCATATACAAATAAATTGATATAGAAGAATTGATAGAAAAGAATAATTCCTTTAAAATAATTGAGATGTTCTAGAAGTACAGTAGACTCACTGTTAATAATCAAATATATATAACACAGGATTTATAATCTATACTTGATAAAATATAGTGATTTAAATTATTTTGTGTCATTATTGCTTATAACTTAATAAAAAGAACTTTGTTAGATTTTCACGTAGGGGAAAAATTACTTTCAGTTCAGGCAGCTCTAAAGGTAAAGATAGTCTCTTGCTTATCCTTCCGACCATTTTCCATGATGTAATTTGGCTTGATTTAAATCACTTTTTTGATTTTAGCAAGTATACATTATAAATAAGTTTCATGATTATAAATTTATAACGTTAAAACCATTTACTTGGCAGGGTCTTTGGAAATTTTTTCTATCTCTTTGTGGAGCAGCACCCAATTGACCTTTCCATTTTTCTGCAACTTCCGACAGATGTGCCTAGCCAATGCGAGGCTTAGCAGCCTCATGGCATTCTTCAATCAGGTCCTATTCTCACAATTTTTTGGAAGGCTCCATTTTTAAGGAGGCTCCATTTTAAGGAAAACAGCTAGGCTTAGAGAAAATGAAAGAGTGTCATCTGCATAAAGAAATATAGCATATGTTTGTTCCCAAGTTTTGGGAGCGAGTGGGCTATGTTATTCAAATAAGAAACCAGGGAGCTAGTATAACAATAGGCAGCAAAATTCAATCTCGCCTAGTGCCCTAGTATTTAATTTATTTGTAAAGTAGCCCTGAAATAGACTTTCAAGTGACAGTTGTCAAGGAACTTGTATGATAATTAAGTGTCTATAGTAGAATTCTTAAGCATAGACCATAGTTTAACTTAAAAATCAAACTGATTGCAAATTTAAAATCTACACAACTTTCATACAAGGCTTGAACCTTAAGTGCTGCAAAATAGAAGTATGGCTTAAAAGACAGTAGTTACCCACACTAAAATCAGACTGCTTGGGAGATTACCTTATGGGATAGAATTTTTCAGTGATAGCATCTAGACAAGGGTGTCAAACTCAATTTCATTGAGGGCTGCATCAGCATTGCGGTTGCCCTCGGGGGGGGGAGTGGGTGTGGCTAGGGTGGGTGTGGCCTACTGGGTGGGCATGGATGGAGTGGGTGTGGCCTAATGAGTGGGCATGGCCAGCTATACATCGTTTGTGTCAAGGGGGCCTGTGGGGGCCTGGGCACGAGTGGGACAGATCTGAGGGTCTCTGGCAGAATGGGGTGGGACCAGGGCAAGTGCTGAGGCATGGTCCATTGGAGGAGCCTCACAGAAAAGAAACGCAGCTGGAGAGGTGTCACCCTTCGTGAGGAATGAAGAAATGCACCATTTCTGCCTGGAAGGCAGGCAGTGGGGCGCTTTCCTCACAGCATTGCACTTCTCATCAGATTCACGCCACCCGGCTCAGCTGTTGGCACTGTGAGGAGAGCGCCCAGCTGCCTGCCGAAACCGGGCAGGCTGGGAGCTGGGCGGCGTCCGCTTCTTTTTGGATTCGCACCCCTGGCTTAGCCTCTCGGCGCTGTGAGGAGAGCGCCCCACTGCCTGCTGAAACCTCTCCCCCAGAGCCCATCAAACCAAATATGTGAAGTAGGTGAGGGCCATTTGCTGGCCACTTCCAGGCGATGATGCATTTCTTCATTCCTCACAAAAGGTGACACCTCCCCAGCATGCACCCAGGGGATGGGGTTGACGCAGCAGGGGCTGATTCCTCACTGTTTCCAGACAGCCTTGTGGAGCTAAGACTGAATGCATTTCAGCATAGATGGCTACCACAAAATTGTACATTGGCTCCCAGCTGGCCTGGGCCAGGGCCAAGGCAGAGGGGGCCATTCCCTCACTGTTTCCAGGATGGCTTCGCGGGCCACATGAAACCACTTTGCGGGCTGCATCCGGTCCCTGGGCCTTGTGTTTGACATGTCTGATTTAGACTTTAATACTTTTTTTTTTAAGCTTGCATCTTGGTAGACTTTTATTTATTGACCAGGAATAGGATAGCATTGCCAAGAACAGGATGACAGTCCAAAGTATGCCACTATTGAAAAATATATTTAGAGAGTCCTTCCCCTATTTAGTTTTCATATCAAATCTAGCTTTGGGCAAGCTGCTCTGATGTGCCATCTGCCTATACTAGGTACGTATCCAATCTACTGTATTTAATAGTAAATTGTCTTTTCATATGCAATATTATGCATGTACAGAACAGCGTATTTTGTTTTATTAAAGTTTATTATAAAATATAAATAACAAAGATCATAAAGGAACAGAGGAAAGTAGTGCAAGATAAAGAGGAAAAAAAATAGTGACTTCCAATTTTTTTTCAGTGCAATAGAGTACATGTTACAACCTCAGATTTTGCTTTACATATTTAGTAAGTAATAGCCATTTAGAGTTAATCTAATCAAAGTTTCATTTTTTTCTGTTTGAAGCATAACGTTCAGAAGCTGTTTCTAAATGGAAACAAAACTGGATGAGTTCTTTAATTAAGAACAGTTAATTTTGCCATCTCTGCCAATTCCATCACTTTTTCCTTCCATTCTTCCATTATGGAAATTGGCATGTCTTTTCATTTTTGCACATATAGGATTTTCACTCATATAATAATAAAGTTCTGAATTTTCTTTCAATTTCTTTAGCCAATAACCTTAAAAGAAAAAAAAATCTGCTTTCAGTGTTGTATTTCTTGTAAGAATCTTCTGAATCAAAACAAAAATCTGGCTTCAGTATTTCTTTGCTTTATCACAGGTTCACCAGTGATGATAGAAAGTACTTTCTTCACAGTTACTTTTCTAACAGATACTGTATTTGATACACCTTTATACATCTTTGACAATGTTTCAGGTGTTAGATATCTATTATTTACAGAGCAGCATTCTTAATTGTCCTTGTCATACAAATTTCATAATATGCAATATATGTATGTTAGGGGCAAAGTTAGCCTAAAATAGATAATGGCACAATGCATAAAGGGTTAACATACAAGCCGAGAGTTCTAGTTACTGCTTTTGCTACTGTGAATTCTACTTTCATTCATCCATTCATTTATTTAGTATCCCACCATTATTATTTTTATAAATAACTCAAGGAAGTGAACTTATCTAACACCCCTTTCTCCTCCAATTTTCCCCACAACAATCCTATGAGGTGACTTGGGCTAAGAGAGAGTGACTGGACCAAAATGACCCAGTCGACTTTCATGGCTCAGGTGGGACTTGTATTCCCAGTTTCCCACTTTATAGCCTGATACCTTAAATACTAGACCAAACAACTTTTTACTGTGGACAACAAAAGAATAGCCCAGTTGCATTTAGTTTTGCTCCTCTTCCAATGATCTACATGCTTTAGTATTGGTATTTGAATTGCATGGTACAATATCTGACATATGATCTTGTGAATGGGACTGTTGTGATTTAAATGTCAGAGCCGACAGGTTTGGGCATGTTACGCAGAGTATTATGTAGTAGATGATATACTGTTAAAATTATGCTGTGAGTTTATAACTTTCATTTTGAAACACTAAGATTGTGTGTGTATATGTTTGTGTAGCAAATATAATTTTGCAGGTCAGATTGCCTGTAATGATGTTTTGTATTTCAGTTCATATCTGTCTCAGTCAACAGGAGAATGTCAGGAAGTCGATGGTCAGAACTTCTCAGGGGCATAAAGTAGCTTATAAATATTGTATTTAAAGCTTTCTCAGTAATAATCAAGAAAAAATTTTCTTAAGCCAAAAAGAAAAACACATTTCTGCTTTTCTTCCCTGAATAAGTGATCGTGGTCATATCTTTCAAGTCTAAAGAGGTTGGCTGATCAGCAAACTTACGTTTTGAAGGAGGATATATCAAATTGTTCTTTGCCCTTCCACCTTCCCTTACCTACATGTGAGCCACCCAGGGTTGTTTTAAGATGGGCAACCATACAAAATCAATCAATCAATCAAATACATACATACATACTTAGATACAGTACATATAAGGGCTATTTGCATTAATGGAAATAAAAATTATGCCACATATTGGAGCTTTTCTTTTTAGTATTAATTTTTTTACATATTTAATGGAAAAAAATTTCAATAAAACAAACCTAGGTGGATCAAAGGCTCGTGGTCTTTTCTGCTACCTATAACTAAGATGATCTTTGCGAACTATTTCAAAATTATTATCTTCTATCTAAATATTATTTAGTTTTAGCTGGTAAATATTGCTATTTCAAAAGATTTTTTAAAATGATTTGTTACTATAAAACAGTGGTGGCGAACCTATGGCACGTGTGCCAGAGGCGGCACTCAGAGCCCTCTCTGTGGACAAGCATGCCGTTGCCCCAGCAGAGTTCGCCAGAGTAGCGAGCACGTGGCGTTTGGAAGCGACAGGGCAGGAAGTGAGCAAGCAAGTGGTGTTGGCCCCCCAGGGATGCCACGCTCACCCAGTCTGCTGTGATCACTGCAGCCACACCCACCCAGTGGGCCACGCCCCCCCGAGGGCACCACAATGCAGATGCAGCCCTGGCACTTTGTGATAAATAAGTGGGTTTTGGGTTGCAGTTTGGGCACTCGGTCTCTAAAAGATTTGCCATCACTGCTATAGAAGTTCCTTTCTGAGTAGTTTATAAATATTTAAACTAAATAAATAGATTAGATTAGATTAGATTAGATTAGATAACCTTTATTGTCATTTTTTCCTCTGGGCACAACGACACACATTAAAAATGAAACTTAGTTGCTTGCTCTCAAAGTGTACACATACATAACACACATATAAAACATACTATATACAACATATGTATAGACCTATACTCTTACATATAAGTAACATATAAATATTAATCGCTATCCATCAAGAGGATGTGTAGCGTCCCAGAGAATCTTGTGGACCCTGCTCAAGCAACGCTTATGTGCTATGTCCTGGATGGAAGGGAGGGAATTGCCAATGTTCTTTTCAGCCATCCTCACCATTCTCTGCACTGCCTTCCTCTCTGAAGCAGTGATGCTTCTAAACTAGACTGTGATGCTGTATGACAAGATGCTCTCGATCGTCCCTCTGTAGAAAGTGGTAAGGATAGAGGAAGGATAGTTTTCAGTAATTATTTTCAGTGGCTTGTTGTAACTTCAGTAACCCATGACTATATAACTGCTGCTTTTATTCTGGTCAATATATTGCAATTAGAATGAATTATGCAACTTATTTTATAGAAAGAGATGTAAATTTGCTTCACCCAATTTATTTATGTTAGTTAAAAATCAGTAGCTGCGGGTTTTTTCTGGCCAAAAAGGTTTGGTTTATCTGTTGTCCATCTTTGTTCATGGAAACAGCTCCCTGATCACTAAATCTTTGTCCCCATATTTTTGGAAGATCAGAGTTGTGTTAATTCACATGGAAAATAGCAATTAACAAGATTGTACTCAAATCTCAGGTCTTGTCTGATACCCATTCTAATAACTTTGATCATACCCATGGTTCCATTCATTTCTCATTATGTAATGTTTTCATCTTTTTATTTTTATCTTTTTCTTTTTATCTCTGAAAAGAAGAGAATATTTTGAAAAAATATTATTTAGTTTTTGAACAATTTATATTTAAAGTTTAAGATATTATTTAGAAGTATAATTAGAAGTATAATTATTATTACCTTTTTTTTCTTTTTTTTCTTTTTTTTCTTCTTGTTTCTTTTTTTTCCCCTCTTTCTGTTTTCTATATATATTGGTGTTAAAGTATTTTATAATTTGTTTAATGACTATAATCAAATTTGTTTATGGTTTATTGGTGTTTAAATTTTTTCTTTTAAGTTTTAATTAAGCCTGTATTCAGCTCTGGGAAGATGGGGGGAGGGTATTGGGGTGGGTTGGGAGGGTTTGGGGAAGGGAATTTTATTGTAAAATTTTAAAAAAAATTAATAAAAAAAGAAGAGAATATTTTGCACGATCTCTAATTTTTATGTTATTTTATCAATATTTATAGATTTCCGTATATAATTCTGAGGATGCCTTTCATTAAGGACAGTGTTAGGATTACATTTTAATAATAGCCCAAACAGTAAAATATGTTCCATGAAAAATCCATCAAGTAACAGGAAATAAAACTAATCCATATTAATTGCCATCTGAAAAACATGGAATTTTGCTTTAGGCCTCCAAGGCTAGGTGAGCAAGGACAGTACCATCCAGGACTCTTGATTTTTTTCTAATAAGAAAATGAGTTTTCAAGGCTGTGATAAGCCACAGACCAGGCATAAAGTATATATCTTTTCAGGCAGTTGGAGAATTGCTAAGTGTATGTTGGCAGTTCCTTGCTCTTGATAAGTGCAAAGCCTGAAATAAATTGAAAGTTTATGCCCTTATCAAAATATTTGAAAAAATATTGTGTTTGTTGCATATGCTTTGTACTTTTTACTTATATAGTACTGTAATGGGAAACAATTGCTTAAGTGACATTGAATATAAACAGTTCTCTTATTCAGCATCCATTTCTTCCAATCAAGGTTATTAAATATATTTGTTTTGTAATACTTAAAGATAACTTGGAAATAAAAGCTCAGTTGGAAAAACATCACAGCACTGGTCCAGAAATTTTATAATGGGCTACTAGAATAAATTATATTCAGATTTTTCATTTTATCTCAACTCTTTTCTGTAATGAAAAACCTTACATAGTCAAAATATATATCGACTGAGGAAGTTCTGTTTGTTTAGCTAATTGAAAAGAGAATTCTCAAGTGATAATCCTGTCATTTGATAAGTCATGATGCCAATTAATTCTTTGTTCCCTATGGTGCTGATCTATTACTGCTATGGCACCCTAAGCTAGGGTGTGAAATCACTATTTATGTATTCTGAGAGTTACGTAGGACACTCATTAAATACTTATTCCTACAGCATTCATTTTTACATTTCCTCATTCAAATCCAATTCTCACTTCTGTGTAATGAAATGAAAAAAGGAGCCCATTCTTATATACAACCATTTTTATGCTTTTGATAAACATTTCCTACAAGAAACTACATAAATATCCCTACTTTGTACCAACATTTGCTTGTCTTAAAATTTCTTAGAAGGAAATGAAGTAAAATGTGAATAGGAGATTTTTAGTTTGTCTAAACCTAAAAGACTTAATATATGTATCAAAAATATTAATAGAACCTAAATTATACCTTATTTAACAAAAATATTTTTAATTTACTGGACTGCATTGTGTTGTATAAAGTAAATTGTTTTCTAGAATTGCAGTGAGAATAATTCCATATTATTCTTATTGCCAACATCTTCAACATTGAAAACAAATTTATGTAGTGGATTGAAGATCTCATTTGCAATATATAAATACATTGCTTACTGACATAGCGCATGGACAATTTTAATGAAACATGGCCATCTTTAAATATTTTGTGTAAAGCTCTATATAACTATGTAATTCAAGACCTTATAAATAGACTTTGGATGTGGAGAGATCTTTCCTTTCCCCCTTTTCTTTGTTTTTTTCTGTTTACTTTAAATAAACTAACATTTCTCCATCCAGTTATTTAAATTTAAATTGTAGTAATTCAATTTTACTTGGTCTTAAGTTAATTTACAGATCTGTATTGCATCTTTGAATCCAATATTCATTTATTTGAGTTCTCAATCATGATACATCATTATCTTCATACAAAAGACCTACAAATTTATGTGTGTCTTGGCTATTAACAGAAGCTTTCTTTTATGCTTAATTTCATTAAACATCCAAGGAGATATCACAGTTCCTTGTGTTATTCCATCTATGTTTAATGTCTGTCTGTATTCACTAGCCAAACCTCAGCTCTACATTTCAATGCAACTTTCTGTATTGAAAGCCTTTTCACTTTATCATATACTTTGTGCTACATCAACAAGCTTACAGTGAATATTATTTCTCACTGACAGGTTGAAAAGGAAAACTCTGCTCTGCAATCTCTCAGCTTTGCATAAAGCTACTGAGCCCTTCCCAGATTGCCATAGCTTATGCTATTTCAATCAGAATTCTGCCAAACACATTTCAGATACCGTTAGCAAATTCAATTCCATGTATTTTTTAATTCATTCCTTTTGTATAAAGGAACAGTGGCAACCATCTTCTAATTATCTGAGATGCAGTCTTTATTCGTTAATGAGTTTGAAGAGCCATTGCATAAGTTAACCATATTCATTTTTAACATTTTCCAAGTATATCATCTATACCTGCCGTCCTTCCATTTTTTAACATTCCTACAGCGATTATTATTTCCATTTTATCAATCTTTTCTTGAACACTAAAATTCATAGTGCTTGCTTTTAGTTCTACTGACATTTTATGGTTATTCTGACAAGCCTCTAAAATATTTTTGACAGAATTCCCCCACTTTAGTTTCATTCCTAATTTCATTTCATTATTTTTATTCTTAATTTAATTCATGCTACTTGAGACTCCTTTTCATTAACTTCTGCAATATTGTTTGGGTGAAAATAAATGACATAATATCCAAATTATACAACTTTAAATATAATGTTCAATGGAGTTGAAAGTGCAATAGTTTACAGGTTCAAATTAAGGAAAAAAACTGGCTGCTACAGAGGTTTGGGCACTTTCCAATGGGTTCAGTGCGGCTTTTTTTTTTAATTGTAAAGTTTTTATGTATACAACTCAAGGACTACCTATCTTCTGTTTTTCTTTTTTTGTAATCTTAAACAATTTTTTGTCCTGAATGTTATTCTTCTATTAATTAATTTAGATATAGATGTATTTCTTTACATGGATAAAATCTACGAGCTGTCTGTATGGTTTTGTTTTCTAGCATCCTTATAAAAGAATGGTCAGAAATCATATTGAGCTCACATATAATAAATTATTTCCTGCTCGTATTAGAAGTACTCTCTCTTCTTTCTTCTTTTGTTCTTGGGGCTTGTCTTTTTTTTTCTTGGACTTATATCAGCAAAGAGGCTATTTCTGACTTTTCTATATCAGGGGTCCCCAACCCCTGGGCCATGGACCACTACCGGTTCATGGCCCATTGGGCCATGCAAGCGATGGGTAAGTGCGCAAAGCTTCATTTGCGCATGTGTGGGATTAAGCTGCACACGCAAAACCACCCAGTCCCTGCCGCTGGCGCTGGTCCATGGAGCCAAAAAGGTTGGGGACCACTGATCTATATGATTGCACATTTATCTGTAAAAGTTTAATATCTTCATTGAGAAATACAAATGCAAAAACAACTGGTATTTCTTTGAAAACATTGGCCAATGGTTATGCCAGTTTATCAAGATATCTAATACATATAGCTTTATTTTAAATACTTTATTTGAACAAAAATAATGTTCAGATTCTAATATTTTTGTCTCTTAGGTGCTGGTGATCAGAGCCTTTTCAGTTCTCTGTATCCAACACTTTCTCAGCAGCTCCCAAAAGAGCCCATGGAATGGAGACGGTAATACATTTTTTTTCACCATTCATATATTTATATACCACCAGTGTAAAGCAATTTATTGTACAGATAAAATCTATTCAAACATACAGTCAAAACAGCAAGCAATATTTTTTATTATAAAATAACAGTTAAGTGTTCTTTAATCTCTTGACATGAGTTGAGATAAGACCAAAAGCTAAGGATGAATGCATGTGGCAAGAAGATAGTTCTTTGTTGTGCTTAAAATAGATAAGTAGAACTGAAGTGAATTCTGGATTTAGTTCAGTAAATCTTTGGATATCATAAGCATATCATGTACAAAAATGTTATGTGTTAAAATAATTAAATGACAAAGTTTAATTGAGATAAGGCATGGAGATTTTAATGCATGTTTCTATGTTTTGGGAAAAACATTTGAGAATCATAAATAACCGGCAGAGCATTTTTTTCTTTCACTAGACACTTCTATAAATTTTAGTTTTTTATAAGAGAAAATTATATGAAATTTTATAAATTTGCATGACACTTTATATAAATTATTACATCTGCATATCCAAACTAAGTACCATTTCCTTCTTACCTTTTCTATACATATTTATCTGCATCCTGTCTGTTCTTGTTGCTTTGTTCAGTATACATGTTGGATATGAGCAAGCTGAGCTGGAGGACTAGATTATATGCACAATGAGTTTGAAGTCATTGTGTAGCCACAAGAGACCCAGCCCCCTGTGAATTCCGTTGACCCCTTATCTAGCACCAATTTAGCTTGGACCATTAGTTGCTCAGATTCTTGTGATAGGTAGCAAGAATAAACTCTTAGTGCTTTGAACTCAACTCCTGTTCCTGGTTATTTGGACCTGACAGTACCATCAACTAATGTAAGTGTTCTAAATATTATTCAGGTCATATGGACGGGCCCCTAAGATGATCCATCTGGAATCTAATTTTGTACAATTTAAAGAAGAGCTACTACCTAAAGAAGGGAACAAAGCTCTTCTGACATTTCCTTTTCTCCATATTTATTGGACAGAATGTTGTGTAAGTAATCTTGTGTGTTCAAAGCATAAATCTTACATATTTTGGTGGCTGAAGATATTGTATATTTGATTTTGTACCTTGCTGTATTTATATTATAAAATAAAACATTAAATTGTGAGACAATGGAAACATGCATCTATAAAGATGCACATAGTACACATGTGGGATAGGCAATTAAAAACAAATTGTTCTTATTTTAATCTATTTGTGGCCCGAGAAGATTTTCTTTGTGTAAAAATGATATTGACCTTTTTCTAATTCAGCTTGATAATTGTGAAAAATTTTCCTCCGATATTATCAAAAAAGCAGTTCAAGCTTATTTATCCAGCAAATGTAATCTTGTGATTCATCACGTATACCCTTAGGATACAGAAGTATATAAAGCTACTGTAAAAGATGACATCACTAAGTGGCAGAATGTTCTGAAAGTTCACAGTTCAATGGATTGGTTGATTGTTGTGGTTGAGTGTGATGCCAAGAAAAAAAACAAAACAAATATCCTTCCTCGAACGTCTATAGTAGATAAAATACGAAATGATTTCTGTAATAAGCAGAGTGACAGGTAAGATTTTTCATATTGTAACATAGATCTGTGGGTAATTATTGCTGAATATGCACTGAAAACTGAAGCAGTATGTTCTTAGTGCTTCTATCTAAGCCATTAACAGACTAAAATAACATGGGTTATTTATAAAGGAGATAAAGTTTAACTCCTTTATCATGTGAAAAATTAGTCTGGAGATTGCTAATTAATTCCTGCTTCGGGAATGTTTTATCTTTGAAAAGCAGTTATTAATTATGTAAACAAGCAAAATGTAACTATATAACAAATCATAATTATCAAAAATAAACAAATATGTTGCTAGAGAGACATCATTGTAATTGTTTGATTTTTCTAATTTTCTTTTGTTCCATTATGTTATTGTGATATTATTGGATTAATTTATCTACGATTTTGTAGTAATCACATGTATCTTTGTAACACACATTAAGAGTTTTGAATGTAGATTTTGTAGTGTGGTGATGTGAATGTATACAACAATTTATTAAACTTGTATGTTGTATAACTGATTGAGCGATTAAAAAAATCTTGAACTTTGAATTTAACTTCTTGGGAAATTATCATGAGAACAGCCAAAAAATAGAATGATTAAATGTTTGTTTATTATTGTGATATAAAGATAAGCATCATAAATGTTTACATTTACAAAATTGGGGTAGGAGTAGCCTCTAGTGAAAAAACTGTGCAGAAGAGTTATCTGAGAAAGTCAGCAACATATGACTGATGTGGTGCATTTCTTGAAGAAGAAAGAATTCTTAACCTTGATAACATCAGTAGCAATCATAAGTTAAAGACATGGGGCAGAAATGGGAAGGTGATCCCTTCTCTGGAAAAAGTGCCAAATTGGCTCAGGGGCATGTGCCGGTAAGCAAAAAGAAACTGTTCCATTTGATTGTGTAATTTTGATTGAAATATTCATTTATTCATCTTACTACAGATGTGTAGTTCTGTCTGATCCTTTGAAAGACACTTCCCGCTCTCAGGAATCCTGGAATGCCTTCTTGACAAAACTTAGGACACTTCTTCTCATGTCCTTTACCAAAAACCTAGGCAAATTTGAGGATGACATGAGAACTTTGAGAGAGAAGAGGACAGAACCAGGGTGGAGTTTTTGTGACTATTTTATGGTCCAGGTAAAGTAAAACAGTATATGGAAAAACAATTATTTAAAATAATATTTTTACATCACTTTGCTTTGCTACTCATGTAATAGAACCTTTTTATGGTAAAATATATTTTCTTAAAACGACTATAAGGTAAAATTACAAGCAAAAGCTCTGGTTTAGCATTGATTGCATAAGTAGCCAAACCAAAGTCAAACTGAGTTATTTATTAGAGAGCTTATAGCAGTGGTGACGAACCTATGGCACGTGTGCCAGAGGGGGCACTAAGAGCCCTCTCTGTGGGCACGCACACTGTCGCCCCAGCCCCACCTCCCCTCGGCCCCTTCCTCACCAGGAGGCCCCCGGAGGAGAGTTGCCCCCGGGCATGGCCCGCATAGAGCAGCATAGCCAAGGACATGGAGCTGGACAGCGAAGATGACTCCGCCCTTGCGCCCCGCCACGCAGAGATGATGCTGCAGAGTGTGGGTGGAGGGCGTGGCCACCATGGCACTGCTGGGATGCCTGGGTGATCTGTGGTGGGCCGTGGAGGCAGTGGGTGGCCCTGCGGGTGGGTGGGGTGGGGGCGTTTTTTGGGCACTTCACTGTGGTTCGCCTTCATTGGCTTATAGACTTCGTATTTAAACAATTGATTATGTTGTTGCAGCAGAGTAATAACATTTGCAAGGTTTTCCTGCAAAATTTAAGTTGCTGTTTGATTTTTTTTTCTGTTATAATCCTAGCTTATGTGTATATATGTGTGTGTATGTATGTATAATGTTTTTTTATTTGTATTAAAAGGAAGAATTGGCTTTCGTATTTGAAATGCTTCAGCAATTTGAAGATGCCCTGGTGCAATATGATGAGCTGGATGCCCTATTTTCTCAATATGTTGTCAATTTTGGTGCTGGTGGTAAGTAGCTAAAAAGTGTATTTCTGTATATGCTTGATTATTTTTCTTTTGCAACATTTCAGTAAATCTTTCTAAAAGACCATGGGAATTGTTTAAACTTGTTATTGGTAAAAACAAACAAACCACATTTTGGAAATATTCACATATTTTCACATGTTCTGTTCCTTATTGTGTATATTTGCTTGTCATAGATGGGGCAAATTGGTTGACTTTTTTTTGTCAGCCAGTGCGAAGCTGGAATGGGTTGGTTCTTCGTAAACCAATAGATATGGAAAAAAGAGAACTGATTCAAAACCAGGAAGCCACTCTGTTAGATCTGCGCAGTTACCTTTTTTCTCGTCAATGCACATTACTAATCTTTCTTCAGAGGCCATGGGAAGTATCTCAGCGAGCACTAGAACTTCTTCATAACTGTGTGCAAGAGCTAAAGCTTCTTGAAGTAAGTCTGGGTAATTCAATCCAACAAGTAAAGCTTAAGTCTCTATCATGTTTCATTTATGATAGGGTATAGAGATGATGTACAATTTCAAATAGGATTGCTAGCACTTAGTGATTTATGTTAATCACTAGTTTCAGAAGTTCCAGGAAGGAGATTATAGTTTTGTACAGAAATTATAATTGAATCATTTAAGTCGAAAAAGGTGAAATCGTTTTATAGCTCATTTTTATCTGCAATAATTGTCTTTTCACCTTTGAACCAACATTTGGCTGATGACTTGAGATTGGACAGGAAATTAATAGCTTGGTAAACTTAAATTTTATCTGAGAAAAACAATGTTGCCCATTAAGTAGTCTATAATAATTGTTTTATAAACAACCAAATGACTTTTTAAACAACTTATTCAGTCTTTGTTTGACAAAAATAAGTTGCGGCAGTGCAGGTACTCCTCAACTTATGACCACAATTGAGCCCAAAATTTATGTTGCTAAGCAAGAAATTTGTTAAGTAAATTTTGCCTCATTTTACGACTTTTCTTGCCACATTTGTTAAGCGAATCACTGCAGTTGTTATATTAGTAACATGGTTGTTAAGTGAATCTGGTTTCCTCATTGACTGCTTGTCAGAAAGTTGCAAAAGGTGATCACGTGATCCTGGGTTTCTGTAACTGTCATAAATGTGAGTCAGTTGTCAAGCATCTGAATGTATGGGGATGCTGCAACAGTCATAAGTGTGAAAAATGGTCAGAAGTCATTTTTTCAGTGCTGTTGCAACTTCAAATGGTCACTAAATGAACTGTTGTAACTTGAGGAGGACCTGTATTTTAAGTGAACTAAGTCAGATAGTGTTTATCACTTCCTAGGTATGAATATAAGATGAAGTCATTTTACCTCAGGGAAAAAAATGTGGAATGAATGTATAAAAATAAATATACATTTTTTTCTTCTGTGACTTTCTGTGATGTTTCTGATAATGTAGTTAGGAATGTGGTGGAGTTCATGGATGCCAGAAAATATAGAAACTTTAAAAAAAATATCTTTTGTTGCATTAGAAGCTGGCTGAGGAATTCTGGGAGTTGAAGTCCACAAGTCTTAAAAGTTGCCAAGGTTGAGAACCCTTGCATTAGAAGTTAAAAACTTTGCCTAGGGTCGGGATATGCAATCCGTGCCACTTTAGAAGTTTCTGAATTCCGCCTGTCCTGCATCGTTCAGTCTAGCGGCTGTAGTGGCTAGAAACTGTAATTAAGCGACTGTAATGCTGAAGTTTGCTTATTTCTTAAGGCCAGAGGAAAAGTATGGATTCAGTTCACAATAAGCTCAAAAGTGCTGCATTGTTACATTGTTTCCATTTTCTTTACAATTAACTTCATAAAGTTGGAAGTTATTTCTGCTCATATAGATTTTTTAGCCTTATAGTTCTAACTCTGACTGTGATTATCTCCATTTGGAAAAAAGTGATAAATTTTAAAGCATGGTCCCAGAAACAAATTTTCACTGCCTTATAAATAATGCCTGAATTGGAATCAGATGGGGGGGGGAATGACATATAAGGTGTCTGATTTATCTGGGTAGTAACTTAAAAGAACTGTATTAATAGAGAATAATTTAAAAAAGAAGAGTACAATAAAGCACACAACAGGCCCCAAAAGGCAGGAGTATCGCCTTTTACAATGGGGGACTTGTAAATTTATCTGGCATAATTGCAGAAGTTGGAATATTTAGTTGGGTTAGTAAAAATACATGAAGATATCTCGGAAAGAAGTTTGTAGGTAAATCTTTGAGTAAGAATCTGGGGCATAAGATTACATTTTACATGTTAAATAACAAAATGGAAGCGTTGACATGTAGAAGACTCACATTACCGCTTTTAATTTAACACGTTTTAAATTCAAAATTAGTTTTTATTTTAGTCCTATCTACTTTTGTGTGGTCTGTAGTATACTACTGAAAAACCAGAGGTTCTCTCGCCACGACTGCTGCTCTCCCCATCTTACACACCCAATTTGCAATGTATGGGGCTGTAGAAGCATAGCATGAGATTAAAAACGATAATCTTATTGATATTAGGCTCTTGGTCTAAATATTACATTTAAGAGCAACCATTTAAAATAATTTTTGATAAGTAATTCTTTGTTTTCTTCTGTTATATTTGGCACATATTTTGCCAGCTTTTGTCTGTGTAGGACTTTAGCATACTCTTAGAAAATAAGACTTGTTTACTTTTTAGCTGTCAATATCTGATGGCTGTCTGATTTGGATGAATCTCTTATTCTCTCTCTTAGTTTCTCTGACTGTCTTCCCCTATATCCCTTTTCCTTTTCTTCCTGCCTTCTTGGTGGCATTTTGGGTACTTGGACTTACATTCTTTCTTGCTTCTATTTATTTTTTTTTTAAAAATATATTGAATAATTCTTTATATTTAATTTAAAGAAACTAATTGCAACGTTATATTTCTGTCCTCTTCATTTAGCAACCAGTATTTTGTTCTGCACAGCTAGTTTTGTATTGTATGAGACACATTAAAATCTTTCAAAAATAATTTTTTGTTGTAAGTTATATTCTGTAATAATAAACTTCGTACTGATTGATCTCTTAACTGATTTTATTTTAAGGTCTCTGTTCCCCCTGGGGCTTTGGATTGTTGGGTCTTCTTAAGCTGCCTTGAGGTTTTACAAAGAATAGAAGGTTGTTGTGATCGGTCTCAAATTGATTCTAACGTTTCCCATACAGTTGGATTATGGAGTTATGCCACTGAAAAGGTGAGCAGAAGTAGGACTGTGACCAAAAAAAAAAAAAAAAAATCACATTTAAAATAGATTTAGAATAAGAAAGTATTCTATAATTTTTGTTAAAATCAAGATATCTTTAATTAAAAATATTCCTCTATATATAATTTTACCTTTGAAGTATTAAAGTTTTATTGATACAGTGATACGCTAATATATTGAATGGCAGAATATCTTATTTTCTTATTTGTATGGCTATGGTTCAAGTTAGTGTATCTAATTTCATCTGTCCAGTTGGCAACTTATTTTCTCTATGAAAACTCCCTCTCACACACATAAACAAACACTCTATCTAGATGATTATTATATACTAGATTATAAATGCTGAGAGAATTAGTATCATCTCAGTCATGCTACCCTATCAGTATGGCATTCTATTCTATACATCATGTGTTGTGTTTACATAGTTATGTTTACATAATTATATATTTATGTACAATCCAGTGTGTATGGAAACCAATTATGCAGCTATGCAAGTATATATATGTATAGATTATACATTCTGACAATATGGCATAGAGAATATGAATTTAGATTTAAGGTTCCACACAGATATATTCTTGTGCAGACGTCAGGGGAAGGTATGTGGCAAGCACAATTCTGTCCCCTTGCTACATCCAGTCTTCTATATCTCTGTAAAGCAGCTTCTTGAGCATGTAGGCTGTTCTTTATGGAGAGCAGCTGAATGGGAGAGTCATGGTTTTGTGATACACTTTGCTATAATTGCAAGTTTTTGTCCTCTGCCAGAATTTCTAATAATAGAATTTTTTTTAAAAAAACCATCTTCTTGAACTTAAAATTGTGATGCTAATCAGGAATTCGTATTCATCAGTTAATAAATGTACACCTAATGAGAGAACCCTAATGATTCAAATGAGTTATATAAGACCCGAGAGAAAGATTCTTTTTAAAAAGTCTGGTTCTAGTAGCCCAACTAAAGCAACTTAGCACTGCTCAATTTTCTTTAGTTTCCCTGAATAACTCTGAAATGTTTATGATGAAGATACTTAGCATATACAATATTCTCTTCTTAATCTCTGAAATCTGTTAATCTCAAACAAATATAAATTTGCCTTATAACAATCTTAATAGTTGGGTTTCTTTTACAAGATAATACATTTATCCTTTGAGAACATTATAATACATTTGTATATTTTTTTTCTATGTACTTTGAAAACCCAGCATGTCTGGCTTCACTCACAAATAGTTTTGTAAAATACAAAAATTAAGACCCATTTTATCTAATTCTAGCAGCATAGGAGTTGTGTCCAATTTCTTTGGTGCCTTCTGTGTTTCATAGGAAAGCCAAAAAAAACCCACTGCATCTTAAGGAACTTTAGCTTCAGTCATTACTGCACTTCCAATAGATGGCCTCATTATGTTTTGCTATATTCATCCTTCACAGACCATATTAAGGGTCTTGTCCTGCACACTGATTTTGGATATAGAAAAAAAATATAATATAGTGTTGGGCTTCTGCATCTTATTAATAAGCATATCTGTATCTTTAATTAGAATATCTGTATCTTTCATCTTTTGTACATGAGAGATGTTTGACTGTAAAGTAATGGAAATATGATTGTGCTGTGCCATGGCATAAAAACTTGTTTGTAAAACACCCTAATTTGGAAAGCTATTAAACATGAAAGAACCTTACTATTGAAAAGCTGACTGTTGTTTCTGAAACTTTTATGGAACTTGGTTTGAATAATTTTGTATTAAAATTTTACAAAGAAATTTAATTATTTATTCAATTTCTATAGCTGCTCATCTCAAACTCTGAACTTTTCTCTTAATTCTATTTACTTATATAGATTTAATCTCTCTCACACTCAAGATTTTTAATGCATCTTCGTTATTTAAGGCCCAAAAAATTATTTTTGGTTCCAAAACTAATGTTTTTTTCCAAAAAGTATTTATTATTGGAACGTTATAAAATTAATTTTGCTTTTATATCATATTTACCCATATAAAACATCACTTCAGTCAGTATGATGAGGTTTTGAAAAAAGGATTTGTTAAGAGGTCTATGTGTGTTAAATCTAATTGATCTTAAAATAATTTCCTAATTCTTAAAAATATCACTCTTGCAAGTTGCTCATATTTATTCTTTTGAAAAAAAAAATTTGTTTTTCAAATTTGCAAAATAAAGCTTTGCACATTTCAGTAAATTTCAGACAGTTAACTATGTTAAAATATTAAGAGGCAGATTTAAATGTTGTTAGCGTTTATTGAAACTTGTCAGTAACCGTCTTCTAAATTTTAACAAAAACTTCTAAGTTTTAAAAATATACATTATTACCATAAAATGAAGATACTTCATGTTTATAATTTTCTTACAGTTGAAATCTTTGGGGTACTTATGTGGACTTGTGAAAGAAAATGGTCCCAATTCAGAAGATCTTAACAGAACAGTTGATCTTTTGGCAGGACTTGGAGCTGAGCGTCCTGAAACAGGTATCAACGTATCTGCTTATGAAACAGGTTGATGCTTTTCAAGTAATAATTAATATTTAGAATCAATAGTTGTGCATTTGTTTGGATACACACTAGTGATTATTTCTTTTTAACATATTTTTATTCTGATTAAAATAAACTTGAGAAACTGAAGAGTATCCTCTTAAGATAAAGGAAGGTAGTTGGGGGTTGGACTAGATGACCTCCAAGGTCCCTTCCATCGTTGTTGTTGTTGTTATTGTTGTTGTTATTATTATTATTATTATTATTATTATTATTATTATTACCTTTGTTGGTTGGAGACAAAAGGCAAGGATCAGGATTCCTATTCCAAGGGGCGGGGATTCAAAGCATCTCCACTTCTAGAAAGGGCAGAATTCTACCAGTTTAAGGAGGTAAATAACTACATAGATCATCCACAGTAATCAGATCTTAATAGCCAGGGCAGAAAATAATAGATTCCCCCCCCCCTTGACCTAGTGCAGTGATGGCGAACCTTTTAGAGACCGAGTGCCCAAACTGCAACCCAAAACTCACTTATGCATCGTCGGGTGCTGGGTGGGGTGTGGCCCATTGGGTGGGCATGGCTGCGGTGGTAACGGCAGACTGGGTGGGACTAAAAAGTTCAATCAATCAATTCAAACTTTGCAAGATCTTGAAATCAGTTAAAATTGACTGATTGATTGAACCTTTTTTTTTTTTTTGCACACGACGGTGGAAGCCTAAAGCAAAAAGGTTTTATAAAACTCAGCTGAAGGCCTAGGACTCAGAGAGGGCTCTGAGTGCCGCCTCTGGCACCCTTCCATAGATTCGCCACCACTGACCTAGTGCTTTATGTTTTAATGCCTGAACTGAGGGAAATTTCTTGCTGTCATTGGTTCTTTTAGAATACCATTGATTGGATTGATCTCATACTCAACAAAGATACAATAAGCACTGGAAACTAGAAATTTTTATTTACTCTCCCTTCAGTACCCCAGAGAGAGTTTTATTCTATAAAATAAAAACACTATTTTACAAAAGGGAATATCTGTTTGGTTTATAGGCAAATATCTTATTGTTTGGTTTTTGCAGGACCCAATCTGGGTCTGTTGCCATGACCACAGGTTTTGTTTTCTGAGCTTTCAGACTTGTGCTGGAGCCTATCTTCAAGGAACTTCTCTCTAGCAGAGTGTATGCTGTTCTGTGTGTGGTATTTATATGGTGCCTGTTGTATGTAGCTTTTTAGATGTGATTGGGGTGAGTTGATCATTGGCTTTTAAATTGTTGGCTGTCCTTTGCTTGTGCTGCCAGCCCTCACCTTCTAAGTCAGTGTTTCTCAACCTTGACAATTTTAAGGCATGTGGACTTCAACTCCCAGAATTCCACAGCCAGCAATGCTGGCTATGGAATTCTGGGAGTTGAAGTCCACATGCCTTAAAATTGTCAAGGTTGAGAAACACTGTTCTAAGTACTTGATAGGCTGGTGGTAAATCAGCACTCCTGTTGAATAATGAGGGGCCTGTTTCCCAGGCTTTAATCACTTCCCTGGTTGTTTTAGTGCCTGCTTGTCCAACAACCTTAGTAGTTGTGTGTCCATGTTCATTGCAGTGTGAGGCTACCAATGAGTTTGGTGCTCCTCAGAAAGCTCAGAAAGCAAAACCTTTGGCCCGGTGACTGACCCAGATTGGGTCCTGCATCATTATCCTGGGACACGTATATCCACCTTCATTCATGTTTGGTTTCTATCTACAGGACTTTTTATTTTTTGATCCTTTTGTCTTGCTGGGCTTCTTCCATTTTTTTCCTCTCATTTTTTTCCCTTCTCCTCCAAAGCCTAGGTAGTATATGAGGGCAGGAGATGCCTTTTGTCTTCTGGACTGGAAAATCTTTTGCCTCCACAAGGCAACTGGCGAGGGGAGCCTAAAGGTGCTTTTCAAAAGGCAACTGGAACTTTCTTTTTTTTTCATTGAAAACATTTCACTTCTCATCCAAGAACCTTTTTCAGTTCAATCAAGAAGCTTCCTGGATGAGAAGTGGAAGGTTTTCAGGAAAAAAAACCCAAGAAAGTCCAGTTGCCTTTTGAAAAGCATCTTTGGGACAACCATGACCTGGATGATTGAGAATCTCCATAGACATTTGGGAAGGAAACACAACTCCTCTATCCCAGTTTCTCAGCTGATCCTCCTCCCTTTTTAAAAAAGCTTGGCATGGTTTGGCTTTGCTGCTTTAGCCTGTCAAGCTAACATCCCCACAGATGTTTCCCCCCCCCCAATCAGCAGGTGATTGTTTCTTTTCTCCTGGCCAGTTTTTCTCTCTGTCAAGTCATTTGTGCTTTATAATTCCAATCTACTTGCTCTTTCTCCCCCAGCCCATCCCCAGCATTTGAAATGTCAAAAATGTTTTATAGGCAATTGTACTGTCACAAATGTATTGTCCCAAGAGGGAGGGGCTTACAAAGGAGGGGAAATTGAGGAACATAGGTGCTTATAGTCCACATAGCAGTGCTTCTTTGATCCAAGAAAGGAACTGAAAGCCAAATCTGATATAAATGTAAAAACCATTTTTAACTTTCTACCTGTAATAGCTGGTGGCAGATTTCTATCTTTGCAAACGTAGCATGGATTTTTGTTGCAGAGATGCTTGTAGAACATTCCCCTTTAATGGAGGCTGTAGCATTATAATTACATCTGAGTTTCCTCCATCCATCAATAGTGAGAATTAAAATTGAAATCCTTAGCAGAAGACTTAGTGCAAAGCTGTGGATGATACTTTTGAATCTTATGTTTTCTATTATATTCTGTTTTGTTTCTGAAGCCAATACAGCACAGTCTCCTTATAAGAAACTCAAAGAAGCTTTATCATCTGTAGAAGCTTTTGAAAAGCATTATTTGGTAAGTATGGTTTATGTATTTATGCATTTATAAAATATGTTGAGGATGGTTAACTAGATAACTAGTATTTACAATAGTATTTTTAGATATGAATTAAAATCTCGTTTGAAAAGTAGCATAATTGTTAGCAGCTCAATCACTTTTAGTAAAATGACTATAGAGTGTAAAAATTTGGACATCCAAAATGAAACATCTCAGCTAACAACATCAATCAAAATGTCCACCCATCCCCAAATATTATATGTGTATGTGAATTCTGGAATTGAAACTAATTTAATTTTGTAGTCAACTGTTTCTTTTCAATATGCTCTTGGTAACACTTAGAAAGCTGAATAAATAAAAGTGCTCTGTCATTAAAAAGCTCATGGCATAAATGCTCTTTTTCACGATCCATGGAAAAGTAAATAAGAATAGATCAAATGCAAGTAGTAATTTTTCTTTAGGAATTCTAAGATTTGTAGCTCTGATTTGTTTACATGAAGTGAATACTGTTCCCTACAGAACAGTGGAGAAGATGTCAGGAAAGAAAAAAAAACTCAGAATGAGCTGAGCCTAGTAAAGGATACTAAGAACAAATGTTTCTTCAGATAGGTTTAAAGTAAAAAGATGAAAGAATCACACAGTGAATGTGGTAAGATACATAGAAGGTAGAATTACATAACTTTTATTTGGCTTGGTCTTTTCCATCAAGAGAAAATGTGTCCCATCAAGCAGTTGCAAGATGAGCAGGATCAATAGTTGAGACAGAGGTACTTGCTGACTCTGATTATATTTATTTTGAGTAAGTTTAAATTTCCAGGATTAGATGATTGGCATGATATTGTACTCAAAAGGATTGTGTCCTAGTGTAGAAGTAGATGGTATATAACTAGAGGAGAGTAAATACCCTGCTTAAATAGAGGGGGAAATGATCCAAGGAATTTGATGACTGAAAATCTTCAAGAACAGATCATAAAATGATTAAACTGTAAGCAGTTACCAACATTCAGCATAGATTTTAACTTCATAACGTTCTAATTTTTAAGCCAGTTACTTTTTTCTTTCTAGTGTTTTTCTGCAAGTGCAGGATCTGCCCTTTTCAGATCAATCAAATATCGATCCATTGGTTTTGACAAGAATTGATTGACTAGCTTGTCACCTGAGCCTTATGTCTTGTGCTGAGAGAGAGTGACTGGCCCAAAGTCACCCATGCCTAAGGTGGAACTAGAATCCACAGGCTCCTAATCTCTAGCCTGGCGCCTCAACCACGGGACCAAACTAGCTTTTTCAAGACATTTAAATGGTGACTTGAATACTTTAAATTTACAGAATCTTGGAGATCTGTTTGCTTAGACCTAGTTTAGGAATTCTATGTTCCTGAATTTAGCTAAATTAAACCTGATGTTAAACAAGGATGAGTCGTAACAGTATAGTGTATCCTCAGTCCTTTTGTTTCTTTTCCACAGGATCTTTCTCATGCTACTATTGAAATGTACAAAAATATTGGAAGAAATCGCTCAGCAAAGCTTGTTGGAAAGGATCTGGCAGAGTTTTACATGTATATAAACTTATTGGAATTGTTGCATATCGTAATATTCTGAAAAGGGTATCTCTAACTACTATGTGCATTTCACCTTTAACTGTAAAAGCACACTGTAGTGCTTTTGAATAGCTGGAGAACTGTAACTTCCAGGTTCCCTGCCCATATATTGGCAGAGGCTAAATATCCCATTGATTACAGGATGGTGCAGCCTTATTAAATATTAAAAGATAACATTTTCCAAACTATGTTTTATTCTGCTTTTGTAGCAGAATGAAATAGCACATATTCTTTATTGGGGGAAAATACTTAATTACTGCCAAACTATGCTGTTCTGATTGTTGAACCAGCAGTGTATTTGTCAGTTAAATATTTTATTGGTTATTATAATGGGCAAAAGAAGTCCTAAAGTATATTAAGGTGTGCACTTTTTATAAAGTTCTTGCTGATAAAATACACTGATCAATAGTTAAGTTAATGGCTTCTCTGTACAATACAAAGAAAATTACCTTAGATCTAGGATAGGGGATGAGAATACTTTTGTGATTTTGAAACTTTAAATGTTTTATTTGCATGTGAAGAAATGTGTAGGGAAGAATTTAATAGTCATTCTTTTTTTGTCTAGTAGTACATAGCCTACCATAAATTTGAAAATATTGTTCAGTTATATTCTAACTGGCTTTACATATTTAGTAGTGAATTTACTATACTAAATGAAGAATTTGCCACCTATCTGTTAGTTGATAGCTGTAATAGGTAGTAGCTAAAGAAAAGGGTTAACATACAAAAGCTATATATGAATGCATTTAATGTCTTTTCCTCTCTTCCTTTCCTCTTGGTGATTTTTTGTTCCTAAGGAAAAAGAAGAGTCCTCAAAAAGCTGAGGTTTATCTTCAAAGTGCACTAAAAACTTATCTTGCTGAAGGATGGACATTGCTTATTACCCATACACGGAAGCAACTAGCAGAATGCCAGAAGCATCTTGGACAAACTGAAAAGTATCCTTTTAAAAAAGAAATGGAAAATTGCTGATTATGTATGCTTGGATTTATTTTATTAAGTAAGGATGGGCAATAGACCCTGAAACACATCTGAGAGGAGCAGGATTATTAACTTCCAAAAGGCTGGGTGAGCTCATGTTGCTATGAAATTAAAGATAGATACCCTTTAATCAAACTTGACTCTTGGTAACTATGTGAGTTACATCAATGCAGTTCCTTTGGTAGCAGCATAAAAGCAGTTTGCCATAGACTTGACTTCCCATCTAGTTATCTTCTCCTGGGAGGCATTGATGGTTTCTCATGCAAATATTAAACAAGCCTGACTTTGCTTAGCTTCTGAGGGCAGACAGGTTCAAAAATGTAAATATATAGCACACTCATGAGTTTGAATAAACTCCTCCTGAGTCTATTTGAATTGGACTATTTATTGAAGTATTAGGACATGTTTTAAATGAATGCACAAATTGAAAACAAATGTTGATTTACAAATGGGAGATTACAATTGAGGAATCAGATTTTTAAGCCACTCTGAAAGTTACTAGTTTTGACTACAAATTGTTGAAAAGATTTATTGCTGCCTCTATTTCTAGTCTCCTCTCCAGTTGCTTAAAAGTTGTAGCTAAACCCTATCCTTGCCATTGAATCCCTGAAATGAACTCCAGGGTTTGTGGAGCCACAGACATATGTCTTCTTTTATTTATGCATTTATAGTTAAGTCAAGTGTAACGTGCAATACTAAGGTCATGGAAGCCTGCTATATCCTGATTTCCCTAACAATTATAGTAGATACATCCATTCTAAATGAAGCTAAGAAAAAATCATTTTCTAGCTAGGTATTATGTATCATGTTCCTTTAGTTATATATTTAATGTTTCAGAAAATAGGTATATATAATAATTTTTTATAGTTTTTAAAGATTTTCATATCAAATGTAATATGCTAGAAGAAGGGGATTATTTCAAAAATTGATATTTTTTTCTATAGATTCATTTTCACACACACATGCACACAGATAGTCCTTGATTTACAACCACAACTGAGCCCATAATTTCTCTTGCTAAATGAGACATTTGTTAAGCGAATTTTGCCCCATTTTACAACTTTTCTTGCCACAGTTGTTAGGGGAATCACTGCAGTTGTTAAATTAGTTACATTGTTAGGTAAATCTCTCTTTCTGGCCAGAAGGTTACAAAATGATTCTGGGACACTACAGCCTCATAAATACGAGTCAGTTGCCAATGTTTGAATATTGAACACATGACCATGGGGCTGCGCCAATGGTTGTGTGAAAAATGGTCATTTCACTTTTTTCAGTGCTGTAACTTTGAATGGTTACCAAATGAACTGTGGTAAATTGAGGACTACATCTGTGTGTATGTATGTATGTATGTATGTATGTATGTGTATGTATTATCTCTTTCTCTTTCTCCCATTTAATTGCTTTAAATACATATTTTCACATGTTTATATTTGAATCACAGTTTTAAATAAAGCATCAAGAATATATAGAGAATATAGAGAAAAAAGGTTTTTGCACTATTTCAGTGCAAAATCACTACTGCACTACTAAAATTATTGCATTATTATCTTTTTAGTATTTTTGATGAATGGAAGATAAAAGAATTAACTGATTTTTTAAATCAAGACTTGTATATACATTCTTTTCCCATCCTTCCTTATCTTGTGCCAGCTACCTTCAGACAAGCAGTCTTTTAGCTGGTGATAATAACTTAACTGAAGAAGAGCGGAAACATTTTTGCCAAGAAATACTAGATTTTGCCAAACAACCCTCAGAAACAGAAGGTAAGATCTGAGAGAATTTTATTGTCAAACTTCAAGCAAACTACTTTTAAAGCTATCAACTTCATTCAGTGAATGTCAAGATAATGGCTTAATTTTCTTAAGATTCTTGATTGTGCCTGCCTTTTATTTTGTTTGATAACATGTAATTTCAGGGCAGTTTAGTTTTAAATTCTATGTAAATCCATCAATTATATCACATTTATAAAAAATGACAATTCAATTTTAGATGGAATGTTTTTAGAGCAACATGTTTCTAGTCTTTACAGCAGAAAAAATACAGTTGAAGTACATGAGTAATATCTGTTGAAACCACAGAAGCCAGAAAAATGAGTGAATATATTTTCAAATAGGTTTGACTCAAAAGTTTTATACTTCCCTATAACTAGAACATACTAGAATAAAATGGTAAATGGCAAAATAGTTTGCATACAGCAAGAGAAAGAAAGCAGAGTATAATTTGCATAAGATATTAACTTTTCTAAATATTCATCCCCTTATTTTAATTTAGTTAACTTAAAGCTACTATTTATCTAAGTGTTTGATTCAGCAAAATGTAAGGTTAAAAATATTTTAGGTGTACTTAATGTTTTGTTCCAAACTGCAAGGCTTTGATTAAATTTTTTTGGTTTGAGGATCACTGAGGTAATGTATATTTATTGATTTTAATATATTTAAATGACTACACCAGGAATTTTTTTTACCTTAAGGTTATTATAACTAGATAAATAGAAATGTTGTTTTCAGTAGAACTGATCCTGCCAGCATAGTGTACCATAAATCCCATTTATATTTTATTCCCAGGGCAGAAAGTTATGCTTTCCATGCATTCCTTCGCACAGTTGAAGAATCTACATTTTGATCCTCCTAATGCTGTGGTTCATGTGGGTGGAACACTCTCTATTGAACTGACGCTGGTAAATCTGATGCCCATCTCAGTGAACGTGGATCATATTGCTATTAATGTCCATTTCAGCATTGAAAAAAATAGCTACCGGAAGACAGCTGAATGGCTTACAAAACACAAGATTTCCAATGGTATTATCAACTTTCCAAATGAAATTGTAGGTGTCTGTCTTTCAAGAAGTGGCTTACCAGGGCTGGAGTTGTATGAAATGTATGAGAGAAGCCCCTCGGACAATTCTTTGAACACAACAGGGATTATCTGCAAAAATGTGCATATGTTGTTACGAAGGCAGGAGAGCAGCTCTTCACTGGAAATACCTACAGGGCTGACTCTGGAGGATGGGGCCCACGTATTAAAATGTAGCAATTTAATACTGGAACCAGGGATCAATAAAATAACTTTCAGAACCCAGGTATGTTTTATACTTTTGCCAGACAGAAATATATAGTTTTGGATTATTTTCCTCAGTAAATTAATGAACAAATATAATGTTTTTGACTCACTTGTTTAATTAGATTCTTTTTATCTCATTTTAGAACTTGCATATAGATAGTATTTTAGCTCATATTTATGCAGAAACATTGAAAGTTCCAAGGGGTTCACAAGCTTTTAAATATCACTGTATTGCAGTGTTTCCCAAACTTGACAATTTTAAGGCATGTGGACTTCAACTCCCAGAATTCCACAGCCAGCAATGCTGAGTTGAATTCTGGGAGTTGAAGTCCACATGCCTTAAAATTGTCAAGTTTGGGAAACACTGCTGTATTGTATACATAAAAACATTGACCAATATAAGAAATAAATACAAACAAAAAGAGAAAAAAACAAAAAAAGCAAAGCAAACCCAAAACTCAGTTTGAAATCAATGAATATGAAACAAAAAAACACCCCATTCTTAAATCTGAAAATTCTCATGATATTGAGGGCCTGGTATAAAGGCCATCAAATAATAAATGGTCATAGGTGAAAATGTAATTATCAGTTATCAATTTAAACATGTATGTACATGAAATAGCACAATTCCTAATGCCCTGAATTCTTTATGCATGCATATTTTAGTAATATGGAACAGTAGATTAATTTTATTTTATCCATTCTTATAAATGAATTTGTGTAAAATAGAGCTGCACTATGGAGTCCATGTATGTGACTAGCTGGCCTATATGTGCTTTTCTTACTACATACAGCAGAACACATTTAGTTGAACTCAGTATTTATGGATGGAAGCAGAAATTAGATATTACTTCTCTTTAAATTAATGTGAGTTCACATTATTTAATATAAAAGTGCATATGAAGCTGTATTAGGTTCTTTTGCTCTGTTCATAAAAATATGGAATATACCAGTGGTTAAATGGATATCCCTTTGAGGATGAAAATGCATTCTGTTTGTGTAATTATATGCTGACCTTATATGCCAGGAGTCCCTAACCTGTGGACCATAGCCCACTACTGATTCATGGCCTATTTTCAACCGGGCCGTGTGAGTGGCTGGCTGGTACGTGTGTTCATGCACACACAGCCCCACTCATGCAAGCATTGCAGGTCCTTGGGGCTGCACTCCTGCAAGCGTTGTGGTCGCTCGGAGCTCCCCTCACAAGAGCATTGAGGGGGCTCACAGCCCAATTGCTCACGCTTACCCCTCCCACAAAACCATCCCCTCTTTCCCCCCTCCCCAGCCTGGTGCTATATGCTATCGGGAGATATAAATCTCTTGCTTTGTATAAATAGCCTTCAGTTAAACATTGAGACATTTTAATATATAAATACTTCAAATGTTCTCATAGGGCAAAGAACCTGGAACATATACACTCAGGCAGTTATGCATCTCAGTGGGCAAAATGCAATTTGCCCTACTTCATATTTATCCAATTGTGCAGTATGATGTCTATTCTCAGGAGCCACAGCTAAAAGTGGAACCATGTACTGGTAAGTAAATAATTAGAAGTTGCACTTTATTATTTCTTGTAGTTTTAAAATTATTTCTCAAACAGAAAAGCTGTAAACTAACTTGTGAGAACTAAGTTCTGTGTTGCTATCTTCCATTAATCATATATGTATGTATGTATGTATGTATGTATGTATGTAGGTCTTTGGTTATTCGGGTTTTCTCTCACGTCAAATTGGAAGTGTCTTGGCGACGTTTCGACGAAGTCTCATTCGTCATCTTCAGGCTGGTGTTTTCGGCTTCGTGCTTCTAGGAGCACGAATTGCTCCTAGAAGCACGAAGCCAAAAACACCAGCCTGAAGATGACGAATGAGACAGATGACGAATGAGACTTCGTCGAAACGTCGCCAAGACATTTCCAATTTGACGTGGGAGAAAACCCGAATAACCAAAGACCTACATACAAACACCTGCGAAAACTTCAGAAAATATATATATATATATATATATATATATATATATGGACCAAATGTAGTTGGATTGTTCCTAAGTGATAGCTTACATATACTTTAAAATGTTACTAGTTATCTGTTATACACATTTAAATCCTGAAAATAGTTATTGATGGTTACTAATGATTACAACATTTAAGCAGCTTCAGTGTTGAGAAAAAGTTTGTGAATTCTTTATATTTGTGAACGCTCCATTAATAGCAGTTTAAATCACAGATCTTATTAGAAGTCACAGTACTGCATTATTGCAGATAATTCTAAAGAGTTTACAAACTTTTCCTTACTGTTTTATTATTGTTGCTTTAAAGTCAAAAGTAAATATCATAGATTGATGAGTCTAGAGGAACTGGTAAATGAACTTCACTGCCATGTAATTGCCCTAAATATTTTTGAAAATTTGTATCTGTTACAATATATGAGAATATCCTAAAAATATGGAACATAATAGAATGAGTTCCTGCCACTGCTTTCATTCCCTGTGTTTACTGTGAAGGTTTAAGCTGTTTCTAGTGGATGAAAGTACAGCTCCTTCTTTATCTAATTCTAAAAGAAGAGGTTCTTCAAATAAACCCTGGTTGTAAAGCTGTTTGCTTGAGATCTTTCATAGATAATTAAATGAAGGTGAAACACTCGTGTGATAGGATTAGGTGATAGAAAACAGTATATTTGAGAACAGCATTTTATTGTTTTGTGAATGCTGAATTAATACCCATATGTGTAATAGAGTTGATATTCCTGGGGGTATTTGTAACATGGAAAATGATTTGGCTGGAAAGTGGTCAAAAATGTGGAAGCTGCAGTTTATTGTTTCTAATGGTAAGAGCATGCACTTGGAGGAAAAAAAATTCTCTGGCAGGGTACAATATTGGTAGAACAACAGAAGAGAAGAATTTAGGTGTGCTCATAGCAGGGGACTGCAAAGTGAGCAAACAGTGGCCAGGCAGCTGTGAAGGCAAGCAAAATTCTAGGATGCGTCATTAGAGCAATCACTAGCAAGAAAAAGGAGGTCATAATCCCACTGCATAGGGTATTAGTTAGACTCCATTTAGGAATACTGTGTCTGGTTCTAGACACCTAGAAACCTTATCAGGGCAGACTCAGTGGGCCACTAGGTCTTTTTCTGCCATCACCTTTCTATGTTTCTACAGGGAATTTGTGATTCTTTGTGGTGGTTCCAATATAACAGAATTATCGTTGTTTTCCTTGTGAGTGCTCTGTTTGTCCCTTTTGTGTGTCTGTTTTAGATAAACTGTTAATTCAGCAGTTACTGGGCACACTTTTTGAAGTTTTTGATGTACACTATCAAACTTGCCTGAGGAGAGAGATAGAATAGATAGATAGAATAGATAGATGGATGGATGGATGGATGGATGGATGGATGGATGATAGGTCTTTCTGAGCTCTTACAGGCACAGTATTGTATCTTTAAATGTTAATCTGTGATAAAAGATTAGAGATTAGACACATTAAAGCAGGTCTTATGCAGTTGATTCAGTAATATCCAAATTATGTTGTGCATGCAATGATTCCTTTGCCACACACCTTATTATCAATTTATTATTCTCCAGATAGCCTTTTGGCTGGCATTCCTCAGAAGGTAAAATTTACAGTGACTACTGGCCACTATACTATAAAGAATGGAGATGCACTACAACTAAGTAATGCTGATGCCATGCCTGTCTTGTACCATCCTGAGAGCAAAGCTGTGATTTATTCAAACACTCAAGGTATTTAGTTTTGTTATTACACTCAAAGTATTCAGTTTTGTTGCATTTTAATCCTATGGTAAAAGAGATTCCACATTATAAACAATCAATGAAATTGTAGATGTTAACACATAGCGCACTGCTTTCTTTAAGATCTTAATTTTTGTTGCATTTAACAATATTCTGTGACATTTACATTTTGCATTTTATTATGATTTGGTATAATATGTATATAGTTGCTCTTTGAGTGAGATGGACAGTCTCCAAATTTGATACATAAATTTATAAAAATAAATATAATTAGAATCAAATCTGTTTCTGAAGTTTTACTTCTCCTTTCTTCTTAGCAGTTTAAAACATAGGGATTAGAAGCATTAGAAAGCATTAGAAGCATTAAGTCTTAAAATTTATCCGCACATTTGTTGCTGTTGTCAATTGATGAGAATGTGTTTTCATAACGAATTCTCCATCTTAATGCCAACATGTTTCTGAAGTAGATTTGGTTGTAGGGTGATCTAGAGGGCAACTAGAGTTTTTCATAGGAAAACAAAATAAGCCCTCCTCATTTGAACTTGAAACTCAACTTCTGCAAGGCATAAGAACATGCATAGAATGCATAACCATAAAAAGCTTAAGAAATAAATCAATTTTGTATTAATAAAGTAATTTTATATACATATACATACATACCTACATACATACCTACATACATACATACATATGTATACACATTATGCATATGTGTGTATAAAAATTACTATATTAATAGAAAACCGATTTATACCAAATCATAATAATTTATACCAAATTATAAGCAACCAAGCAACCATTAGTAAAACATTTGAATTATTTGCCTGCAAAATAATACAACACACATGCAGCCTATTCTACATACATAACCTTTAATTTTTTCATAACAATAATTCAGAAAAATTTTGCTCAGCTATTTTTCAGACTAGCAAGGAATTTAATTCCTATTTTATTTTAAGTACTTAACTCCCACTTCAGCCTATCCAATCTAAAGCAATAGAATTTGGGGCATGGCTAATCACTAATGTGGTGCTGGCTAGTTGGAAAACACTTATTCTCTTTCTGCCTCCTTTCCCCCTCGAAACAGTTTCAGTGCTCAGAAGAAATAAAATAAATCTGTTGAAACACATGCTTTATTTCATGCTTGGAACATTCAAAACAGTTGCTTGGAGGTCAAAACAGGGTTTGCTTATATGTTACAAGCTGAATAATTAATTAATTAAGATATAAATTATAGTCTCTAATTTATATTTCCTACATTTGTAGAAAAGGTATCAGAAGCATCATTAACTGTTCGGTCATCTGAAAAAATCACCAGCATCAGTTTACCGATGGTTCCTGCTTATCATGTGATTACCTTTGAACTTGAAGTTTTATACTCGCCATCAGTCCCAATATGTATGATGGAAAATGAGAATCTATCAAGTAAAGAGTGTAGGAAAAAAAGCAAAGAGAAAGAGACATCTTACAATAGCATGACTACAATTGACCAAAAGGTAAGAAATTATGAATAAAGATTAATATTTAAATTAACTAAAAATGAAATTCAGATGTCAATATTATATTTCAAACTGGCAAATACTTCTATATTAATAGTCTGTTGCACAGCTTTTTTGATCCCTGGGGCTGTTTTGCTAATCTTACAATGTTTCTGTAATTGTTTTGCATTATTTTTGTTAAATATATAAACATTAATTCCTGAGAGAGTTTGAATACATTTTTAAGCTTGCTATTCCAATTAGCTTGCTTTAAAATAGTTATCTTGTGCATTTGATGCAGAGATGAAAGAATCACAAGACAATAAATCTATAATAAATAAATCCAGGATTCTGGATTGGAATGGATTGGATTGGATGGGAGGTGCTATGATACGCTACTCTATGCTATGCTCTTCACTTATTCTTCCATGTCCAAAATTGAAAAACAGTTAAATACAAAACTATTTGTATTTAAATAGAAATTTTAAGCAATATATCAGATGATTTTATTGTATGTTTCATATAGGTAACCATTGATTGTCCATGGTCAATTTACTCCACTATTATTTCACTTACCTTCAGTGTACCTTTTAAAGCCAAGCATTCCTTATTATCAGCAGGCACAAGGTAACTTACTCAAAATTCTCATTTTCTATTCCATCATAAAAGCTTTTCTTATCAAAACTATGAGTTAGGCAGTTTGAATGAGCAGGAAGGTTTGAAAATACTTTTTAACCCCAAGGCTGCCCTTGTGTCCTTTTATGATTTAAACTGCAACCTCAAACCTACAAACTTCCTTGGGGAGAAAGTTATATGAATTCAGTTTGACTCTTCTAAGTAGATATGTATAAATCCCATTCAAATGAGACCTTTGCTTAAAACATCATTTAGATTTAGTGACTATAATTTAATGTAAATTAGCATGTTTTCCTCATTTTTTAAAACTATTGTTTTCATTTGGTTAATTCTGCTGCAAAGATGTGCGCACACACACACACACACACACACACACACACAGAGTTAAATTATATAGCAATAACTCCTTGTAATAGTTACTTTTTTCTTATTTTAGGAAATATATACAAGTTTGTGTGCAGAACATGTCAGAAATCTGTTTTCAATTCTCTGACAATAATCTCAAAAGTTCTGACATTTACAAAGATTTAAGTCTTCAAGCTCTAAATCCTAAAGCTGAACAGGTAATTATTTCACATATATTTATTGTAATCATATAAAACCTGGATTTGAACTACAACTCAATTTCACTCATTTTTATACATCTTAAAAGTTAAAAATATCTTCATATATATGGCTTCAACAAAATCAAGTATTTATTTTAAAAAATGATTATGAAAGCTATCATTTTATTGTAATGCCTGAAAAGGATTTGGGAAGAACAAATGGAACCTCTCATCTAATGCACCTTTATGGAGAGACTATTAGCTTCAGTTTGGGCTGCTGTTTTTTCAATAATCTTACTGTAAATGCTACTGTGATTATTGGAGAAGCAGTTGAAAAGCAGCAATAGAGATGGAGTTTTGAAAAAGTATTGTGGACAAGTTCTTTTTTTTTTGACTAGTAATAGTTGAAAATTTGTTTCTGATAATTTGAAATGCAGTTTTCTATTAATACATTTATTTTGAATCCATTGAACTTCTTAAATACTTAGGACAAGAAGAAATTAAAAGACTAATGCTAATTGCACTTTTTCAACAAATAAAGAACAAAATTGTCTGCCCTAGAGACTGGAAAAGATTGGCGTACATAAATTATACTAAAAAAAGAATAAATGTTTAAACCTTTGCATTAATTCCTAATACTAGCAAAGTTTTTGCTTAAGAGCTTGCAAAAAAGAAATAGAAATAGAAAAAAATGGACAGCCAACATCAAAAAAGTTAGAGAACCATGAGTTCAGAAAGCTAATAATAGAGAATGAAAGTTTTGCTTTTTTGGCTATAGCAAGACTATAGTGTAGATCGTGTTAGACTATAGAATATATTGATAGCTATGGAGCATGCAAACATTTGATTATATTTCTGCAGAATAGTTATAATAAAAAGAAGTAACTGTAGTAATTGGGAAGAGTTTGAGCCTGTTGCTTCTGAGGAAGTCGATAGGGTACTTAAGCTATAAGTATGACCAGTTGTGTACTAGATCTGTGTCCCACTTGTTGGGTTAAGGCCTTCCATGAAATGTGTAGTTGGATCAAGATGATGCTATATGCACACTTGAGGGAAAGGATAGTCTTTGTAGCTCTTAGAGGGGCAGTGCCCATCTTCTTAAGAAACTGTTTCTGGATCCAATAGTGTTGAACAGTAGGGAAAGTTGTTGAGAAAGTGCTCTGGAGGAATCAGATTATCTGCTTTCACTTGGGTTCCAGGCTTGGATATAATACTGAGATGGCGTTGATTTTGTGGATGATGTTTGGCTGGACCAGATAGAGGTAATACATTCATCCCAGCCAGCCCTCTTTGATCTTTCAGTGCCTTCAGTACCATCAATCATGACATCCTTTTGGACTAGTTTGGCAGAGGGCAGGGTTAGGAGTGGGAGGCACAGTATTGTAATGGTTCTCTTTCTCCTTCTGAGGCCAGTTCCAGCTAGTGCTGTTGAGAGGGAGAGGTCTTGTCCTAGACAAGGGTTTCTCAGTGTTCTGATCTTTCCCCCTGCTCTTATCTAACATCTACCTGAAACTACTAGGTGAGGTAATCTACTGTCAGTATACATCTCTCCTGTAACTGACCAACATTAACTGTTTCTAAGTTAAGCCATTAGTTCTGAAAATACATAAATGAACTCATAATTGCTTTATTTATTTAAAAATATTTCAGTTTTACTAGTTGCTATTCAACACAGTTCTAACGGAATATTAATTAAAAATTCTTTCTCAGCACATCTACAGTAAACAAGCAATATTTTTTGTCTGGGAACTGAAGTGGAGAAAAGAGCTTCCCCCGTCATTGCAATGCATATTTTCAATGAACTTTTGTTCTGCACTCTCTGCACTCTCTGAGGATCACTCATTTTCTCTGAAGCCGTACACTTATGAATTCCAGCTGGAAAACTTTTTTGTAAGTTGTATCTTGTTGTAATACCAGTAGGATGCAATAAGTAATGACAAATTGCATTAAAATTGGTGTAGGAGATGCTATTTTTCCGCTGCAGTACTGGACATCATGCATTGGTTTATATTTTATACTTGCCCCATTTCTGTCTTTGCATGGCAAGTGACATTTTAAAACTGCAGCATCAAGAAGTATATATATTTAATTGTGATAGTCTTGTGAGGCTTTCTAGTACAGTATCATCATTGAATTTTCTGCTCATGGTGGAAACCTATACATGATTGCAATAAAGCAATTTATATAATCATTGTTCAAAATACTTATCATCTGTCTATGGCAATCACCATTAAGGTTTTGCATTTGGGATACCAAAGATGAGTTACAAAGCGGTCACAAAATGTTTGATGTTATTGCAGCAGTAGTAATTTTTATAAATATCGGTTTTAAATATAAGAAATTGACTTGTATGGGATTCTTTCCCCCTGATGCTGTGTTTATAGAAGCTCGGGAGTTAGGGTCTTCTATCCAATCAGAAAAATGGATTATCTCTTCTCATCAGTTTGAACGGTATGAAAAAGTTATCTTTTGTATGTTGACCATAAATATTATTGTACTCCTGCCAGACATTGTATAATGTGAAAGCTGAGATTTCTCCCCCATTGGGGGCAGAATATTGTAAAACAGGCTCGCTCTGTTCATTGGAAGTATCAATTACCCGTCTTTTAGACCTCCTGGATGTGGATAAAGATGAAGCATTAACAGAAACTGATGGATACTGTACAACCAAACTAATGTATGAAGGTTAGTAAATATATATTACTCAGGACTTAGTTTGGTTATTTATTTGTTGATAACTTACTGAACCCTAATGTTAGCATCATCTGTCAAAACAAGCACTTTTCTTTTGATATCTCAGATTATTAAGTATTTATTAGATTTATATCCTGCCTTTTGTACAAGAACTAGGGACGGGTATACACAGTGCTTAGTCCTTCTGTTTGTCCCATAAATAGCAACCCTGTGAGGTGGCATTGAACTGAGCTGAGAGAGAGCAAACTTGCTCCATGAGTTCTCAGGGTTGAGGAAAGATTAGAACCAAGGTCTTACAATTTCTAACTCAGCACATTATTTGTTATATTAGATTGTTGTTGTCGCTGTCAACAGAAAAGTGAAGATGTTTAGAGAAGAATCTTATAAATGTAGTCAAGTTGATTCCTTAAAAAGTACTAGTAGAATCATAATCCTAAACTTTGTAACAGAATTGTTTTTCCATAGAGATGATATTTACATGGTAGAAATCAGTGGTGGATTCAGCCAGTTCACACGACTTCGGCAGAACCGGTAGCTAATTTTTTGTTGCCCAGGCCCAGAATGGACTTCCGGAAGTGGCATCCACACAGAGAACCGGTTGTTCACATATTTGAATCCCACCACTGGTAGAAATATCTGTTCTACTACTACCTTAACAGGCAGGGATGCTTGAAAATTAGATTTTGTAAATGTTATACTTCCAAGATTGTTTTTTTTTTAGAAGCATGTTAAATCTGTAAATTTAAGCACTAGGTGATACCAATCTACAAAAGGTTGCCTTACGGGATGTTATCCAGTGTTACATTTTGATACCATACCAGTAATAGTTGATTTTTCTCTTTATTTTAGTTGTGGATGACAGTAGTAACTGGGCAGTCTGTGGAAAGAGCTCAGGGGTAATATCTATGCCAATAGCAGTTCAAGCAACCCATAAAGTGCATATGGAAGTAATGCCACTCTTTGCTGGATACCTTCCTTTTCCTGATGTTAAACTATTTAAATATCTCCCTCATCACTCTGCTCACTTTATGCAGCTTGATGCTGGTAAGAATGTGTATATTTAAGTCATGTGAGAAACTGCTAATATAAAATTATAGAATATCCTTTCTCTATAGCAGTGGTTCTCAACCTGTGGGTCGGGACCCCATTTGGGGTCGAATGACCATTTCATGGGGGTCGCCAAACCGCACTGTCCGCCATTTTTTTCCCTTTTTCCTAGCTGTCCTACTCCCTCTTATTGGTGGCCACACCCACTTGGGGGTCACCACAACATGAGGAACTGTATTATGGGGTCATGGCATTAGAAAGGTTGAGAACCACTGCTCTATAGAGTTGTTCTTTAAAGCATTATATTATCAAAATTCTTCATGGTTGAAAACATGTATTTTGGGCTAATTTTGTTAGATATATATATGTGGATGTTCCCATTCTTTAAAAAATGCTAAATTTAACATGAACAAAAATATTAACTGGGCAAAATAGTGCATTATAGGGCAACAATTTTTGAATCAAGGTACTTCAAATAGACTAACTTACAGAATGTGTTCAAAATCTGAGACATATGACTCCCATGGAATTGAAATTTGGCAAATTTTATAAATCATTTTATGACACAAAAATTACAATAAAATGGTTTATGACAGTACAAATGGCACTGAGCTTTTTTAAAGGCAGATACATCTCTAAATGTCTTCCTGAATTTTTAAGAACTTTTCCAGTGAAAGCAGAACATTAGAAACTCTTGTCATTGGTGAAGTCAGAGGACTCTGGTAAGGAAATATCTATGAAATAACGACCCAATTAAAAAATATCTAAAAATAGTAGACTTTTGAGACTTCAATAATCATAATCAATAATCATTTCTAAAGTATTATATCTTGTTCCTTATAGAGCCCATTGTTCTGATGACATATAGTTGAAGTATAATTACTTCTTTGAATGCTGCCAATGGTTATATACCTTTTGCTGGTAAAATTCTGAATAATGATTTAATCCAGTGTTTTCCAATTTTGACATCTTCTAGGACTAGGGCAGTGGTTCTCAACCTGTGGGTCGGGACCCCATTTGGGATCGAACGACCATTTCACGGGGGTCGCCAAACAACGCAGTCCGCCATTTTTTCCCCCTTTTCCTTAGCTGTGCTACTCCCTTTTATTCTATTGGCTTTTGAAAGCCAATAGAATAGACTCTCTTGAATAGAGTCTAATTCTATTGGCTTTCAAAAGCCAATAGGAATTGTCCAGGCTGTCTCTGCCTTGCTGAGTCTACCAAAAGTCCCATTCTGCAAACGGTGCTGCACCAGTTGAGTAATCCTTGACTTACGACCGGTTGAGATGTCCTCGACTTACGACCGGTTGAGGTCGTGGCATTAAAAAGGTTGAGAACCACTGGACTAGGGCTTCAGATTCCAGATTTTTTATCTATGGCTGTGCTGGCAGTGGAATTCTGGGATTTGAAGACCACACACCTGGAAATTGCCACGGTTGGGAAATACTGATCTAATTATTCCTTCTGCACTGAAAGTTCCAGTAAATGGCCTGAAACTTATAAATATTTATTTTGATATTTTATTAAGCATAAATATATGTTGCTTTCATGCTAAGGCACTAAGTTAAAAAAAGAAAGACAAAACTGTATTATAGCAGGTAGCTCTTTTCTTCTCAGGAACTCCTCAACTTAGATTTGTTCATCTGCCTCAGCTGGGATGCTGTTTTTTTTCAGGCTATCTCTTTCCAGTGAAACTGATGTCATAAATTTGTCAGATTTTCTTCTTATGTTAATATACTACTTTAAATGCATTCATAAATAATCTCTGATAATTTTAGTTAATAATGAGTGCAGGCAAACTAATTATAATCAACAATGTACAGATGGATGTGTGATAGAGCTTCACAATTTTTTGTTTTTTACAGATAGCTGGATTGAAAATGATAATCTCTCTGTGGATAAAAATATGGATGATCAAGCTGACAACAGTAGCATAAAAAGCAGAGGCAGCATACATTCAACAACCAGTGCAGAACACAAAGGTTTGCCCATGCCCCGGCTCCAATCATTTTCCCCTGGACAGGTCTTCAACTCCAGCTCTGGCATGCAAATCCTTGTCATTCCCAGCAAAGATGATCACATTTTGGAAGTCAATGTCACATGACGTTTCTCTGTAGATGTGTAGAAATATGCACATGAGACTTGAATACAAATGCACTTTAAGAGCTCATAACCTGGTAGTTCATCATTGAGACATTTTAACACTAATAGGCCTATGACAACTTAGTCCTTACTGGCCCTGGAAACAGCAGACAGTTGTATCAATTTAAATGTACAGTGATGCTTGTAACTGCTAGTTTATATTGCTATTTTTTGTGTAAAATGAATTCTGGGATTTTTTTTTTCCTCTGTCATTCTGCTGATGAAATAAAAGAAGCTTACTGCAAATTGATAATTTGAGCAGCTTCAATAATTAGGTTCCTGCTCAAATAATATTTCAGGTTGACATACAGTGTAAGTCTTGCAGTGTGGCAATTAAATATTAAAGTGTGTGCCTTTCTAGTCACATGATTGTCTGATTTCCTGGACCAGGGTACTTTTCCAAATTTCTGTGTAATAGAGTGATTCTTAAACCCTTACTATCTACAAGATTTTAAATAATACATGTTGTGAATATATATAGATATATAGATATATATTTATTTCTTGAAGACTTAACTTCTTCTGTGCCTTGGAACATAACAGATCTATCAGTCTGCTGATGCTCTTGAATTTGTACCATATAGAGAACCATTTTGTCAACACATGGGATAATATGCAGAGACACATATACATATATGCATGCACACCTTGATGCAAGTAGTAAAGTGGCACAAAAGTGGTTAAGTTAAAATTAAACACACAATTCATTAAGTTTGGAGTGAAGACACAAAAACTGGTCTAAGATTGTCCTCAGAAGTAATACTTAAGTGATTAGATGTTAATATATTGGGTCTTACTAAATTGATTTTGTTGGATATTTCACTTGATATTTTTAAAACCAAAGTTTGTTTCTTTTCCTGTTACAGTTAACTTATGACGGACTGCAGAGCCATATATATAGTAGAAGAGCAAGTGTGTATTTATATACACACAAGCTCCCATACCATACTGTAAGCGGAAGAGGCAAGAGCTGCAGGGAGCCTTAATTATTTTTCAATCTGGTTATAGATGAATTTAAGGTCCTAGTTTGAATTTGTGGTGCAACAAACTACATTTACACCAACTGATTACTTTTTAGTTGTAAATCTATTGTATAAATGATTATTTTAAAATGTCTGAAATAATCTGATGTATTTGTCTGTGTATAATTTGTTCCAGAAATCAAGGACAAAATAAATGTGTTTTTATCGGTGTGAAAATCAAAGCTTGTAAATAGGTTTAATATGTAGAACTTTTTCCAGTTCTTAGAAACAATGTATTTTTGTACATAAACATTTCTCTAAATTTCACTGTAATTATCTTAGCTGCTGCTCATATCAATTATTGGCTTACACAGTTACTTTATTAGTGCATATATGTAGCCTCTTAGTAATCAGCCTCTATCACATTAAAAAACAATGATAATTCCAGATATAGGGGGCAAAATGAAATTAAAATCCAAATTCCTTTATTAAGTTGTATAGTGTGTGCATGTGTTCCAAAATTGTGTATCTATTCTTGATTACTTTGCCTACCTTCAGAGTAATTGAATTTTATTTTTAGAGGAAATGAGACATCACATTTCTGCTAATTTGTCAATAGCTGTTTTGTATGTTCAGTTTTTTTCCTTTGTAGAAACTTCCCTGATGAAATTTCCATTGAAAGGTTGATTGTCTCTTTGCCATTTGCTTTATTTTTTAAAAAATGCAAACATCTTTTTGACAATAATTTCTTTTAATCTTGGTTTACTTCCTTATAAGAATTAATGAGATTACACAATGAACATATGTATACACATGAGTTTCTTGTTTATATAATTTTTTAAACTAGAGATTGTCTTTCAAACAACTTTGAGTATAAAGGTATATTTTGGACATGATGAGTAACCTGATTTATTGTGAAAAAATCCAGAGGCAAGGTTTTATTAGCAATTAATGTAGAAAGCTTACTTTTGTTGTAGCTTCAGAGCAGCATAAAGTTTTCATGTTCATATTGAAATGACTTCACTAAAATACACCAGAAGTGTATTTTAATCACTACTGAGGTGATAACATATGTATAGAAGGAAAAGATTGCTTTTTAACTTGTAAATAATTGATTCAATTTGCAATATATGCATCTGGAAAAAAAAGACAAATTATCATATTTGTAGATAACTTTCAAGCCTGTAAATACGTGCAAATGGGTTAAAGGAGTAAAATTTTGATGATTTTCACAGATTTGTGATTGGAAAAATTAACTCCTATGGAAATTGTTGGAATTTGTAGCATTTCCTACTTGCAACTCTGTTCAATATTACACTATAGGTGTAATGTCAATGTAGAAAAGCAAATAGGAAAAAATATCCACAAACATTATTATCCAGTTTTATTCTGTTCTAAAGCAGTGCCATGAAAAATAGGGAATAAACTGTTAAAAATGGAAAACAAACTACTGGATAAAGTGAATAAAAATCTTGAATATTTTAAGCAAGTTGTTCTGATTCTCAACGTTTGTGTATATGTTTCTTTGTTTCACATGAAAAACTAAAGCCAACCATGAATTGAGCTTGACTCTTGGTTGACTTTTTGGACAGAACTATACAGTTTTCTTGGCAACTGAAGTGTTGATTTGACTTTCCCATCTAGCCTTCAGCCCTGGTATGAATAAGTCGTCTCCCATCCAATTATATATCCGGGATGAGTCATATTATGTCATGCCATTTCACTACTCGTTCTTAACATACACAATTAACAAAACAATCTTTAATCTTAAAAACATTAATAGAAACTAAAAAAAGAGAAAAAGGAAAAAAAACTAGGAAAATATCCAACCCCAAATAAACTAAAAAAGAAGGGGAAAAGTGGGTAGATGAAACTCACTTTATATATTATATTTAATAATAGTTAGTGGTTTACAGATAAATACAATAATCTGACAGTACAAAATACTACAAAATACCACAAAGTCTCAGCCATTGTGACATAAATTGCTGCATTTTACTAGACATCTGGAATATCACATTTCCAACTTCTTAATATTAGAACAACCATAGTTCCTGTTAAAACAGTCAGAATCCAAATTTTGGTATATATTCAACATTACTTTGTACTAATTCTTCTTAACTTTCCATAACAGACAAGGGTGGCCAGGTTTACCATTTGCTGTATCTTGTTTCAGATGACTGGATATTAAAAGACTTTACCATTCTAAGTTGATCTAAGCTTTTCTATTGATTTAATGTGATATCTCGCAGTTAATTTCTTTTCCAGATGGAGTTTGACAGAAAACAACATGTTGCCATAAGATTAATGAACATAAATAGTGCATGAATCCTGTATTAAATAATTTCTGATTCTTATTTCTTATTTTTATAAGTTATAAAGCAGTCTATGGAGATTCTCAGTCATCCAGGTCATGGTTATCCCAAAGGTGCTTTTCTAAAAGGCAGCTGGGAAGCAGTTTTATATATAAAGCAGTCATTTGAGTTGCATCAATTAGCATGTAGGTACTTCTGGTCACTGGATGTTTAAATGAATCTTAACTTTTATATAGAACTATATTTATGCTTTAGAGATTTGGCAAGCAAATACTAAATTTGGAATTCCCAAATGCAGCATCAGTAAGTGGCATTACACACAATGGAGACATGCTATGCTGCTTCATTTTTCCTTTTTGCAGTGAATGGCATTGAGAATCATGAAATTCAGGAAAATTGAATTATTTCCTTCCTTTATTTAGATACATTCCCCAGAGATATGGACAAATGCACCTAAAAATTCATGTTTGTTGTAACATAGGAAAAGAAGGTATAGTGGTTTCAGAGCAGCAAGGGGGATGGTACAGAATTTGTATCCGCTCCTAAAAAAAAATTTGTGCTTTTTTTCTACACTTCCTCCCATATAGAAACATTGTGGCCTTGAAGATTGTTGCATTTTTACATTCTCTGCATCTGAGAGTGAGTGACTGGTCCAGTCACCCAGCTGTTTTTCAAGGCTAAGGTGGGACTAAAACTCAATCTCCAGCTTTCTAGCCTAGTGCCTTAACCACTAGACCAATCTGGCTCTAGGATAGTCTGTTATTGTTTTCTTCTTCCTTTGGAGATTTTATTCCTTTGATGTTTTGCTGTTTTATGTGACTTTCGTAATAGTTCCTTTGTTGTTATGACAAAGGTATTGTTGATATACTGAATCCATACTTTTGGTTGTATGTGTGGTAAGACTATATTTGTACATACTGGACCTGCACAACTTTTATAAGCTTTCTTTTTATGGTAATGATCAACATATTTATCTAAGGTAGACATGTCAAACTTGCAACGTCCCGTGACTTCGCGCAATGTATCGGGCCAGTTTTGCTATTGCCAGCAATGGGGTGGGTGAGGCTTCTGGATGACGCATCTGGCCTGCAGGCCAGCAGTTTGACACCTCTGATCTAAGGCATCACACTGACTGCCATCGTTTCCCTATTTATTGTCCCAGAGTAATAGTGACATACCATCTGAGTGTTCAGATAATTTGAAGGTTTACCAACTAAGGCTGTCCCAAATGTCAGAATACAAATACAGGTAATCATCGACTTACAACAGTTCACTTAGTGACTAAAGTTACAACGGCACTGAAAAAAGTGACTTATGACTGTTTTTCACACTTAAGACCGTTATAGCAGCCCCACAGTCGCATGGTCAAAATTCAAATGATTGGTAACTGACTCAGATTTATGACAGTTGCGGTGTCCCGGGGTCATGTGATGATCTTCTGCAGCCTTGACAATCAAGGTCAGCGGGGAAGCCAGATTCACTTAATAATTGTGTTACTAACTTGACAGCTTCAGTGTTTAGCTTAACAACTACGGCAAGAAAGGTCGTAAAATGGGGCAAAATTCACTTAACTGACTCGCTTAGCAACAGAAATTTGGACTCAATTGTGGCGGTAAGTCGAGGACTACCTGTATATTGACACAGCTGGCTTCTGCCCTAACCACATGTTTTCTTTAGGATTCCTTTTCTATGTATTGAAATTATGCCAAAATGCGTGTGGAGGATGTGAGGTGTGGAATTCTGGGCAACTGTTGAATTTGCCATATTTAAAACCACAATCCAAATCACATTCTGTAATTTTATGGCCACGTACGAATCGGAAGAATCCGATCCTGTCCAATCGAGGGCTTGCTCCTAAGAAACAATGCACGCGACTGGCAGTTTAAACGTCTTGTAAATCTTTTTCTGGCCAATATATGCAGAGCAATTACTGAATCTGAACTACAACATCATCACACACAACCTCATCTTCGTCCGGTCAACGGGCACCCGGACTCTCCCGCTTCAGAGCTCGAGTCTCCGCAGATTTACAGCTCAAGCCGTCTCGTCCGCACAAGGTTAAAACAAAGAAGCCTCCAGTTGCTATGGAAACCTTTTTTTGACCCGGAAAAGAAACGAGGAAAGTCTTCCGGTTGCCTCGCCGCTTTCACGTGCGAAGCGTTTTGCTGCTGAGAGTGGGACGAGCGCAGCGTCAGGGATGAAGTTCGCCTACCGGGTGAGAAAACGGGGCCCTTTTGCCCATTTGGATAATTTGGGAATTTGCAAGTTTTCTTGTGTGGGTGGGCTCCGGTTATCCAGCTTCCAGGTTTCACAAGTGGAGCAGGTTGGATACCACTATCTTTGAAAAACGTAACTTGAGATGAGTCTCAGTTCCTTCCAGTTTCCTCTCTTTCTATTCTTAACCAGGAGTAGACAATGTATTTTGCACTCCACGGGTTCACTTTGTCCCTGATAAATATCAGCTCTACATTTTGACAACTGTGCAGCTGGATTGCTTGCAAAGTCTCTCTTTAGAAGCCCAAAACATCTGAGAGATTCTCTACAGTTTGTTAAATTATGTTATCTAAAGCCATTTACTAATTACGTTTGAAATCAGTGCTGCATCTAAACTGGGTAATAGAAAAGAGTGACATTTCTTTTGTAATCAGGGGAATTTATAATTGTACTTATACTTGCTGCAAATGAAATTGAAACATTCTTTCTATTTTTTCCTTTCTTTTGTACTTTTTTCTTTTTTAACTTTTATTGATTTGTGTTAATTTTTATGTTTTTGTAAAACTTTAAATTAAGATTCATTAAATATATTGATGTTATATCTTAAGATCAAGTGAAATATTTGGGACACATAGAAATGGCACTTGATGGATAAGCAGCTGGAACAAAAATTATGGAACTTTGTTTTATATATAACTGAAGCAAAACTATTATATGTGCAAGATGGAAAGATTTGACTTTCCACCAGTAATGGAGGAATGGATAATGGGTAGTGAAAGTGATGGAACTTGCTGAGATGGCTAAAATGACAGCTTTAATTAGGACATTGTCTAAATTTAATGAGTACAAAATCCCCAATTGCGCAAAACAGAAAAAAATGAAGTCATATGGTTTTTAAGATTAAATAAAAATAATGTAAACAATATTGTAACCATAAAGTAACAGGTTATTTTATCTTTATACTTACAATTGTTGTAAAACAAAATTGAAAGCCACTTCTTTATAATTCTTTTTCCTTTTTGTTGATTTCTGCATCTGTATATCCTCTTTTCTTTCATTTTTTCTTTATCATTCTAAATATTCTTGTTAGTTTTTAACTATGCGTACTTCTCTACATTTTGGCAATGAGTTAGTTACAAATTATGTACAATTTCTAATTCCTATTCAAATTTGCATTGTCTGAAATTGCCTTCAAGAGTTACAGTACTGTACCACTTTTTGTGCTTTATTTCATTTTCTGCTTAAGTTGCATTAATGCAGGTACAATTTTATTTTCTAGTTTTCCAACTTGTTGGGTACAGTCTACCGATGTGGAAACTTGAAGTTCACTCCAGATGGAAACTCTCTGATTAGTCCAGTGGGAAACAGAATTACGGTCTTTGACCTGAAAAAGTATTCATTTATTTGATTTATATGCTGTTTGTTCAGCTCAAAGCATGATTATGATTGTTTGTCTTCCAACTTTTCCGAACAAAAACAGAGCTGTGAGCTTGCTTGAACTGAGAATGTGGAACATTAGCTCAATAGCTTCCATAGTAGAGGGTGGATTTGAACCTGAGTCTTCCAAGTGCCAGCCCAACATTTGAACTATTATATCTGGCTCTTGTACTGTGACTTCTAAGTGTATGACTAGTCAATAGCCTGTTTAAAAATGCTTTTGCAATCTGTCTCTGAAGCTATTGTTTTGTGGAAGAAATTTATGAAATAAATTTGATAAGTTAGTGTTGTAGAGGATTTAGTTTTCTACTCTGTTTCAAATATATTGAATAATGTTGCTTCCTTATCTAATTTATGAATTTGGCAGAAATATATAAAATTACTGTATTAACTGCCATTCTGTTGTTGTTTTTGATATATTATTCATCTGTTCTTTCAGTAACAAATCGGAAACTTTACCACTGGCTGCCCAATACAATGTAGCATGTATGGGACTGTCTCCAGATGGAAATCTTGCTATACTTATTGATGAAGGTAATTGTTTAAGATGTTAAGAAAAAAATTGATCAGTAAATCCGTTTACTAATGTTAGTATTATAATATTTTCATTAAAAATAATGTTTTAACCTTTTGTTTAAATATTCAGTTGAACTGCAGATAAAATTCTTTGCGTGACTTATTTTTTTCTAATTGAAATTAGTAGAAATAACAATGTAAACAATATTTTTATTATTTTAATATTTGTAAAAATATTTGAAATATTTTTTCTGTTCCTTACAGAGGGATCTGCTTTACTTGTCAGTTTGATCGGTAAATCTGTTATTCATCGATTCCATTTTCAGAAACCTGTTCATAGTGTCTGCTTTTCTCCAAATGGAAAGTATGAAGAACTATATTTGAGTATTTGATTTTACTATTTTGCTTCTTATAGAAATATTAATAGCAATTAACAATAAAGTAAAATAAGCTTCATGAAAGTACTACTAAGGCAAATAGGTTTGTTTAAAGAAAAATAGATATAATTGAAGATAAAATGATTTAATGGATCATTCTCAAGTCAATCTATATGTTATTTTTGGGTGTATGTACTAGTAGTTCTTGTAAATTATCAGGAATTTTATCTGCATTAGAAGCATAAATAATTTTAATATTATTTATTTTAATTACAAAAATATTAACTAAATTGGCTGTAATGTGTAATATGACCTTTATTTCTTTATTTCTATAATTTATTTTCAATTTTCATTTTTGTAAAACAGAAAATTTGTGATTACTAAAGACAAAGTTGCTCTGATGTACCATGCCCCAGGGAAAAAGAGAGAATTTAATGCATTTGTTCTTGACAAAACGTATTATGGTGCTTATGATGAAACAACATGCATTGACTGGACTGATGATTCCAGGTAGGATTTTGTCTGGTTTATTGAGACAGCCAAATACCTACTTTCAATGTCAATGACTCTTAGTTTCAGTTCATGATTTGTAAACTAAAAATACACAGTTAATGTCCATCATTCCATTAATTTAAAGAAAGAAGCTGAAGCATTTTAGGAATATTTTCTTATCTATACATACAGGTAGTTCTTGACTTACAACCATTTATTTAACAATACTTCAAAGTTATGACGGCCTTGGAAAAAGTGTTTTACAACTTGTCCTTAAAGTTACAACTGTTGCACCACTCTAGAAGTCATGTGATTGCAATTTGGGCACGTAGCAATTGGCACATGTTTATGTCCATTTGCAGCATTCTGTGTTCATGTAATCACAATTTGCAACCTTCCCAGCTGGTTTCTGACAAGCAACATCATCTGGGAAGCTGGATTTGCTTAATGACCATGTGATTCACTTAATGACTGCAATAAAAATGGTTATAACTTCGGGATTGTTCACATAACGACTGACTTGAGGACCAAAATCCCTGTTCCTATTGTAAGCTGTAAGTTGAGGATTATCTGTACATGATAAATTTGTTCATTCCTTCATCTGTTTTCCAAATTAAAGTTCTTGCAGTATTCCAAACATAAAAATATTTACACTTTTTCCAGTAATTCATATATATATATATATATGTTTTCTGAGGTTTTCGCGGGTATTTGTATGTAGGTCTTTGGTTGTTCGGGTTTTCTCCCACGTAAAATTGGAAGTGTCTTGGCGACGTTTCGACGAAGTCCCATTCGTCATCTTCAGGCTGGTGCTTTCAGCTTCGTGCTTTATGGCTTGTGAATTTCAACTCCCAGAATTCCTAATTCAGCCACGCTGACTCAGGAAGTCTGGGAGTTGAAGTCCACAAGTCATAAACGAACCAAGGTTGCCTATCCCTGGGCTAGACCCTCCTAGGTCCAGATGCAAGATCTCCCACAGAAGATCATAGAGACAAGAAAGCTAAGACTTTGGGACTTCCAGACCCACACAGAAAAGAAGGTACTAATCAACTCAAATATGATAAGTAGACAAGGACCAAAAGGCAGCAGTGATGATAGATGTAGCGATGCTAAATAACAGCAACATCAGGAAGAAGGAGTATGAGAAACTGGAGAAATACCAGGGTCTGAAGGAAGAACTTTGCTTTAGTTGCTAAGCACATTTTACTTATGCTCTTCTCTGCTTTACAGACCTGCAAAAATGTGAAGGTGGTCAAATTTTTCATAACCCTTGTAATTGAACAGTTATTAAATGAGGTTAACTTATGTGAACTCATCAGTATTTTTCCCAGGGCATAAAGCTATTAGGAGATAGCTATCTGGCATGAGTAATTTGTCTTATCCACAGCCATGAAATTATCACAGACGTTAGAGAATAATGATGAAGTAACTTTTTTTCTTTCAGATGTTTTGCAGTGGGTAGCAAAGATATGTCAACATGGGTGTTTGGAGCTGAACGCTGGGTCAATCTGGTTTATTATGCACTCGGAGGTCATAAAGATGCAATTATTGCCTGTTTTTTTGAAGAAAACAGCTTGGATGTATGTACCTTTCACATTTTTCTACATTATGTTAATAATGTAGTTGGTTAGTATTTATTTGATTTGGTCCCTGTGCGGTCTATATTTTTTAGCTGTGTTTGTCTATGTGTGTGCAGTTATAATTTTAATGCATTAGTGAGTTGGGCAATACTTTAAATACGAGGGAAGTTGATATACTGTTCTGAAAAGCCACAAACAATTAGCACTATAGATTTTGGACTTAAACAACTAATGATTGCACATATCCAATTGTCTATTAGGGCTGTGCCGCATTTCAGATTCAAAAACAAAAGGATGCTTTTAAGTATATAGATGAGCACATCCTGCATTTAATGTTTTCCCCCTGGATCACATTGATTTTGCAAAGAGCAGCCCGGGAAGAAGTTGCAATTGCTGAAGGAATTGCAGGCAGGTGATAGATGAGCGCACCTCAATTGCTCCAACCACTTTTTGCCTTTGAATATGAAGTGCTGCAGGGCCCGATTCTCTGTTACGAAGTTGTACGCACTGGTCCAATATAAATTACATAAGAAGAAATAAAATCCAGATGTCATGCCGCCGAATATTTCAAGAAGTTTCTCTCTCATACACCACATGCTCACACTAAAATAGAGTATACATTAGCATTTTGTGAATTTGGAATTCCTGCACAGATCCTTTATTCAATGGACCTTTTTGCCAACTGATAATTATATTTTGTTATTGTAGTTGTACACCGTCAGCCGTGATGGGGCTTTGTGTGTGTGGCAGTGTGATACAGAACTAAGCGGTCTGATACCTAGAACTCCCAAAAGCCATCCCACTGACCAGGAAGAGTCAGCAAAAGACTTAGAGGAAGACTTGATAGAAACACAAAGAGACAAAGAGATTCATGGAAAAGCCGGTGGAAATGAAAAACAAAACAAGAAAGTGAAATATTCATGTGCTGCCAAGTAAGTGAGTTTCTAACAAAAGAAACTTATAAGAGGAATTTATTGAATTTCTAACTGGTTTATTACATGGTTAACTTCGACATTGGAATGCTTTTAACATGAATGCAATCATGGTGGAAATGACTGAAACAGGTTGTTTCAGACCTAATGGATTACTTTCTATACTAATGAGGAGGACCCAAGAACTCTGGTTTTGTTAAGAAATATCAAAATTGTCATTGCTGATCTCAGTGTTAACTGACAAAGAGTAAAAGAATCTAATGTTGCTGTGCCTGTAATCAAATTATTGTTCTGTGTGGCACATAAGAGGCGAGGTACAGCTCACTGAATTTCAAGAAACCTGAATCAGGAAGAATTGTTAACACAGCACTGCAATCAGTTTTTTTAAGTTGAAATCTTAAAAGTATGGGCTAAAGTTGTTTCCTTAGACTATAGTTGTTTAAGACAAACAATTGCATTACGTAACATCCTCCCACACCCCGGTGTTTTGGATTTCAACTGCAAACATTACTGGCAAGGATGGCAAAGAATGAAAAATCTATTAATTGACTATCCTGTGGCAATATGGAAAAGTGCATGTCATTATATTATGAATTCTCTCCAGTCATTTAGGCAAAGATATACTGGGAGCAGTAATGAAAGCTTGCTATGCTGCAGGTGCTTGTGCAACTAATAGTTGAATAAAATAGTCTAAAATCTCAATTAAATATGCCACCCACTAAAGTGATGGATATGAGGGAAAAAAGACAATATGCACTTACATTTAAATTTAGTAAAGGTCGTTATAGCTGTAATAGACAGACTGCTAAAATTTAAGACAGCAAATACTTGAAGCTTTTTGGCTCATCATTTTAACTTAGACTCATGATTATTGTTCAATCTTGAGTGACATGTGACAAATATTAACATACTGTTAATGTTATTTTCTTGCTTTTCTTGATAGGCTAACATAAAAACAGCATTTTATTACCAACCATTACTGCTTCCTTTCCTATTTATTAAACTACTCTTTGAAAGGTAATTGGATGATTTGTTCTTACATAAAAATGTATCTGATAATTTTTTTTTATTCTTTATATGTTCAGATACTTTTTTAATAAAGAAGGAGATTTTAACACCCTGACAGCTGCAGCTTATCATAAGAAAATCCATCTGTTGGTCACTGGATTTGCTTCTGGAATTTTTCACCTTCACGAACTTCCAGAATTCAATCTCATCCATTCTTTAAGGTTAATGTTAATATTAATATCAAAGATTGAGGATACGTATAATATTAAAGAAATAATTATTCATCTGTTTTGTTTAAAGACACCTTTTATTTAGTGGGAAGAGTACTTGAAATAATATATTTAATTTTATATACAAAGAGAGACAGAGAGATGTTTTTGATCTATTTAATTTTTTTATTTGTTTTGTTCAGCATTTCAGACCAGAGAATTGCATCTATTTCCATCAACAGTACTGGTGACTGGATTGCCTTTGGATGTGCAGGTTCATAATTAAGATATTCTAAGGAATTTGGGGGGAGGAGGGGCTGTTTATGTAGTATTGTTAAAATGTTTTGATGTGTACATAAATACCTATATACATATCCAGGATGCCATGTTCTTTTAGTATAAAGCCATGTATACAGAGAAGAGAAAGTGTATAAAAAGTAGTAAGAGAAAGTAATTAAGGCATAATATAAGAAAGAAAAGGAAAAGAAATGTAGCTAATTTAAGTTTATACCAAAATTGTACTTCTCTATGCCTTACTCTCCTTGCAAATGGTTTTTGTATACTTGATGTCTCTCCACTGCTTCAAACATTCCCTTTTGTTTTTTAAACCTTTCACTTCTTTTATCTCCTCTTCATCAAATATATCTTGTTCAATCTTTCTAACCCTCTTAATGAATTCCTCAATGAGGAATGATTCACAAAAATGAAGGTGTAGTGAAAATATTTGTGGTTCATTCTTCATTTGACCAAGGTTAGACTCTTTCTGGTACATTCAGAGATCTCCACTGACCATGTTTCCTTTCTGTTGTACTGACAGGTCTGGGACAGCTCTTGGTTTGGGAATGGCAAAGTGAGTCCTACGTGCTGAAACAACAAGGCCATTTTAACAGCATGGTATCACTTGCTTATTCACCAGACGGGCAGTATTTAGTTACTGGCGGGGATGATGGAAAAGTAAGCCTGTTGATTAAAATGTTGATTTTTAAAAATAAGTCTTTAGTATATAGTTTAAGGAGACCAAGAAAGGAATTGTTAACAATATTAGAAGGATAATCTAGTACATTAACATTCCACAATTAAACTACCTAAAATCACAATATTGTTTTAGGTGCAGAAATTGCTTTGGAATGGATTTTTTTTTAAGAAAATATATATACATGAAATACTTGATTAGTATGAGAGGACAGTTTAAGAACCGGCAATCAGTAATGTAATTTGAATTTGCATTGAAGAAAATGACTATTTTTTTCAACACTTATGTTACAGAGATAATAATAATAGTAGTAGTAGTAGTAGTAGTAAAGTTGGAAGGGACCTTGGAGGTCATCTAGTCCAACCCCCTGCTCAGGCAGGAAACCCTATACCATTTCGGACAAATGGCTGTCCAGTCTCTTTTTAAAAACTTCCAGTGTTGGAGCATTTACCGCTTCTGGAGGCAGGTTGTTCCACTGATTAATCGTTCTCACTGTCAGGAAGTTTCTCCTTAGTTCTAGGTTGCTTCTCTCCTTGATTAGTTTCCACCCGTTGCTTCTTGTCCTGCCTTCAGGCGCGTTGGAAAATAGCTTGATTCCCTCTTCTTTGTGGCAGCCCCTGAGATATTGGAATACTGCTATCATGTCCCCCCTCGTCTTTCTCTTTGTTAAACTAGACATACCCAATTCCAGCAACCGTTCCTTATATGTTTTAGTCTCCAGTCCCCTTTGTTGCTCTTCTCTGTACTCTTTCTAGAGTCTCAACATCTTTTTTTCATCGTGGTGACCAAAACTGGATGCAGTATTCCAAATGTGGCCTTACCAAGGCATTGTAAAGTGGTATTAATACTTCACATGATCTTGATTCTATCCCTCTGTAAATGCACCTAGCACTGTGTTGGCCTTTTTGGCAGCTGCAGCACACTGCTGGCTCATATTTAGGTGATTGTCTACTAGGACTCCGAGGTCCCTCTCACAGTTACTACTATTGAGCAAGGTGCCACCTATGCTGTATTTGTGCATTTGGTTTTTCTTGCTTAAATGTAGAACCTTGCTTTTTTCACCATTGAATTTCATTTTGTTAGATAGTGCCCAGTGTTCAAGTCTGTCCAGATCCTTCTCTATCTTAAGCCTGTCTTCTGGAGTGTTGGCTATTCTTGCCAGCTTGGTGTCGTCTGCAAATTTGATGAGTTCCCCATCTATCTCTTCGTCCAAATCGTTGATGAAGATGTTGAAAAGCACTGGGCCCAGAACAGAGCCCTGGGGCACCCCACTACACACTTCCCTTTATATAGATGTGGTTCCATTGAGGACCACTCGCTGAGTACAACCGGTCAGCCAGCTACGGATCCATCTGGTGGTGATTCTGTCTACACATTTTTCTATCTTACCAAGTAGTATGTTGTGATCTACTTTATCAAATGCCTTACTGAAGTCCAAGTAAATTATGTCCACAGCATTCCTCTGATCCACTAATTTTGTCACTTGGTCAAAGAATGCAATAAAATTTGTCTGGCATGATCTATTTTTGACAAACCCATGTTGGCTTTTAGTAATGACTTTGTTTGCCTCTAGGTGTTTGTTGATTTGTTGTATGATTATCTTTTCCAGGATCTTCCCAGGTATTGAGGTCAGGCTGATAGGTCTGTAATTTCCTGGATCCATTTTTTTTCCTTTTTTGAGGATGGGAACTACATCAGCTCTTTTCCAGTCCTCTGGTAGTTCCCCTGTGCTCCAGGATCTTTGAAAAATATAGTTCAGTGATTCTGAGATCACATCTGCCAGTTCCTTGAGAGCCTTGGGGTGTAATCCATCTGGTCCTGGCGATTTGAACTCATCTAGGCTGGACAGGTGCTCACTTACCATTTTCTTGCCTATCTTAACTTGTGTTTCTATTCTGTTTTTTATGGCACTATTTCTGGTAGGTTGGTCTGTTTTTTCCCTTTGTGTAAAGACAGATGCAAAAAAACAAGTTAAATAGTTCTGCTTTCTCCCTGTTGCTTGTCATCTTCTTGCCACTTTCACCCACTAATGGACCAATCAATTCCTTCACTTTTTTCTTGTTTTTTACATGTTGAAAGAAGCTTTTTTTTGTTATTTTTGACTTTGGTCGCAAGCCTTAGTTCATTTTGAATCTTGGCTTTCCTCACTTCATCTTTGCAGGCTCAGGCTATTTGCTGATATTCTGACTTATTTGTGTGCCCCTCTTTCCACTTTCTGTACTTGTCCTTTTTATCTTTCAATTTGTCAGAGAGTTTTTATGCAGCCATGCTGGTTTCTTTTGAGAGCTGTTGTTTTTCCTATTTGTATTGGTATTGTGCTAGACTGTGCTTTTATTATCTCATTTTTCAAAATTTCCCAAGCTTCTTGAATTGTTTTCCCCTTGAGGATTCTCATCCATGGAATCCTTCCCAAGCCGTCTCTAAGTTTATTGAAATTAGCTCTCTTGAAGTCCAAGACTCTAGTTTGACTGTGTTCTATTGCTTGTGCTTCCATAATGTTGAATTCTAATATTGCATGATTACTTCCTCCCAGGGTTCCTATGGCTTCAACACCTTCTATCATTTCATCTCTGTTAGTGAGAATTAGATCCAAAATGGCTAATCCCCTAAACATAAGCATCACACAAGATAAACATCAAGATTATTTTTCTCCATTATTTGTTGTACTCTTTTGTTAACTCTGTTAGAAATAGAATATGGAAATGATCCTCCATTGCCTTTTTCAGAGATATTTTTCAATTTTCCAGTCAAGCTTGTATCTTGTTATCCCATTCAAGTACTAGTCCGATTAACCTTGACAAATCAACAGTTGTCAAGACCTATAAGATTATCCTTGACAAACCAAAACAATCCTATTAAGGAAATCAAACAGTAGTTGTACTAAATATTATTAAGTATAGAAAAGGATAAGTAACATATAAAACAATATAGAAATAAATCTGACTCTATGACAAAAATATATGTGCATGTTAATTGTCAGAAATATTAAGTATGCAGTTTCATAATTCATGCATGTTAAAATTGTAATTTAGGATGTGCATATATTAAATTATTTTGGAATACTAAATCTTAAAAATATTTTTGTGGTATTTATTGTTATTGCTAATTCAGCCTTGGAATGATAGTGTCTAATTTTATCTTTTGAGTTGCAATTACAGTTATGTTCTTATCATGATGCATAGCATAGAATGGGTTTTTTCAATTGTCAACATATTTAGGGGTTAGAAAGTTATATGTCTTATATATTTGTTTAATCCTGTTGGGGTCTACAAGAGTGATTCTGCTTTTTTAAAAGATAAATGTCTGGTTGGAGGAGAGTTGCATGACATCTGATTTGTTCTTTAGCTTGAGTTATATATGAAAAAGGTAAGATAAAAATGAACAGACAGATGAAACTTATGGGTATACCAGCTTTTGAAGAGATGATTCTATATGTTAACCTCCCTGCCAGGGTAATTATTAAGGTAGTGAATTGGACTATTGTTTCAAAAGTAAACTCTTCAAGTCAAATCATTAATCAATTACTGAAAGGGTTTAATTTATGTCAAGATGATTTAGAGCTTTTTGTTCCATTTCAGGTAAAAGTATGGAATACCAGCAGTGGCTTCTGCTTTGTCACCTTTACTGAGCATACCAGCATCATATCTGCCGTAATATTTACCAGTTCAGGATATGTTGTTTTGAGTGCTTCTTTTGACGGAACTGTGCGGGCGTTTGATCTGCACAGGTATGCTTATTATTTTACTTGCTTACTTTTAATTTTGTTCCATCAGAAAATTAGTGTATTCTTTATTAAAGTCTGAAGGTGCAATTTTCCATTAAATCAATTGCACTGTGTTCTCTTCGGCAGTTGTGTCAATTAATCTAATTGTATTAGTTAATCTAATTTGGAAGTTTCCCCTATAAAAATCATGCTCCATGATAGAAGAAGACTAGGTTGTTGTAGAAACATAATGAAAACCCTAGTCAAATAGTATTTTATGTAATTATTTTCTGTTTTCCAGCATTTAGGGGTTTTTAACTAAAAGTTGGCTTTATACATTATTCTTGCCTTTTGCAATAGATACCGCAATTTCCGCACTTTTACTTCACCGCGGCCAACACAGTTTTCCTGTTTAGCTGTGGACTCCAGTGGAGAAATTGTTTCAGCTGGTTCCCAGGATTCTTTTGAAGTATTTGTGTGGTCTCTGCAGAGTGGACGACTTTTAGATGTAAGACACAGACACTTTTTATGGTGCTTGCAGTAATCCATTTTGAAAAAAATGTTATTCTTACCAGTGTTGCCCTTAAAAATGAGATCCTATATTGGTACAATTTTAAGTGATTATTAAAATCAAACATATTTTAAAGCAGATTATTTACGTGAAAAAAATAATACCAGATACAGTAAAAGAATTCCCGATTTGGCAACCATTTTCCACAGTTATTAAGGAAACCATCATGGTCTTTAAATAAATCACACAGTTGTTAAGTGAATCACATCATAGTTAAGCAAATTGGGCTTCCCTCATTGACTTTGCTTGTCAGAAGCCTCCTAGGAAAGTTATAAATGGTCATCCAGTGACTGCAGGACATTGCACCTGTCAGTTGCCAAGCACCCAAATCGTGATCACATGACCGCAGGGGTGATGCAGTGTTTGTAAGGATTGGACTGGGCTCTTCAGTAGCGCAGAGATCAAATAAATCACAATTTCCTTTTTTGTTTTAATTATAATTTTTTTACTTATTTCCAAAGTGAAAATACAAAATCCAAGAAAAAGAAAAGAAAAAGGAACAAAACAAAGGCAACAAAAGAAAAAAGTGCATAAAATAAAATACAAACATACGCATAAAATGTCCCTCTTGGTTGAGTACTGCTAAATATATTTCAAGATGATGATGATGATTATGATTGTTATTATTATTATTTCTCGTTGTTACATAGATACTTTTTTTTCATTAGGTATTAGATGGTCATGAAGGACCTATCAGTAGTCTGTGTTTTAACCCAGTGAAGTGTGTTCTGGCAAGTGCCTCTTGGGATAAGACAGTCAGATTGTGGGACATGCTGGATAGCTGGAGGACCAAAGAAACGCTGGCATTAAGTTCCGATGGTAAGTCTGTTGGAATGTCATAACTGTCACATCTTGTTTGGGTGACGTTTGCAATAATTATGGGGTTCCCTAGTGTAGTGAAACCAATCACATGGAGACCTCCAGAGCACTGGTACTGCAACAAAAGCTTCCATGAGATACAATTTTTATTAATGGGTCTGAATTGAGCTTTACTGTTTTGTTTTGTTTTTTATTTAATACACTTTAGAAGTTGCTTAACTCCAAATAACTCTGGTTGGCTTATATTTAAAAATGTAAAAACAATGTAAAGCAAGAGTGTTTAAGCACCCAGAAAGCAAAGTGTGAATAATGATAAAATATCATATAGGGGACTCAACCACTACTCTGTCACAACACCTGTCACAACAGCCATGTTTTCACTACCTTTCTGAATACCATCTGGGTGATAACTGTACAGATGTCCAACTAATCAGAGGAGAAATTATATTGACTATGTTAAAACTTCTAGTATTGCACATAGGTTTCAGTATAAGAAACGGGACCATCCTTATAAAATGTGGAATCTCTATACTTGTGGAAATTTAAAACATAACAAGTGGTCTCTGATAATTCTTTGAGCGATGAAAAGTAATGCAATCAAAATGCATGGAATGGAACGAATCTTAAATGAAGCTTGTTTTTGATTTCACTCGTGATCTTTGCTGCAGTGCTTGCTGTTGCTTTTCGTCCGGATGGCAGTGAGCTTGCTGTAGCTTCCTTGGATGGACAAATCACTTTCTGGGATCATGAAAATGCAATGCAAACAGGATCAATTATGGGGCGACATGACCTTCAGATGGGGAGGAAGGAACTGGACAAAATAACTGCCAAACAAGCTGCTAAGGGCAAGTGGGTAGAACACTTACCATCTTTTTATCTTTTTTTTTTCTGAACTGAGGGTATCTATTATAATTGGTGGAATTTTTCATCTGAATATTTGAATTTTATTACTATAGGCTTATTTTCATATTGGAACTGAAAGATTTGCTTTGCATGTTTTCTATGGTTTTCTTTTGAATACTTGAATCCTAAAATTATAGATATTTATTGAACTCAATTTTCAGCCAGAGTGAAAATATGAATCTATAAAATTTATGGTGGAACCCTTAGAACAGGCTTGTAGAATCATGGACTGTAAAGGCTGGAAGGATCTTGAAGATTTAGTTCAACCTAAGCTTTATTTGGAACATAACCTTGAATGCATTTCTTAGATCTAACAGCGCCCTTTTTATAACTTTTTAATCGACAAAGATTGTAAGAAATAAAGTGAACATTTCAGGAATGTGTTTAACTTGTTTGGATTTTACATGGGGATAATTTTTTACAAATACCTCTTTAGATTTTCAAATCTTACAAGTTTGAGTAAGATTTAAATTGAGTATATCTGCACATGTGGGTTATTGCATAAAAGTATGCTTGAAAAATTCCCAACCCTATCATATAGGATGCAGACTGCAATTATTTCAGAGTAACTGCTTGGGTGAGAACTATAAATTGTGTAATACGGAGCTTGAGATACATGTCAAATTATTGATTTTAACATCTTTTTTCAGATCTTTTACAAGTCTATGCTATTCTGCTGATGGCCAATGCATTTTGGCAGGAGGTCTGTCAAAGTATGTTTGTATTTATCACGTGAAGGAACAGATTCTCATTAAAAAGTTTGAAATATCTTGCAATCTTTCCTTAGATGCAATGGAGGTTAGTATGTGTGCATTGGACATGGGATAAATCTTGTAAGTTTATGAAATAAAAGCATGGTCACTATTGCTACTTGTCTTACCACAGATTATTTTTAAATTAATGGTGAATGTATTCTTTGATTGAGTAATTTAAATTTGTGTCTGTGACTTGATTGTCTGCTCTAAATCATTCTTTATTAAGATGTTTTTATTTATCAATGCTCTGTTTTTGTAATGTTATATCAATTTATCAGACAATTCATGGTTCTATTGAGGAATAGAAAGGATTTAGCATCCTATTATAAATAGAGTATTCTGAAACATATTTGGAATTTGAAATGGGCTATGTTGTTGTATATTTTATTTTACAGGAGTATTTGGACCGCAGGAAGATGACTGAGTTTGGGAGCATGGCATTAATAGAAGAGGGAAATGGGGATGACGACGACATTGTCATTCCTCTTCCAGGAGTTAAGAGAGGTATTAGTTAATTTAAACCATGTGTATCAGATTTATTTAGATTTTCCTGATGAAAAGGGTGAAGTTTTTAAAAAGTCCTTTTGTTTCCTCTCACTTGACAAAATGATTAAATCTTAGTTTGGAGATCAGCCAATGCCTTTATCAAGGAATGAGAAGCATTGCACATGTTACGTTCATTGGAAAATATTTCAACTTATTAAGTGTTTTACGGCGATATTTTTTTCATTATGTTACGATTTTAGCCAATACAATGATTTAGAAAGTCTTGCACTTAATAGCCATTATTGTTTTTACTGCTGCCCCTACTGTGTATATGTATCGCTACTCTCACTTCACCCCATTTTCTACTCCCTACGTTGCCTGAATTTAATTAATTAATTTGGAATAATTCATGACAAGACAAAATTGGCTTGATCAGTAAATACTATGATCCCAATATGTTTGCTAAAGGTTTCTAAAGTTGGCAACTGACAAATGTAAATGTTCCAAATGATTGCTGTGATAGTAACAACTGTATGCATCACATAAACATTTGTACTGGTTAATGTGTTGAACAAGGACAGTCATTTACTTCCCAGGGTGGGGGTGGTGGCTGGGGTGGAGGATGGAGGATGGAGGATGGAGGAAACACCCTGTCCAACAATTTGACTTTGATGGGATATACCTTTTTTTTTTTTTTTTTTTTAGAAAAGAAATGTAAATGTATCTGTGTGGTTCTTTCTCTTGCCGCACACTTCTTTTGTAGAAAGAATCAGTTTACAGTGTCAGCACTGGTTTGTACAAGGAAATTATTGAGGTTTTTTTTTCTTTTCAGGTGATATGAGTTCTCGGCATTTTAAACCAGAAATAAGAGTAACGTGCCTCCGCTTCTCTCCTACTGGTGGGTTTTTGGAGGATTACTTGAAAAATGTTCTTCATTTCTTTGTCTGTCCACCTGCCCTCCCACATCTCCATAATTTTAGCTAATGTCACAGTGCTTCTCTTTCAGGAAGAAATTGGGCAGCAACCACTACAGAAGGTCTTCTTATCTACTCGTTGGACTCTAGTCTCACCTTTGATCCATTTGACTTAGAAATTGACATCACCCCTAGCAATATTCGTAAAGTATTGCACCAAAAGGAGTTCACTAAGGCTATTGTCATGGCTTTTCGACTAAATGAGAAGAAAATGATTCAAGAGGTTCTAGAAACTGTGCCCTATGATGAAAGTAAGTTGGACCACTATTACTGCCCTAATGTGATGGTTGCAGAAAACAAGATTCCCTAAGTTTCTAAGTTGTTAGCAAAACTTGGTGTGTGTGTGTGTGTGTGTGTGTACTAAAGAGAAGGAAAAAAGATAATATCCCCAATAATTTGAATGTTTTAAGTGAATAGAAGTTCTCTAATTATTAAATATCACACAACAAAGGGGAAATTGTAAAAAGGAATTACGTCATGCAATATAGCGTTTCCTTGCCTTTAGTTTCCTTTGCTAAAAATGCAGACATTTTCCTTCTGCGCAAGTCATGACAAGTGGACTGTTTTGACATGTTTACTCATTGTCAACTAATACATCCTCTTGTTTATTGTTAAAAAAAAAAACAGTTGATGTAGTCTCCTCATCGCTTCCAGACTTGTACATAGAAAAGGTCCTAGAATTTTTAGCATCTTGCTTTGAGAAATCTCGTCACTTGGAATTCTATCTCATATGGACTCAGAAGTTGCTGATGCTGCATGGATGCAAGTTAAAAACAAGGTTAGTGAACTCAGCTTAATATGGTTCAAAGAGAGAGAATACGTATTATCAGTTGATAACTTTAAAAGTAGATTTATATCTACCCTCAGATATAAGGTAGTTAGAATGTCAGTGAAAGTCCATTCTTTTTTCATTGGCTTATGGTGATTTGACTGAAGACTGGAACACAAGAGAAGCAGCAGATATGCTTCCAACTGCCATATCCTAGAAAAGTTGCAATATGTATGCTCTATGTCTATATATCTGTTGCAACTAGTCGCTATTTTATTGGTAAGATACTTTTTCAAACTCATTGATGCTTTGAAAATTAAATATAAATTAGCATTTGGGCTTTTATATTTAGCATTTCTAGGACTTATTTCTAGGGTTGTGTGAAGGCTTGAAAAAAATGTGCATTGGCACCAAGAAGCTACTGCATTCTTTTACATTTTTGTGGCTTTGACATTTTTGCTATGTTTGTATGTGTGTGTATGGCATAGTTTCACTACTCTGAAATGTATATGCAGGTAAAAAGAAATCTTGCAAAGGTTTTTTTTTAACGTTTCAAGGTTTTTATACTGATGCTTCTTTCAAACACTTTGCACAGCCCTCATTTATAGAATGTCTATATTTTTGACTGTTTGCAGGTCAGAAAAACTGCTGCCTATTGTTCAGTTTCTTCAGAAGAGCATTCAGAAACATTTTGAAGATCTTTCTAAACTGTAAGTATTTGGTTCGATTCTGTTTTACGTAATTGGGGAGAAATAAAAAAACAGCACCATAGGATCATTTTATTTTTTAAAAAATGTGTTTTCCTTTTTCCCATTACTTATGTCAGGCTGTAATCTGGGTAAGTGCCAGCTCTGTCTGATTTTTTCCTTTGGGCCTTTAATCATTCTTTGTTCTCGGTAGCCCAAAATTACTATGTTAACAACAGTCCATACATATGATATCAAAAACTACACATTCTAATGGCAGCGGAAGACGTAGAAGCTTGTCTTATTTACTCTAGTATTCAATATTAGAATACCTTGCAACTGGAAGTAACTACGTTGAAAGCAAAGTTGTATATTTGATTAGAAACTGTATTCTATAGAATATCCAAAGTTCTTTGCCCATACTATCATTGTCTCTTTTACTTGTTCTTCTTCCATCTTCCAATTTAATAAGTATTTATAAAGCTTCTTAATCAAATGTTCATCTGTTTTTAAAAGTATTTTATCAAGTGGAGTCAGCTCTTTGTAAAATCCCATTATTTTTATGTCTTTTGAATACTTGCTAAACAGGTATGTTTAGCATTGTTTTTGACTTATTTTGGTGATGGCTTTTCTTTCCACAGTTGTGATTGGAATTGTTACAACATGAAATACATTCTATCTATTTCCCAACAACGGGGTATGAAACGCAGAGCAGAAGATTCTGAGAACAATGATTTGAAAAATTTGGAAGATTCCAGTAATGAGGATTTTATGGAAGAATCATCTGTACATTTATAGAAATATGACACTTTTCCCATGTATAAATTTAAACAGTGTTATTCACTGAGAACTTCATAGCCCTTGAAGTGGCCTATTTTTTATAGATTATTTGAATGTGAAATAATATATCTGGGAGAAAGCAGTTTGCCTTTTGTACACTTTTTTCAGTAATTGAATAGCTAGACAGTTATGGTCACTAAATCCCAACCATGGTTTTTTTCTCGCAGTTAGACAAGCATTGTAATTCCATTGTAGACTGCATGAATCATAAGTGTTCCTACCCATGTCTGATGCTCAGAGTTGGTGATTTACAAATTACCTAAATGACTTTTTATGTAAAATTACTTATATAAAATAAATATGTGTATAGGGGAAGAATGGGAAAAGACACAAAGACCAAAAGAATGAACAGAATAGATTCAGATTTATACTTTTTGCAAATAAAGTTTTCTTTCTTGTAAGTTATTTTTTAGTCCACCTGAAAATCAATTTCAGTTTTATTCAACAGAACTTGTTCCTTTTCATTAACACTTTCTGATTCTTTTGTAAAAGTAAACATTTCCCATGAGAAAAGATCCTTTCAGTTAACTTCAAAGTCTTAAAGCAAGTCCATGTAAGCTCTTAATCGGTTTAAAAAATTCTAAAATTAACATTAAGAATCTTTTTGCTGTAAATGCCACAATGTTTTCTTCTTACAAATCTTTAAACTTGTAATTAAGCTTTTTTTAAAAGGATTGTAGAAAAACTCGCCCAATGATTTCAATAAAATTGCCAGTCTGAATCTTCTCAATCTTTAAACAACAACAAAAATAAATGTGATTAAGAGATGAGCCTAGGTCAAACTTAAAGAGTTTACATAGATGACATTAGCAGTTATAAGCATGATGGAATCCCATGACTCCCAGCCAATTGTAAGCTGACTGCAAAAATGCAATTCCTGCCATCTGCTCACAAAAAAAAAAAAAACAGCTGTCCATAGTACATACGGTAATTTTGTGATCTCTCCTTACTCCAAAAAGATTTTGGCAGCCCAAATCTTGCATTTGAGTATTACTCTCTGTTGCAATGTGTCCTGTTCTATTCAGTTCACCATGGTGGCTCTCCAAAAGCTCTTATTTGAAATAATTGAAAGTCTGTTCAGAGTTTCAGAGGAAGGGTTTGGACTCCGTATGTTATGAAATCACTGTTGTTGGTATGTAATTGTGTATCTGTGGTACCAAAAATGCTTTGGAATTCTTTTTTCTGATATAGCCTGAATAGAAATTACGAAGAAATTCTATTGGTTTAACAGTAGAAATGCTTTAGAACTAGAGGCTAGAATAAATGAAGTTATTTGTATTTGTTGCCCTGGAATTGTACCTGGCTTATTTTTTTCCCTAGAGTTCTCTTTTGTTCTGACTTACTTTTTTCCCTAGAGTTCTTTTTTGTTCAAAAAGGTAGTTTGCTACTACTAATAAAAATATAATAGAAAAATACCATTCAATATAGAATATATATTTTTTGAATAATATTTGAAAATGATAAACTGGGAGATGTGACCAATCAGGCATCATCAAAAATACTTGCTTCATGAGGTGGAATAACAAACAGCATTTCCTGTCTTAAAATACTATATTATTTTGCTGGATAAGAAAATATCTGTATCCCTGGGAATAAAAATATAAGTCTAATCACTAAAAACAACTGTTTGATTTCTTTCTGAGACAATTACAATTTTGGTTTTAGATGGCCATGCCATTCTGATTCATCGGAGTAATTATTCCATCTCAGCTTCCTTACCTTGTTTTTCAGTACTGTATTAAGTAATAGTGAAATTAGTGCAATATGGTGGAAAGATACAGATGTCAATATAAATCCTCAGCTGATTAGAAAAAGAATCAAGTTATTTTAATGAATAGTTTTTACTGCATCAAAGTAAGAGGTGAAGACTCTTGGATTCTGTAAAAACTTAGATTGTCCATAAAAAAAATTAGTTTTCTAAAGTCCCTTGAGGCCCTATAAAAAATACTATTTCTGTTCCTTAACCATTATTAAGAAAATTTGTGGCTTATTTTCTGGAAAAAGATGGCAAATAAATATCAGAAGTTTGGTGTAGTTGTTAAGGTGATAGGTTGGAGACCTGAAGATTGTGAGTTCTAGGGCCATCTTAGGCATGAAAGCTGGCTGCATGGCTTTGGTCCAGTCACTCACTCTCACTCAGCCCAACCCACCCCCCAGGGCCACTATTGTGGGGAAAACATGAGGAAAGGGTATTAGCTACATTCACTGCCTTATTTATAAAATATAATAAAGGCAGCATAAAAATTAAAACTGGAGGGTAAAGTGCTTCACAAAATGTATACTTGATTAAATTTACACAAAATAGTTAACTAGAGTTTATTTTGAAATAAGGTATAGTTGAACTTAAGTACATGACTTAGTAATTATATATATTTACTCCTATAACATGAACATTGGCTTAACTACCATTTGTAAAAGCGTGTTCTAATCATACTGCTTTTTCAACAGTTACGTAATTGATAGGTGCATAAAAATGGGAGGCTGTACCTAGATCACTACACTGATCCCTTGCTACTAATGGTACTATTTGTACAGTATTCTTTTCCTCATTCCAACATACCTTATTTTGCAGATTTTTGGATTAAATGAAATTTTGGAATAATAAGTCATATTGCTTAATCCTAACATAACAAAATATTTTACTGAACATTTCCATAATCTAAGTGGGAAAATAATACTGTAGTTTTAACACAGTAAGATAGACCCAAAAGGTGGCTTGAGAAAATGCTTGGGTTAGATACAGTACATGAGCCCATAGTTTGGCACTTGTGCCAGGCAAGAAAATAAAGAACTTAACTTAAATTCGGTTTTTCTTCCTGTTCTGAAACTTTTGAACGGACCAATACAAGACGAGACTATGATGCAGATAGTGCTTCCCTTTCAAAAAATGTCAGAAGGAAGTTTAAATTGTCGATACCAATGCAGCCCCAAACTGGTATAATCATCCACAAAAGAGGTGCAGTCCTGTGTTAAAGACCTTCAACTGGGAGGACTCAAAAGCTGCAGGGATCGGCAATTCCACCAGGTTGGTTTCGCTATACAAACCACCAGAATGGATTGTATAGAATAGTTATCCGAGGGTGTTGCTTCCCTTCCCCGTCCCCCGAAAGGCACTACCGAAGAATTTGTGTGGGGTTGATCGGACAGCCGCTACGTTGCATTTTGCGGAGGCTGGACAGCGCCAAAGATCACGCTACTCCTCCTGGCAACGACCTGACCTAAGTGACAGTGACGCGGAATAAATCCTCCGACCTCTAGGTGGAGCTGCGGCGTCCTCTTCTGAAACTCAGCCTTTGGAAAAGCCATTTAGAAGGCTTTGGTGGCAGCGGAGCGTTCAGTTCCTCTTCGGTTGGGTTTCCTCGGAGTCGAGATGTGGGCTGCTAAATTCGCGAACCCCCGTTCGCCTCTCTTGTCCTCGGTGCTCTTACTTTCGAAGGGAGTCCCAGCTTCCAGCTCGCCCTTTCACTCCTCGGCGCACCGTCACAGAGCTAAAGTGGCCGTGGTGAGTTCGCCTCCGCCGCAAAGGCAGCCGCAGCAGCCTCATGGCTGCCAGGAGTAGGAGGAGGAACCGTAGCCGGGAGGGGTCCTTTTTAGAAAGCTTTGAGACGCGGGACTCCACCGCCTCGCTCAGCCTGCGCTCCCTCGGCAGCCGCATTTCTCAAACTCCGCAAAAGAGGCTTCCGTCCGGCAGCCAAGGCAAGCATTTGCAGCGTTGGATCATTTTCCAAGACAGGGAGTCTGCTAACTTTGCCACAGTTGGAGAGTCAGATAGGGGCTGTGTGTGTGTGTGAGAGAGAGAGAGAGAGAGAGAGAGAGAGAGAGGGAGGCGCCAAAGATTGGTAACAAGTGAAATTCCGCACAAGTATGTTATGTAGCTGTATCTGGCCGACCTTGGCTTGATTCGGCCATTGGGGAGTCACAAGAATTAAGGAATCCTAGGATTAGTCTAGGTAGGAAGTCGCACTTCTCACAAGGCAATGGGGTCAACTCATATACCGGGGTGTGTGTGTGTGTGTGTATTCCTGTAATCATCCGAAGCTGAGTTGACCCCAGTGATAACTATAAGTTACTTCTGAGTGTAATTTATGTGTAAGGATATATTTAAATTCATTTGTCTTCAAGCACCTATGCCCTATATGAAATGTCCATTTGGTATGTTAGTGACTTGCTCATAATTACCTATTGAATGTAGTGGCTGAAACCTGGGTCTCTGCAATTGTAAACCAGCATTGTAAGGACGAGTGTACATTTGCATTTTAGATTATCTCTCAACTTTGTGCAGCATCTAGAGCTACAAAAAGTAGACAAAAGAAGTGAGTGAAGGGACAACACTGAATTTGTTTGGATTAAAATTAAATTAAGTGCAACAGCATTCAGTGTGATTAATCAAATGGCCTTTCTATTACATTAAAAATTATAGCTTATTTACAGCATCTGGAGGGCTGTTGTGATCTAGGGAGGCACAGTTAGGCATTTCTGCTCCAATTTGTCTACCTGTATAGTCACAGTTTCTTTGGTATCTTCAAGACTGATATTTAATGGAGGTAATTTTAATCTTCAAAACATTGTGCTATGTTAATGTATTATTCTTTTAAGCTATCTCTTATTTGTATTGCTACAGATTACTTGCACAAGGTGGCCAAGGTCTTACGGGCTTGGAAAGCAACTAATTGTTATCTGTTGATGCACTTTATATTTATATATAGACATATACAGTAATACATAAAGGTGCATGTGCAGTATAGCACTATACAAATCAGAAATAAGCCCATTATTCTTGATTGGACTTCTTACTAGATTGTAACTGCATCTCTGGTTCTTTATAGGAGAACAAATCTAAACATCCTGGGACCATCCAAGTGTATATTAGAACAGCCTAGACTAGAGCATTCATTGTGCTTTCAAGCGTCCACTATTATTGTAGAAAATTTGTGGCACAATTTCTGCCTTACTTTTTTGAGGCAGAAAGCATGCAAAAATTGTAGGTAAGACTTACAGTAGGTTTACAATGTTTAATCCCCCCTAATATTTCTCCAAGGAACAATCAAGTTCTGTTTGTTTCTTTTTTTTTAATATTTTTATTGAATAACAAAAATTAAAAACATTGAACATGGTAAATCAGAATTGACATACATCTCAGTTCATATTCACAATAAATTACTAATATAAGAAAAAAAAACCTTTACAATAACATCACTGTAATCTCAATCTTAACTTATCTCATTACAATGATTTCCATATTTTTTTCCCCACCATCTATAAAATTTGTTCCAAATTTGGTAAAAATCCGTTTCATCCTGATTTTTGAGTCTTTTAGTTAATCTATCTAATTCTGCGCAGTGCATAATTTTATGAATTAAGATTTCCTCACTAGGTATAGCCGTAGCTTTCCAATTTTGAGCGAATACAATTCTTGCCGCTGTAGCCACATGAGTAAATAAATACATATCTTCTTTACTAACATTATTTTCAAGAATTCCTAACAACAATGTCTCAGGTTTATACTGGATGTTTTGCATACTCATTTCTGTTACACATTCCCAAACCATACGCCAATAACTCTGTGTTTCTTTACATAACCACCAAACGTGAAAATATGTGCCCTTTCTTTTTTACATTTCCAACATTATAATGAGTATCCTTTGTACATTTTGGCTAATCTTGCTGGAGGGAGATGCCATCTGTAAATCATCTTATACGAATTTTCTTTATATGAAGACGCCAAAGTAAATTTATTATTTTGCATCCATACCTGCTGCCATTGATCCAAATTGATGTTGTGTCCTAGATCTATCACCCATGTCACCATTGTTTCTTTAACCTGTTCTTTAAATAGCCTGTATTCCAATAGGATTTGACTGGCTGTGTCATTCTTCCGCTCCATGTTAACCAAGTGATGTTCTCTCCAGCAGCAGAAATATAAAGCCACCCTTTATTTGCTTTCTCTTATTTTTTAATAGTCTGTGTCTATAGTCTGAATGCACATGCTACTTTACAGGTGCATTCTAGCAATTTCCCCTTTTCTGCCTATGAGCTCTTGATCTTGTTCTGACTTATTTGCCTTCTCTAAAAACAAACCCATGATTTTGCCACAGACTATCCCTTTAACCAGATACTTGAAACTGACACAATCCCATATTTCACATATACTTTGTATAATAAAATAACCTACATTACTTGTAGAATCAAATAATCTGTAAAACTGGGTGTATTATTTTATCTCCAGATGTATTTGCTCCCTCTTTTAAATTGGTTCACCACCTTTTGTGGTCTTCAAGCTGTGTCACGCTATTACTTCTATCATATCTGAACTTCAGTATATTTAGTAAGGTTAGGAGATATCTAGGAAAGACTATTTTAATTTGTCTTTCTTTCTTATTACAGGTTCTTTCTGGTTGTGGTGTTTATGATGGCACTGAAATCCATGAAGCCTCTGCGTAGGTGTATTTTTAACATCGTAGGACGACCTCCATTGCCATAAGTAAAGCTGATAGATAGATAATCTAGTTATCTAGGCAGCATTTCAGCATTAAGTGACTTCCCATTAGAATATTTTGGAATCTCATTTTTTCCTTCTATCAGTATTTAGTAGCCTCTAGATGAGAGGGGTGGAACATAAATCTAATAAATAAAATAACATTTCATTTTAAATTAAACTTGCATTTAATGGATTGTTTATTTAGGCTCATTCTGGCTTTATTATATTTTGATAATAATGAATATTGGAAAAAGTCTGGATAATGGTTATGGCAATACCTGGAGACAGCAGAGTAGAAGAGAAAGAACTGGGGAATAGAAAGACTGGCAAAAGAGAGTAAAGGTAGTACCAATATTAATTGGTACCAATATTAAGGCATCTTGGTGTAAGAGAAGAACAGACTGAGCTAGAAAAGGGATCCCCAACCTGTGGGCCGCAGCCTACTTGGCCACTGGGCTGCAGAATAGGCTGGCCAATGTGCGCATGTGTGCGCACGCACTCATACCCACTTGTGCTAGCGTCACCGTGTGGCAAAAACAGGGCAGTGCTAGCGACTGTGCTAGCAAGTGTCACGCGGGCATCAGCACCATCCCATTAGCGTCACACGTGCTCACAGCCTATGCTTCCCCCTCCCTTTCCCTCCGGTCTGCCAACCGAGAAAGGTTGGAGACCTCTGAATTAGAAGATAAGGTTAAACATGGCAGTTAGAGCATCATTGGAATATCATCAGCATTGACAAAATCAGTCAATTGCCAAAGGCAGTTTTACTTGGAACAGCTTGCATCCTGCAATGATACCTTTAACACCATCAAACATCAACATCTGCCTATCCCAGGCTGTTGAGAAGGATCTGATAGGTGATAAAAATGCCAAATCCAGTCTAAACTCGTGACTGACTGTGTGATGAACTATAGTAATAGTGACAAATCCAGTCTAAACATCTGGCTGAGTATGTGACAAGCCATAGTAATTTATTGAATTTATATATAGGATAATGGTTCATTTGAGCCGTGGAGGAGCCAGTGTTGACATGTATGCCCCAAATATTTCTCAGATGCATGTAATTGATCACAGCAGAGGGCAGCCAGCTGACAGGGAATCAAGGTAAGAATTACGCAAATATATGATTGATTAATGATGTGCCATCAAGTTGTTGATGACTTTTAGTGACCACATAGTTAAGATTTTCTCCATGATGATCTATCTCTAACCTAGTTCTTCAGTTCCTTTAATGGCGCCCCCCCCATCACCAGTTTAACAATCTATCAACCTTGCTGCTGGTTGTCCTCATCTTTTATCTTCCATCTTGCCCAGCACTGGAGACTTCTTCAGAGAGCTGGATCTTCTAATGTATTTGAAGTAGGTTAATTTGAACTTGATCATTGTGCCTTGAGTGAGAACACTGTGTTCTTTTTTAAAACTCTATTGATAACCAGTACTCTAAAATTGGATGCCCCAAAAACATTTATATTGATATTCTCCTAAGAAACGTCTTAACAGAATCAGCAAGGATCGCTCGTGGGAAAATTACCGACTTGGCTAGACTTACTGCAAGAGACTATGATGCGGTAGTATTTCCTGGAGGCTTTGGAGCTGCTAAAAATCTGTGAGTATTGAATTCTGTAAGTTGCCACAATATGTTACTACAGCTTTGCTAATCAGATGTGACTAAATGACATAGGAAGTGTAAATTGTAACTGTGACCCTGAACTGAAATTAGTAAAATGTACTTCTAAATATCCTTTCTCAAATCATGAAAAATAGAATTAAAAGTTGCTCTCCTTTCTATATGTCTTGGAGTGAGAATATACTGTGGTTACTTCAGGAAAGATTGCAATATTAACTGCAGTAATTAATGCAATATAAGTTCTTGTAATTAATGTGTCAAATAAGTTGAAAATCTATATTTCAAATTTGTTGACAACCTTCAACCTCTTAAAATGTGCCATAGTTGACTTATTGTATTGCATGAAAGGAAAATGTTTATTTTTCAGGATGGCTTCCATATTAAGGCCAAAGTTAGTTTCTCATATAAGAAATAACTAATTGTCTGTTTAATTTGTATTTTGCGTTTATTTCTTATTTATTCAATTATCTATTAAGTATTTTAGAATTTAATTTTTTCCTTTGCATGGAAGTATTACAGTCTTTACTGAAATCTTGAGTGGTGGTCTGGGTGTGACATATGAAAAATGCTTTTTAGGACAAAGCTTGGGAAATATTAGTGTGGACTAGGACTGGGCATGCATTTAAAATTACTTAGAAGACCAGTCTGAAATATCTGGAAGCATAACCGCAGCATATCTTCAGAGGAGCCTCTTTTTTGGGTTTCTGTGTAAGCCTGAAAAAACCACCACCAGTGCAATTCATTAAAACAGCTCTATGACTGTTATACTTGCCTGGAAGCACTGCTTTTGAAACATACATAACTCTGTTTAAGCTAGCTGTAAGATAAGACCAGAATAATCCCCTACTCTTGATTCATTCACATCGCCATTTATTTAGTTGCTCTCTCTTTTCTCCCCTCTCTGAGTTTCTCTTTCAGCATCCCTTTGCCAACATATATGTCGATAAGACATTGACAGTTGTGTCATTTCTTTCCTGGAACATTCAGGGAAACACTTTCTTCCCAATTGGTTACAAATCCTGTCCCTGGCAAAGCAATTAGAGAGAAATGTTTTTCTGTTGGTTCTTATGGAAGCTTGTTTAAAGTCTCAGAAGTAGCAGAGCAAAGGAAAGAATCCCAAAGTTCCACTTTTTAAGATAAAAGCAAGAAATAATTCATGTTCTCTTTCCTGAATTCTTGGAAATAGGAGAATTGCTGGAAGTATAGGCTAGAAAGGAGAAATATAAATACATAATGTATTGATAAACCCTTATCTCTCAACTTCTATTTCTTTTTTGAAGGAGAAGTAGAAAGACGGACTTGGCTATTCCTGACATTTTGCTGGAAAAAGCATTTCCACATTAAAGGAACAGTATTTGCATTTATGAATGACAAAAAATATGGTTATTTCATATCTTGTAGGTTACTGAATGTGGATGTGTATCTTAGAACTGTAATGCATTGTATGGGTTTCTTTTGTTTTGGCAGATCTACCTTTTCTGTGGATGGGAAAGATTGTAAAGTTAACAAAGATGTTGAGCGTGTGCTGAAAGACTTCCACAAATCAGGGAAGCCCATTGGGTATGTTACCTATTTAAATACTCTTTTCCAAAGAGCCCTTCATAGCTCTCAGTTCGGTCAGAGACTTACTTCTGGTGATTCTCTCAGGTAAAACGAATTTACAAGCCTAGAACTGCAAAACCAGATTGGTTAGGCACTTGGCAAGTCACAGTTGATAGCTGGTGGCTGCTGTGAGCTTGGGGGAGGGTGTAGTCATCTAATTAAGCTAGTTTAAGCTATTCATTAAAATTCATTAAAGTTGTTTACTGTCAATTTTCAAGGTGTCTGAATAGTACTTTAGAAGGGCAACAGATATGTCAGAATCAAAGGTATTCAGAAAAAGCACCTGTCTATTGCTTTTTAAAGTAGGTGTGTCTTTTCCTGAGGTTGCATGGCTGCCCTCTCCAGTGCAAACATAATCCCGCTTAGGTATAATACAGCAAACACTTCTATGAAGAACTTATGAGGCTTTCCTTTAGCCTGAGATGCAGTTCTTTTTCTTTTTGAAACTTTTTTAGTTATGACATAAAAAAAGGGGATGAGGAAGCAAACTGCAAAGTATCAAATAAAATAAAAGCAAAAAGCAAAATATATGTGCAGTCTCCTCTCTCTGTTGTTGATTGTCTATATTTTTAAAAACCACAAAAACTAATGGTTTATATAAATATAAATGAAGTATTTAAATGCCATCTTGAACCAGCAGAACACATTTTCCTAAAAATAATGTTACGGAATATGGTCAAATAAAAAAAAAATTGTAGTACAGCAGTCTACTCAAAGACCTGATGGTTGAGATATTAAAAAATAAACAAAAATGTGGATGGTTAAAAAAAAAATATCGAGTTGAACCCCAAAATCGCCATGTGTCTACCAAATTTAATTCCACTAGGTAGGCTTGGACGCCATTCCAGTTGTATGATTGAAATGTATTTAAAATGCTACAGTCCAAAAAAAACATTCAAAATTTGATTAAAATCAGCCATAATTATAAGATCTGACCACCTAATTTGAGCAAAATATCTGTGTGTGTGTGCGTTCTCTCTGCTGTATGCTTAACTAGAGCACAATAATGAAAGCTATCTCTAAATGTCTAATCACTAAAATATTCTATAATATCAGATATTTCTTTTTTCCATTATTAATCTTGACTGTACATAAATCTTTTTATGCTGAACTCTGCTTGTAAATTATGCATTGGTTGTCTTTTAGGTTGTGCTGTATTGCCCCTGTCTTGGCTGCAAAGGTTCTACCTGGCACTGAAGTCACTGTAGGCCAAGAACAAGAACAAGGTGGGAAGTGGCCTCATGCTAGCACTGTTGGAGCCATTAAAGCCATGGGAGGAAAACACTGCGTTAAAGATGTAACAATATCCTTTTCATGTTCAGTTTGACCTATCTCGAGGCAGAATTATAGAGTCAGGATCATAGGCTGGAAGGGACCTTGGAAGTCTATTAGTCCAACTCCCTGCCCAAGACACGAGTCCGTATACCATCCTGGACAAATAATCTTTTCTTGAAAACCTCTAGCAATAGAGTACTCACAACTCCGGGAGGCAAGCTGTTCCATTGATTAATTGTTCTCACTGTCAAGAAATTTCTTCTTAGTTCCAGGCTGGATTTCCCTCTGATGAGTTTCCACCCATTGCTTCTTACACTGCTCTCAGGTGCTATGGAAATTAAATCGACCCTCTCTTTCTCTGTGACAGCCCTTTGAGTATTGGAAACATTTTTGTCATTTTACCCCTAAGCCTTCTCTTTGTTAGGCTAAACATATCTAGGTCCCTTAGCTTTTCATCATACAATTTAGTCTCCAGACTCCTTATCATCTTTGCTGCTCTTCTCTGTACTGTTTTTAGGGCCTTAGCATTTTTTGGTATCATGGTGATGAGAACTGGATGCAGTATTCCAACTGCGGTCTCACTCCAAGTGCAATGTAGAGCAGTATTATCACTTCCGATGATTGAGGCAACCTAGAACTGCATTGGCTTTTTTGGCAGCTGCAGCACACTGCTGGCTCATACTTTTAAGTGGTCACCAGAATACCCAGATCCCTATCACTAGCACTACTGTGGAGCCATGCACTGCCTATTATGTGTGCATTTGATTCTTCCTGCCTAAGTGTAGGAACTTACTTTGGTCACCACTGAACTGCATCATAGGGCCCAATGCGCAAATCTGTCAAGATCCTTCTGAATCTTGAGTTTACCTTCTAAAGTGTTAGCAATTCCCCCCAGCTTAGCGTTATCTGATAATTTGATAAGCACCCTTCAGTCCTCTCATCTTGATCATTTATGAAGATGTTGAAAAGCACCAAGACAGAACCTTGAGGTACCACACTGTAGCTTCCCTCCATGTAGATGTAATTCATTTGACGATCACATCTGAGTATCTGTTCCAGGATTTTCCTGGATAGTGATGTCAAGCTGATTGGTCTGTAGTTTCTTGGATCCACTTTTTTTTCTCCTTTTTGAGGATTGGAACCATATCAGCTCTTTTTTGGTCTTCTGGTTGTTTCCCTGTGTTCCAGGAGCTCTAAAAGATTTCATTCAGTGGTTCTGAGTTCACATCTGCCAGCTCCTTCAATACCCTGCAATGTAAACCATTTGATCCCAGACATTTGAACTCTTCCAAAGTGGATATTCCTTGCCTATTATGACTTGTATTCCTGTTTGTCTCCCATGGTGCTGCTTTTGAAAGATTGGACTATTTTTTTCTTTTTGTGTGAAGACAGATGCAAAGAAGGAATTAAGCAATTCTTTTTCCCTGCTGCTCATCACCTTTTTGCAATCTTCTCCCATTAGTGGATTGATCATTTCCTTGATTTTCTTCCTGTTGCTTACATATTGAAAGAAACTTTGTTTATTGTTAGTTTGGCACTGATGCAAATCTTAGTTCATTCTGAGCCTTAGTTTTACTGACACTATCCTTGCAGATTTTAGGCTATTTGCTGGTATTCTGTTCTAGTTATATGTCACTCTTTCCATTTTTTATACTTGTCCTTTTTGACTCTGTTTGTCAGAGAGCTTTTTGTGCAACCATGCTGATTTCATCTGGAGTCTTTTGTTTTTCTTTCTTTATGATATTGTTTTTGTTTGGGCCTTTATTGTCTTGTTTTTCGGAGTTTCCCAAGCATTCTGAACTTTTTTTCCCCTCTACGATTTCTGTTCATGGAATCCTTCATATTCTGTCTATTAGCTTTGTTGAAGTCAACTCTCTCAAGGTCTAAAACACTAGTCTTTGTTCAGTTACCTGTGCCTGCATTATGGTGAATTCTAGAATGACATAGTCTCTCAACTTTCATTCCCTCAATCATTTCATCCCTGTTAGTAAGAATTAAGTCCAGTATAGTTGACCCTCTAGTTCCCTCTTCCACCTTTTGGATGACAAAGTTGTCAGCTAGGCGTATCCAGAAGCTGTTTGAGCTCCCACTCGCTGCAGAGTTTGCTTCCAATTGATGTTGGAGTAGTTAAAGTCCCTCAGTTCTACAGTGGTGTGTTTCCTGTTCCCTCAGCTAACTAGTTAGCATTTAATTGAGGAATCTCGCAATTCTGCTACAATTCCAATCTTGCATACATGTTTGGAAGAAAATCCATAGAAGTCATCAATTCACTGAAGTGTTTTCTAACTGTAATTACAGAAGTGAAGAACTTTATTGGATTGTCCAGTAAATTCCTTATAATGGTATGAGTTACATTGCTAAAACTTTTCCTGGCTTTCTAAATTGCCAGAACCAGGAAGCCATCATTCAGTATCAGAGGTTCTGCCATTATCGGTATTTAGCTAGCAATATGGTGGAAGGGGCATTTCTCCTTCCCTTACTGGCTGCCTTTTTAAGGGAGAAAGCTTAGATCACATCAAGGAGGAGTAATCTACCTTCTCCCATCGTTCAGCACAAAATGCCAGACTTTAGATTTTTTGCATCCAGTGTCTCTCTTTTGCTTAGGCCATACTATATATTGTTTTCTCCTTTTCTGTTCTCCTGATATTGAAGCTTCACTATTTGCAAAACAAGGATCCTGGACATTTTTACATAGGCAAGGCAGAGAAACAATGCTAGATTTTCCCTTTTGGGAGTAGAGCTCCCTCTCTAAACTTGAAGGAAAAAATGCTATTAATCTTGTAACCCCCTCCCTGACCTGTCCCCAAACTGCAAGGAGAATAAGAGTGCACCTAAATTAGAGATGTAATATATAATTGGAAAAAAAAAAACCAGTATGGAAAATTATTTAAATTTTCTCAAGGAATAATATTAGGAAAAAAGAATTTGTTTTTAAATCGATATAGCTTCTATTTATTATCTTTTTAAGAGATAGTAAAACATATTGTAAATTTCCTCTTTTTCTTCCCCTTCCCACTTGCTTCTATCACAGTGTTGTCCTTGTGTGAAGAATGCAGATAATCTAAATTGGAAAGACAGGGTAATTAGCTTTATTTGAACACAGTAATTTAGCTCTAATTTTTTGCAGTCTCCCTTCTTGTTCAATTTTATTGCCACAAAAGGAGCTGAAGACTTTTGGTTTCATTCTAGAGTAACATTCACTTGTGGTTATATCATACATTCCCCAATTTCCTCTTTTTTTCCTTCAGCCTAGCCACGAGGAGCATGAAAGTAGAAGTATGCAACTTGAATTTGGCTTATTTCAGTAAACTATAGTAAAGGTTATTGACCACTGTCTGAGTTCAGACATGACATTAACTTGCAAGTTATCTGAAAATGAAATCCAGTTTTCTTATCAAACAGAAGGTATAACCACTTAAGTCATTTAACGCTGAAACATTTTGTTTCTCTGAAATGTTTTGATTTTGGAAGGGTTCTCTAGTTTTTTTTATCTTTCCTCCTTGGTTATTTTGACAGTGTGGCAAAATGAACTTCCAAATAATAATATAGTCTGCTCGGTCCAAATTATGCCCTGAATTTGGGTGGGAAAATCCTAAATTCTAAAATATTCATTTAAAAAGTTGTATTTAACATAGTTAGATTTCAATCAACACATCCTTCACTGAGTACCCATTTCAGATGTAAAATAATCCAGAAAGTGTTGAGAATATTTTATTTTCTTATTACTGTTCTTGCAGAGGTTAATGGCATTAATTTAACCCTAGATAATGTCAGATGATGTGCTGGAGCCTAACTCTAATTTGCAGCCTAGCTACCAGGCTTTTTAACTGGATACTGGAGCAACAAAGAGTTGAGACCGTATTGTACTTTAAATAGTTGTAAAATGCATGGCTGGTTTTTTAATAAATGTTTAAAACTTAGATGTTTAGCTGTGATTACATTGAACCAAACAAATCCACCTCTCCAATATTGGTATTATATATAGGCTGCAAAAACCATACTATTACTAGACAGCAACTTTACTGCTGTCTACTAATTGTCTAGTTTTTTGCAACCCAAATGTGGAAAACCTGTACCTGAAGTCGAGCTTGATGTTTGGTGACCATATACAGATCTCATAAGAGATACTGTGAAAATAGTTTACCACTACTTTCTTTCAGAATATTTATTGTCTTCCCAATCCAGACTGCATCTCTGTTATTTCCATTCAAATGTTGACTACCTTCAACCCTGCTCAGTTTTGAACCAAGATAAATTTGGCCAAATGTTGTCATCTATAAGAAGATATTTTTGTCAATAGGGGAAAATTAAATTACAATGTTATTCAATCATGTTAATTTCCTTAACTGCCCTTCACGAAGCGCATGTGGACAATACCAACAAGATAGTTACTACACCAGCATTTATGTGTGAAACTGAATTGCATCACATTTTTGATGGTATTGGAGCCATGATAAAAAATTTGTTAAGGCTGACAGGCAAATGAAATGGATTGTTTAATAACAACAGCAATAGCTCTTAGGCATATTGCAGCTTTGATGACAAAGTTGGCACAGAATGTACTTTTAGACGTACTTTACAGGATTGACTTAAATTTCTGAGCTGGAGCATCCTACACTTATTGAATCAGGATACCTTTAAGTCAAACTCTTCTCCATATAGTGCATTGTCACTGACACTTGTTTTATATTCTGGACATCACCCATTGTTAAACAAATTGTAAGTAATGACTCCTTAAGTATTTAAAGTATTACCAGCTGGTACCAGAATGTTTCCAATGTTTATATCATGAATTTGCAAATATGATTCAGCATGTTAAAGTTGAAAGACTAAAGATTCAAATTGGATTTGAATCACTAGTATGACATAAACTCTCTAGAGAACCTAATCTGAGAATCAAGAACAGAATAAAATTTCACTTATTTTTCTAATTTGAATCTAATTATTAGACCTATGAATATCTGGTTGCTTAACATTCCATAAGCACTGGTATATTACAAATTCCCAAAGAATTAGACACCACATAGGTAGTCACTTGAAGAAATGAGGCTTTGGTTCAAAAGACAATCCTAATTATAGGGAATGTTTTACAAATAAATTGTAATTCCTCTTGCATAATCCATATAAATGTTATTTAGTATTCTGATTTACTAAGAGAATTGAGGCAAGCTACTGTGCAACAGTTCAGATCAATGAAGAGAAATTAACTTTCCTCTATTAGATATACCACATGTTAAATAAAATGAAGTTAAAATCAATTGTTTCCATTTTTATTAATAAGCAGAATATTTCTTTGGTCTATTTTTGTCTGCCTAATCCATGAGAATTCATGTGATACTTTTAGATAAATCCATTTTGTGTGTGTGTGTGTGTGTGCGCGCACGCGCGTGCATGCCTGCCTGCATGTGCAGGCTTTCAAATCAGTGTTGACTCCTGGTGACTAGGTAAGTCCAGACAATTTTTTTGGCAATATTCCAGAAGTGGTTTGCCATTGCCTTTTTTCTAGCGCTGAGACTGGCCAAAAGTCACCCAGCTGTCTTTGTGGCTAGGCAGGATTAGATCTCAGCAAAAAAGGAAGATTTTTGACATCTGATTATAAGGTTGATCCACTTGACCTATTTTGTCTCATTGTGATGGCTAAAACACATCATCATCCTTTGTCTTTTCCTAGCCCATTACAAAAGCAGCATTTCCCTCTTTTTCCTATTACATGTTTTATAACATGTGCTAACTCACTTGTTACACTTCATTTCATTGTGGGCAACACATCCAGTTAGTTACTATGCACTGTAGAGGAATGCCTGTTCAGTCACTGGTCTCCATGGCCAATTTTTAAACAAGTTTGGTGGAAGAGTGAAAGGTTTGGTGGAAGAGTAGATACTTCCAAAGCTGTATGAAATTTGCATAACTTTTTTGTTAAATGCATTCATTTTCCTACAAGATGGTACATCCTTTCTCAACCTTCTCAAAAAGAAGATTGATTGATTTTCTATTGTGGTTTATATTTTGCCACAATAATGGTTTCTCCTTTTTCCCTGAATTCCCCTTTCTTCCCCCTTAGTTTCTTTCTCATGATCACATTGTGATTATTTCACCGTGGGTAGGAAAGCATACCACTTCTGTAATTGTGTGAGTTTCCCTGACAGACATGGATGGGTTTTGCAAATTATTTTCAAGAGTAAGATGTTTGCGGCAATTCCATAAAGAGAGTCACACAGACACCAAGAACATTTTTGCCTAATTAAAACTCCTGCGAGTTTCAAACAATACAGAGCGATTTGGAATCCTTTGTTAAATAACATTTACATTTCAAAAAGCCTTATAATTTAATTTGCAGAGCAAACAAATTGATTACGTTCAGATAATTTAATATTAAAGTCAACTGTTGATTATTCTAAGTAATTGGATTTGGACATATTGGTTTGTGTACCTGGTACTATCTTTTTCACAATTACAATCTTATAAGAACACTTATAGTAACCACAGATATATTCTTTTATCTCAATACAATCTCAATAGCTTATTTTGAAGTCCTTACAGCCTTGACACTTGAGCCAATTTTCTTCTCAGAATTCCTAGTGCAAAATGCTAGGTAACTGTTAACTCCTCGAAGCGATGGTGAATGAGGAAGACACATTTCTACAGAACAACTCTTTATTGTACTTTAGCCAAAACTCCAACAATGAGCAAAGGCACACAGGCCTCCTTTTATACGTCCCAAATCCCAGACATAATGGCAACATTGTCAGGCACTTTTTGCACCGTGCGCACGTGCGCAAGGTTGACGCCACTCAGTCTGGTCCCAGGCAGCTTCTGCAAAGCCCGGGAACCCTTGTAACGTCCAGAGCCTGCATTTGCAGGCTTGGGACACAACACCCCTCCCCCCTAGCTTGGAACAATCCTGACACCTTCTTTTGGGAAGTGTCATACTTCCTCACAGTCAAGCATGGAAGGGGATGCCTGAGGTTGCCTCCTCCCACAAGTTCCATTCTTTTGTTTGTTAATCATGGACACCCAAAATCATAAGTAAACAAAATACATTATTAACTGATGACCTTAAGGGTAGTACTCCTTGTAACTTGACAGCAACTTCACAAAGTCTGAAAGATATTTGGGAGGGCACTTGGCCCTTTGCAACCTCCTCGGACCGGGAGAGTTTGCTTGTTTCCCTTTCTTGCCCACCAGGCTTGGTGAGCCAGGACATTGCTGCCCACTTGCCCCAGAAGACTTGGGTATGGTTGCCTGACCTACCTGCTCACCTGCCAGGCTCAGTAGGTCAGGGCTTTGCTGCCCCAAGTACCTGGTTGACCTGCCCATTTGCTGGCTGGCTGGGCCATCTGTGCCCGAACCAGCATCCCTTGGGGGGGGTGGTAGTCCCCAGATCCACAATGGACCTTTTGTGGGAGCACTGTCCCTCGAACCCAAGTCAACAGATGGAGAAATGGACGTCTGCAGGGCCCCAGTATCCAGTGGACCCCACGGTCATGCCTGAGGTGCCAGAATCAGGAATAGCCTCTCTGTTTTCCCCCCTGACAGAGGACTTCCTTCTGGGAGCAATTGTGGATTTTGGCCTGTTCCCATGCTGTGTTGCCAGTTCTCTTGCAGGATGTGAGTTGTGTGGATACCCCCGGTCAGTCTCCCTGTCTGGAGTATTACTAGTTATGGGTGAATAATGTGGATACCCCCAGTGTGACTCCCTGGCTGGAGTTAAGTATGGGTGTGTGGGATGACCCCCTACCCCATGACTTCCTATTCACTTGCAGAACCTTGAGATGGGGGATCAATGGCCTCCTCAGCGGCCAGTAATGGCTGCTGACATTGATCCTCAGAATGCACTCTATAGCCTTCCTTCCCCCCCCCCCCCAGAGCAGAGCCAGGAGCGGAAGGGTGAAGTTCCAGCCTCGCATGCAGCTGATCTATGTGCTGACAAAGAACGCGGCCGTCTTCCAACGACACTTTATAGGACAAAGGCCCAGAGACCTTGCAGACTACAGCTGGTACCCAGAGATGACCAGGCCTGTAGATCTGAGTCCAGACCGGAGCACCCACTTGCAGGCTCCTCGGTGCCCGTGGATGCAACACCTGAGACGCCACCCAGTCCGGATGCAGCCTGTCCAGCTTAGTAATAAGCCGGCGACCCCAGCGAAGTTCAGCAGGCCTCTTTCCGGTGGCTGTGCAACGTGTGGTGCGATGTGCAAGAAAGTCTGCTAACCTGTGATGCCAGTCACCATAAGTCAGTCTCTTGAGGGCATCCTTGGTGGTGCGCACCATACGCTCAGCCATTCCGTTGGTGGATGGGTGGAAGGGAGCTGAAGTTGCATGGCGGATCATGTTAGCCTGGAGGAAAACCTGGAACTCAGAAGAGGTAAATTGAGGACCGTTATCTGAAACCAGAACATCTGGAAGGCCATGAGCTGCAAAAATACTTCTCAGCACCTGGATAGTCTTGGCAGTAGTAGTGGAGGACACAGGAACAACCTCTAGCCACTTAAAATGGCTATCAACAACTACCAGGAAGAATTGCCCCTGAAAGGGCCCAGCGTAATCTATATGTACCCTAGACCATGGGGTTTGAGTTTCCTCCCACCTATGAACTGGGGCCTGAGGCATTTCAGGCCGGGACTGTTGGCACACATGACACCCATGAACCTGGGCCTCGATGGCTTTATCAAGGCAAGACCAACACAAATGGCTGCACGCAAGCACTTTCATCCTGACTATCCCAGGGTGTCCCTCATGTAGAGAGTGCAGGACTCTAGTCCTCAATGAGGTTGGGATTACTACTCTACTTCCCCATAACAGACAACCCTTGAAAGTGGACAACTCATGCCTCCTTTGCCAGAAACTTTGGAACTCAGTATCAGGGCACCTGTCAGGCTATCCTGACAACATCCATGTAAGCATGCGTGTAAGCGTGTGATCAGTAGCAGTTTCTGCAGCTACATCCCCAGCATTGAGGGAAGACTCAGGCAGCTCTTGAATGGATAGAATATTAATGGCTGGAGCAGGATCAGGCTCCAGTGTTGGTAGGGGTAATCTACTCAGAGCATCAGCATGACCCATTTCCTTTCCAGGTTTTTGAATTAAGTAGTCATATGCTGACAGGAAAATGGACCAATGCAGCATACGAGGAGAAAGAATATGTGGGGTCTGTTTGGTCATGGTAAACAACCCCAGCAGTGGCTTATGGTCAGTGTAGACCGTGAAATGGCAGCCGTATACGAAATCATGAAACTTCTTAATGCCAGCGACAATGGCCAGCGCTTCCCTGTCAATCTGAGCGTAATTTCGCTCAGCAGGAGACAGGGTTCTGGAATAATAAGCCACAGGGACCTGTGTCCCATCAGCCATCAGATGGCTAAGAACTGCTCCCACTCCATATGGAGAAGCATCGCAGGCAATGCAAACAGGTAGTTGCTCGTTGAAGTGAGCTAGTACAGCATTAGAAATAAGCAAGGCTTTAACCTTATTGAAACTTTTTTCATGGACCTTAGTCCACTGCTAACAGGCTTGTTTGTCTAAGAGCCTGTGCAAGGACTCAGCTATAGCAGCTTTATTTGGCAGAAATGCATGGTAAAAGTTTAATAGCCCCAAAAAGACTTGTAGTTCCCCTTTAGACTTAGGGCTTGGGGCCTGCTGAATGGGATTGAAAGATGAAATTTGTATATTAGTGGATGCAGATTGAAGAGTTACACATTTCCAGAATAGAACTGAATTCTTAGAATGAGTGGCAGAAATTAGTTGATTCCAAGACCGTATCGGAGCTTGCCTTTTCTTTGCCTGCAATAACTGCTTATATTTCCTTTTGAAGAGGAGCAGGTCCTGGGTTGAGTTAGGAGAAAGATTCCTTTTTTAATATTCCTTTAAAGCAGGAAATTAGTTGTTTCTTGGCTGTGTGGTTAACATTATCAAGCCAAGGTTGGTTAAAAAAATGCTGATTTCTGTTATCACTAGTTGGACTAGTAGAGAGAATTGGCTGAAGAAGCTAAACTAGATGAATATAAAATGGCGAAGTTTGATGGGGGACCTATCATCTAGAATAGGGGTCCCCAATCTGTGGACTACTGAGCCGTGTGAGTGGTGGGCAGGTGCGCCCATGTGCAGCCCATCACGCAAATGATGTGTGCTGGTGCTTGCACTCGCAGCATGCACCGCACTCACAGCCCTGTCATGCAAGTGGTGTGCACTAGTGCTCGCAAGCCCCTCGCGCAAATAGCATGTGCCAGTACTCGCAGCCCCCTCATGCAAGCTGCATGGCTGGCGGTCACAGTCCCCCTCGAACAAAATTATCCCTCTCCTCCCTCTCCCCCCGCATCAGGCTGCCAACCTGGAAAGGTTGGAGAACACTGATCTAGGACAGTTCTACGTAGTTGAAGTGCCTCATTAAGAGCATTTGGGTTACTTTGTCCTTCATCTGACTTGTCCATGTTTGTATTTGTTCTGGGAAATCTTCAGATGTAATATGGTGTATATCCAAATGGAGATCCCAAAATCAGTATGTTGGGACAGTATCACTCTTGGGATGATCCAATATGGAATTGGAGAATTGACAAACAGATTTCTTGATATGACAATGTAGTCAATCAGATAAAGCTTTGTGCCAACTCAATGAAAGAACTCTGCCAGATAATCTGTAACAGTGTAGACATTCATAATTTACAAATCCAACTTGTAAAATGTTTGCAGCGCTTGTAAGCCCCTGAAATCTCCAATATGGTCTTTAGACTTTCTAATTAGGAGCGGCATTTGATGACCATAAGAAAGCTATCAAAGTTTGAACCTTATGCTGCCAAGATTGAAATTGCCCTCTGTTGAGTCAGAACAGTAAAGGATTACAAACGTCACAAAACGCAGAGATCCAAAAACCTTACATGTCAAAAACCGTATTCAGGAGGTTGCCTTTATCTCCAACCCATTGCAGACGAGCTGAAGGTTGGCTTCAGTTGATTTTCAGCTGAATTTCATTAGAACTTTGTTACTTGCAGGGAACGTTCAGTTTTCAGTTTCATAAAGCACACTATGTCCAATATTTGAGGGAATTCGTCAAGGTTGGGCTGCAGTGTCATCTGATTTCTTCCCAAGGAACCTATGGCCCCTGGAAATTTACCACTTCCACGGGAGCTTCAAAAACAAAATAAAATACTCATACTACAGTATATAGGAAAAAAGAGAACTGCTTAAATCTGATATTCACTTAGTGGAGCATGTAACTTTTTCCGCCCCAAAAATGACACACCAGCATCAATCAACATATTAAATTGTCTTTCATCCATCCCATGATCTTAGTACAAAGTCTTCTGTGGAAAGAAGTTAAAGCAATTCACCCGCCTGAAGATTGCTGCAAAGGGAAGACTGTAATGTTTCTTTATTCAATTCCTATAGCCTCCCAACTCAACCAAGTGATTCTGGGTGGCTTACACTTTTAAAGGTTCCTAAATATCAACACAGAACGTTGGATGCTCTGGTTATGGAGTGAAAAGTCTTCACAATCATTGGCCTTTTCAGAAAGACAACTTTTCCAAAAACCACCACCAGCAACAACAACAACTAGAGATTGGCAGAGAATTGGGGATATATATGGTGAGCCATATTGAAGCTCCTGAAAAGTATGAAGTTTTTGCATATTTATTTTTTAATTGGATCAAAACATACTTCCACTTTTAAAGACCCCAGCTTGCTTTTCTATAGCTATCATGCTGACTACAATTGTCAGGACCCACCAGTTTAGCTAGCTTTTGTCTGATGCTTCTTGTGTCCAGTATGATATGATGTGGATAGTATTAAATACAAGAATATTAGAAGAGGGTGTTGAAATAGATTGTGTCTAATAGATGCGAGAAAGTGGATATAACCGTTTGACAATGGAGGCAGTAGAATTGCAGAAGAAAAGAAGGAAGAAAGAACTGCAAATGTGAAAAACCATAGCATTTGCCATAGCAAATCCAAAGTGGTGCTGTCATTTCACAGTGGGCAGGAAAAAAAAAGTTGAAGAACAGGGTCAAGGAGGGAAAGTGATCAGTTGAGCCAGCCTGGAAGTGGGGATGGGGGTTGCACTTTGGAATATGGAAATGATCTGACCACATGACGTTGTGAGTTATCAGCTGGGAATGGACATTGAAGCCATGAGCTTCAATGAGAGGAAGTGATTGGAATATGCTGGAGTGTTGATGTTACTCAGAAATAGAAGGAAATGAGGAAGAGCTGGTGGGTGATATAACCCACAAGGGAGAAGCAGGGAGTGGTAGGTGGATCTCCCACCAGAATAACAGAAGCAGGGGAGTTAACCACAGTCCCAGGGTAAACCTAGGGCAAGAACTTTGGGAAATCCAATACTGTAGCTGGGGGTGATTTGCTTCTTGTTGTCTTAATTGCTATAGAGGAAAAGACAATGGGGCAGTAAATTGATGTAGATTCCTATCGGTGAAACCCTCCTTATAGGTTGGATTGCTGGCAGCCACAGCTTCAGGCTGTTGCTGGCTAAAGGAAAGCTTATATAAACAAGAAACCCTCTATACATGACACAAAGGCAGTGAGACATCAGGGCTGAGAAGATATGAACAGTTGTGCCATTGCTATGGAGTCTATGGATATGCTGTGGACATAGAGTCCAGGGTGGTCTAGATTTTAGGGCCTCCCTAGCTGTCCCAGGTTATTTCAACCCCACTCGTGCTGACACTTAGCACTTCTTTAAGGCAAATGGTATATGGTTTTAAACTGGAGAACATTATTATGAATCCTTTGCTTGGTCAGATCACTTCCCGGTCAGTAGGTATTCATCCTGCAATCACTCTTGTGTCCTTCCTACCAACCACACAGGAAATACACCTGGACTAGTTCAGATGAATCTAGCATTTTACTTTTTATTTCCTGTTGTAACAATTTTTTTAAAAAGTTCTCTTTGTATCCAATCTGCACAGAACGTTGAGATGAAACTGGGACTGAGGTAAACTTTCCATTGATGAGTTAGATTCTGAAATTGCTCCCTACATTGAACATTTAAGATCTGAAGTAAAGCATACGTTACGTATGATCTTTTTAGCTCTCTGATCAGTGGTATCCATAGACCTTGTTTTCAGTAGTCTGAATAAAGTAGTATTGTGACGGCATGTTGCAAATTTTGCCCCTTCAACAAACTGTGTGTGATGTCAAGACACATGTTGAAAAGGAACAGGGCCTGTAAACTCATTGCCAAGTAATTACTTTTATCAGTCTTGCCTCCTCCCTTCCTATGGGGTACTGCTTCTGACTTAAATCATTTCCTAAATTTCAGTCTGCTATCTGCATGGACATTTAAACAGGCAACCATCTTCACTTTTGCAAATCCTCTCATGCAAATTGAAAAACAAATGGAAAGCTGCATAATTGGCTATGACTACTGACCCTAAACATAATTTTGTAAAAATGTAAGTATGCGTACTTACCAGTATAAGTTGTTTGAAGAGAACGTTTATATATTTTCCAGCTTATGCATGCAATAAAAATTATAATTATGAAAACAGCAACAGGAATGCTGAAGGCTGCAGCTCTTTCATGATGTTCGTTATAAATTATAGGGCTGTTTGTTGACTTCTTTAAATCAACTGAATAAGAACAATAAGGAAGATAGGAAGAAAAAAAAAACCTTTGAACATTACTGGTTTACACTAGACAACTTTTAAAAGTAGCAACATTAAATTAAGTATCATTCAAGCATTTTCTATCCATATCTAAACTAGTAAATCATATACCCCAGCAGAATTCTTGCTTCCCCAACATGGGATCAGATCAGAAACTGTTTTGGAAAATTCCAAATAGCAAATTTTAAAATAATTCACCAAATAACAGGCTAATAAATCCCGAGTCTTCAACATTGCTAACAGTATTTCCTTTGATGCCTGCTGAGCATATCATTATGAAATAATGAACTTTATTTTTTTTTAAAGGGGCATTACCCCATTGCAAAGGAAAGCACCAGTCCTCTAAGTCTCACATAACCTCAGGGACGTTTTTTAACATAAAAGTGATGGTAGCTACAGCTTTGTGTGTCCATCTGCCTATCATCTTTAGCATTCAGAGGAAAAGGCGAGGAGTAACTTCACCAATTTACCTTCTAGTACCTTTTTTGTGTGTGTGTGACTGGCCATGCAGTTCATGGCAGTTATTTTCTGAAAGTACTCATGACAGGTTCTTAAATCCCAATTTTTTTCTTAGCCCAGTAAATTTGGGAATCCCACCCTACATCTTGTAAAGCACCTCTTCAAAGCCAGTATATAAATACCTGAACCATATGATGCAAGTACACTGTTATTAAGAAGATAGCAATTATTAAGAACCTCACCTGCCTACTTATTCTATTTTGCTTAAAGCTGATGATGGCACTTAATAACTGATTGTTCCTTTCCCACATCATCTGTTATCTCTCCAATCCTAAACTTTTACTGAAATTTCTATGTCAGAGCATTGGAAAATAGATGGGGGTGTTACTGCTGCTGTTGCTGGTTGGGCAGATTATATCCAGAAACCAACTTTTCCCAAGTAAAAGAGAAAGAAAAGAGAAACTGAAGTGCTTGAAATACTGAAAAATCAGATGGCAGTAGAAAAAGTGATAAAGATATGATGGAAAAGGGGGGATAAAAGAATCCGGATGCTTCCAGATGGAGAAGTCCTGGTTCTACCATTTGAAAGAATCAAATCTTGTTGAGAAAACATAATAGAGAGAGAGGACAGTATCCTTGGGATGCTTCATGCAATTCCGTGTATCAGGTGAGGTACATGGATTACTTGAAAAAAATCTCAACCTGGAAATCCCCTATATTGCAAGAGGATTACAAGGACAAGGCAGGCAGTATCCTACCTTTAGGAAGGAAACAAGCAAGGAAGCTTTGGAGACTTGTGTTGGGGAGAGAAATGGAAGTATAGAATTGACAGCTCCTATATAACTTAGATAATGCAAGGAGGAGGAGAATTGTTATTCATCCCAGCACAGCTGCCAAAGTATTCTGGCGAGTTTCATCTTCTGAATTAACTAAACCACCCAATTATGGAATATTAATTGAATTTTTATTCAATTTTTACTCTTTCCAACCCAACCAAATATTGAGAAGAATTTATGTCAGAGGGTATGGGATTCTTGTCTTTCAGCAGGATAACTTTCCACAAGCTGAACAGAATAGAATAAAAATTGGTATCAGGAGGAAAAGCTGGTAAAAGGAACAATTATGTTAAAAATAGGCTGGATCAGGCCAGATTATGGAGAATGTTCCAGAAAAATGCATCCCTAAGAGACAACTGGACAGCAATTTGGAATGTAGCCTTTCCCCTACTCTGAGCTCTCTTCCATCTTCCAAGTCTCATAGCCTGGATCAGAGCCTTTCTTAAGTGTTTGGAAAGAGCTTCAGAAGCCAGATTTGGCATGTTTTCCTGTTTTGCTTAATATACACAGAAGTATATTGACACATCAATTCTTCCTTACAAATACCAATGGATAGTAAGTAAGACATAAACTGTGAGGAACAACTTACTTGTAGTAGTAATATTTTGATGCAGTTGCTTATGCTCAATTATACATCCTAACTTTATATCAGAAGCCACTTTCATCTTCAATGTACTAAATACACTGAAAGACCCATCAAGCTCTTTGGTGAATTGCACCGTTACGTTCATGGTGCTGTTGTCCATTTCATTTACCCAATAAAGCCTTTGTTCTGGATAGCCATGGCTTGAATTGCACGTAAACATAATTTCTTCTCCGAGCTGCACAGGACCTGTTATTACTGGTTTGCTGTAACTGGCTGAAAAAAGAGAATTTTAATTTTATAGCCATGCTTCCCCACAACTTCATCTGCCACTTTTGAAAAAGGTATAACACTGGAGAGAAATTGTTTTAGAATTGGATGATATAACAATTTATATCCTCCTTCATCAGATTATACTACCAAAATGTTGGTGGGAATGAGGTGTTCTCTGGAACCTTACAGGAAAGTCTTCCAGATTAACCCTTTTAATTCTCTGTGGTCATATGTACCAAATAGCACACAATTGGGTTTGACATCTCACATCCATTTCCAAGGCATAATCCATAATGGCACATCTAGCATAAATATACAATATGGAGTACAAAATTAAAAGACACATCCCCATACTTTCACTGCCTACTCTGTCCTTTTTTCCCCTCAGTGAGTTTGGAGGAAAAAGAATTAAGTATGTGAGACCCAAGAATTTTATAAAATGGATATTTGAGATTGCCTTTCCAGCATCATTGTTGTTCATGTTATCCTCAAACCGTCCAATTGCAGACAACTTTAAATTATTCAGCAAGGGATATACTCATGAAAAAAACTTTTGCTAAGACTGAATAATCTGCTATACATATTCATAGCTGCAGGATACCTTCTATAAGCACATGCATTAAGGACAAGTGTTTGCAATCCACGCAGTCACCAAGAGGAAGAAAAATGATGTGGTGAGGAAGTGAATTGTCTTCATGTCTGCCGAGCATTCCATCCAGTCTCAATTAGCATTTAAGACTTTTGAACATTTTTCCTTCACATTATTCACAAATACGAAAGTTTTGCAAAACAGCTGTAGGAGTTGAAAAGGAGACAGGCACTTCCCCTGCACACAATGGCGCTCTTTTTCATACTAAAGCACTGTTTAATGTTATAGTGCTATTAAAATAAATAATTTATGCTTATATAGTGGCCTTTGCTTAATAAACTATTATATATTTACATGTTCATCAGTTGTTTCAGTACACATTTTATCTCCATTCTTTAGTCATACAGGAATTAACTTAATTATCTTTATTTTATTAATGTATTAATACATTTATTAATTAATTGAAATTTAATTAATGTATTCATTTATTTAGGCAGTTTTGTACCTTCATTTTCTGCTTGCTCATAGTCTTTTCAACACCAGAGTTGATGAAGGAAAGACAGAAAAATAACTCTTCAATGCGCTTATACAAAAAACAGCATCTTATTCACTCTTTTTCAACTCTAAACAAGAACTCTGTTCATTAGTAAGATCATCTCTTCCTCCTTCAGTAATGCTCCTTATATACGAAGGCAATTCGAAAATAAACTTCCGTTTGATTATCAGTGACAGATACTTGCAGACGCAGAATTTTTATTATACACATTAGAAAACGACAACATTACATTACTATTTGACATAATCACCATTCAAATTGAGGCACTTGTCATAACGTTTTACAAGGTTTGAAATTCCTTAGTAGTAGACACTAAAACTGGCTATGGGGGGGGGGTGATCAAAAACATCCCAACAGAACTGCTTCAAAAGTTCTTGGGTGTGTCTAGCAGTTTGCGGGCAAGCATTATTTTTTTATTTTTTTTTAATAATTTTTTATTTTTCCAAACTCTCCCCCATACATATACCGTAATACTTATCAGATATTAACATACATTCCCTCCACACTCACATACAGATACTTTTAACCAAATGAAATACATACACATAACTTTGGTGTTGCTCGCCCATTTCCCTTTCACCGTATCCACACTCCTTCTTCTTTACCTTCTTTCTCCCTTTCTTCTCTTCCCTACTTCCCTCTTCTTCCTCTCCTCTCCTTCACCATTCTCCTACCCTTTCCTCTTCCTCTAACCTTCCTACTTCCTTCTCCCCTCCTTTACTCTTTTCTCTCTCCTCTCCTTTCTTCATCCCTCTTCAGATACAATTCAGGGGTAATGTCCGAGCAACTCCTCTCTCCAAATTTCCCTATCTGTATTATATACAATAAGATTAATACTTCTATTTATCTAACCTTCTCGGTATATACTTCTATAAACATTTATACAGCCTGCAGTTATTCAATACTGTGTCGCCTGGGTCTCCCTCCTTATCTGCTCCTTCTTCTTCCATCTAAATTGATGTTAACTATCTTTTAACTGTATTCTCTTTTCAGCCAATCATAAAAAGTTCCCCAAATTTCATAGTAGTCTGACTCTGTCTTATCTTTAATTGTCATTGTTAGTCTATTCATTTCTGCGCATTCCAATATTTTCCCAATCACCTCTCCCTCTGGGGGGGGCTTTCAGTGCTTTCCAACTTTGTGCAAACACAATCCTGGCTGTGGGCAAGCATTATTGTGAACCAACACTACACCAGAAGTAGTGGCATCCATAATAAGTGTCGAGGCATGCTGACTTCCAGTGTGGTGTTGGTTCATAATGCTCACCCACACACTGCTAGACACATGAGAAATTTCCCACTGTTTACCCAATTCTTTTTATGGACTGGCAAGCTGAGAAAAAATTATCTTTGAGGATAAATTTCAACCCAATCTTTATCATAATAACTTCTCTGGCCATCAAACAACAATTCATAAGTATTTGCTCAGAAGAAAAAGCCCTTACCTGCCACTTTGAGCGATATGGATTCATTATGAATGAGTTTAAACTGTCCATTTATATTTTTCTGTATTATGCAATGATAGATAAATTCATCTGCTATCCTGATGTTTAACAGCTGCAAAGAAGCACTGCCTTGTTTTGGCTCATTTAACAGAGTCCGTCGTTTGAATTCTTCACACTGGTACTTTTCCATATTTTCATTAGGAAAATAGCCAGCTACAAAGCATGAAAACCTGTCTTTTATTTGCCATGATATTCGATTCCTATTGTAGTTTAATGATTCTTCTTCTGGATAACAGCATTGCAATTCAACACTGCTTCCTATTATGCCAATCACTTCTGTTTCAGCTATAAAAAGAAGATTCAAAAAAATGCATTGCATCATATAATCTACTTTCCATTTTCCCAAAATTAAAATTGAAGTCACTTTATGACTGATTCTCTTCACTCCTGAAATTTCTATTTATTCTTCAGAAGTACACAGGTCTGCCCTTGAAGAACATTTAGAAGCTTCAACTCTATTCAATACATGTAAGATCACTGCTATATGAACTGCACTGACTGCTGGTGTTCTTCATGCTTGGGATTGGGTTACCTAGGGCAGGTGTGCCCAAGCCCCAGACCGCAGCCCACTACCAGGCAGTGGCCTATTCAGAACCGGGCCCACGAGAGACAGGCCTGCATACATGCACACATGCAGCTCAACTTGTGCAAGTGGCGGGGCAGAGCACAGGCACATGCATGTGCAGCTGAACTTGCAGTTGATCTGTGTGCATGCGTGTGCATGCCAGCCCACCACTCACGTGAGTTGAGCTACATGTGCATGTGCACCAGCCTGCAGCTTGTGCAGCCTAGTTCCCTCTCCCCCCCCAGCTGGACTGCCAAGCCACAAAGATTGGGGACCACTGACCTAGGGGACCTTCTCTCAGTTGTTTCTACTCATAAAATTTGGTTTGGCAGGTTGGGCATGTTAAGGATCCAATGAGCCAAGCAATATTGGCTGGTGGGGATAAAAGAAGTGCCTTCTCCTGCCCTTTTCTCCTGCTCCTGCCCTTCCGAGATTGGAATGATGTCTACCTTATTGGCCTTTCATAAGCCGTCATGATCCAGCTGCATGCCCAGGGTCCTGAGTATGAGGTCCCAAGTGTGTTAAGGGCCCCCTTACTTGGCTATATTAACAACTGTAGCAACAGTTTTACTTGATGACCATATATATTTATTTTGTACTGTTTTCATTTTTTTATATTTTTATGATGTCCATCATCTAGGGTCATTTGTTGAGATGGGCGGCTATAGAAATTAAATAAATAATAAAACAAATTAAAATAAAGGTCACTGGGCTCCTGTATTTAAATTTGTACTGAAACTTTATTAGTTCTGCATATTTATATAGAGAGCTGTTATGCTCTCTATATAAAGAATGGATAAGGAATGGATGTGACAATGCATTTGTGTGCATTCTGTTCAGTGGTTACAGTTCATGCTGAAAAACCCATTATTTAACTGATTTACTTACATGGCCATCTGTCTTGCAGCAGTGAATTTGGGCAGTTAATAGTTTAAAATATCAGCACAAAACATACACATAATGAAAACAATACAAGCACATTTGGGCAAATGAAGAAAACATAATGGCAAATTTAAAGGAAGAGTGGACGACTGAATTCTTAACAAGAAGCCTCCCTGAAGGCCTCTAGCCTCTTTATTATAACTGTTCTATCAACAAACTTTCAACTGATGTCATTTCAGTTGAATCTAATGGAAATACAATTCCATCCAATATCTGGTCAATCCTTGGCTTAGTTCTATCATTACCACAGCAATTAAGCTGAGCAGGTATCCTTTTTTTTCAGTAGGGATTTCAGTCTGTTGATTACCTGCTTAATATGTGTATTGGGGTTCAGATTATTTAAATAAAAAACCCTGAGAATATCAGTATTTTATTGAAAAATATTTAACAGTAAGGGAAAGTTAATTTAATAGTCAACTGCCTTTAGAATAATGCAGGCAACCAGATTAAAAACTCCTTGCCTTTGTATAATTTGCTCTGAAGTCAAAATAGCTGTATCATTTCCATTAACACAGTGTTTAAAAACTTGCTTTATAGTTGAATAAACCTAACATTATAATAACTTACCAGATCTCCAAACCCAAAGAAACAAGACCAAGAGTCCAAAGCTAAAATAAAAAACCATAAATTTCAAATTAAAAATTAGAATGTGTAATTTTAAAAATTCCACAATGTATTGAGGAAAATGTATGATAAGGTTTAGCATAAGCCATATAATAAATAGTAGGACTAAGATGTGAACCAATTGAGTTCATTATTTTCACTATTTTATCTTTTCTCTATTAATCATAAATGTATGCTGCCATAATAAAACATGATCTTGGCAGCTTCTATTACTATATACATACATATCTAAACAGCCCATTCAAAAATAAACACAGAATTCAGTAAGAAGAAAAACTGTAATATCAAACCAGAAAAAGGTTGATACAGCATTTGTGCTTCATACATTATCACAAACTGCCTTTGTGTGAGAAAAGAAAAACATAAGTTAATATATACAGTATTGAATATGACATTCTTCTGAGACCACTTTCCTATTTTTATTTTAATATTTTGCCATTTCCCTATAGAAGTATACTTGGAGGATCACTTTTGTCAAATTTTAATTCAAATCCCAGGATTAAACATTGCTTGGACTCAGTGGATTAAATGAATGTAACAGCTACACCATGTGGGCTGTGTGGCTAACCACATGTCATATCAAATCAAAACACCTCATACCAAATCAAAGCACATACATAAACAAAAACGAAACGATTTGGATACATCATCGTTTCATCTCACAAGAAAAAAAAAGACAACACCTTTCAAAGTTGAGTATTAAAATACCAACGTTTCAACTTTAGGAATGGTTATTTAGAACGCATTTTTTCTTCATTATTAGCAATCATTTCTAGTCTGATCTATCCATATGTTCAGAATTAGGTCCTATAAAGGCTTATTCTGGCAACTAAGAGTAACTAATCCACCGTTCACATTTCGCATACAAATCCTCTTCTTGGAGTTGCCGCTTCACTACTGACCGTTTGTGATGCCTCTGAATTTACTTCGAGTTCTCAGCAGAGATACAACAAATATACAACATGCTATCAGGAGCAGGTAAAAATGCACTTGGATTCCTGCACATTCGGCCGATCGGCAGTTCTTTGGTTTACTAGCCTTCTAAGCCCAGCAAATACTCTACTTGTTTATTTTACTTAGCACATTTTAAAACCGACTTTGATACTTGACCGCCCCGCCGCTACTGACTGCGTGAGACACACCCTCCGCTACTCACCGCTCGCGGGGGGCCACCATGACCGGGCCGCGTCTGCAAAAGCTGGGCGAAGAGAAGGGGGGGGCTCCTCAGCCACTAGCCAGCGACTCCCACGCAGCCTCCCCAGCACTGGAGGAGCGCAGACCCCAAACAGCTGCCCTCATTCTCGCCCCTTTCCTTCAGTCTCGACACTTCTGGAAAAACCAAACTACCCGGAAGCGGCAGTTTCCTTTTGCCTGTAGCGGGAAGGGGCCTCGAATCAGTTAAAGAAAGACTTCCCAATTCACGGCGAATGGCTATATAGTCTTCAGTCGAGTTAGCATTCTCTTCCCTCTTTCCGATGACTTGGTGCAAACTGAAAACTAAACTAAAACACTTGGTGTTATAAATTGGAAGTTCTGCGGGGGTGGAATAAATGTTACTGTATTTTATACTGTATACTATATTTTTATCTTTTAACTGGATTAAGTGGACCGAGACTCAGGAGATATGACTATCTTGATAATTTTTCTCAAGAAGCCTCAAGCTGGCATTTTTTTCTCTCTTCCCCAATTTCCAGAAAACTGAGAACAAAATAATTAGCATTGTTTACCAGCAATACTTCAAAGACATTGTTTGCATAGTTTATGGGAACACATCTCCCCTTTCCCCGAATTGATATCTTGCTTAATTTAGATTACAAGAAAGATTCATTACATTTTAACTGCATACCAGATTGTGATTTGTTAATTTTAATAATATTCATAGATAGTATAGCATCTCTGTAAAATTGCACATATATCTAATAATTTTTCACTTAATGTTAGATAAGCTGAGAGGATGGAAATGTATGTGCTGTTTATGTGATAAAGTACTGCTTTGTGACCAAGATACTTGGTCTGTAAGATACTAATAGAAATCAAAGTCTTCCTAAATAAAAAAATTACCTTGAATCCGCCTTTAGTTTTGTTAAATTTCCTTCTTCAGATTAACAAATCATAGGAATACAAAAGTCTTATTTTCTAAATAATCTAGAATAGTGATTAGAAAAGATTTCATTAGAAACATGATATGTGTACAGATGGGCCCACGTGCCCTCTGCTCATGCAAATGGAGCTACATATGTGACCAGAACCATCCCCTCCCCCTGCCCCCCCCCCCCGCAGATCTGCAAAGCAGAAAAGCTTGGGGAATGCTGCCATAGGAGATCCATACACAATATTTTATTGTGGCAAATACAGTACCTTCCTCAATAACAGGCCAATGCTGTGGGTTACCTCTACACTCCTAGGCCTTGCAAGTTGATGTAGCCACATAATAAAGACATCTTTAAATACTCAGTCTTAAAACAATGAAACATTACCAACATTGTTCTCTTCACATGGAGTGCTTTTTTTGTAAAAAAAAAAAAAAAAAAAAAAGTGCCGAACTCACACAGGTCATACAACCCGCCTTACCTACCCTACAAGGTTCCATCCAAAAAAGGTGCCAGAACTTTGTTCTGGGCGTTCTATGACAAAAAAAGCCCTGTTCACATGTATTGCATTATAGTTCTCATAGTATCAGCTGGTGACAGGTGTATCAGCTGGTGACAGGTGTACTCAACTGAAGGGTGGCATATTGGTACCCTTCATTTCTAAGATATCTACATTTTCTCAACTAAGATCATTAATGCATATTTATTGTTCAGGAGCATTTAGTTATACCCATTCTTAACTGTCCAAATAGGCATAGAGTACAAATCATAAAGAAGAAATGTGCTACAAATAATAGAATATTTAATTTCAATTTTTGACTAAAAACAATGGTTCAAATCAAATTCCTTCAGTTGTAACAAGATTAATTATTGTTTAAAGCAGGGGTCCTGTGGGCTGTGGCCTGGTAATGGGCTATGGGCTGCTGGTCACCGGGCATAGGACAGGCTGGCCAGTGTGTGCACATGTGCGTACACACACACCCCACTTGCTCTAGCGCCGTGGGGCACAAAAATAGGATGCCACGCTGTGTGGTGCAAAAATGGGCTGCTACCGGGCCAGGGCAAAAACGGGACTGCAGGGCACAAAAATGGGCCGATGCTGTGCCTCGGGGTGCAAAAATGGGATGCCGCCACACCTTGGGGCATGAAAACAGGCTGACACTATGCGTAGGGGTGCAAAAACAGGCCGCCGCTGCGCCTCGGGGCACAAAAACCGGCACCACCACACCGCGGGGCGCAGAAACAGCACTGTGCCGTACAAGTATCACGCAAGTGGTAACCCCACCCTATTTGCATCACGCGCATGTTCGCAGCGTAAAATGCTTTCCCTTCCCTTTCCCTCCGATCCGCCCACCGAGAAAGGTTGGTGACCTCTGGTTTAAAGTGTTGAAGTTTGATAAGTTTGTTACAGATCTGGTTACTATTCTAATACTGTTCTGAGCAGCAGGAAATCTTTTCTACATGTTGTGTTCCTAAAATGACAGTGAGAGTTCTGTAGGGGTTTGTTTGTATTTTTTCTTCCCAAGAAATTATATTACAGTGTAGCATAAAAATCTATCAGTTTTGAACTATGTGAACTTGTAAAATGAACTTGTAAAATGAATAGCCAGTTAACTAGTTTGTTTTTCTTCATATTTCTCTAAATGTATGCCTAGGAACTGAAAAAAGTTTGGACTTTACGGCATTCTGTAACATTTCAAAATTTGATCTAGTTCTTTTTTTTAGTGACCCAGCATGCTGAACATTTCAGATCTAATACGTTGATTATAAATAAATGGCTATGAGTGTGGAATCATGAAAGTGATGTCTGAAATCATAATTTTAAATAAAGTTTTGAAAGTAATCCAGATAGAAGACATTGCTGTGTTTCTGTAGTTGTGGACTGCCACCTAACCTGAATGAAAATATGAAGAAAATGAATGTACCAGAATATGGGCACAAGTTTTCAAGAGCACAGTGACATGGTATTAATTTTGTCTTTCCTTCAAGGAAGTTGAAATCATGGTGACTTGAATGGTTGATTTAGCTGTCTCTCAAGTGGTCTATCTAACTGAGATGTCACCAACCTTTCTTGGTTGGCAGACAGGAGGGAAAGGGAGGGGGCAGCATTTTATGTGCATGCATGCAAACGCGTGTGAATGGAGCTGTGACGCAAACGGAGTGGTGCTAGCACCCATGTGATATTCGCTAGCCCTGCCCCATTCTTGCGTGGCACAGTGCCGTTTTCACCCCCCAAGATGCGGTGTTCCGTTTTTGAGTCCCGTGGGGAGGTGGCATCCCATTTTCACACCCCAAGGTATGGCATCCCATTTTCTTACCCTGCAGTGTCCCATTTTCACATTCCACTGTGCGGTGCTATAGGCACAGCCTGGTAGTGGGCCATGGCCCCCAGGTTGGGGACCCCTGATCTAACTGATACCTATGATATTTGATATTGATATTTCTGAAAGGAAATTTAGTGCTCTTTTGAAATAAAATGAAACCCCTGTGAAAAGAGTAGTACAACTGACACACTACTTTTGCACATGTACTCTTAAAAACCACAATTCCCATCTTCAGAAATAGACTAATAGGCAGATCCTAGATGTGAGGAAGGTCTAATGAGCATTAGGGACACAGTACTTTCTCCTCTTCTCTCACACATCATCCTACAATTCCTCTTCATCTGTGATGTGTGGCTTCAACTAAATGGTGTGGAGAAATGGGCTGAATAGAGCTAAAAGGAATGATTTGTAACAAACAAACTCCTCAACCAAGTGCTGCAAATGGTAATACAGGTACTGAATAGTGGTGACTCACACCATATACATGTTGAATGTGGCATAGACAAAATGGACCCCCTTCATCCTAGTTGAAACTGGTTGTGTAATGCCACTTATTCAGAAGCAATGGAAAATCTATAAGATACTCATAGATGATAGGGGCAACAATACAAGATCTGGTTGTCTTTTGCAGTTTAAACCCAACTTGTGTAGCAAATGATTGGGGTTTTCTGAATTTTCTAATGCAGGTCTAGCATACTTTCAAAAGAGTGCTAAGCCTGTGTTTATAAGGAGCTTGGATAAGACCTGGTAAAAACTATGGAAAGTACAAATTAGCCATTATGTATAGGCAGATGCTTCTGCAAAAGCCAGTTGTTTAGTTTTTTTCTGCAGCAAGATACAAAATTCATAATGTGCAGTGCCCAGCAACCAATGGAAGATAAATACCTACACTATTCTAAACAATCGACCCATCATGAACCATATTGATTAAAATGCCTTAGATCAGTGGTGGCGAACCTATGGCACAGTTGCCAGAGGCAGCACTTGGAGCCCTCTCTGTGGGCACACGTGCCATTGCCCCAGCCTTGCCTCTCCCCGCGACCCCCTCCTCTCCAGCAGCCCCCCTGAAGGAGAGTCACCCTTGAGCGTGGCCCACACAGAGCAGGGCAGCCAAGGACATGACAGCCAGGCAGCGTAGACAAGACTCTGCCCACACCACAGAGGGTGTGGCTGCCATAGCACTGCTGGGCTGCCTGGGCAATCTGCGGTGGGCCCTGGAGGCGGTGAGTGGTCCTGTGGGCAGGTGGGGCGGGGGATTGGAGGGCAAAGTGGGGGCAGAGGAGGGAGGTGGAGCAAGGGCGGGCCAGTTTTTGGGCACTCGGTCTCTAAAAGGTTCGCCATCACTGCCTTAGATCATATACCAAAATTTCTGTGAGGAAAAGAAGAAAAACATTTCTTTTAAACTAACATAGTTAAAGACAAATTTAAGATGTAGACTAGGGTTGAGTTGAAAGAAGCGTCACAAAGAAATGTATATAAAAAGATTACTGGGTATATTCATACTATAGTTAGAAGGACATTCAGTAAGCATGAGTCCTCAGTCAAGAGAATTTAGAATAATATGACAAGATTTCACAAGCTTTATAGATAGTTATTTTCTATGGGAATCTACATAAAGAATTAAATTATTTTAAGACCAGAAAACATTTTATTACAAATAGTTATTTAGAAAAACCATCAAAATAAAGTATATATAAATGTAAGTATTATCTTTTCATTGTTTATCATTGGTCATTTCCCTTTTTATTCTCCTTATGAGACATTTGGAATCATGAATTATGATATTTCTATATGTTTATCAGGGCATCGTGTTTATATCTTTTGCATTTTAAAATTTAAACCTGCATTTACTAACTTAAATATATTCAGCATGAAATTATGCACTGTAACTTCCCCCAAAAGGAATATATAGTTTGTAAATATGTGGAATGAAAAACCGTTTAAACTGAAATTTAAAATTAAAAAGCAAGCAATAAGATTGCCTATAAATGTTTTTAAACCATATTACGAACAGATTAGAGGAAGACGAGCTTGATCAGTAGCTTGATGTGAATGAATCTGGAGATGAAATTATGTTCAGCATGAACATAAAGGTTATAGAAAAATACTGAAAATTATCTTCATACTGAACATAATTTCATTTGCAAAGCAAGATATCCTTTAAAGGTCACACTGCAGTGTCTTCTTTTGCTTTGGATTCAAGGCAAAAGATTGGCTTATGAAAAGGCCCTAAAATAGTCTTTCAAAGGAACAAAAAACTCTCTAATCAATGTAGCTGGACGTTGAGAGAAAATTCTAGATCTGCAAATGTTCTCTGCCAAGAGAGATAAATCCATGTTCAGTTCTGAAGCAGAATATTTGCTAGAAATGAATTAGAAAATGTTTATGTAACAACAACAAAAACAGTCAGGCAAGCAAGTACACACACACACACACATAAAAACTACATTTTTTTCAGTGGGCTGTTCAGCATTTCACTTACATTTTTACTTCAACCTAACATAAAGGATTATACTGTTTTCTATTTGGGCCATTTTACTTTTGGAGATCTTACAAGGCCTCTTTATGCACTACAGCATATAGTCCCACATTTAAAGATGCCGATGCCAAATTCATGACAAAATTATGTTTTGGATACTAATATTATAGGTAGATTTTTTCCCCCCTTCTTCCATGTTCCCACTCAGTTTTGCATATGTTAAAAGTACAGAATCTCTCTGGCTATAAAAAGGTGGCTTTCCAAATATTATAAATGAAATTCTTTCTCCTTTACCCTTTGTATTTTTGAATAAAGTACAGGTACCGTGTTTCCCTGAAAGTAAGACCTACCCCGAAAATAAGCCCTGGTTTTGGGGAGAGAAACACACCTAAAATCAAACTAGGGCAGGGGTGGAGCTGCCCCACGTTCCCTGCACCCGCTTACCTTGCAACCAGCCTCTCTGCCATCCTACTTCTTCTGCAGTATCCCCAGGCCTGCATTTTGGAGTCAGAGGCCTTTCCGGAAGGCCACTGCAGCCAAGTACCGAGCTATGGATTCAATCCATTGCTTGGTTATCGACTGCAGAGGCCTTCTGGAAAGGCCTGACTGGCCGGAGCTCCATTGTGCAAAATGAAGCTGTTCCTTCAGCCGCAGAAGAAGAGGGCCAGCTGAGTGGGCTGTCGGTGCTGGAGGTGAATGGAAAAGACACCCCTCCCCCCAAAATAAGACCTGGTACCTCTTTTGGAGGCAAAATAATTTTTTTTTAAAAAAAGACCTGGTCTTATTTTGGGGGAAACAGTAGTTCTCTACTTATGATCACAATTGAGCCCAAAAATTCTGTTGCTAATTGAGACATTTGTTAAGTGAGTTTTGTCCAATTTTATGACCTTTCTTGCCACAGTTATTAATGAATCACTGCAATTGTCAAGTTAGTAACATGTTTGTTAAATGAATCTGGCTTCCCCCTTGATTTTGCTTGTCAGAAGATCACAAAAGGTGATCACATGTCCCCAGGACACTGCAACCATCATAAATATGAGTCAGTTGCCAAGCATTGCAAATTTTGATCACAATGCTGCAACTGTTGTAAATGTGAAAAACGGTCACAAGTCACTTTTTTCAGTGTTATTGTAACTGCGAAAGCCCTAACTAAACTATTATAACTACCTATATACCTTTATACGTATGGTTTCTATTTTAGGGATCAAATAAAAAAAAATAGAGAGCAAACATTGCCTTTGGATCACAGGTAGGCAACCTTGGCTCTTTTATGACTCGTGGACTTCAATTCTGGGAGTTGAAGTCCATGAGTCATAAAAGAGGCAAGGTTGCCTACCCCTGTGAGAAACCTCTGATAGAAAAAATAAGCCAAATTGTAGCCAGAATTCCTAAAAATGAAAATGGCTAGTTGACTCATATTTTCAAATGTTATTTATTATAAACAATATTGTACCCTGCTGTTTAATCTCATTTTATATCTCTTACTTCATTTAGAGAAATTATACTGTAGTTCTCATAAAACTGAAATGCAGAGAGCCAAATTATATTTAATAAAGATAATTATACAAATTTAACTAAATTGATTCATCTTTTTCTTGCTAATGCTGTATAGTCATATGATACATATTTGGAGAATAACTGCAAAATCTCAAAATTACCAATAGTTACTGTATACATTTTTTGGCTGTAATAAATTTACTTGACAGTCAGCTAAAGCACTCCTGGAATCATCCTTTATAATGGCATTGGTATATTATTTAACTGTTGTTGCACATGTTACCCATGTGCTTGACCAATAGCTATATAGTCCCTGGGAATAAAAGGCACAGCAATCCAGCAAAATATCTGGAGGGGACCAAACATCTTATACCACACTGTCCTGCTGTTTAGGAGATGAGGGGGAGTGCTGTGATTCATGATATTTAACAACATTCCAGTTTAGGTATGCACAAATCCAGGAACCTTAGCTGTATCTAATTCTGAAATTTCATTATTGCAAATTTGTTATTGCTTTTTTAATAGTAAAAAAAAAAAGCAAAGATCTATTAAGGAAGCTGAGGATTTCTTAAATTACTTACAACACTTTACATTAATTCAGGTTTAAAAGAATATGCTAAGTTAGTCACCTATTAACAGACGGAATGTTGCTCCAGATGTGCACTGCGTTCTGGACATTGCCATCATCTTGTTTACATCTGAGAACTGCTTCCATCTGTAAAACAAACATATTTATACCTGAAACATTAGAATGATGACCATTCCACATAATACAAAACTATGGATGGTCTTTGACTTATGATTATTCATTTACCAGCTGTTCAAATTTATGATGTTGCTGAACAAAGGGACTTATGACCCCTGTCTAAAGCTGTTGCAGTGCCCCCATGGTCATACGAAGAAAATTTGGGCATTTGGCAATACGCCCAGCCTTACAACCGACTGTGGGGATGCTGCAGTGCCCTCCTGCCTATTTCCCCTCTCCCATCCTTCTGCATTGTACAAGGTCTTGGGCCTGCTTTTATGCCCCACTGGGTCCCTGCAGGCCTTTGATCTGCTTCTTACCCCACTGAGTACCGCAACTTCCTCCCCACCCTCCCATCACAGATTAGTCACCTAATTTTGGATAGATCTTCAAGAAGCAGCTGCTCCACTTCATGACCTACTTTCACAGTGGAGGCCATGTAGCACTGGCCCCAAAATGCTGCCCACTTCCTGGATGGTGCCCTGCAGCTTCCAGGAAGGCTGAAGGGTAGCGCAGGCCAGCTCTCCTCAAGCACAATGTCTGGACCTCAGCAATCCATCCTTCAGCCTCCCTATATAGAGCAGCAGGCCACATGTCAGCCAGAAGCAGGCCATGGGTAAGTTGAGGAGATGCTGCAGTGCAGGTCTGGGCCTGTAACTAGGTCTCCCAAGGCCTCCCCATGCTACACTTAACAACCCATGCAGTTGCTTAACAACCACAATGGGATTGGAGTCATTAAGTAAGGTGGTCACATGATCACCTCACTTAATGACTGTCATGACTTGTGACTGTAATAGGCAGGCTGCATTACAGTCAAGGACAACCTATAGGCAATTTCATTTAATTCAGCCAGGAGACTTGGAGTTTTGGTTCTGATCTAGGCATGAAAACCAGCTAAGTAACTTTGGGCCAATCTCTCTCAGCCCACAATGTCAGGCTTGGGCAACAAGTTGGTCAGTCAATTCCTGTTGTAACTAATGGATCAATATTCAGTTGATATGAAAAAAGCGGACCACTAAGAGGAATAAATAACTACCATTTTGCTCTCAGCCTGTGGTGATTTTATTATGGGAGAAGACTATGGATCAGCTGGGAAGCTGCATGAAGTTTGCAGATTCCCACACAATGGAATGTAGAACTGCTTTCCAGGACCATTTCATATGAGGCTTGGGAATAAATTGGGAATCAGCTTTAATGCAAGCTTGCTGTAATCACATGTTTGTGCATCCAAGTTTCATTTTGGATGCCAACAGGATGAATTGAAATCTCTCCTGGATATGTCAGGGATGCATGCAGAGCCAATATCATATTTTGTACTGCTCCAGTAAAAATTTACATGAATGTTAGGAATTTAAATAAGTAAATTCAGTTCATTCACTTCTCAATAGCAACTTATTTCCAACTAACCTGAAAAAAGCGAGAAGCTGCATCTCTCTCTTCTTCATCCAAGACAATGTTGTCTACAAATAGCCAAAAAAATGGCTTTTTATTTTTTTCTTCAGGACTTCCATACTGAAGTATACGAAAATATTGGTAAAAATACCAGCCTTTGGAAGAAAGAAAGAAAACAGTTTGTCTGTACAGTAAGTAGCTTTTGAAAATGGTTTCTAAAAATAAATTACACTTTATTTAAGTGATAGATACTACACATTGTTCTCAGTTATCCAGAAGTTTAGACCTTTTCAATAACATTCAGTTAGGAAATTGTCTCATATCAGTAATTCACTGGCACATAATGACCACAATTGAGGCTGGAATTTCAGTTGTAAGTCCTGGTGGTTGTAAATCAATCAAGCACCCACTTAATCAAACCTAATTTTATAACTGCTTTTAGGGCAATCATTAAGTAAACCACCTGGCTGTAAATTTGGAAACACAAAAATGCCAGAAGCTGTAAAAAAAAAAAAGTCACAAATTCCAGTCACATGACTATGAGATGCTAGAAGCTGTCATAAATGTGTTGACAAGTACCTAGAATACAGTCATGTGACCACAGGAGTTAATACATTTTACAACAGCCTGAAGTGTTTTGTTGACTGGTTATAAATCAAGGACTACTTGTAATGTTACGTTTTATGTATGTGGATTGGTGATCCAGCCACCTCTCCCAATTTTGGTGATTATAAATGATGGATCTGGAAGTAGCAAGAAGTTACACCATCTAGCTCTTTGACTACTGCCACAAATGTCAGTGGCTAAAATAATCCTTACAGCAGTGTTTTTCAAACTTAGGAGTTTTAAGATGTGTGGACTTCAACTTCCAGAATTCCGTAGCCAGTATGGTTAGGATGCAGCTTGAATAATTAGAATAATTTACTATACCTACAAAAGGGGAAAGTTGTTGAATTACTAGTAATTGATTCATGTCAGCCATAGTTATATACAGTAATGTGAATTTCAAGTTATGCTTATGGCAGTGATACCAGAGAAGTGCATATTAAAATTCTTAAATTGATAAAATATAATATTGGCCTATTGGATTTATGGTATCCACCTTTTTTTATTTGGGCCTTTCAAGTCAATTTGGATTCCTGGCAACTTCCTGAACTAGTCCCTGCAGTTATGTCGGCAAAGTTTTTCAGAAGTGGTTTGTCATTGCCTGCTTCCTAGGGGTGAGAGTGTGTGACTGGCCCAACTGGCCTCATCACTAAGGCAGAATTCTGTCCCCAGATTTCTAGCCTGATAGCCTTTACCACTACACCAAACTCTACTATGTAAATAATAGCCAATAGTAGTGAGAACAAATGGGTTATGTTTGAACTAAGACTAAGATTATTCAGATTCAAGTCCTCACTCAGCCATAAAGACAGTCACTATTGCTGAGCTTAATGTGGCTTATAGAACTTTTGTCAGAGTGTACTAGGATGCTGTCTTGAAATACTACTGGGTGCAAAAAAGTGAAATTGGTTTGTGACATGTTTACTTTCACTTAGAAACTGCAACATACTGTAGTTCCTCCCCACCACTGGGCAAAGGTTAACAGCATTAACTTTTTCTGTATACCTGAAGATTTAACAGACAAAAATATTTTATTCTAGACAGACAGAGAGAGAGAGAGAGAGAGAGAGAAAGGGAAAAAATGCGCTACTATAAGTAACTGGATCATTCATTCAGCTGTGCTTTCAGAAGTGTAATCCGTAATTCAGAAGTGGGTCTATGATTATAATCACTGGATGATCACAAGGAATTTATGGCATTGTAGCTGTTGTTGAAATACAACTTCCAGGGTACCTCAAAATTGCTGTGTTCCCTAACAAGCTTGGAAGATGTGGTTCAGCAACATCTGGGTCCAATCTTTCCTTTTTCTGGCAGTGAGGGCAAAGTTAGTGCATGGAGGATTCAAGAGATCTTACAGGTGATTGTTCTAATATCTTGTTTCTTTTAGGATCATTTTGTTTGCTTGAATAGAACAAAATATGCCTAGGAATGTGTAGCATGGCCAGACCACAATGCTATAAATACTTTTCTGGAAGATAACTAACATCAATGGAACCATCAAAAAATTTCCCAAGTAAAAACTTATATAAAATAGATGGCACGTGACACCAGTTGGATTAGAGAAAATGTTTAAAAATGTATCAAATATGTGTTGGAAATGTAAACAACAACCAGGCACTTATTACCATCTCTGATGGATATGTCCTAATGTTAAAAAGTTTTGGTTTAAGATTCATATGTGGCTAGAAGAGATAATTAAAATACAGATAGAATTTAAACCAGAACTCTGTTTGTTAGGAATATTAGGTTTGAATTATGGAAAAGAGAATAAGTATTTAATATTGCATGTGCTGACAGCCGCAAGAATAATATTTGGCCAATTTTGGAAAAATGAAAATTTACCATCTGACTAGGCTATAACAACAAAAATACTCGAATGTGCAAAAATGGATAGACTGACTTTAGAAATGAAAGAGAAAGAAGACACAATTTACTTTAAAACATGGGGAAGATTTTATTATTGGTTAGAAACACGCTAGAGTGAGAAAAGGTTATGAAATTTAAAGAGATAATTGATAATTTGTATTTATATTCCATGATTATTTGTATGAACTTGTTCTTATTTCTTCTTCTTCTTCCTCTTTGTATATTTGTGATCTTAAATAATATGGTAAACTATAATTAATAAGTAGTATATTACTATTTTAAAGTGATTATAATTAATTTATATTAAGCATTATTAAGTAGTGAAATGAATGAGATTTATTGACTAATTTGTTATTTATGTGATTATATGGAAAGTTGTTTAATAATAGAGTAATTATTAAGATTTAATATGTAAACCCGGACTGGTAGACTTGCTGAAGCAATGTTATTTCGTGGCATTACTCCCACTTTTGTGTTATCCCTTTTCCCTGGTCTAACCTTTTTGTACGTTTCCCATTGCCTTACCCTTTTTGACCCTATCCCCTTATTACCTTTATAAAACTCAGTAAAAATATTTATAAAAAAAATATTCCCAAGTAAATCTATTTACAGAAGAGGGAAAAATGCAATCCAAAGGATAAATGGTTTTCAACAAACCAGAATCCAAGGTACTTATATCAATATTTTAATTTTATATATGATTTAGTTGCTTACCAGATGAATGTTTGTAAAATTTTGCTACTGGAGGAGTTGAGCCAAAAATAAAATCAAATGGACCCCATTCTTCTATCTAGTAAATAAAATAAATCAGCTTCAGAATCTTGGTTGATTCATTAATTAACATACTGATCATTAATAATGCTGATCACCAAATTAATATATTTAATGAAGAAAAACCAGTAATTTGCCCTAATCTACAAGTCCCCAATTAAAATGTATCATACTGGGTAAGACTCTGCCCACTGATAATAATTTATTTCAAATTCATTCAAATCTGTTACTAAATTATTATGAATATTAATTAAATAATCCATAATTTTCAACCCCCAGTATAGCAGCTCCTTAAAAACAACGTTCTATGCCTTCCCCCAAAATCCTCTCAGTAGGCTCCTGAATGAGCGTAAAATCCCAATATCTACCTTTTTATTGTGGGAGGCGCATCCAACTCTCCCTACCTAAATCTCTGCCTCTTACTCAGAAGCTTATGCTTAAAATCCAATTTTTTTTAAGTTGTTTTAAGTTCCCTTGGGCACCCAGTTACTCCAAGAAGAGTGCACACAGATCTCAAAACATACACTAACCTTCCCTCCATTCCACTGTGGATCACTAAATTTTGTGTAGGGTATCTTCAAATTCAGCTTTTGTTTCTATCTTTACTTTAACTCTTCCTTCTCTTGCCAATGTTTTCTTCCAAACATTCAGTTCCCCACTCTACCTTCTTTCAGCTTGGCCTCTCATCATCTCTACTATATGAATCCTCAAAATAATCAACAAAACAATCCACACAATGTAATAAATCAATGCAAACACCTCCCCCTCTTCATAGTATACTGACTATTACCCTGAAAAGTAAAAGTCGTATAAAGCATCTTGTACACTTACATTTGTTCTTATCACATCTGTGACATCATCCATGTACTTTAGGTACCCATTGCCTCTCTTTTCCCCTAGAAATCCCAAGCCTTTCAATTCTGGAGAAGTGAAATGAGAAGTACAAGATACATTAGATACAACACATGATCTCAGTTTGTCTTGGATACATTCAAAGGTGCCTGTTAAAGCCAATTAAACTATGTTAAACAACATGGAACGAGGAAGGTGGTTGTATGTTCTGTATACTATTCTCCTGAGTAAAATGGTAGAAGAATACAGGACACATAAAAAGGAGAATTTTTAGTGGATTAAATTAAATACTGTCCCTTTATTGGTATGTGTTTAGCTATTAATTGTTCTCAGATCTGCTAATCATTTAATATTTACATAGTGTGTTTTTGTCTGACTGATTGATTATATTAATTTATTCAAAAATGATGGTTGATGCCACTTGTAGGCAGTTGATATTCTTCATAATAAATTATTTCAGCAGGAGTTAGACACTTGAATATTTCTTACAGAAACCAATGGGCTCAATGAGTATGTCATTTATTTTTCAATGAACATGGAATGAAGCAAATGTAAATTTAAAAGTAGTATTCAAAAGGCAATATTGTATGCAATTTGTGTGTATAGGGTGGGGGGACTTCTATAATTACTTATACTTCTTGCAAATGAAATAGAAACCCAGAAACATTTAGGCTGATGTAGTCAGCTCATGATGTAAATTATCCTTTATAAAGATCTATAAAGAAACAGATTTGGAAAAGTCCAAAGGTATTCCATTCAATCCTTACAAAAAGATCTAAAGGGTTCCTTATCACTATCCCTATTTTCTAGTCACTTGCTCATCAAATCCAGACTGCAATCAGCAATCAGCAGAGAACATCACTGATAAAATGGCTTTGTAAAACAGCTGGCTCCTAATGAGCCAAGTCAGCCAAGTAAGTTATAGTCTACTGTATATGGATTAGAAACTATATCCATATTACTATACCTGTTTACTTACCTTCTGTAATATTGTCAAAAAGTGAAAGGACATGAATTGACTTTCTCTCCCACGGAGACAATAGCTGATATATCCATATATTAGGGCTGTTCTAACACAATCAATAAAACAAATAATCCAATAACAATAATTACAAACTCACACATTTTCTCTTATTTTTAGAAATAGTTATTTCAATTATTAACATATCACATGGGTACAATAAGGCCACATCAGGTTAAATAACACAATTTAAACAGTTAATTTAAATTTACAGTTAATTTAAAGCCAAGCAATACTTGAACATTTTTAAACAAGCTTTCGCTTACGGATTCTTGATCATAGAAATGTTTCAGATCTGCACGCCATTTTATTCTCCTCTTTAGCAATCCATTTACATGCTGGGGTGCACATATGAAGCATATCCAGGTAGTTGTTTCTTTTATTTCTTCTGCACACCCAGGATAAACAAGAGTATCCACACATTCTTCACAAAAGCATCTAAATAAATTTAAAAATAAAATTGTTTAAAGGCACAAAGTATTATTTTCCTGTTTGAGCTGAGCCTCACTGCATTCTGTTAAATAGATCTGGCTTTTTTATAACAGCCGAGGTGGCGCAGCAGTTAGAGTGCAGTACTGCAGGCCACTTTAGCTGACTGTGTTCAGCAGGTCAGCGGTTCAAATCTCACCGGCTCAAGGTTGACTCAGCCTTCCATCCTTCCGGGGTAGGTAAAATGAGGACCCAGATTGTTGGGGGCAATGTAAATATATATATACATTGCTTACTGGTGTACACTGCTTAGAGAGTGCTTGCACTTAAAGCGGTATATAAGTCTCATAAATAAATAAATAAATAAATAAATAAATAAATAAAGTTACTTGTCTCAATAAATGCTGTGAAAATACCTTTGAGATATTTTGTATGTTTCACTATTCAAGAATATGCAAAAGAATCTTAAAATCTATAACAAAAGTTTATGTAAATTTGGTATACAGTTCAGTATGGCGGAAGTCAGGGAGGAAGCACACAAATTAAGTCCCAGCATACTTTGCCACTGAATGTGTTGATAGAGGTTCCTAAATTCATAGTTCAGGAATATCTAGAGATATAGTTTTTTATCTGTATTAGAGTTACTAACTGCCAAGAAAAGTGACCTGAGTAGGGAATAGTCTTAGTAATAGCCTTAACTGCAAAGATCAGTCAATGGGTTTTTTTGCATGATGGTTCCTACCCTATAAGGGAGAGCACTACCTTCTATTTCATATCATTTTGCTGTCAAAGAAGCATGTCCAGCAAAATAGATTAATATTATGATATGAATGGAAAAACAACAGAAATCAGAAAAAAACGGAGGTTTCATGAAGTTAATTTGGTTAACTGGGTAGGACTGCAATTAAGGTGGAATATTAACCATCTGTTACAGGAATGGTAACAGTAAATTATTACTACTGCTATCATGCCCAACTTTTCATTTAGCCATTTCAATGATTTTTAATAAATACATGCACCATCAAGTAAAAGAATGTTTTATCACCCCCTCCCATTTAAAGTCTCATTGCAAGGCAAAGACTTCTTCAGCTTCACGTTTTGTATCATTTTAAAGTTTCATTTGTAGTGTTTGGATATTGCTCACTTGTGACATGCTGAATGATCACACATTATTAGAGATTTGCCCCAGCAGCAGATGGTACAGTCAGCTTGGTATCCATCATCGTCACACAGGAAGAATCTTTCCAAAAACCTTTCCTTAAAAAAAGAAAAAGGACATAAAACTTACTTCATAATACTATTTTAATTCATAATACTATTTACACAATAACAATAACAACAACAACAATAATAACAACAATAATGATAATAATGCTGATGTAGTTGGAAGGGACCTTGAAAGTCTTCTAGTCCAATCCACTGCTCAGTCAGGAAACCCTCAGGCAGAAAATCCTATCATTGCAAGGCAAAGACTTCTTCAGCTTTACATTTTGTAGCATTTTAAACTTTCATTTGTAGCATTTGGATATTACTCACTTGTGACATGCTGAATGATCACACATTATTAGAGATTTGCCCCAGTAGCAGATGTATGAACTTAATGTATGAATTTAATTCATAATATTGTTTACTCGTAGTTCACACATGCACATGCTTCATGCTAGTCATACAATAACATTTTAAAATACTGTAGACTAAAATTATTGTTTTATTTTATAAATAGGAAGTGAAGTTTGAATATAGTTTATTTAGAAATACTCCTGCGGTTGTTAGGCATTTCTAGTGATACTGTAAACGACTACTGTACTAATACTAAATACATATTACCAATAATGCCAATAATATCTCTGATCATTCTAACTAACTTCTTCTATTGGTACTTCAGTTAGCATCTACAAGACATGCATTTTAGGCTTATTTTCAAGGAACACTAATTGCTTCTCAGCCATATTGCTTTTTTGACCCAGATCAAGATATAAAATTGGGTATCATCAGGATTCTGATAACACCTAATCCTGTGTTGATAGATGACTTCTCCCAGTAGATTCATCTTTACAGCATGTTGAATAGAATTGGAGAAAGCCCTAAACCCTGTGGCTTCTGATATTTCAGGGGTCTGAGGTACAACTTTTCACTCCTTTCCATGTTGACTTAAATGCCCCCTCAAAAAACGAGGAGAAATGCACAATACAGTGCCCTCCCCAGGGTGAGTCCTGAAGAATACCATGGTTAATGGTATCAAAAGAGAGAAAGAGAAAGAATACTGAAGGAGAATATTAGAGGTCAATTGAAAGCCTGTAATCCAAAGATACTGTCCCAAGGAAACTAAAAATGTCAGCTTAGCCATAAATGTTGATAAGCTAGGAAAAAATATTAGGAGTCAAGGAGAGCTTTAGGAAAGCAAAAGCAACTCCCTAAAAAGAAAACAGTAATGAAATATTGCCCCTTTCTTCTTTCCAACCCTCTTGGTTTTATAGTTCTGCCTCATTATCTTATGTTTGTACCCCATGATTTAATTGATCTTCCTTGGAATATGACCCAATCAAATATTTAATGTTGTCTCTACCCAATTAAATACCTTGCTATTATGTTCAATTACATATATATTCTAATGTACATAAGTCTGTAATGCCTTTAAACCTTTCTTTGCCTCTAATTTGTGGTTCAGGGTAATGGTATCTTGGTCTCTGGGTTAAATGAACCCCATTAAGGGAAAAATTTCCTTCAGATCGTCCTATATTTTCTTTTATATGCCTGAGTTCTTAATTTTTCAGATAAAATGAAGCAGTAAAACAAAGCAGAACAAATGAACAAAACAGAACTGTAGTGGCCTAATGTCAGAGTTAAATTATAACACAGCTTAGTTTTGAGGTAGGACTCTGTAGGATTGTTCAGAGCCTGATTTCAGAGCTCTACTTTGTCTGGAAAAGTAAACAACAGTTCTACTCACTAAGGCAGGGATTCTGGCTTGCAAGTTTTGAACAGCGTGCAAGGACCATACACAAAAAGTTGTGGAAAAATTTGTGTTATTTCCACTTCATTTTAGTGAAATTACAGTTATTTATTTATTTATTTATTTAATTTGTTTGTCTTGCACAAAGTGATTCTGGGTGGCTTACAACGTAAAACCACACAAACACAAATATCTGTAACAGCACAAATACTAATTATGACTAAAAGATGGAGAGGGAGGGAACAGGATGTGCAGGGGAAAAGTGGAATCTGCTATTGGTCTATCAACCACCTCCAGCATGAAACTTCCCCATTGGGGCCCCAAGCCGGGTCTTCAGGCCCTTATGGAAGGTCAGGAGGGTGGGAGCAGTCCTCACCCCAGGGACAAGATGTTCCAAAGAGCAGAAGCCATGGCAGAGAACCCACTTCTACTAGACCCCACCAGCTGGAATTTCCTTTTGATTAAACATAGGATTGCTTAATCTCCAGTTAATCACATTAAACACCACAGCAGCAAAAACAATTTTTGAAGGCTTTTGGAGGATTTCTGCAGTCTCTGGGTCTCAGATAGTACATCTCTGTGCCATAGAAGAAGATAGCTTCTCTGCCATGGTTAGTAATTTTTACAATCTAGGGCCAGCAGAAAGATTCACTCTGTTGAATGAAGGAGTACCACTTAAGCTAAAAGAACAGAAGTAGAAGTGATCAGCTACTCACTGAACAAGGAGCACACATTCCTCCATGGAACAAAGGATGTTGTGTGTGAATCTCAAACCCTCCACAGCATATACAGATATCTTCAGACAAACAAAACAAAACAAAATCAGGAAGATTTAACTTTAGTAATAATTGCCATAGATTTCTGTGGTTTGATAACGAGAGTTGGCATTTTATAGGACACACTCATGAAGATTGGATTAAGATATAGAACATCAATCGTTTAAAAAAGAAAGATGTGTATGAAAAAGATGTAAAAATGCAAGGCTGCTTGAATATGGTCTTTATATAATCTTAATAGCAAATATATGTATTTGTACCTAGTAGGACTACAACTTTTCCTGTTGTATCTTTTGCTGTAATGACATACAGAATTTTTTTTAGCAGAGTATTTTTTTCATTGCCTCAAAATGTTTTTTTGACAAAAATGACTAATTAAATGGGCATTGCACTGTATTAATTTATTTAGAATCTAAGTGGAGGAAGGGCTAGTCCTCTCTACAGGGCTCAGAACTATAATTCTAGAAGCTGTAATCATAAAAAATCTTTTGGAAGCCATTTGACTGAGGATGGATACCCTATTAACAGCAATTCATGAAAATAGAATAATAACGAAAACAATTGCATCAATAGTTAAAAACATTAATATCTCACCTTCAATATGCCTCTCATTATATTTCACTTCATGGGCAATATTTTCTACAGAAAAAAGAATGAGCACTTTTCACATAGAGCTTTTTAATTAGTTTCCACTTGAATTAGTCTCTAATTCAGTATAAAATATATATTGAATAAAATGTTAATTATTTTCTCTATATTCGGTACAATAGCACATTTTTTAAAAGGTTCTAAGTGAGGAGGACCTTTTGGATCACAGGACAAATGAACTCATACTCCCCACCATTAAAGTGCAGAATGATAATAACAACACAATGAAGTTTTTGTCATTTGTCTTCTACTGCCACCCCCTACAAATACTTCTGTTTCTCATAGTTTCTTCCTATAGGACAAAACCTTTTTCTACTTCATGTTGTGTTGTGCAGGTAGTCCTTGTTTAGCAACTGTTTCATATAGCAACTGTTTGCAATTATAACAGTGATGAAAAAGTAACTTTGCAACCAATCGTCACATTTGCAACATTAACAAGTCTGTAAAGCAAAGCTAAACTGAAGTAAGATCATAAGCAGAGTTGTGATTTCACCTAGCGATTGTTTCACTTAACTACCATGTTGCCAGTTCCAACTGTGGTTGCTAATCAAAGACTACCTGTAGTACAAAATTGCAGTCAATATACTCAGAGCCCTTGGGTGCAAAGTTTAGTCGCTATTCAAGGTGCACTGAGTAGAAGAAATTTTCATACATCCTGGGAAAAACAAAATGAGATATTACCTTTGCTTAACTTAGAGGTGCTTATTTCTTCCACAGAACTTGTAGAAATCTCAAGATGAGAACTGTAGTTCTCTACTGATGCCGCTAAAAGTATAATGAGGGAAAAGAAATTTCTTAATTATGTAGTAATTTAAGTAAGTAAGATATGTCCTGCATATCCTACTTAAAGCACTGTTGGTTGTGAGTATGAAAAATCTTTTAGAATTAACTTGAATTTCAGATCAAACTCAGAAGTTACATTTGTAATAGGCTTCAAGAGCCAGAATTCCCAGCCAAAAGGCCTAATGTTTATGCTGTATGGGAAATTTAGAAGTCTGAACCACATTGGAGAAGCCTGATAAAAATAATCAATTTATTTGAACTGTCGCAATCAGTCCACTTTATTCCTCCTGGCAACATGTTTGAACATGGGAGAGGTTTGGGAATACCTTCTTCCAGAAAATGTAGTGGAAGCATATCACAATTATGCCTGAAAGTTATCAATGTAGAGAAATAATAAGAGTGAATCCTTCAGCCATCTTTTTTTGAGCTAATTCTCTGTCCCAATTCTATACCAATATGTCCATATCATGGGCAGCAGTGTGTGCCAGTTATTGTTTTATAGGTTATATGGTGGACTTTCCCAAACTATCATCCTCTGGATTTGTTGGATTACAACTCTAATAAAAAAATAAACAGATTGTGATGTTGGGGATGATGGAAGTTACAGTCTAGTTCAATATTTCTTAACTTTGGCAACTTTAAGATGTGTGGACTTCAACTCCCAGAATTTTGGGAGTTGAAGTCCACACATCTTAAAGTTGCCAAGATTGAGAAACATTGGCTCATCTAGGAGTCATCAAGCTGCGAAAAGCTCAGATACTCCAATGCAGTTCATTATCAATTTCAGTTGCTATCCAAAGCAGGAAAGTAGCCACATTTTCCTATAGGATGGTGCACCTCCAAGAACGTAGAGCTGTCTCCAGGTTACAGAGAGGTGGAAAGTTTCTGCTACTCTCCAGTAAATACTACCGGCTGTGTCAAATGTGCGTTCTCCACCACACTGAATTATTTAACCAATTCATGGCAATATGATGGGCTATGTGACAAAACCCCACCTAATTTACCATCTGTTACTAAAGCCATGATCCAAGGGCGTGAGCTTATTCATAAGATCAGGGGAGGTGAGGCCAACCCCTCCCTTTTTCCCAGAGTAGCTGGCAGAGCTACTAGAAGTGTGTGTTTCTCACCACTGCAGCACTAATGCTATTTCTGTGAGAAAGAGATGTGAGAAAGAGGCATTGGTTTTGTTACATTAACTGCCAACACCAATTCCAACAGTATTGGTGAAGAGAGCGTACAGCTCTGATAATATATGAGAGCAATTTGGAAATAAACCTCCATTTGGTTATCAATGACAAATACTTGCAGATGCAGAACTTTTATTATACACATTAGAAAACTATAACATTACTTTTTGACATAATCGACATTCAAATTGAAGCACGTCTTATAAGGTTTGAAATTCCTTAGTAACAGTCGATTGGTCCCAAGTCTGGGCTATGTGGGGGGTGATCAAAAACATCCCAATGGAACTGCTTCAAAAGTTCTTGGGTGCATCTAGCGGTGTGCGGGCGAGCATTATCATGAACCAACACCACACTGGAAGTGGCGCCATGGAAAATCCCACCAAATGTGAAGATGCCAAAGGAGTACTGCTAGCGAAGTTCACGGAGCGTGGTTCGACCATCAATTCAGAAGTCTACTGTGAAACTTTATGAAAACTCAGATAAGCCATCCATAACAAGCATCGGGGCATGCTGACTTCCGGTGTAGGGTTGGTTTGTGATAATGCTCACCTGTACACTGCTAGACGCACCCAAGAACTTGTGAAGCAGTTCCATTGGGATGTTTTTGATCATCCCCCCCATAGCCCAGATTTGGCGCCGAGTGACTACTAAGGAATTTCAAACCTTGTAAGACACGACAAGTGCCTCAATTTGAATGGTGATTATGTCGAAAAGTAATGTAATGTTGTAGTTTTCTAATGTGTATAATAAAAGTTCTGTATCTGCGAGCGTCTGTCATTGATAACCAAACAGAGGTTTATTTCCGAATTGCCTTCGTATATAGGGAGCATTACTGAAGGAGGAAGAGATGATCTTACTAATGAACAGAGTTCTTATTTAGAGTTAAAAAGACCCTCTGTGCACAGTGAGTTATTACTGAAGTTCTAAACAACAACAACAAACAAGAATTATTTCAACATGAACTAGACATTACTAACACCATCAATATTATCTCATAGTTATTTATACTTAAGCACTTTTCAGATAGGGAGTTGAAGAAACAATCTCCTCTCCACATTCCAGGTTTTTATGATTGCTAGAAAAACAAGGTGCAGATTCCAAAATTCAGGTGGTGATGTAAGTGTGCCTGCGTTCAGCTGCCACAAAGAAGAGAGTGGAAAGCCATTTGTCTGAAATGGTTTAGGGTTTCCTGCCTGAGCATGGGGTTGGACTAGATGACCGCTGAGGTCCCTTCCAACATCATCATCATCATCATCATCATCATCATCATCATCATCATCATCATCATTATTATTATTATTATTATTATTATTATTTCTGGCTAGTTTGTGTGGATATTTCTGGCTTAATACAACCATTGCTGCCAGGGATAATGCCTGGAAGTCATGACTGCACCAAACATAGAAAGGCAAGAATTTCCCTTTTCTTATTTATCTTCTGCTTGTGTCACCTTTAATATGTATCTTCCATCATAACTTTTAAATCTGCTTGGAAAAAGTCATTACTTGTGTTTGGCCCAAGCAGACTGGCAGGAGATGTTTCTTCCAGTGAACTGACAGAGATGATCTCAGGAAAACTATCCTCAAATGTCAAAGCTGAAAGAGAACAGAAAGAAAAAAAAAAAAAGGGGGGGGGGAAGAAACATTCATAAAGGCCCGAAAAAAATATTTATATGGTTTCTTTATTCATTTAAGTTTAGAAGACTGCTCAAGTTCAAGGAGACTCCAGGGTGGTTATATACTAAAAAAAAAAAGGAAAAAAAAAAGAATGAAAATAGAGAGGTATACCTGGATAAGATCAACAAATACCTTACAATAACTCATAAAAGAGCACCAGGAGCTCAACAAATGCCTTATCCTCAGGGCTGAGAGCAAGATTTGTGGTACCCTTGTATGTTAGGTCACTCAAAAGATAATAATCTAGTAGTATTAGCGGACCACCAGGTGAACAAGAGCAAGAATAGTCATTCAGAAGGCCAATGCAATCTTTGGGCAGGATTAACATAAGTGACATAACCAAATTACAGGAGGTAATAAAGTCTTTGCACTGGATGGATTACTCTGCACTGGTTAGGCAGCACCAGAAGTACTGTGTCTAGTTCTTGGCACTTGAAAAGGGACATGGAGAAACAGCAGGAAATGTCAGAAGAGAACTCCAGAGGCATGACAGGGGATTTGAAACCAAGCTCTATGAGGAACTTTTGTGCTAAGGCTGCAAAAAAGAAAAAGAAAAGAAAAAGAGAGAGATATGATAGGGGTCTATATTAATTTATTCATAAATGTTTGGTCAAAGGCCAAAGTTAAATTTAAAAACAAAACAAAACAGTTTTTTGTAAGCTTAGTAAAATAAGGAACAAAATTCTAACAGGAAAGCCAATAGGTGACTTTGGGCCAATCAGTTTCTCTCAGCCCAACTCACCTCACACTGCAGTTGTGAGGAAAAAAGAGGAGGAAGGAGTATTCTGTATGTTTGCCATCTTGAGTTAAAAATAAAAAAAGGTGGGATATAAATAATTAAAATAACAGGTTAAAGAGTTGAAAACCAAAGAAACTAAATGTTTTTTTTCCTTATGTACGGTATAAAAAATAGTGATCTATATATATCAAAAGGCAGTCACATCACGCTGCAAAAAATGTGGGAGTGTTCTCTTCTGAAACTGAGAGCAGAACAAGGATCCACAAGTCAAAATGAAATAAATTTGAATATTAGGCAGTGCTTCCTGATGACAAGAGCTGTGGAACAGCCTGCTAAAAAGCTACGGCCTCCCTTCCCTGGGGGTTTTCCCTGGATTCCAGCACTGAGAAGGGTTGGGCTGGTGAATCTGTTCAGTTCATCCCCTTCTATGAGAACTTTGGGCTATTTCTAAACCTTCCCTTGACCTAAAATAAGCATTGCCTTAAGAAGGATTCTGGCGCTCCCTAACAAGCGGGTTTACACTGGCTTTCTGTGGTATTTTAGGAAAGATTTTGTCCGGATTTGTGGCATCGCTATATTTTCCCTGGGCCTCCGGGGGAGGGGACGAAATAGATAAGCCCCATCGGGAAATCTTTTGACTCGCCTGCCTCCGAGAAGTTGGACGTTTCTTCGGGGTCGCTCTCAGTGTCCACTGTGATGATCGCCATCTGCTCTTGAGCCACGCGTGAAGGCAGCAAACTCATTCCCTCGGCCCAGAGAGCAAGGCCCTTCCGACGGCGCCAGGATCCCAAGCGGACAGAGAGGCGCGATGTCCAGGATGCGAGGCGCGTGTTTGGGAGAGAAAAGTTAGTGGTTCTCGTCGCGCGTGAAAACACACAAAGGAAATTCTGGCCGAAAAGACCTTTCGGCTTCGAAGTGCAATATAGAAACTTTGTTGCGGATTGTTACGAAGTCTAAGTAAACTCTGCCCGGGTTTGAACCACAGCTGCAGCACGAGGCTTCGTGGGAAGACGCGAAGATGGCCAAGAGGCCGGGCAGGAGGAAAAGGAGGAGTATGGAAGGAGTCGTTTTAGACTTTTCTCTGGGCACCCGGAGACCTTACACAGTCACTCTCTTTGGCCATGTTAGCTTGTAATTCTGGGAGCTTCAAACTCAACACATGTGGAGGAAAGGTTAAAGCAACCCTACTGTTAATTTCTATCACCAAACCAATAGAAATCAAAAGGAGAAAGTATTAAAGTACACTTTAAAAATGTTCTATAGCACAGATTAAAAAAATGTGATCCCCATGCAGCATTTTTCCCTAACCTGATTCCCCCTCCCCATATATACTATGGTATGAATCCCCTTTTCTGCCTGCTGGAAAAAAAATGTCCTAGTAGTAGAGAGCACGTGGTGTTGCCCAGACTGAGAAAGATACAAATACAAGAGGATGAAAATACCAGAATATAGAATGGCAATTTTTTCCCCCTCTCATTTGTTTGTTTTAAAGTAGATGGCATATGACTTTAAACCGGGGTAGTCAACCTTGGCTCTTTTATGACTTGTGGACTTCAACTCCCAGAATTCCTGAGCCAGCCACGCTGAGGAGAAATGGAGGTTTCCAAGCTGAGCCATGCTGGCTCAGGAATTCTGGGAGTTGAAGTCTACGAGTCATAAAAGAGCCAAGGTTACCTGCTTTAAACCATCTTAATTTCATTGGTGTTTTCTGGTCCAAATATTAGCATGTCAAATGAATGTCCAGCTGGGACCCCCAATTTGGCACACAGGGGTGACATTATCCACAAATGCACCCAGATTTCTTGCTCCATCTGAGTAAGTTGCAATTTTGCAACTTAGTAAAAAATAAAAAGAAAAGGAGGGGGGGGGATGTTAGGATGCTGCAAAGCAAAGTATCAACTCATTTTGTTTTTGTTTTCAGGAATGTCTTGGATTTCCATAAACTTTTTTTTTTTTTAGAAAAAAAATAATAAGTTGATGCTGTCCATTGTTAAGTCTGGAGTTGTATCCATTTGCTCAGAAAAGGAGACAAAGATAAGCAGGTTAATAAGGCATATAGGCATCAAGAAGTGATGGAGGTGTCATTTTATAAACTGATCCTTTGCAACTGACAATGTCTTCATTTAGTGACGTGTGAGCCTTCTACCCCAAATTTATCAGAGTGACCCCAGCTGTTGTTAAGATTCCCATCACTCCCCCAAGATTAAGAACTCTTGATCTATTATAATTGTCATTCTGAAATTGAGAGATGCAAAAGATATACTTGTCTTCCGTCCAGTGTCACACTGTGACAATACCTATTTGTAACGAAGAGCTAAGGATACTCCTTTCTCTTATCAGTCTGATTGTACCAATAATTGCACTAAATATTCTTTGCAAGAAGACGATGGGAACTTATAGTTATTATAATGCTACTTCTATGCATGTATGCACCACCCTGCTATAACTGAACGATGCAGTTGATTTTATATCCTTTTGCTTATGGTTTTCAGTACATTTCAAATTAGGTATATGCAAATTAAGTATATGCAAATCAACCTTCATTTGTTTTGAGACGGGGATCTGAGATTTTATATAAGTATTATAGCCTGGCAATTTCTGTAATATAAATATCTACCTGCCTGACTATATTCTGATATATTTCAGGTTTCTGGAATAACGGTGTAAAAATCAAGGCTGTTCTGCTGCTTAGCAATATTTTCTAATATTTGCCTCAAATCTGTACTTGAAAAACTAAATTCTCAATTAATTTAAGTTGAGAAAGAGATTGGAGGAAACAGCAAGAAAGAGAAAAATATTTGCGGCAACATTTTTATTTGGTATTCCTAAAATATTTTTTTTTATGTGTAAAGAAAGGAAGCAATGGCAATTATGATTCCGAATTGGCCTTAACTTGAGTTAACCTGGATTTTGATTCCCAGAACCTTAGTATCAGAAAAAAACATGGGCATTGCCATAGTAAAAAAGAAACTACTTTATCTCCATAGGAAAAAAAACTTAACAATTTCATAGCTGTTAGAAGGACAAGAGAAGTAACAGTGTGGTGGGTCAGGTATGGCAAGCACATTTTCCCAAGCCCTGCTCGTGTAGGTAACTCATATTATCATGGCCCTCATTTAACAGTGTCTTACAAATGGTAGTAATGATTGTAAAAATATGTTGATTATGTAGAGCTTCACTGCAAGGAATAATCTCTGAGTGGATTTCATACAATAGATAGTATTTTACTATTTTTTTTTCTTTTCACTGCAGCCCCAGGGTTACAAACTATGCTGAATTGGATATCTTCAGTTTTCTAAATCTCCTGACAGATGGGGCCAAAGCAGCAAGTGGAGAGAGAAAGACCAGCAGAAGGACTCCTTGTGCCTTGGTGTTATCAGCAACACGTGTAAAAATCTTTGGTATAAAACTATTGAAGTTTACAAGTTGCCCTTTCTCAACCAAGGAAGGTCTTGTCTTGTTTTATTTTTTAACTTACCTTGACTGTGCGTGAGTCATATTTTTATCTCTTTGTTGGAAAGTACTCTGTATTGGGTTTGTTTCATGTGTCAGCTTGGTTCTTTTATCTCTTTTGGATTTATTTTGCTTTTGAGTTCACTGGAATTCATCCGAAGTTATTGTCATTTGTGACTGGTGTGATGTGGCTTTGGTGCATTCCTGATTAAGGGAACAAAAAAAAAAAAAAGACAGAACAGGTAATCATGTCTGATGGAACTATTGAACTGGATTAAAAAGATTAGGAGGTCTAGTGGTGGATGTGATTTCCAATTTTTTTTAATTAGTTTATCAAAATATGAAATAGAAAGAAAAATGAAAATGGTGAAAAAGTTAGGGAAAAGGGAAGAGGAAAAAGTGTAGGATAAAAGGGGAAAAAGAAAGAAAAGCATTGACTTCTGACTCTTTTTAGCGTAGAATCTTTATTCAAAAGCAAACGAAGCTTTCTTTGCAAGCCCTCTAAAGAAGATTAATGTGGCATTTTACACACAAATTCAATAACCTGTCAATAGATGGTGCTAAAGTACTAATAATGTCTATGCTGTCTTAGCTTTGGTTTCATTTAGCTCAGGGGTTCTCAACCTTGGCAACTTTAAGACTTGTGGACTTCAACTCCCAGAATTCCTCAGCCAGCTAAGTCCACAAGTCTTAAAGTTGCCAAGGTTGAGAACCCCTGATTTAGCTGCCTGGAGAAAGGCTCTGTTTCACTTAACAAGCTTCTATCAGGAGGAAGGGCTCAAGTAGCAGTAGCAAATCTCATTTTCCCTTTTATTGTAGTTGTCCTTTTGTTCCTATATGAACAACTTCTCTAAAAGAAGAGCACACTCGAAGTGTCAATTTTATAGAAGTTTTCTCTTGCACCTCCTTAAATCCCAACAGCATGATCACATGTTTCCAGAGATTTAAAAAGTTTTAATCTTGGGTGTTTTAACAATGGCTGCAAATGAATCATGGATTAGTACACAAATTGTTACACCAGCACATTCAAAGCATGATCTCATTTAGATCCAGACATGGCAATACGTCATGCTACAAACTGTGTTAAGTGTTCCCATAGGATGCTGGCCAGAACTGCTTCTTTCTCTTGCTTGTACTTTGAAAAGGACAGTTCAGGCTTATAAGAGTGTTAGTCTAGACAGTCAATGTTTTCTTAACCCATAAAGTAGACAAGAAACCATGCAAAGCCAACGGAGTCTATTGAAACTCTGGCACCAGACCTACAACTAGAATCCCAGCCATGCTAAAATTACATGAACAAATGAACAAACCTTTGGATAAATTAATTATTATTGTTTAAGAAATTTATATGGCTTGATGAAGATTGGGGATATGCGGAATTTCACAGCTGATTTTTTTTTTATGAATGTTAAGAACGACTCCTTATATACCTGTACACCTACAAGCACATACAAGATATACGTTCATTTCCACTTGGTATTGTTTTACAGGATTAAAAAACATGCAGTTCTTGACATTTTAATATACTGATGCTTTCCTCTATTTTTTTGGAGGGGAGTGCATATTTCTAATCAAATACTATTAATTATTTAATGATTAAAATTTCAAAGGTAAATAACATTGGAAAGATACAGATGATCTACGCAATACAGTATGTAAGACTGCATGATTGCTGCTAATACTGAAAATTCTGCAAGTATCATATTAATGGAGTTTTAAATTACAGTCAAACTCTACTGCCTGGTTTTTCAGGGCCCAAACTCGATAGCCTCATTAGTGTCATTTCTGAGACTGAAGTAGCCTTAGGTCAACTACATAAGAAACCTCAGCTTTTCTTCAGGTTTGTGATAGCTGAGCAAGTGAGGGTAATCAAGACAAAACACTAGGAGATTTTGAATGAAATGCAAATCTTTCTTCCCCAGCCAGATGCCATCCAAAAGATGACTTTTATGCAATTCTTAGCCAGTTCCCATCATCCTGCCTACTTCTAATATACACATGCCTAATAGGTTATCTTTAAGAGCATACAGCTTTAGACCAGAATAAAACCATAATCTGTGGTTTTAAAAATAACTTGTCTAAATAAATAGATTTCAAGTGGCAGCTTAGGAGAGGCTGTAGTTGAAACGCCAACTTACTACTTTATATCTAAAGTGGATGCTTTCATTTTTTTTTTTCATTTAGTTATTGTAGGCAGTGGTTCTCAACCTTCCTAATGCCGCAACCCTTTAATACAGTTCCTCATGTTGTGGTGAACCCCAACCATAAAATTATTTTCATTGCTACTTCATAACTGTAATTTTGCTACTGTTATGAATCATAATGTAAATATCTGATATGCAGGATGTATTTTCATTGTTACAAATTGAACATAATTAAAGCATAGTGATTAATCACAAAAACAATATGTAATTATATATTGTGAAATATTTATTTCTAATTACACGATCCATTGTCAATGGTTTAAAGCCCCTGAAATGAAGCCGAACCATTCAGTTCTCACTCTTAAATTGACTACATATTGGCAGCCCATGATTTATGGAAAGGGGAAAAAAATCCCCAATCACTACCACTGAGTGATTGTTATGCAATCATAACTGTATAAAGAAGGTATTATGTGATAGTTCATAATATAAAGTATTTCTGGTAAACTCTGTGCCCAGAACCACACAGGGAAAGAAGGCAGAAACAATTTAAAAGTGGAGCCTTCAAACTACACTTGATATTGAAAACATATTGAATTAAAATCAATTATTGAATTGAAAAATAGCCACTTTGGTTTGGTAGTGAAGGCATCAGGCTAAAAAGCAGGAAATGGTGAGTTCTAGTCCTGCCTTAGGTATGAAAAACCAGCTGGGTGACTTTGGGCCAGTCACTCGCTCTCTCACAGCCCAGCCCACCTCAGAGGATTGTGTTTCTGAGGAAAATAAGAGAAAGGAGTATTAAGCATGTTTGCACTTTTCATATCCCTTTTTTCCTCTATACATCGTGGACTTATCATCTTCATGTGGTTACTTAATGTTCGTTAATCACCTTTCAATCAAACGCCCGTGATTCAAGCCAGTGTGGCCGAATGGGTGACCTTCCTCCTGGGCAGCCGCGATGGCAGAGCGGGTTGCAAGGCCGCCAAATGCCAGCCTGGATTCGGTGGCATTTCTGCCTCCCTCAAAACAGGCGACTGGAGCCGGCCCGCCTGGCTGAGGGAGAGCCAGGGAAGGGAGGAAGCCCTTGGGGGGGCCTTAAGAAGACCCCCCCCAACGGATGCCCTTCCCAGTGGGAAGGAGATGTGGCTTCCGAGGCTGCCTGAAGAAGGTCAAAGCCGCCGGTTGGTCAGAGGGGCACCACGACCGGGTCCCTAACCCCAGCAAAGCCATTGGGGAGGGAAGCTGCTGGGGGGCTGTAGGAGTCGCTCACCCCTTGCTCTCTGAATGGTGCCCCCCTCCTGTCTGGGGGGGCGAGCGGGCAATGCGGGAAGTTGGGCCGGCTGGCCGCTCTGTTTGCCCGGCTGCGCCTCTCTGCCCACTCGCCTGGTGCATCTGCTGGTCCCTTCCCCGCAGCAGCTCCTGGGCTGGTGGGGCAGGCAAAGAAGGTGCTCTTGTGGTGTGGCACCTCGGATCAGCAGCCAGCCGCCCGCGCGTGCCTCAGCTGACCCGGAAGAGCACTTTGCATGGCTCGGAGTGAGCAGGCCCGATGCTGCCTTCCCTGCTTCTCCCCCTTCCTGCTCCCTTCCCCGCCCGGGCCCAGTGGCAGAGACAGGCAGGCGAGGGGGGAGGAAGGGGCGTGTGAGGAGGCAGCGGCGGTGGCGGTCTCAGCAGCGGCCCCTCCGCTCGCGGACCCGGAGAGCTTCTCGGCTGGAAAATGACACTAGTTCCTGGCACTGCCCTCTTAAAGATGCTGGTCCAGCAGGAAATGGGAGCATGGTGGCAGAAAAGGGCTCCAGTTGCTGGAAAAGAAAGCGGGGCAGGGGGTTTCTCAGTTCCTAAGACCATTGGAAATATGTGTTTTCCGATGGTCTTAGGCAACCCCTGTGAAAGGGTCATTTGACCCCCAAAGGGGTCGTGACCCACAGGTTGTTGTAGAGGAAAAAAGAAGAGAGGATGGAATGTAAGCTACGATTCAGTGGCTACTAGGGATTATTTTGAATTGAATGGATTTTATTGGCAGTATTTTAGTTGAACTAGTTTTGATATTAAGCCCATTTGTGCAGGCTAATTCCTAGTTTAGTTACTAGATTTGTGGAACATGTCCTATCATGTTAATAGGCAACAATCAATGATCAAGTATCTATATTTTTTAAAAGTATTACCAATGATTACTTCCGTAATTTATCTGTTTTGGTCACCTATAACAGAATTGTTTTGGTCAGAACCTTCTATAGATGGGGTTAACACTAAATTCACTAAAGCTGGAATTGACAGTGTTTTCTTATTTCCTTTATCATTGTAACATAAAGGACTAAAAGAGAATGTCACTATGATTCTTATTTTACAGATACAAAGAAATGGAACAAAAACCCAGATCACTTAAGGAATGTATAGTTAAGCTGTGATTTTATTGGCAACCTCTCAGATCCAAAAACAATGGCCTCACTCTTCCAGATATGGTCTCATTTGTTTTTGAAGTGGATGTTTTATATTGTTAAGCACACTCTATCTCTTTAAATGGTGATGCTTACTGAGGCGTCTGGGTTTCTCTGCATGCGAACAATAGTTCTTTTAGTTAAAATATTCTAGCAAAGTATACTGAAAGGACAGATTTCTACGTGAGGAAGCACAGCTGCTATGTCTGTGGTGGATCCTTCACATCTTCATATTTCTTATGTAATATATCATGAAGTTCAGTCCTCACAATTCATTCTACTTTGATTGTATCCAAATTCTTTATTGCCTTTGTGTAACCCTTTTGGGTTATGATCTCACTGCTAACCTTGCTGTGGATTGTTGATACTCAAAACATCTACCAGCCATCTCATCTATTAGAAGGCCATACACTTAGCTGCAATAACAGGATATGCCGTAGATTCAATATTCGTTTATGGTTATTTTAGATGATGGCCATATTTTTTTTTGAAGCAAAGACACTTTCGTGGCAACATAAATGTATGTGTTGTTTTCTTAAATACATAACCGTATAATGATGGGAAATCAGCATGGAATCAAAATGCTGTGTCTCCTAAGTAATATTTTTTCTCTCATGGTCTTGAAAGCACCATGAATGCAGTTCTCATTTTCTTTGCTTATTTTAAACTTGGGTGCTGAGATTTATTCTTAGGCTCATCTAAACCATGCCTAATTCTTACATTACACTACATTACAAAGAGCAACAATGGTTAGAAACAAAAATTACTGTTCCAGAATTCCATTTTTTCTAGTCTGAATATTTCTCTAAAAAGTGTCAGACATGTATTTATGTTTTCACAGAGCAATACATATAAAACCCATACGTTTAGATAACCATTTTCCCCAAAGGAGCAATCAAAATGTAAAATATATTTAACATATATTGAAAACAACTTCAATTTACTTTTAGAAGCATCCTCTGCCAGCCAGGGTCATTGAATGATGATGATCTTCTATCATTTTTCAAGGAAGTTGGTATATTACATGGCTGTAACACGCAGATATTAGAAACAATGTTTACACATAGCCTTTTGCTTTCCATTTAAATTGCTTTAGGGCAAATGCTCAAATGTAATTTTTTGAAATTACATTGGAAAGGGAGAAAATAAGTCTAAACTGATCTTAGCTTTCTTGAAGAACTACTCCCATTTGTGAGGTCACGTCCAACAACAGGGTAGCTGCTGTTATTTTCCTAATGAAGGTGAATAAATTATAAAATGACTATTTTATAAATTGAAAAACATAAATCTAATCTAATAAAACAAGTTCCTTTATCAGTGTTGGAATTGATCTCATATGAATGCAACACTCAAACCATAGTCAATAATGTAACACTTTACTGCAACACTTTACTTGCACCAGCATTTTAGTGCAAGACCCCCGGATTGGATATATGCTGCAGTTAGTGTGAATTTTAGATGGCAATGACATTGCAGGCAATTTTCCTTTTAAAGGAAATGGCATCTTTTGTAAGGGTAATTTTATTCATAAGGGTTTCTAGTCTTCCTGGTTTGTCTGAGCAATTGTAGGATGATGTTCTGTATGTAATTTTAAAAGAAGACCAATATTAAATTTTAATTGTGAAAATAATTTACTATGCATTGAATGTTGGGATGGTCTTGGGTGTATTTTACCTAGCATAACTAATGTTCATGTCTTTTCCTCGATCCCATTCCCATCATTCATTGTGATGATATCAATTTACAAAGCACAGAGGAGTTGCAGTAAAAGAAGTCTGTGTCCAATGAAGCACGATAAAGGAAATTTAAACGTAGTACCCAACTAGATTATTAAATCCATGAAGAATCCTTACGTCAGAAGTATTGGATTTTTGAAATGAAACTGGAGTAACGTTCAAGACATGATGGATGTTGCATCTTGGCAGCTTGAGAGTCTAGCCTGGATTGTGGATACTTTCTTATTTGATTGTTTTTTGTAAATATAGATTCTGTTTACTACAAAGGATGTAATAACTTGTGTGTTCTGTAAATAAAATTACATACTGTATTTTATAATACTTATTTAATATCTCCCTTCTCACAAAATCACATTTTAAAGTTATATACAATGAAATTATTATATATTCATTTACAAACTCTGAAAGAGGAAAGAATAGCAAACAATTTATTCAGCATTAATACAGAGAGATCAGCCATCTCTAAGCTGTAGCAAGAGGCATCTCAAGACTTTAAGGGAAGAGGCATTCCAGCGTGCACCGGATAAAATCACAAAAAAGGCAATTAGCCTTTGCCATAGAGCAGTGATGGCGAACCTTTTAGAGACCGAGTGCCCAAACCGCAACCCAAAACCCACTTATTTATCGCAAAGTGCCGGGGCTGCATCAGCATTGTGGTGCCCTCATGGGGGGGGGGTAGGGAGGCACCTCTGAGTGCCGCCTCTGGCACGCAAAAACCGGGGCCGCAAAAATGGGCCACCGTGCTGCAAGGCGCAAAAGCGGCTGTGCCGTGGGGTGCAGATACAAGGCACTGCAGCATGCAAGAACGAGGCAGGGCTACTGAGTATCATGCAGGCACTAGCCCCATCCCATTTGCAGCATGTGCATGCTCACAGCCCTGTGCATGCACACATGCATATAAAATGCTTCCCCCTCCCTTTTCTTTCAGTCCACCAATCAACAATGGTTGGTGACCTCTGCTCTACCACCTCTACTTGAGCTGCTAATCGGCCGCTTCACATCCTTTGTGCTGGCGGCGGTGGCACACGTGCCAACCGAGAGGGCTCTGAGTGTTGCCTCTGGCACGTGTGCCATAGGTTTGCCACCACTGCCATAGAGCTTCCTCTGATGATCTGAGAGACAAATTGTTCTGCAGCAGCCATTTTAAAACAGAATTTCAGAGTCAGAAACTCAAAAAGACAAATAGAAGTTATCTGGTTGATTTTTTTAACCTTATGGTTTTGAACTTTATAACAATATAAATAGGCATAAATGTCCTCATTTTAAGCCCTTTCTTGGATACCAAACTGTATTGATCTGTTATAGCTTTATATGCCATGGCTTTCTCAGAGAATCCTGGAAACTATCAAAACTAGACACAAACTGTAGTTCAGTGCTGAGAATTCTATTAGTGGCCTCTTTTTATAGAATTATAGCATTGGGGGTTTTCCAGAATGGGTGAAATCCAGTGCTTTTTTTCTAAAAAAAAAAAGGTGCTGGAACTCACACACATCATACAACCCATCTTGCCTGCCCTACAAGGTTCCATCCAAAAAAGGTGCTGGAACTCCGTTTTGGGCGTTCTATGAGAAAAAAAGCCCTGGTGAAATCTATAATAATAGCACCCTTCTCCCATGGCGCTCTTTCATCGACAGGGTGAGATAAAAAAATATAGGCAGTTAAGTCAATGAATTCCACAGTTAGTGGGAAACATAGCTCAAACATAAATTTGTTTTAACTAATCATAGTTTTAGAATAACTAAAGTTTAAGAATTCAACATACTAAACTGAAGATCTTAAAGAAAAGATAATTCTATCACTCCATAGCCACACTGAATGAAAAAAACAGAAAACACAATAATAGATGACAACAATAAGAATAGCAATTTTTTTAGTGAGATGCATAAAGCTTTTGAATGTTAACTTCCTGCCTGAGATAGAAGGGAAGCTAAACTATTGATCTTTCTTTACTGTGACTTCACTTTTATTTCTATTTTTCTGTTTTTCTTGTCAGCCTAGAACAAAGTACAGGGAGGAAATGAAAGTTATTTTGGCAAAGTTAATTGCTACATGTTCAAAAACAAAACAGCACAGCACAGAATGTGTTTTTATGAATTAAAATATATGATTCCCCCCCAGCAGTATAGAAATTGGACATTTTATTTGTAAAACCTCTTTGAATGAATTCTCATTAAAGTAGCCATATCTTTTTTTCAAGCATGTGCCAAAGTGGTTTTAAATGGTTGCTCTGCTCATGCTATTGTATGTTCCAGAGTACCAATACTAGTTTGCTTTTGAACATATGCACAGTCTTCCTCTTTACTATTAAGAAATCTTGACGTTTAAGTACTTTTATTTTCTAGGAAGAAATGTTAAAATAACCCCTCAATAATATATGTGGGTACATGTCTCTGAAGTTCAGTCCAAAACTACTCAAGTAGAATTTGAACTACTAAGTATTCTGTAATGCCTGCCAGATTTTAGGCTTGGTTTCACACAATTGTGCATTGTCGTTTGCATGTCTAAGGTAGAAAACCTGAGGCCACTTGAGGGCAGCAAATGCCTTATCTTGATTACAGAGACCTGAAAGTTTGGATACTCTCAAAATGTTCCTGTATGAATTTTGGGGGCAGAAAATGCAAAACATTTTTGTCTTTTCTTCCAGCTAAGCAAAGCAGCTGGGAGAAGAGAGGTGGACTGCTTGTCACCTTGATGGAATTGTTCATGTAACTGGAATTGAGGCAGTTCTACAAACCCAGACTTGATGACCTGATTCTTTCCTCAGGGCCAATTGGAGCTCATAGTATTTTGTATGTTAATAATTTAGTCCAGTGCAATGTATTTTTTATAGATTATTATTTGTATTCTAATGTTTTTAAATTCTTTGTTAATCTCCCAGAATCACTTGGTAAGTGGGTAGCCATAAAAATAAAATGAATGAATGAATAAATAAAGTTCAGCATTGTCCAGATGTTATCCTTAACCAAAACTTTTGAAGAAATCTACTGATTAGTTTACATTAATGTAAGCAAATGTTGCCCTTTAGCTCAAGGGTGTCAAACTCACCGTGTCATATGATGTATTGCGACATATCACAACTTTTTTCCCCTTGCCGGAGCTGGGGTGGGCGCAGCTTCCACGTGACACATCCAGCCCGCAGTTTGACACCCCTGCTTTAGATGATTTGATGATTGATGACCGTGATGGGTAAATTGCAGTACAGAACATCCAGACCCCATAAAGTTGGTTAGTTTTGGCTTACATTCTCTCTATGGAATTTCCTTTAGATACATTGACTTCTTATGTCCAAGTCTGCTGCAATGAAGCTAATGCGTAATACCATCTGATGTTATAGTGGGGGGGGGGGGCCTTTGCAAAGTGCAAAGGTCTATGAATTTAAATTTCAGTAGTTAGTTTCAGCCCCATAGAACATCTTCTAGCTACCCACATCCAGTGAGTTCCAATAGGATGAATTTGACCACATAGTACCTCCTGATGGTCAACACATTCAGCAATTTTAGTGCATCTATTCAAAATGTCTTCATAAGATTAAAAATGTGTAAATTGAGTTTTTGAACTATGGAAATAGAACAGAAGCAAAGTATTTTCTTTCATATTATAGCAGAAAAGTTATTTTTCTTCATAATTTCAAAGTTCTTTTTGTTTGGAGCTACTAACAAAAATACCCTTGAGATATGGGTAGGTGTTAATGATTCACAGAAGGAAGAAGTTCAGAGATATTGCAAGTCAATTTTTTAATATGCGAATGTAGCCTTGTTGTATTTATTTTGAGGGGAAAGTTATTAATTGAGACAATTCTTGACACCTCAAGGCCCTCGTGTTAAAAACAAAACAATTATGAAGGGTCCCTAATTACCCCTGGGAATTTGCCTCCATGAACTTACTGTATTTCCGAAGTATTTTGCTTCTTCTTTACCTACATACTTTTGCCTTTCTTCTCAGAGATTTCACACAAAGATTGTTATAGGCTAGGACAGTGATGGCGAACCTTTTAGAGACCAAGTGCCCAAACTGCAACCCAAAAACCACTTATGTATCGTTGGGTGCCAGGTGGACGTGGCCTACTGGGTGGGCATGGCTTCTATGGTAATGGCAGAGTGGGTGGGACTAAAAAGTTCAATCAATCAATTCCAACTTTGCGAGATCTTTTTTTTCCTGCAAGTTGAAATTGATTGATTGATCGAACCTTTTTTTTTTTTTTGCACATGGCGGTGGAGGCCTAAAGCGAAAAGGTTTTATAAAACCCAGCTGAAGGCCTAGAAATGGGATGATGGTGCACGTGCCCATAGAGTGGGCTCTGCGTGCCACCTGTGGCACGCGTGACATAGATTCACCACCACGGGGCTAGGAATTTCCAAAAATATTACAAGGAAAGTTTCCAAGGCTAAGGAAAAATGGACAAATGTGTGAACTTTTTTTCCAGGCATACTTTCCTCTAGAAGCTGAACTCAGTCAGGGAGAGGTGAGTTATGGGTTGACTTTCTTTAATTTTCAAATTATTGCTGATCATTTCATGTCCTGTGAATGAAATTGCATGATTCATTGAATCACAAACTAGCCAACCAACATTATTAACCTAGATTTTTGTGTGAAATCAGCTAATCCCATATTTTTTGCAAATCCGGGAATTTGAATTAATTAAGTAAATTATATTTCACTTAACCACGAGCAATTGTCTTGTATGTGCCAGACTATGTTAATTGGGCTTAGCTAAGTTTAAACATAGGATATGGTGCCATCAAGCAGAGTTTGAGCTTCCCCACTAGAAGAAGCTGGATGGTGATCCTGCAATATTTGTGATTCTAGCAAGTAAATAAACAAAGAAAAATATAAAATATCCCATCTCTTTGGTCTTTCTTTATTAATTGTGCTATAAAGTGATGAGGATCACAGAACATATTGACCATGATTAGGGTGTTGCACTAAGACTAACCAGAACTAGATTCAAGTACATCCTCAACCGTGGAAGCTGACTGGGTGACTGAGGTAGTAACTTTCTCAGCCTCGCTCTCTCTCTGGGTTGTTTTGAGAAATGCTGGAAATGGAATAGTATGAAAAGGCAGAATATACATCTCATGAAGTAATAATAAAACAAACCACGTTATAGCTGAAGTTATTTTCTGAAGCCAACAGCAATACTCTGTAGGATCTTAAGACATTGCCCAACAAAGCTAGGATTTTGAGCCTCAGATAGTTGCACAGGCTGTGCCATAGGACTGATCTCATCTTGCAAGTTGCTTGACCGTCCCAGCAACTGCATTGCCTGGGCAGCCAGGTCAAATATTTGGTAGCCAAGGCCTCCTGTGTTGAGCAGTGTTGCCCTCTGAAAACCTCTGCTTACTCATATGCTCTGTGACAGATGCTACTTTTGAGATGATGCTAAGCTTTCTAGGCAAGGACAGTGAGAAGGTGAGGCAAGACTTGGCAGGGAAGAAGGGAGACAGGGCTGTTTGCTAATGATGCAGCCCCTGGGCTAATGAACTAGCCTTAATGTGGCACTTGGGATTATAAAAGTTTGATATCCTTAGTTTAGAGCAGTGGTTCTCAACCTTCCTAATGCTGTGACCCTTTAATACAGTTCCTCATGTTGTGGTGACCCCCAACCCTAAGGGCTCTCCAAGCGCACACTGATGCCACCCATTCACCCGCCGTGCCCGGGGCTCAGCGCACCTCACCTGTTCTTGCCTCCCTTCTGAAGGTGGCTGGCTCCAGCTGGCCGGGGAGGGAGGGCAGGAAGGCCGCTCCGCCGATTCCGCCCAGCCTGGTTGGAAAAGCGCCCAGGCGGGGAGAGGGAGAGAGCGAGCGAGAGAGAGAGCCAAGAGGGCGACAGCACCGGCAGAGCTTAGTTCAGCCTCCTCCGCGGAAAGGGCTGCGAAGCAGCACAGCCTCCCTTAGGAGATGCTCGATGGTAACAAATCTGGCGCTGGAATGGTCCCCAGCTCGAAGCCGTTGGAGACGGATAGGGGAGCGGTGTCTCGGTTCCTAAGACCATCGGAAATATGTGTTTTCCGATGGTCTTAGGCGACCCCTGTGAAAGGGTCGTTCGACCCCCAAAGGGGTTGCGATCCACAGGTTGAGAACCGCTGGTTTAGAGCAACAATAAACCAAGAAATGAATAAATCTAAGATAAATTGAACATTCAGAAACATTCCAGAGAAATAAAGTAAAGATCAAAATTCTTTGTAATGTTCACTTTCCGAATATCTGGAGAATTTGTTTGTTTCTTACCAGTGAAATGGTAAACTGTTAATTCATACCATGGTAATATCTGTTGCAATAGTTTATTGGCATGTATTCCTGACTTTGTTCTCTAGTTCAGGGCCAGAAATGGTCTGTGTGGTGCTGGACCTCTCCTAGTAGACTTGTGCTTTGTCTCTTTTGTTAATCTTTATATTGGCTAAGTCTTGAGGAGCATTTAAATTCCTGATCCTAATGGTCATGGCTGCGCATACAGAAACATCCAATCATTTGAATAACTTTAGTACAATCTATGTTCCTCTCTGCTGCTTGACTTGTTTCTACAATCAAAATCATTTTGCTTTAACTTGCATAAAAATGTTTATTTCACTTTTTAAAATTTTCTCCCATTTAGCTCCTGTTCTTTAGACTTAACTCCCCCTTGAATGACATTTGTAATCTATTTTTTCCCAAAATTTCAACAGTCCCTTAAAACACTTTTCCTGCCAAGATTTTATGACACTGGAACAACTTTTATTTCCATTTCCAGTACTTGCTACCAGTTAAATTAGGTAATGCTGGGATTAGGGAACATTTTAAAGTAATCATTGTACTGTTTCATTGTTCATAATTGTTTGTATTATATTTTACATTGACTGTTTTTTTTAATGGAGTGTTTAGATCAGTGTTTCTCAACTTTGACCACTTGAAGATATGTGGACTTACTTTCAGAATTCCCCAGCCTGCTAAATACAAGTATTACAAATATACTAGTAATTTAAGACAAACTCAATTCCTGTGATGTGAAAGACAAAGCCACACAATTTTCTTAGGAGTAGTGTGGAAATATTCTAGCGTGCAGTATAGAGTGGAATCACTCTATATACTATATCATTTCTTGAATACTTGATGCTATCCATCTGTTGATGCAGCCTAGGATTGCATTGGGTTTTTTTGGCAGATGCAGCACACACATACTTAAATGGTAGTCCACAAGATAGTTAGAGTCCTCTTGCAGAAACTACTGTTGAGCCAGTTGCTTCCTATTCCATACCTATGCATTTGGTTTTTCCTGCCTATGTTCAGGACCTTACTTTCCTCACCACTGAACTGCATCTTGTGGGATAGGGCCCAATGGTCAAGTCTATCAAGATTCTTCTGAATCTTGAGTCTAACTTCCAAAGTGTTGGCAGTTCTCCCCAGCTTGGTGTTTTCTTCAAATTTATGAGTTCGCTTTCTATATTTTCATCTAGATCCTTTATGAAGATGTTGAAGAGCACCGGGCCCAAGACAGAACCTTGAGGCATCCCATAAATGCTTCCCTCCATGTAGATGTAGTTTCATTGAGTACTACAAATTGAATTTGATTGGTCAGCCAACTGCAAATCCATCTGGTGGTGGTACTGTCAACCCCATATTGTACTATGTTTCCCAGAAGTAGGTTGTGGTCTACTTGATCAAATGTCTTGCTGAAGTCTAAGTATACTATATCCACTCTATTCCCTGATCCATTAATTTAGTCATTTTATCAAAGAAGTCAATATGTTTTGTTTGGCATGATCTGCTTTTAACAAATCCTTGCTGGTTTCTAATAAGCCACTTAATTTCAATTCAGGACGTGGCTTGATATTTTCTGTTTTGAGACTATATATTTTTTTAAAAAAATACTTTTCAGTCTACCTATAGTCTTTATTGCAGGTGTTAGCCTTCCATCCAAATACTAATCCAACCTAACCTTGCTTAGTTTCTCAGCACAGTTAAGGTAATATGCTTATGTCATTTGTCTATAATTAGCACTATGATTCTGAAAACAATGTTAATGCTGCAATTATAAATAAAGCTAAATCAGATTTGTCAAAAAAACCCAAGCAATTGTTGTAAAACAATATTTTAATACTTTAATAATTATTCATCTGCCCCAAAATGTTTCAGAGTCTTTTGTTTTATCTTCTGAATTTAAACCTAAGTCAGTGGCTCTAACTCAATTAAAGTTCCAAAGGCATTCTTGGATTGAAAAAAAAATCTGTTTCTAGGATACAGAGGATGATATTTGCCTTCCACTCAATTCATTTGCAACATCTTAACTGTTGTTTTGTTTCCTATAAAAATCTACTTTCTGATGAAATGGATGCTTGCCTCTAGCAGATAAAAAAAAACACAGTGACTAGTCTGCTTGATTTATTTGGTTGTTACTGTGTAGCAAAACAAACAGAAGTGGCAATATCTTTTTTAAAATCTTCAGCTTTGGAAAAGATCTCAAAATCCTTTTTTATTGAAAGTGTTGAGTTTCTGATTCTTGGAAAGCCACATAAATTTATTTATATTCTGAGGTAGCTATGAAGATGATTGTTAAAATAAATAAATCAATGGTTTCACTATTATCTTTTCCAAGGAATTATCAGAACAATTCCTATGTTATATTCACCATTTACAAGACTTGTCAGGAAATGAATGGCTATATTAATTGTATCAGCAAATAAACTGTTTTTTTGGTTTGGTCAGAAACCTTGACCAGCATTTTTAAAAAATTAGTATGAAATCATAATTGATCTGAAGCTAATCAGAAAGTCTTGAACTAAGGATCTTACTATCCTATTTAGTGGTTTGAGTTTTATACTAAAACCAGTGAAAAGCTAACTTGGTGATTATAGGAATTCTATTATAATTAGTTAAAAATAAGGAGTTGAAGGAAAAGTTCCAAAGAAAAATAGTAAACTTCGTCCTTCCATTTATTACAAGGACAATTGATTCAAAATTATTTATGAAACATGAAAAGATCACTCAGGAAAAATGGCCAGAAGCAGCTTCAAAAATCAAAGAATATTATGTTAAATGAAACACAAACTTCTTTTTCTCTCAAATTTAAGATTTAAGATGGGTCCCAAAAGATTTGTAAATGAAAGTTGGAATTTAAGAAAAAGTAAAGATAAAGTAAGTAGTGAACTGGCCAAATTTAGATGTTATCAGTGGTAAACACATCTGTGTGGATCAAAAAGTCAAGATGGCAGCCACTGCAGTGCCTCATCCCTTTTGGATGTGTATCAGTGTCACTGTATGTGCAAATGGGTGGGATGTCATGACTACAATTCTGAACTTTTTTACACCTCTCCAACCTCTGGATGCTGCTATTTGATTCCCAAACATTCTGGTTAATACAGCAAAGAGTGATTTTGAAAAAGTTTACTTTAAACTGGGAATTTGATTGACTAAATGGCAATTGGAGTTCAGTGCAAGTAATGTAAATTGATCCACATTGGGGCAAGAAACGTAGAACTATTTGTACGTACTTATAGTCTCTGAGTACTCTTTAAATTAACTTAGAAAAAGGTAGATTGCATTGCATGTATTGCATAACTGAATGATGATATCAATTCAGTAGGTGGCATATATGAAAAAAAATGGCCACACACAAATCTACCATATAACCACACTTGGAATCCCATGTGTAGGAGGTGGGAATGATTAAACAAATAATAATGAGAAATTGGAAAAGTGTTACAGTATTATTGTAGATGTTAACGAATAGTTCTTGGAAATATAACACTTATCCATCTTGGAAAAGGCAATATTTTCTTCTAATCAAAGGATGAAACAATATCTTCCTCCCTGGGAGAGTTTTTATGGTATTTTACAATAATATATTTTACCTGATTATACTATAGTATTATGTATTTTATTAGTAAACCACAAATTTACTACATAAGGTAGGGATTTGTTTTTAATTTTTCCCCCCTTTTCTTTTTCTGGTTTCTATCATTTCTTAAGTTCAAAGATTGTTTCATTTAATTTTGTATTTTAATGTATCATTGTATTTTGCTTATATTTGTATTTCTCTAAAATAAAGATAAAATGTAAAATTTTAAAAAGCCTACCAAACAAAAAGAAGAACACTTCAAACCCAATCATGGCTGGAATTTGAATCTAGCTTTCTGTCTAATTGTGATAACAGCAAATCCTCTGAAAGAACTGATTGACTGATTTCTTTGTTTTTATTTTTAATATCAGCCTATGGTATTTTAGCAGTTATTGTTTATCATTTTTGATTTTTTATATTGATTACATTTTGTTTTTTGAAACTGATGTGGTAGGATGTGATAAAGAAACAGAACAAAATTAGACATTCCCAGATGATTATCTGTTGCAAATCTGTATGACTCATAGAATCAAAAAGATAATTTAGTGTTCTACTACTGTATCCTTTAGAGCAGGGGTGTCAAACTGCCAGCCTGTGGGCCCGTTGCATCATGCGGAGGCCACGCCTACCCCAGCTCTGGGTTTGAAACCTGTGCTTTAGAGCATCGTTAATAGATCAAACCTTTGAGATCTCCTGTGAAGAAAAACTCCTCACTTCATGCAGGATCATATTTCATTACAAGTCATGTTGTCAGGAAGGTCCTTTTGAAATCTAGCTTGAATCACCCTCCATGTAGTTTTAACCCATTAGCTCTGGTTCTCTTCTCCAGGGCAATAGAGAATAGGTTCAGCTTCCTCTATGTGATAATTCTTCAGGTATTTGAAGATTGCTATCACATCTCCCCTTGTCTCTTTCGTAGTCAAAAGATGCCCAAATCCTTAGTTCATTCCTCTTGGTTTCCAGACCTTTCATTATCTTGGTAGTTCTACTTTCACTTATTACCATTTATCATTGTTTTTTTTGAACTGTAGCGTGTAGACACCATATTCCAAATAAGGATCTTCCTGTGATTCAGAATCTATGTTTCCTATTAATGCACCCCGAGATAATATTGATCTTATCAACAGATGTTTCACTTTGCTGGCCTATGTTTAATTTGTGGTTGACAAGGACATCCAGATCCTTTTTAAGTATACTACTGCCCAGTCAAGTCTCCTCTGTTTTATGACTTTTATTTTTTCTACCCAGTTGCACAATTTTGCATATCTCCCTGTTAAATGCCATCCTATTTATTTCATCACAATGCTCTAGCTTGTCTAGAAATGTTTCAGCCTTCTCTCTCTCCAAAGAATTAGCCACCATTTCCAGTTGGTAAGTATACCAGTATGGAGAGAAGGAGAAAGCTGTCATTATCTCCTCTAATCTCTGATTAAAGTGATATAATTCAGTTGCATCTTTTGTCTCTCTGTTTGATGTGGACTCAATTGCTTTGTATACAAATCTCCCAGATTCAACCCTTAACATTTCACCTTGGATTAGGAAGACACTATTTGAAAAGCTACTTTTGGTAAGAGTAGACAACACTGAGGTAAATTGATAAATGACATGATTTGGTAGAAGGCAGCCATCTCTGTCTTATTAAAGTTTCTAAAGGAGATTAATATGTCAATCAAAATACATGTACAAGCACAGTTCTGGTTTTAATCCAGGTTTATCCTAGAATGAGCCCTATTCTAATAGAGGTTCATCTCCAAATATCATTCCACGGAGCTTCTATATTTTTAGGTATACAAGAATACACTAACACTAACACTAGTTTCATTAAACCAGGAGCACCCAATTTTGTTTAGGCTGGGAATGACATATAGCTTTGGATAAAACACAAAGAACTGTGCTCCACAAAGTAATTGGATCTCATACAAAATCGGTATTGTTATAACAACAATCCAATTGTTTTGATTTAAATTTAGCATTTAATTAAATTCAGTGACTATAATTAGTCCCCATGAATTTAATAATTTTCTCCTCCTGATACATTAAAAATGCAAGCAGATGGCAATTTTGGGGGTTATAGCTATTGCTTTTCAGAAACTCTTTTGTAAAAGGAATAATATATTGATAACTATTTTATGAGTTGTCTAATTAATTATAGTTCAGATTTGAACTTGCTAACAAGCACTTGGCTTTTGCTTGCTCTTGACCTTCGGTAGGAAATAATGACTGTTTGTGGTTGGCATACATTTCTTAAGAAAAACAGAACATAGGACAAGAATGTAAGAGAAGAGAGGAACTGAGCCTTGTTCATGGGTACAACTTTTGCAATGACACGTGTAGGAATGGTAGTGAGGAAAATAGTGGCTAGGACAAGGACAGGGAAGAACAGGGAAGTGGTCCGATAATCAGGACAATAGAAGAAGAATAAGGAACTAACTCAGTAGTCAGTTCCAAGAATAGGGAGGTGACCGGAAGGAAGGTTCTGAGAAAGGGAAGTATCAAAAAGTGTTTTCAGAAAATCATTTGATGATGTGTTTAACAAGAAAAGGGAAATGAGAGGGAAATGGGATGGCTATTGGGTGGTACCAGAATGCTAGAGATGGGCACACTGTAAAGGTATAAAACTTGCCTCAAAGATTTGGGTGGTGCCACCTGGCTCAGCCATCACACTTAATGACAGCTTGTCCATTTTGTCCTTATTGCAATAAATTGTTGAAATGTGAGCACTGGATTTGTGTGTCAAATTTAAATAAACCTCTGGATCCTAAAGTGAGAATGTTGTTGTGTGTTGTCTCTTGTTTCTCTTTAACAGGTTTTTCTCCCTGACACTTTGCAGCCTGAGGATATTTTTGCACTTCTGTTTCAAACTATGCATCATACCAGTAAGCATTGCAATGTTATTTAAAAGCTGTGCCCTCCCATTTTTAAAAAGGAAGTAATGTATTACAGATGATTACTAGACTGTTGCCTGCTCTTAAAGGAAACATCCTTTTCTTTGAAGGCAAGCTGTTTTTTAAAAAAAAAATCAAGAAAAGTTCTCCCCTCTCCCTGTACTAGATGTTGTAAATGAGCCCATCACAAGCCTCAGAGCTCAGACAATGGTTGTCCAGCATTAGTCATGCCTTTTGCACATACTCCAATTGTTTTGTGTGCTTCGATCTGTGGGGGCTGCAGGGGAGACTTCCTCAGCTCATTCAGGTAGACTCATTCCTTTTGGGCCCATGTTTGGGATGGTGAAATAAAATAGTTCCCATCATTATCCCTAGAAGTTAATTAGCTGTGACACTGGGAAAAGGGCAACCTCTGGATAATGAGATATTTATAAAAAGGTCTGTCATTTGCAAGGTTAGACAGTTATCCAAAGGATACTAGTATATGGGGCTGTGTTCCTAGCATGCCATTTACTTAAAAGGTAATAAACATCAACAAATCAAAGGTGATAGCTGTAATATAGCAATATTCAAGCCATAAGTGTGCCAAAGGAATATGCTGTAATGTGTCTACAGCATAATAGAATAAGAACATTCACATTTCCAGCAGTGATTTTTTTCCAACTCTCTATTTACAACTATATGAATATTAAAGCAAAACAGAATCATGTCTATAGAACAATGTCAAATGAAGCAATATATAGCCTACAGTTTAAAGCCAAGCCCTTCCTACACATTATCTGAAATGTCCAAAAGACCCAGAAAAGAATATTTTGTTAAGAATCTCCTTTTAAGATCATGGATATCAACTTAATTTTCTTCAAAACATTAGGTCATAGTTTTGTTAAATGAGACTGTTCCAACTTTTATTGTTCCATGTTGCTTGCCCACAGTATTTATCTTAATGTAATGTTTCACTTCTGAGACAAAGTTAATGACAGACTTGGGAACTTCAACTAATATATCTAAACAGTTGAGGTTTTTAGGCATGGCTAACACTTGCGTCTATACATTGAAGAAAAAAGTGGTTTTAATTGAATGTAGTGCTAGGAATTCTTCTGTGCTTCAAATTGCAGACAAATCAGTCTAGGTGTTACTAAGTTCTGCTGAATAAAATTCCACTTATATTCCTTAATACTATTTCTGCAATGAATATAGACAGATATTGAATACTTCAATGAGACTGTGCAATCATGCTTGTTAGCTTTAATCTTGTTAGCCCACTGCCCCGGCCAGTTTATCTTGTGGCCATAGACATAGATAAAGGTAGTTTTTTCACTATGATGCAAAACATAACCAAAAAGAGTGATTGTCCACAAGGGGAGCATGCAACAGGGATAACCGAGAAAATTAGGTTTTATTTATTTTAACACAGCATTTTCCTATCAGTGAAAAGCCACATTTAAAGTAAATTACAAATAATAATCACTTTAAGGAGGATTCAGAGAAATTGGAACAAGTTCAGAAAAAGGCAGCTGAATGATTAGATAACTAGAAACTGTGAAAGAAATGGAAGGAGCTGGCTATGTTTAACCTTAAAAAAAAAATAACTGAGGGGAGATATAATAACATATTCTTCCAATACCTGAATGATAGTCACAGAGATAAAGGTCAAATTTTGTTCTTTTTTGTTGTAGAGTGCAGAAAACAAAATAATGTATTTAAATTATATGGAGGCAAAGTGTGATAGAAGGTTAGGAATAGTAAGAACAATTTTGTTGGAAGCTGAATCTTTCAGTGTGTGATTGTAAGTGTTCCCCAGAGTTTCTCTCTTTAGCAATAATTTATGAATCATATTTTATATCATAACAGAAAGGAGATTATTTTTTATTGTAAACAGAGTCTAACCCCACCTAACTACATTTTGTCAGAAAAGGAGTCCAAGAACATGTACTCTGTGTATATGTGTTTGAGACAAAAGGCAGAAATAAATGACCTTAGATTAGAAATTTCTTAGACAAAAATAGGCAGAACAATAGACAAAGAGGGGACATAGAGTTAATCCTTCTTGATTATAATCATAGTGCCTTCATGGGCCGTAGATCAAGAAAAACCTGAAGAACCAGTGTCATTGGATTTGGACTTCCAGCAGAAGAAGAGAGGTGTCTGGTTCCTTTTTACTGGGTGTATTCAAGTGGAGGTTGGGCTGCTCTGACTCAGATGCTTGCATTGGATTTCTACAGCAAGCAGGAGGCTGGGCTTCATGGCCTTCTTCCAATTTCATAACTGTATGATCATTACAAATTAAAAGTGTTCAAAATAGGGGATGAAAGCTGAAATAACTAATATAACAGATCTGAATAAAAGATCCAGCTAAAGTAAAATCATTTTAACAACTTGTTCAAGAAGGGTCTCAGAAATCAAATCTGACTCTCAAAATGTTTAAGAATATAGGGAACGTACTTACATTTATACTTTGGGGCTCTACTTTTAGTTTTTCCATTTTTATTGAAAGTACGAGAATCTGAACTGGAAAGACCTTCTGCATCTTAAATAGTCATTGAACTTTGGTTCAGGTTTATGGATTACTCTAATTCCTGGCCATTTAAGGCTTTTCTGTTACATTTATGTATTTATAAAATTTATTAGTTTAGAAACATAGGTAACGTATTATGTTTTAATGTGCTTAAATTTTACATTTAAAAGGATACATTTATTGTATCATTTCTCTTCTTCTGAATCAGAATGAGAAAGGATCTGTCCACAACTTTAAAAAAAGATACTTGAGTTATTGCTCTAAGACTATTTTCTGTATCATGTAAACCTGGTCAGCTAAAAAGTAATAAATATATCTACAATATTCTACTTAAAATGAATTTCATCTTTTATTAGTAAGTCTTATAAAAACTCATAAATACTATCATAAATTGTAAATTATAGTATAGTGGCTAGTATGTTGGACTTGGACTAGGAAGGACTAAACTCAAATCTTCGATCAGTAATAAAACTCATAGAATAATTTAGGGGCATTAATCATCTTACCCTCATTACCATGGTTTTTAGCTGCTTGAAGGTCCCAGTGAAGTAGACTGGCACACAAGCGTTCATGAATCATTTTGTATCACACCTAGTACAAGCATACCTGGTAGATGGAGAATAAGCATAATAAGCAAGGAGTTATGCATTTGGGCAGCAATCAACCAAATCTTTAAGAACAGCATTCCTCAATCTGCAAGCTCTCCAGATGGTCATTGTGACAATTCTGGAATTCCATATGTGATCCTGATGGAGAAAGTGAGATCTTCCAATATTGAATGCTGATTACAGTTTTTAAAGAGCCTCCAGATATTTCTGTGTATTTGTTGTCGTTCCAGTGCAACTGATGACTATGAATGTTTGCAGCAAAGTCATCCCCAGAGCCTGATATTCATGAAAGGAAAATGTTTAGGATCAGGTGCAGAATATTTTCCTAGAGTTGGACAATTGTTAATTCATTTGACTATGAAACCATAGCTAGTGACAAATGAGCTTTTCTCCACTGAATCTGAGACATTCTCCAAAAAACTGAATGGACAATTTTTCCAAATTTCTGAAGTAAGAATAAATTATCCCATAAAATTATCGATCAATTGCTAAAGATGAGACTTCTTATTAGGGCTGAATATAACACCATTATGAAAAAACAAGTTAGGAGAAACTGCCTTATGATGTCTTCCCTTGAGGTTTACCTGGAACACAGAAAGATTACAGAGCAGAGATAATATACAATGAAAGCTAGATCATTCAAACAATCTTTGGTACTTTGCAGTTAAATTAAATCGTGAGCATTTCTCCAAAATTCTGTTGTCGATGGCAGAGCATAGTAGCAGTAGTATTCTCTGTCAACATCCCCCCTTCACTCTAAAATTCCCTGCCCATATTTCCCAGTCTCAAGAAGCCCAGTGAGTTTTCTAGGATTTAAGTGAAGCGTGAGAAGCCAGGGAGGCTGCATATTGTGGCTAGAAAATTGTACAATGAAAAACAGCAATCCACTTACCTCATAAACAAATGCACAACTGACTTACCTACTGCTGCTGATTATCTCCTGTCTGGGTTGTTTTACTATTTGCTACTACAGAGATTCTTTGTCTAACTTTGATTTAATATCAGAACGCTATATTAGGCTACATATATTTGGCAGGAAAGTCTGTACATATAATCAACAGTGTGGAGAAATTATTTATGTTTCTGGTGAATCCCCAATGCTGCTGCACAGAATCTAGCCACCTGCGCCATGATCACTGTCTGCTCATCCTTAAGCAGCCACTGGAGATAAATAATTTCTGAACAACCAGGATACCTATCAATTATGGGGAGGATATGGTTTATCTGAATAGCTCTAGTATAGAAGGAACATCGAAGGAGTATGTTAAGTCCTTCGTTCGCGTGCGAATAATGAAGACACATGGCGATGCTGAACAAACACTTTATTCTCCTTCTACAACAACGAAGCAAAAAGCAAAAGGCATGCAGGCCTTTTTATATGGCCAGAAACCCGGACAGTGTCAACCAATAGGAACAGAGCATTTTCGCGCCTTGCGCATGCGCCTAAGGCTGGCGCCGCTCTGTCTGGTCCCGGGCAACTTTTGGAATGCCCGGGACCAATGCAACATCCCGAGCCTGCTTTTGCAGGCTCAGGACACAACAGAGTATGTGTCCAATGGTCTTCACCTCTCCTGAGCCACAGGAGCAGAGTCTTTCAGACAATGATGTCTTTTTATACTTGCTGTACAGGCCAGCCGATAGAAACGCATGGCACCGTGCAAGCAAGAATGCTTTCTGGTGGTTTACTGACTCCAACTGACTAAGATACCTGGCAGGTGTAACCACATATCTGGAGCCAGAAACAGCAGAGTTATACCTAAGTCCGCTTGCCTCTCAATGTTCTCTATCCTTTGACGCAAGTTTTGTTTTGGTCGTAGTCCAATTTGAGAATTGAGGCTGACGAGAAGCCTAGTTTGGCAAGGTTGGACTCGACTGCCTTGATCCATGAAGAGGAGAATTTATCTTGAAGATTAATGGAGCAAGGTCTTGCGGAAAGCAATTAAGCCTTAGTCATATGTTTAAAGAAACTATACAGATTCTTGCTTTGACTTTTATCAATCCTGTCTCCAGGCGCAGAAGTGCATTTGGGACACAGTACGGCATCTGGAGAATTGTTCTGATAAATTTGGATTTAACTCTTTCCAGTGGTGTAAAACACAAAGCTGAGGGTCTGCGCAAGGTCCCTTAGAGAAGCTGTGCTAGCGACTTGGCCAGAAAGAGCTTAATTGCAGCTGGAACATAGTGTCCTCTCTTTGTGTGGAAAAATTTAAGAATGGCATTCACTGATCGTTGACCAGAGGCAGCACATATTCTCCATGGGCCTTTTGTGAGCCAGTGGCATGGATGACCACCCCTAGGTACTTAAAGGTGGTTACCTGCTGTATTTTGTGGCTATTTAAATACCATGAGTACCATTTTGGCCTTTTTGCAAAAGCCATAACCTTTGTTTTTTCATAATTTATTATATTTGCAATACTGGACAAGGGCTCGCAAGGCTCTTTTAAGGCCAACTGGAGTCCTGGAGGGAATCACAGTGTCATCTGCACAGAGCAGCAGAGCAATGCTTCAATCACTTATTTATGGGGGGGGTGGTAATTTGGATTATTTAACCATTTTACCATATCATTTATGTAAAAATTGAAGAGCAAGGGGGCCAAAATGCGCCCCTGTTTAACCCCCTTTTGAGTTTCAACTGACCTCTAGAGAGACCCTTGCATATTACACCTCACCTTGAGGGATGTTTTGGTATGTAAGGCATGTAACAGATGGAGGAGTCTGTGATCAATTGAGGCAGCTTCCAGCTTCTCCCATAGCTTAGTCCTTGTAACCATGTCAAAAACTGCCTTAAGATCTATAAAGGCAGTGTATAATGATACAGGTCTATCTGATGCATATTTTTCAATCAAATGATGAAGAACTAAGCACTGATCTATGATGCCTCTCCCCTCTCTAAACCCGACTTATTCTTCGGCAATAAGGTTTTCAAGATCCAGCCACTCCTTTAATTTATCTTGAAGGTGTTTGGCATAGAGTTTGCTGATTATATTTATTGGTCTGTAGTTGGCAGGGTTGTCTCTCTTTCCCTTTTTATAAATTGGGACCACAATTGCCAAGCCCCAATCCTCTGGGACATGGCCGGTAGAGTCAATAGAGTGAATAGCGCTGCCAGGACAGGTATCCACCACTCCATATTATTCTTTAGTAATTCGGCCAAAATGAAGTCCGCTCCTGGAGCCTTCCTGATCCTGAGTTGGCCAATGAGGGATTTAATTTCAGACTCTGAAACTGGAGGCCACTAAGGTAAATCCTTCATTATAGACCTTGTACTCTTGCTGGAGGAATCTTCATATATTCTCCGAAAATGAGTTCCCAGGTTATAGGAGATATATGACAGTCTAATGGGGTATAGATTCTTTCAGAGTGGCAAGCTATTAGATGCCAAAATAAAGAGGAGTTCTTTTGCATTGCTGCCACAATGAGTTGTTTCCAGGAAGACCTTGTGTCTTGTCTATTCTTGAATGCAATCAATGGCTTGAATTGTTTTTTAAGTGTAAGTAACTGTTTAAGAATTGCTTTATTGCCATATCCAGTCTTGCTTTTGTACTCCTGGTATGCCAAGTTAAGGGCTTTCTTGGCTTCTACGCAATCCTTATCAAATCATGGTTTGGAGGTGGTACAGGATCTCTTAACTGAGAAATTTCGGTCATGTGCTAATAATGGTTGTAGCTCATAAACTAAACTTTTATATAGTTCTAATAAGTCTTGAGTCGGGTTGGCTGATATAAAGGCTGTGCGGATTTTTTGAAAATTATCCTCTATTAGGGCTCTTCTTACCTTCTGATCAAGTTGTTGGGTCCATTTGTTAGGCCGGCTGTAGAGATTGCAGGGATAAAATGGTCCTTGGAGGGTATCTGCCTGATAAAGGGCTTCATATATATATACACAGAGGAAGATGATCACTTTCTAGATAAGGCAGGACTTCAAAATTTTCTATATAATATACTAAGTCCATAGACATTAAGATGTAGTCAATGGTGCTAGTTTTGGACACTGCCATAAATGTAAATTCGCCAGGATAGTCACCAGGCCATGAGCCGTTAGATATGAAGAAGTTAAATTTATTTGCCAACTTGGCAAGACAGAGGCCAGCATAGTTAGCTCTAATGTCTTTAAAGAGTGGGGTGTATGAGTGGGGCGTTGGTTTGTATAGGGACCTCCGATGGTGGCTATTGATGATGTTTCATGAATAATGTATAATTATCTGGTCCCAACCTGGCATTAAAGTCTCCCCCTAGTAGGACCCTGACATTTGGGTGTGCCATGAGCTGTTTATTAATGTAGTGCTTCAACTCCAGCCATATAGCAGTGGTTTCAGCTTTTCTTAATGAAGGAGGGAGAAAAACATTAATTATCAAAAGCAACTTGAGGAGAAGGGCCATAGCTGAATGGTTTAAAGGGGAAATGTGTGGACTCTGCTCTCAAATTGGTAGAAATAAATATACCCAGCCTTCCTTTCAGTCTCCCTGGGCCTCTGTCTGGCCTTGCTTCCAGCTTATATGAATAATAGCCATTAAGCAGGAAATCATCAACAGTCCAAGTCTCCTTCATCAATATAATATCCTTACCTTTTATAGGATCAGAGTGATTAAGGCCTCTAAATCGATACCACCCAACTACATTCCATGAAATGATGTTTAAAGTGTTTTTCTTGCACTGGCCTTCATATAGTCAGTTCAAGTTCTCCATAGGGGCACTTGTTGGAGGATAGTTATAATAATTGTTATTTGATGCATTACATCAGACATGTCAAACTCGCGACATCACGTGATGTCGTGCAACATATTGGGATGGTTTTGCCATTGCCGGCAATGGGGTGGGCGTACCTTCCAGGTGATGCATCAGGCCTGCAGGCCGGCAGTTTGACATCCCTGTATTAGATTGAGTAGTTGTCAATGCTTCTTTTAAACCATCCAGTCTCTGTGTATTATTAACTTGCTCAGGTTCTGGCAATACATCGTTAAAGTCTATCAACATTTCTTCTGGCAAGCCGTCAGCAGAATCAGTGACTGTGGGTAACTCTGTTTGTGGATCACTTCTCTGTTTTTTCAAGGTCGATTCAGCTGCCCCTGCTTCAAACTTATCAGGATGAGGTCTGTTGCCGCTTGGATTTAAAGCAATAGTTCCCTCATGGAGAGACTGAACCAGGAGTGGGTGCAGGTTCCCTGAGCGGAAGACACGTATTGGAAATATTGAAAAACTGCTTCTAAAAAGCATTGAAGGAATTATGGATTGTTTGAAGGATAACAAAATTCACATACATTGCCTTCTTGCTGGCAACCACTCTGCATGTAATAAATCAATTTGAGTATACTCGCAGCGGAGCAGCTGGCTCAGAGACTGCCTAACAGCTTTTCTATCACTCCAACATCCTCCATTCCTTCTGTTGTTGTAGATTTGCAAAGTAACCTGGTTGGTCTGTAATCTGAGGTTATAACGGTCACCTCTAGAACTCTCTGATTGTTTTCTTTGTGGATATTCTTTCCTCTCTTGTTTATAGAAGGGAGAGAGGGGCCTATTCTAGTTTCTATTTCTGCATTAGCCATCCCATGTTTATCATTATGTGTCCTCCTGGGTCCTTCTGCAATGTTTGTTTGACTGCTGATAAACTTTGCAAAAGACTCTTTCAAGCAGTCAGCCTTATTTGTGACAATTGATAAAAGTTCATAGATTGAATTTATGGTTTGAGCTGTGAACAAACGTTGTCTGGAAAGGAGATCTGTTTAATTTTCCCTTACTAAGTTTGTTACTATCCCATTCTGTGCAGGAAAAGCAGGTGCTGAATTCCAGGGAGGAGAGCTATTTTCTGTGAGAGAATCAGAGAGTTCTATATGCTGTTTGTTTTCAAGTTCAGTTTGTAAATCCCATTCCAATGAGTCACATACAGATGAGTTACTTGCCGGAGCCCTTCCATTTTCTGATGCTTTGGTGGCTTGGAAGAACTCTGTGCTTGCTGAGTGAACACACTGTCTTTCTGCTTTTCCCCATTCTTGGTAATCCTGAATGTGGGTAAAACAATGGTAGCCTCTCCAGTATATATCCTTTATAAAAAGTCTTTGACTATTATAAAAAGTCAAACAAGGGTTAAAACAGATTTAAAAATATGTCAAAAGTGGGTTAAAATAGGTCAAAATGGGTTAAAAGTAGGTTAAATGCAGTGTTAAAAGGGTTAAAAAGTTAAAATAAAAATAAAATAAAATAAAATAAAAAAGCTTTTACTTTTGGAGGAGCTCTTTACAGCCTTTGCTGCCTGTCCACCATCTTGGCTCCTCCTCCCCAATCCAACTGGAGGTCGAGAAATAATGATTTTATTAAGTGACAGTTGTACAATATTACTGTACAACTGGACTCTTCCAGCTGGGAAAGGGTCTCATGGCAGTTCATTGAGTTGGATGTCTTGAACCCATGGAGTCAAGCAGGATTAACTCAAGTGTTCTGTTTGAGTAGAATTCACCCTCTTCCAGGTTGGTAAGATTTGGAATTTTTGGGTACATGGCTACAGTGTACAAAAATAAGTTCTGCTTATTTTGGAAGCACCACCTTTTCTGGTGAAGATGAAGGCAATAGAAAGTTTTTGTGGGAGGCTACCAACACAGACATTTTGAATGCTTATGAATAATCAGTTTTGTTTTCAGTTTGTTCAAAAATAACATAGTGGTGCTTACTGATGTGAAAGGAGTTACCAGTTCACTTGTAGCTTATTCACGGGACCGTGGGAAAATGACTCAAAGTTGTTTAGCTTAAGGGATGTAGTCATGCGCAACCAGTTAGCATGCTGGTGGAGGAAGCTGAAGTGTTTTAAATAAGGAAGATGTGAATCATCATGATTCTTCAAAGATAAAAACTTTGGATCTCTCAAAAACATGGACAGCCTCTATGTTACAATTTCAGATCTACAGGTACACATTTTAGATTATTAGGAACCACTTCCTCCCTTAAGGCAATTTCAGATTTCTAATATGAAGTGTTTGATTTGAAACATTAAACTGTTTGGATACTTTATGGCCTGCAATATCTTTTTTCTCCAGCAATATCACTACATTTGTTTCAATGTTATGTAATTTTAAATCCGATGTAACTAAATTAAATATCTTTAATAAGATCACTTTCCTTAAGAAGTAAGTTGGTTTGAGGTGGGATGCGGTTTGGGGGGAAATGGGCGGGCAAGACCGAATGTGGCGTGTATCAATTTGTTTTATTTTTTATCTGAAGTATTTGTAAGATTGTTATGTATTGTAAAGTTGAAAATAAAAATTTTTACAAAAAAAATAAGATCACTTTCCTTGTAATAAATACCTTTTCATTTCATTCATACAAAGTTTTAATTAAGCTGCATATTTTGCAGAGTCTCTGAGTCTTTACAATAAGATTCGGAGGACTTCAACATCTCAGTAGAAGGGAAATTTGTAAATAATGGATGCATTCTCCAGAAAGAGTGTTCCTCCTCCTGACTTGTTACTCAGGTGTTGACCTATGCCTTTGGTCAAGCACAACACAGGCATAGATGTTGTCTATTATGTAAGAAGTAGTTGTAAGACAATACAATAGTGGTGGCATGTACCTTCAGGTTCGATATCAGGAGGGAACTGGCTCCAGTTCTTCAGCAGTTAGTTAGTTAGTTAGCCAGCTCCTCTTCCTCATAGCTCAAAGCTATAATCATTTAACTTCACCCTTAAATAAGGACTGCAGCTATCCTCATCAATAAAACTTCTGTTGACTCAAGGCTTAACTTCCTTCTTCTACAAAATGTGGCATCAGAACTGGAGAGATATGGAAAATCTGTATTAAGGGGGGTGAAAGAAAACCCACAGTCATCTTGCCATCTAAAAGACTTCAATTTGTTTACTGCAAGGGCTTGGTAGGATTGCCAGGCCTGAGAACAGAATTTTAAAACGAGGCTGGGAGCTGAGAGGATGCAGGGACTCAACAGAACCCCTTCAGTGGACAGATGTGGTAGGAGGAACTGACAGTGTCATTGTTCCTGGCCAGCAGTGAGCTGTTGTTCATGTCTGCTATTTGCCCTTTTTAAAGATAACTTCATTAGATTTTTTTTTTAAAGTGGAAAGATCAAAAACTAACAAAAATTAATGACTGAAAAAAGTAAAAAAGTAAAGAATGAAAGAGCAAAGCCAAAAGTGCAGAAAGAAAAAGAAATGCAAAGAAATGACCTGATTTTCTTTTACAACAGATATGCATACATTTACATTAACCTCTTATTCTAAGTTGACAATGGAACTTTCAATTTTTCTGTTATCTACTATTTTTTTTCTAATTATCAAACCTATATATTATAATTTAATTTTACTGCAGAAAATCCAAAAGGGGTTTCCAATCAGCATTACAATTAATCAATGTCTTTTCTGTAATCAAAGTTGTCAGTTTTGCCTTTTCAGCCAATTCCATCAACTTCACCATTCATTCTCCCATTGCAGGTTGCATGAAAACTTTCCACCACTGTACTGATAAAAGTCCTGCTGCTATTATCATATAAATATGTTGTATATATTTGTATAGACCAAAGTTTTTAGCCCATCTTATCATACATTCTTTCACTTGTTCATCTTCTGTTTCAAATTTCAATAACATTTATACTTTTTAGCAATAACAAGGTCATCATTCGTATATAATTCTTACCTTATCTGGACTAATGCTTTCTCTATGGCTTTAGCATTTGCAAGACACCATCCTTTTAAAGCGCAGTTTTGGTTTCAACTCTGTCTTCTTTCACCTATTCCTTTTTTCCACAGTCCGAGCATCAAAAATATGTCAAGCCGTTCTAAATTTAGATCACAAGTGTGTTCCTGTCCCATCTCCGCTAAACTAAATAACTGGATGAACTGACTGGGGGAAAAAGATACCTTTCATGAAATGTTTTGTATCAGTCATATTTGCTTAGGCTAACCCACACCAACTTACAACCACTTGATTTAATTTTCTTACCCATGTGTAGAAGCTTATGAATGGAATGTAGAGTAGGGAGAATAACAAAAATCAGTTTGATCCTTGGTGACCACGAGGTTCTCTGGTGCTGCCTCCTGCACTAGGGAAGCAGAATCTATTAAATAGGTCTGTCCCTGGTGGGGGACAGGATAGATGCTGATGGATTCCAGAGGATTATTTCTTTTTTTTTTTTAAAAAAAGATTTAAATTAAAATTTTGTCAAAGAATATAAAAACTAACACAAACTAATGAAGGATAAAAAGGCAAAGGAAGAAAAAAAGAGAGAAAAGAAGGTGCAGAAAAAGAGAGCTAAAAGAAATAAAAAGTATCTTCAGTCAACTGTAGTGCCTATGAGGGGGAGGGACTGTCTGTGGAAATGTAGGCGAGAGTTGCCTTTTTCCACAAGCTCTACGTGGTAACTTTGTTTTTTTTTCATCCATGTATTAAAAGTCTGCTTTATAAACCGTGTAACCAGTATAAACTAGCTGAAGTATTCTTATTGGTGTAATGGGATACATATCAAAGAATAAAAATGAATATGCGGTTTCCATAATAACATGTATTTATAGTATTAGCTACTTTTAGTAAAAGTATTTAGAGAGTGAATTTATATAAATTATGACTAAACACTAGATACAGATTTAAAATAAATGCTTGATATGTTGGTAACAAATCTTATGCATATTTACTCAGAAATATATAGGTTATATCCAATGCAAAAATACTTTTCTTATCACAATTATTTTAAAGCTAAGCATATAAGATGAGGGGAAAAATAAGTATTTGTACACTTTTACCTTGCCTTACTGAATTTATTTATATTAAATATTTTATGTTCCCTACTTAACTCCATAAAAAGATGGATCAGACTTTCTTATGTTGTTCAATAAGGACAGAAATATTTCCTGAGAGAAATACTAACACTGATCACTGCATTCAGCTCAGCTGCCTGAAAGGATTCCACTCCACAGGAGCCAGGAATTTAGGGGCTTGGGCCACAGGTATATAAGCACACATCATTTGTTACTAAGGGTCTTAAGCTGTCGTCATTCTGTGCCAGCCTGTGATCCTGACAGCTGAGTCCGGAGAATCTGAGGAGGAGAAGGGGCCTGGGGAGCCATCAGAGTTGGGGGAAGGCTCTGATGAGCTCCAAGACTTACATTCCAGTGAGGAACCTGTCCCTTCCGTTCGTGCTCAGGATGAGATGCAGCTGGGTGCGGAGGCCGGGCCGGACTCGGAGGATGCACAGCTGGCGGAAATGAGAGACGCCTGCAAACGAACACAAGCTAGGAGAGTAAACCAGAGAGAGGCAATGGGGTGACTCCGGAGAAGGCATTGAGAAGCCATGCCTTGAGGACTGAATTACAAAAGGGGAATGTGTAGGCAGTGCTGGTTGCTGAAGGCAACTGTTGCAAAGTACTTCATGGGATCATGTTCTGTTGGTATTGCTGGTGACTAATTCTCTGTTTTGCATTGTGTTTCGGGTGGACAATTTCCTCCATTTGGATTGTGTTTTATTGCTTTTGTTTTTGGACCATTTGGCAAGTTTGTTACCAATATTAAAAGGGGTTGTTTTCTTCTGAGTCTCCAGCCTATTTTCTCAAAAGGGGTTTTGTCCTTGTGCATTTAACAAGGACAGTCATAGGCTGGGACAGAACATAAGCACTCTGCTCTGGTAATAAGTGTTAAGTCCTCGAAACGAAGGCGAAGGATGAAGACACATTTCTTCAGAACAACTCTTTATTGTGCTTTTAGCCAAAACTCCAACAACGAGCAAAGGCACGCAGGCCTCCTTTTATACACCCAGATCCCTGGACATAATGGCAACATAGTCAGGCACTTTTCGCGCCTTGTGCATGCACGCAAAGCTGGTACCACTCAGTCTGGTCCCGGGCAGCTTCAGCAAAACCTGGGACCCTTGCAACGTCCCGAGCCTGCATTTGCAGGCTCAAGACACAACGATAAGCATCTAGATTGGGAACAAATTTTAACCTGAAGAGACAATAATTTTCAGCAAGCCTGTGAGTTATCGCTTGACAGAAGATCAAAGCAGACTGCCTAACTAGGATAGATATGGAAGCTGTGTCTCTCTGTGTATGTTTAATATGTGAGATGAAGAGCCAAAACTAAAGCTGGTTTTTCCATATTCCTCAATGCCGAAGTAACTTTCTGGTCCAGGGATCTTGAACTGTTTTGGTTGGTGAGCAGATTTGGAATTCTTAGAGCCTGTTTTAGCAGACAGATTTAAACAGAAACACATAACACACCCAAGCAAGATGATGACAAATCTCCAATCAGCTGTTGGGACCCCCATTGGAACAACAGTGACAAGACTCCAAAAAGTCCAAGTTACATGGCCCTTGGTGCTAATCTGGGTTGAAGCTCCAAAATCAAAAGGCAATACTAGGGTCTTAACAAAAGAAGGTATGAAAACCCTGTTTCGATGATAATGAGATTGCAGAATCTGACTTTGACTGCATGATGCATCTGTTTATCATGCAAACTGACAGAATCCTGGAATGGGAACTATACAGATAAATCAATACCGACCTAAATAATCTTAAGGTTTTTCTATAGCTGTGTGAGGATCCCATCCTTTTTTCATCATCAAGAGTGAAAAACAAGCCAGCTAAACTTATAACATACTTCAGAATGAATTTTAAATTTCTAAAATCTTCTTAATATGATGGAGAAATCAAAAGACATTACTACACTCTTTGAAATACAATGGTTTTTTACAATGCCACTACTCTGTTATCATATTCCAGGGGAATATTATGCAGTAAAAAAACTGGTCTATCTATTTCTAGTTATAAACTGCCACCTGCTGATGACTTTTATTTCCTTGGTCACTTGTATCACTTGTATTTATTTATCATCACCAGTCAGGTATAAAATTATAGTGCGAACTGAAATATACCGTAGTTCAACACCAATAAAATATGATGAAGATTAAATAATACTTAACTTAACTCTAGAAATGCCATAAATCATGTAACCATAAGCTCAGCCAGCGGCAAGGCCTGTGTAATGGCATATATAAGTGGAAGCTGGTGAAAATGAGCACACAATACAAAGTAGTACTAATAATCTGGAACCTCTCAGTTCAGCTGAAAAGTGGGAAAACTGGGTTACTTTTCTAACAGTACTATTTTTTCCCTGTTTGCTCTGACTTTTCTGCTGAGTCTGCAGTTATTCCACATAGTATGTAGTGCTACTTTATTGGTCCATGTGTACCATCCAAACAGAGAAAGAGGGAGCGAAAAACTCTCTTGCTAGGAATATACCATTGTCCTGGATATTCAGGATGATGACAAGAAGATGAATCTGAGAAATGCCTGATTTAAGGAACCTGCTGTTCAAAATCTGATTTGCAGCACAGTCTTAGAAGGAATATACTTTCAGAGAAAGTGAGTCTTCATGTGTGTCTCCATATCATTTCATTGGTAAAGCAATGTCTACAGAGCTTTGCAGTTATGGCAGAGGAACTGGACCAGCTGTTCTCCCAAACTAGGTAATGTAACTAAAGTAAAGTAACTTTCCCTCCACTTGACATCCTCCAGATCTGATAGCATTCCCAGAGTTCTAAGCCAGTATTGTCTTATGTTGAAGAAGGCAGAAAGAAAGAGATCTCTTTTGAAAGCAGGCAAGCATCCATGACTGTTTGCGGAATCAGGAGATGAGTTTAAACTGAATGTAGGTATGAATGGATCCCAAGTCTTGACACTGTCAACACGTCTGCACTGTTTTCAGCAGCACTTTGAATGACAAGATGCAGATAGATTGTATCAGTTGTAATGTAGATATAAAATTGAAACCAGTATGTTTAACCAGTAACTGATGGATTTATTGAAATATCATTGATGTACTTTAACTAGCAATGCTGGATAATTTATTGCATATAATTGTTCATAACATAGACCATATTTCTGGCCATCTCATTTTTGTCAACCCCATTTCCTGATTCTAATGTACAAAAACAACTCAAAATATTGAATTTACCCATGTTTATATTCCCAGATAAGAACTTCATTTATAATAGGAGGAAAGCACATCAGCGGGGACCATGTATGTGTATTTGCTGGGCCTGAAATTGCCGCCTGTTTCAAATAAAGTAACGGAAAGGGTATACTGGATGAAAACATGGCTGGTTGGTAGTGAAATCAATATTGGTAGAAATAGTCAATACTGCACCATTATCACCTTTAAAGCCCTTCATGGCATAGGGCCAGGTTACTTACAGGACCGCATACTGCCGCACAGTTCCCAGAGACCGGTGAGGTCCCATAGATTGGGCCTCCTTCAGGTCCCATCGGCCAGACAATGTCGGCTGGCGGGCCCTCGGGGAAGGACCTTTTCTGTGGTGGCTCCGACCTGGTGGAATCAACTTCCCCCCGAGGTTCGAACTACTCCCACCCTGCCAGCCTTTAAGAAAGCCATTAAAACTCTCCTGTTCCGGCAGGCCTGGGGCTGATGTCCCCGGGGGGGGGGTGGGATATGATCGGACATGCTGTATGAATGTATTTATTTTATTGTTTTATTGTTAGATTATTGTTTTAATTTTGTACGCCGCCCTGAGTCCCTTGGGATTGGGCGGCATATAAATTTTAGAAATAAATAAATAAATTATTACAGGCCTCACTTGATGTTTCAATCTCAAAAACATCACTTAAAGCTGTAGTTTTAGTTATTTAAAAATGAAACATTTACAAAGCCAATACCAACAGGGGGAGTTTCAGATCCATGAAAGATTGGTACTCCCCCCAAATCCCAATTTTTTGTAATAATATCATAAAAGATATCTTAATATTTGTAGTGCTAGAGCAGAGCAGAAATATCGCATTTTGCTCTACTTTTGCTCCTACTTGGGTCATCCTGCACAGGAATGTTGTATCCTGTGGCAAACTGATATTCAGAGGAATAATGTTGCTGGGTTTAGCATTATTTAGCATTATAATAGCATTTAGCTGTTATGAATACTTTCATTGATAGATTTAAACACCCCCCCCCCAAAAAAAAACTGTCTAAAGCCATCCACCTCAGTAGCCATCAAAGAGCTATAGTACTGAATTATATAGATAATTAACAGCACAGAGAAGTTCTTGCATAATTTTATACATGTCTATTCCTTCCTTCTTAATTGCTGTACTGATGATATTTTATCTCATATTTATTTTTTTAAAACTCTTTATTGCCACACATTTTCAACAAATATGTTTGGGCATCTAGTAACCAAAATAAAGCAATGCAAAATGCAATTAGTTAAACTTGAAATTTTAACCAAAGTACAAAAAACAAAACAAAAACAAAAAGCACCATACATACCACAGTCATATCTGGGCTTCACTAATGTCCTTGTCCTAGTGTCTGACCTTCTGGAAGGCCATCCCTCTTAAACTAAAATTCATTTATATCCAGAATTTTTCTATTTCTTTAACCATATTCAAACAGGTGTTTAATTTTTAGATATTCCATCTGATAAATCCCATCATCTAATTTCTTAATTCTAACTTTAGCCTTTTTTTCCCCCAAACATCTTTCCTAATAAGTATGGTCTGCTGGACCAGAAGGTCTTCCCATAGACTTGTAGATGTTATTGCAGGTACAAGAGACAAGTCAAGTAAGATGTTTTTGTAGGAATGTTTCGCCCCTTCGTATTCATTGAAAATATTTTTCTTTCTCTTTTAATTTCTCTTCTCATTTTTTGTCTCTCAAGTTCTCTTAGTTTTCCTGACAGCTCTATAATCCATTTTGTTGAATCTTTGTCGCCTCTCCGGGGCAAATGTAGGCCCATTTAGGGTCCCCAAACAGAAAAAAATCGGCCATAGGGTGCAGAGCCCTGCGATTCCCTCAGATGCTGCACTGCTGCACAAAACCAGAAGCCTCAGATGCAGAACTTTTATTATACATATTAGAAAACTACAACATTACATTACTTTTTGACATAATTGCCATTTAAACTGAGGCACTTTTCATAATGTCTTACAAGGTTTGAAATTTGTTAGTAGTAGTCACTTGGTGCCAGATCTAGGCTATAGGGGGAGTGATCAAAAACATCCCAATGGAACTGCTTCAAAAGTTCTTGGGTGTGTCTAGTGGTGTGTGGGTGAGCATTATGATGCCATAGAATATCCCGCCAAATGTGAAGATGCCAAAGGAGTACTGCTAGTGAAGTTCATGGAGTGTGGTTCAACCATCAATTCAGAAGTCTATTGTGAAACATTACAAAAACTCAGATGAACCATCCATAACAAGTGTCGGAGCATGCTGACTTCTGATGTGGTGTTGGTTCACGATAATGCTCACCGCACACTGCTAGATGCACCAAAGAACAAATAAGCTGGAGTTTTTATCTTAGAAAAAAGGCAAAGGGAATGTGACAGAGATATATAAAATTCTAAATGTGGAAAAAAAGATAGGTAAACTTTTCCCTTTGTCTACAGACTCTGTATCTGGGGATTATTCCATAAAGCTAATAGTGAATGATTCATGTGCAGAATGTATTACCACAGGCTAAAATTTTGAATGGCCTTAAAAGTTTACTATGCTAATTCCCACAGGATATGGCTATTCATGGATATTGGGAAGCATCTGGGTTCTCTTCAGTGATCCACATAATCATTTGATATGATTGTAGGAGAATATTAATGGCATTTGATTGGTCAAGGTAGAAACAAAAAGTTCTTCTTGTTTCTTCTTTTATTTTTATAAAATAGAAATAGCTTAAGCAACTAAGTTCTTGGAGTTGTCACAACCATCCCTTCAAATCTACTGTTTCTTTGATTCATATATATCTTTTTCATATTTTTGTTCATACTTATCTCTGTGACATTGCATTTAGCCTAGCAATGTTTTTATTTATTTATTTATGCTTTAAATTGGGTGTCATTTATTGACTCATAATAGATTGACACGATGGGAAAGTATTCTTCTTGTGAATAATGTAATTTGCATATTTTGTTTATGTAAAATTATCGTAAAATGCATTTGCAATTTACATGAGAATTGTGATTACTCGCTTAGTTAGTGAATGTGTTATATTTCTCTCATTGTGCCATCTGTGCATGTTCCAGCTTTAGATTAAATATGGCAGTTCTGAGAAAGTCTTGGGAGCTGACAATTGTTGAGATCAAATCTCATTTTATCAGTCCAATGATTTAGTGCTAAAAACAATTTCCTCAGAATACATGTACCCATAAGAAAAAAGAAGATGGGAAGAGTAATTCTAAAATGGCCATTTAAGGATAGCAGTGGCATTACTGTACAGGAGGTTCTTTATTTTTATACAGTAAGGCTGGATTTCTAAATGCAAACAATGCTACAGCTTTAAATATTATAGGAAAGCTTAATTTAAAACAGGAATCTGAAATTCAAATCATCAGAGTGCAACTCAAGGACAAATTCATGAGCCTGAAGGTTGTTACAAAAGTCTCTACAGTTAGTCCTTGCCTTATGACCACAACTGAGACCAGAATTTTGGTCACGAAATGATACAGTTTTCTTACATTTTCACTGCAGTTGTTAAGCCAATCCAGTTGTTGACTTTACTTTGATCAGAAGCTGGCTGGGAAAGTCATAAATTATGATCATGTGACTGCAGGATGCTGTAATCATCATAAATACAAGCTGGTTGCCAAGCGTCCAAATTGTGATCATATGACTGTGACGATTGTACAACTGCTGCAACTTTGAAAATGGGTCATAAGTCAATTTTTTCAGCACCATCATAACTTTGAACCAACATTAAACAAATGGTCATAATTGAGTATTACTTGTAGTGAGTCAAAAATGAAAAAAAAAATATTATAGTATGCATAAACATACTTTTATTTTAACATCCTTTACTGAGAAGCAGAGCTATTTTGTTTCACTTTGACCACTTAGTAAGCAGTATTTTTCATTAAGCAAAACACAAAGATTGGGTTTTATTAATAGATATGTAATATTTTCAGAATTATATCTAGAATAGAGAAATCAAGGAAATCCATCCCAAGCTTTCCAAGTCCTGCTTTTCTTTTTCTTGTCTCTCCTGGTCGATCTGAGAGATCTTCAGCACAACTTTGGCCCTTCTGAGCAACATCTTCAGTATTTGCAAAGGATCAGTGTGGTGGGTTAAATCATAGGGAGTTTGGAGGGCCACCTGCAACCCCTGAATTGCAAGGCTGAAATCCTGGAGTAGCTGGGGCCTGAATAGGGTTACTTATATATTATCCAGCAAAAGAGATGAATGTTTTTACAGTTACATAAAGAATTCCAAGTATGATTTGTGACTAAGGCAAAATCTTAAATTTTTTCAGCATTATAATCAGGTCTTTTTTTCTAAAAAAAAAAAAAAAAAAAAAAGGTGCCGGAACTCACACACATCGTACAACCCGCCTTGCCTACCCTACAAGGTTCCATCCAAAAATGGTGCTGGAACTCCGTTCTGAGCGTTCTATGAGAAAAAAAGCCCTGATTATAATGATACATTTTTAATTATGTGCAGTATAATACATGTTTCTTACCAGTTCTCGAGAATTAGGATTACACTTGCCTAAGGGTATTAGGAGGCTCGGCTTCAAATACACACAGGAAATAAATGAATACACCCCAACCCCTGTCATCTCTTGACAGCATCCCTGGTGTTTTCTGTCACACCAGACTGTAACTTCTTTTTGCTACAAAACTTCAGCATTGCTGAAGCAAGAAGTGGCCTGGAACTGTTATAGAAGAAGATGCTCCCCTCTGGGAGGAGGTCCTGAAGTATTTCTAGCAGGAACTACCCGATTCTGTAATAGCTTTGTTCCCTATGCCATCCATTTGGTAAACTCGCAAGATTCGTTTTTCTCGCCATGCACATGTGTCATAAAATATATGTGGGTACATGCATAATTCTGTATTTATTTATTTATTTATTTTTGTCATATTTATGTAGTGTATATTAGAGGTGGTGATCCTTTGAGAGATGTATGCAATGAAATTTCATTTTAATGTATGCCGATTAGTATACATTCAAAGTAACAATAACGTTATTATTCTATTCTATTCTATTCTATTCTATTCTATTCTATTCTATTCTATTCTATTCTATTCTATTCTATTCTATTCTATTCTATTCTACTGTCAGTAATGGTGTTGCCTGATCAGTAGGCTGACTCAAGTCTTTCCCAAGTACGGTGGATTTGAAGGCTCCCTGATAATGATCCTAGAATTAAAGCAACTGTCCTCTGCATATCTCCCCAGAAGTAAATCCTACAGATTCATCTCTGGCAAAGGGCATCAAATTGCAATCCTATATGTGGCAATCAGGTTGGTTCCACCTTTATGTACTTAATCTATTATGGCACAATATGGGTTTCAGGAGTGTTGCAACAATACAAAATAGAAAATCATAGATCAGTGTGAAAGCATCTTTTCAAAGATCATGTAAAGTGTACTGCTGTCACGACACTGGACTGGAATTGACTCTAGTCAGAGTCCAGAGTCCAGATCAACCCTTCTTAATATTTGTCTTGTGATTTAATCTTCAATGAACACAAACTGCTCTCCGCTTTGATGCTGTTCCTGCCAGCTTTGGAAGCTATTTTCCCATGCATGCATTTACTTCTTTATCATTTTAATCACTTTATTTTAATATCTGTAAGAACTTTAAATGTCAGGAGAATAGAAACACTCACTGTACAGCAGGCTGGAAACTTGAATATCAGTAATTACATTTGTCAAGGAAAAACACAAGGCTCAGATAGTAGGTTACAATAGTACAGTTGTGTCCTTTTCATCAGGAGATTATTTACACCAAATTGAAGCAACAGATCAAAGATAAAGACTTTTTTCCACATGTAATTGAACAACAAATCCTAATGCACCCAAGCAAAATCATCTTCTTTCTCAGAGAAGTTGGAGCAAGAAGGGTCTGTGAGAATTATGGAAAACATCAGGGAAGAATTGGTAAACCATGACAAATAGTGTTTGAGTTATTTGGTCCAAACATACCCATGGACTTGAGTCTACGAGGCAGATTGGCTTGGAAGTAAGACTCCAAATGCAAATCATTGTGGGCTACAAATTTCACAGCGTATTTCCCAAGATAAGTACTGTTATACGCCAGCTTTCCCAAATCTGATTCCTCTTGGACTTGTTGAATTGCTCTCACTATCATTCTCCTCCATCCAATATATCTTTAGTGCACCAGTATAGGCTGTTCTTGAACAATCTGTTGAATTTACTTGATGAAAAAGTTTCCGATTTGTATTTCAGACAATTATTTTTAACAGGCCTTAAGTTAACACCTTTGCGATCAGTACTTTCCATATTTACTATCCTATTTCCTGTTAGTGCACATATTTCTTTTAATATATTTTTAATATAAAAATGTAAAGAGAACAGCAGAAGGCTATCAGTTTGGCAGTACACTGAGACTATTTTAACTAATGGACAGGTTTTGGAAGCATAGCAGGCGAAAAAAGTATACTTTCTGTTTTTACTTTAGAAATAAGTAAAAATTAAATTAAGAAAATATTGAGACAAAGTAAAAATGGCAACAACAAATGTCTCCCTCCCCATCAGAGAAAGGAAAAGTAGACAGTTTAAGTTTAGAAAAGAAAGCATAAAAGAAAGTTAAAACTATGTAATGAATAAATTTAAAACACACAGTATGAATATATATTTAAAATATAATATAAATCAACAAGGGGGAAGTAGAGTCAAGTCCAAAATATTGGTCTATATTCTGAAGCATATGGGCTTCAGCTGACATTGTATTCATTTTACCAGTTCTCAAGGGGAAGGTGGCCTGATGATTTCTCTCAGATTTGGTGAGAGACCTGTACTACCAGGCCAATACACATCTACCACAGATTCCCCTTTAAAACATACCTGTGTTTGACTTGGAATGTTTTGAATTTTTATACTCTTGTTTCTCCCACACACAACAGACAAGGGGAAGAAAGCTGAGGAGAACTTGAGAAGAGTTTTTCTGTTTCTGTCCTGTCTTTGTTGACTGGGAACAAATGACACATGAAATTGCTTTGGTGCTTAATTCTTTCATGGTTCATTGCACAGTCAGCCAGATGTTCAGATGGGTTTGGCATTTTTATCCACCTATTGAGTCCTTTCCAATGAACTGGGATAGGCAGATGTGGTGTTTGGTGGTCTTAAAGGTATCAACGCAGGATGCAAGCTCTGAACAAAGCTGCCTTTTGCAATTGACTGATGGTGAATTTGTCAATGCTGATGCTATTCAAGTGGTGCTTCAGTTGGACTGCACCCAAGGCATCTAATGGTACTACCTTTGCTTTCTTTTCCTACAGTCATTTTATTTCTGTTTACAGGCCTTTGTATTTTGTTATCTTCTCCAGTTCCTTCTCTTCTCTTCTGCTCTCTCTGGGTACTACCACATCCACTATCCATACTTTTTTGTCTTTTTTATTGACAGTTGTTAAGTCTGCTGTGTTATGCGGCAGGGTGCCTATATCTGTTTGAATTCTAAACTCCCAAAGCATTTTAGCTTCTTCATTTTCTATTACTATCTCTTTATTATTATCATTATTATTTAAAGCAACAATTGTGCAAATGTGTGGGTGGGTGATGGGGGTTGTTAGCCATTTCTTCTCCGTTGGTATGGAATGAAGAGAGGGGAATCTGAGGAGATTTTTGTTGTTTTCTTTCTCTATAGACAGACTTCAACAGCTTGCTTAGACTATATTGCCCTCTTCTCTACTCCAGCTCCTGTAGCAACATGCAACCATGGTTACAGCTACTGGGAAAAGCATCTGGCTGCAAAATTGTCAGGATGCTATTCCATTATCAACTAAGTGAGTAAAAGGCTCCTAAATGCAGCAGAGACCTATTTGCTTGGTGAATTTGCAGCTACTCCTTTATTGCAATTATTTAGCTTTTGTTTTTGTTTCTGTTTTGTCTGTTTGCACTTTGTGGAGTCCTTTGTGTTGTGCTCTGAGCTTGATGATGTTACCTAGTCAGGTAATAAAATGTCTGCAAGCAAATGACCAAGCACAGAAACACCAGAGACTCCACAGTTCAACTCTGAGCTACATATATTCTCTTCTACTGTTTGTGCTTGTTTTGCAAATATCACATAAATACAAACCATGTGTTTAGCAAATACAGTTGGGGTGCATTAGCACTTTTTGCATGGAGGCCAGGGGTTGTTGCTTCAAAACCTGCTGCAGTTCAAGGCAGACACTGTTTTTCTTGCATTCTCTGATTGATTAGGTGGCAAGAGAACACTGATTGGCCCATGATGTTTCCTGCCTGTGATCTGAATGTGCAATACAGCACAAGCACAGAGAGGCCAAGGGAAGAAGGGTGTAGCACGGTGCAAGTGCTGGGAAGTCAAGGGAAGGAAGGTGCAGTAGGGCACACAGGAAGGTAAGATACTAGCAGAGAGGCTTGCAACCTTCCCTGTTGGCTCTCCCAAATACGATCTTGTGACCACAGGAGGCTGCATCCGCCGTAACTGCAAATTGTTTGCTAAGTGCCCAGATTGCAATCATAGGGTTAGGGTTAGAGTTTGGGTTAGGGCTAGGGCTGATTATAGGAAGACTTTCATTGTATTGATCAAATTGTGGGATGTGTTTAGAAAAATGGGCATCCCAGAACAACTTGTCCTCATGCAAAACCAATACACGTGTCAAGAAACCATAGTAGGAACTGGGCAAGATGAAAGAGATGGGCTCAGTTGATCAAGAAGTGAGACATGGGTACGTATTTTTTATTCAGCCTATATGCAAATATATATTCAAAAAAGCTGGTTTGAAAGAAGATGAGTATAGTTTTAAAATTGTAGGAAGAAATATCAGCAACTTGCACTATGCTGTTATATAGTACTACTTTGATAGATGAATATGGAAATGAACTGCAAGTTCTAGTAACACAATTCAAGAACAACAGTGAAAATGGGATTAAAACTGAATATAAAGAAGACCAAAAAATGACAATGGGATAGATAGCTTCTTCCTTTTAGGTTCAACAATCAATAGTAAAGGAACCATCAATAAAAAAGTACGTTTCAGATGAGCACTTGACAGGATAGGCCTGAAGGCCTTAGAAATGATATTCTGATGCTGGGATACACCTATGCCTATAAAGGTCAGAATTGTGCTGACAATAGTTTTCCCCATAACACTCTGTAGAAGCAAAAGTTGGATTTTGAAGAAGGAAGATGGAAAAAGTATTTGAACTTTGGCAATGGAGAAGGCTCCTGAGAAAATAATGGATAGCCAAGAAAAAAACCCAAATGGCCATCAATCAAATCTCAGTCAAGGCACAAATGACCAAGCTCAAATGATTATACTTAGGACATATTATGCAAATACCTAACTCTCTGGAGAGGCTTACAATGCTGGAAAGCTGGAAGCAAAGGGGATGAACAACAGCAATTATAATTTTCAATTTCAGCAGCAATAGTGCATGATTGGAAGATCTGAAGGACTTGGTTGAGGACAGATCATCCTAGAGGAAATCTGTCCACTAGTATTCTTGATAAGAATCAGCTCTGACTTGAGGGCACATAGTCAATGTTAGACATGCAATAGTTACATGAAAATGTTGTAAATTTGGAGGGTTGAGAAATACTGTGGTTGGAAAGGTACTGGAATAATATCCCATCATCCGTAACCATCATATCTAGGAAATACCAGTTTACAAGGAGAATTTAATAACAGGTGAACTACTACCTAATTTTTTTATACAGAAAGGATAGTTAGTAATAACGTTCTTGTTTTCCACTGAGCATGTATTGACTTACTAAGTAAAAGTAAATGAAAGATTGAGGTGGCGACAATGATAAGCAGCAAATCTGTTTGATCAGTTGGGAGCCAAACTATGTTGATTTATGCTTTGAAGAAGCCGATTTCAAAGTGCTCACAGGAAATGCTTCAGCAGATAAACTTTGTCCTTCAAGGTTCATCCCAAATACCATTCAGCTTTTTGCACTTTGTTATCTGATCATTTTCTTTTATGATTCCAGTTCCACAAAATGCTCCCAATAAAAAGGACCATGATAAAACCAAGAATTTACTTCTTGCATTGGCCATGAACTAGGATCTTTGTCAGGATAAATTGGCAAGCACAGAAGCTATTAAGATAATTCTAAAAGTGCACATAATCTTATAGATTACTAAACTTAATTAGTAAAAATAGGAAAAATTCTTTATGTCAATCAATCACGAACAGAACTGAAGGGACCTCAGAGGTCTTCTAGTCCAGCTCCCTGCTCAAGCAGGAAACCCTATACCCAGTGCTCTTTTTCTCATACAACCTGCCTTGCCTACCCTATAAGGTTCCATCCAAAAAAGGTGCTGGAACTTCGTTCTGGGTGTTCTATGACAAAAAAAGCCCTGCCTATACCATTTCAGACAAGTGGCTCTCCAGTCTCTTCTTAAAAACCTCGAGTGATGAAGCACCCACAACATCTGGAGGCAAGCTGTTCCACTGGTTAATTGTCCTCACCGTTAGGAAGTTTCTTCTTAATTCCAGGTTGCTTCTCTCTTTGATTAGTTTCCATCCATTGTTTCTTGTCCTGCCTTCTGGTGCTTTGGAAAATGAATTGACCCCCTCCTCCTTGTGGCAGCCTCTCAAATACTGGAACACTGCTATCATGTCCCCCCCCCCCAGTCCTTCTTTTCTCTAGACTGGCCATTCCCAAATCCTGCAACCATTCTTCGTATGTTTTACTCTCCAGGCCTTTAATTAATCCTCTTAGTTGCTCTTCTTTGCATTTTTTCCAAACTCTCAACATCTTTTTTGTGGTGTGGTGACAAAATTAGTTGCAGTATTCTAGGTGGGGTCTTACTAGGGCTTTATAAAGCAGTAATAGTACTTCTCGTGATCTTGATTCTATGCCCCTGTTTATACAATCCAGGGTTTTGTTAGCTTTTTTGGTTGTTGCTGCACACTGCTGGCTCATAGTCAAGTGATTGTCCACTAGGACTCCAAGGTCCCTCTCACAGTTACTGTTTTTGAGTCACGTCTCACCCAATCTGTATTTGTGCCTTTGGTTTTTCCTGCCTAAATGTAAGAGTTTGCTTTTCTCCACATCTGACTCCACTGCTGACTCATGTTTAAGTGATCGTCCACTAGGACTCCAAGGTCCCTCTCACAGTTACTGTTTTTGAGCCAGGTTTCACTTAATCTGTACTTGTAGCTTTGGTTCTCCCTCCCCCCCCCGGTGTAAAACCTTGCTTTTCGCCACATTAAATATCATTTTGTTGGATAGGGCCCATTGTTCAAGTTGGCAAGATCTTTTTGGATCCTGAGTTTGTCTTCTGGGGTGTTGGCTATTCCTGCCAGCTTAGTGTCAGACAGAATCTTGTGGTACCCCACTGCTTATATCCCTCCATGTAGATGTAAATGTAGTACTACTCATTGAGTACAGTTTGTCAGCCACTTACAAATCCATCTGGTGGTGATGCTGTCTATCCCACATTTTTTAAGCTTTGGTCTACTTTGTCAAATGCTTTGCTGAAGTCTAAATATGCTATGTCCACAGCATTTTGCTGGTGTACTACTACTGATATAATGTGCATATTTGAACTTTATAGAGTTTATTATAGAGATAAAATATAGAACTAGTTTAGTGTAATGGTTTAGATGATGACCTAGAACAGTGGTTCTCAACCTTTTTAATGCTGCGACCCCCAACCTGTCGTAAGTCGAGGACTACTCAACTGGTGCAGCACCATTTGCAGAATGGGACTTTTGGTGGGCTCAGCAGGGCAGAGACAGCCTGGACAATTCCTATTGGCTTTTGAAAGCCAATAGAATTAGACTCTATTCAAGAGAGTATTCTATTGGCTTTCAAAGGCCAATAGAATAAAAGGGAGTAGCACAGCTAAGGAAAAGGGGGAAAAATGGCAGACTGTGTTGTTTGGCGACCCCCGTGAAATGGTTGTTCGACCCCAAATGGGGTCCCGACCCACAGGTTGAGAATCACTGACCTAGAACCTAGGAGATGGTGAGTTCTAATCCTTCATTAGACATGAAAGCTAGCTGGGTGACTGGGCCAGATACTCTCTCTCAGTCCAAACAACCTCACAGGGTAATTGTTCTGGAGAAAAAGAAGGGGACGAAGGAGTATTGTGTATGTTTGCTACCTTGAGTTATTTATAAAGTAATGAAGGTGGGATAAAAATCTAATCTAATCTAATCTAATCTAATCTCAATAAATAGCTAATTTTAAGGTGGGGAGAAGAGGACATTATATCATTTATCTTCAAATTACACAAACATCAAAGAATTATATCCTGGAACCACCAGGTTTATAAACAAATCCTTTTAATAGGTAAACAAGTTTTAAAACTGTCGGTGTTTAGCAACAGATCTACTTGGCGGTTACCCTCACTAAGCTAAATAGAACAACATGCAGAAGCTATCTTGTATACAGTAGAACTTCAAAATGCTTAACTATAAATAATTGACCTAGGCCTGCAATTGTGGAGTGCAATCATCCAGGTGACCATTAGATGCAACAAAGAGATATACAGGTAGTCCTTGACTTACAAGAGTTCATTTAGTGACTGTTCAAAGTTACAACAGCACTGAAAAAAGAGACTTATGACTGTTTTTCACACTTACACCTGTTGCAGCATCCCCATGGTCATGTGATCAAAATTTAGATACTTGGTAACTGAGTCATATTTATGACAGTTGCAGTGTCCCTGGATGATGTGACCACTTTTTGTGATCTTCTGAAAAGCAAAGTCAATGGGGAAACCAGATTCACTTAACATCCGTGTTTGTACCTGAACAACTGAAATGATTCACTTAACAACCTGTGGCAAGAAAGATCATAAAATGGAGGGAAACTCACTTAACAAATGTTTCATTTAGCAACATAAATTTTGGGCTCAATTGTGGTCATAACTTGAGGGCTACCTGTAATTCTGTTTGTTGCCACCTAATGATCATGGCGACTGAGAAACCAGAACAAATTTCTAGAAAAGAATTTTTTGGGCTGGGTATAAAAATCCTTTGCGTATCGATATCCCTAGCTGTGTGCATGCTGCAAGTATAACATCTTTCTTTTAACAGAGAAAATTGACTAATGGAAAACAGTGAGGATTGGCAACAGCAGCAGAAGAAGTTAATTATATCACAAGGTGCTTATACTAAGAATTCCTTAATCACATTCCCAGGAAAGGTGCTCTCTCTATCTCTTTAGAAGTAGTTAGTCTTTCTCCAAGGCCTCACACACTTTCCCACGCTCATAACTGTGCCAGTTATAAATGTGTGGGAGTCCTGCAGTTTCGATCAGTAAGGTAGACTGAGTTTCTGCTTGTTTGACTGCATACCTTTGAGCTCTATCAGCATGCAGTGGAACAGTAGAATTCCAGGCATTTTTGTCATAGCATCAGCGGCAAAACAAATGCCAGGGACCTGCTGTCCTGCCTAGACTTCTGCCTTTACTTTTTCTTTGCAAGTCAAAGGTTAGACCTATGTATGTAAATCCTCTGCTATATGCCAAGTAATCTGACCTTCTGGTTTTTATTCTTTTGATTTGTTTCAGGTACCTACTCTGCCTCCAAAAAAAGAAACTGTTTTGGTCAGTTAAAAAGAGAGCGAAAGCAGAGGAGACCCTCAGTTCTCTGTCTGGCTTTGTAGCCTTTGAAGAAGGCAAGGAGCTTCTAAATCCCACACAGATTGCAAAATAGAGACATTGTGAAAGGGAGGTGCCTTTGGTTAGATGTTCGGTTAATGAGCTGTATGTCCCTATGTACCCACAAACTTAAGTACACACCTAAGTTTACATGTGCCAATGTAAATTATCAGTAATGCTTGTTTGATATTAAATACTATTGACTTGCTCACCGTTTTGCCCATAGATCAATTCTATGACGTTAATAGCTTGAAGATTGCAATTATTTTGTGATATGTTAAATAAACATTCTAGTGTAGGAAGTGCCCCATTGGACTTCACATGATCTTTTGTAGCTTGATATGAAGGACCTTTCCTGTCACGATGCCTGCTGTTTGGGATAGCTTCTCCCTTGAGATCCATATGTCTCCCACCTTGTCCATGTTTAAGTAGTGTTTAAAACCTGCTTTTCCTCCAGGCTTAGAGTAAGTTTCTTTGTTTGGGTCCTCTGTTAGATGAGGGTAATTTGGGGGTGCTAGTTTTTGCACTTTCCCTCATAAGATGGTTGCGGTTTTATATAATGTTATCTGCTGTCTTATATATAAAATGTTACTTTTTTTTCAATTTTGTGAAGCTGCCTAACCTGTTTTGGAATTGAGTGATCTAAAAATTGACTAATGAGTAAAAAAATAAACTCTAGAACAGTGGTTCTCAACCTTTTTATACGGCGACCCTGGACATAAGCAGGCGGCTCGCGTGCGCGGCGTCGCCCCCTGCGCGGCATGCATGCGCAGCGGCACCCCCTGTGTAGCACGCATGCGCGGCACCGCCCCTGCATGGCACGCATGCACGGCGCTGCCCCATGCACCGCTCCCTGCGCGGCACGCATGCATGGTGCCGCCCCCATGCGCAACGCGCATGTGTGGTGCCGCCCCATGTGTGGCACGCATGTGCAGTGCCACCCCCATGCGCTGCCCCCTGCGCGGTGCGCATGCGCGGTGCCTCCCCCTGCGCCGGCTGACAAAAAAAATGGCGGATCGCGTTGTTTGGCGACCCCCGTGAAATGGTCGTTCAACCCCAAATGGGATCGCGACCCACAGGTTGAGAACCGCTGCTCTAGAAGAAGGCAATTGCAAAGCAGTTCTGAATTGCTTCTAACAAAGCTTTTTGACTGTTTCTGTGAAGTGAACCAAGAGTCAAGCTCAAAAAGTTTATTAAATTATGTGGCTGTGTACAAACATTTAGTCATTTTTGGTTAAATTTTATATCTGAGAATTGAAGATCAAGAAAATTTGTTCTAGAATTTACTCCAACCTGGTTAGATCTGGAAAACAGAACGGATCAATACTACAAGATGACCTGCTGAAAATTTATCTGACACTGAAGTAGTTGTCATTGGAGCATAGTACTACAGCATTGCTTACACAACAGCGATCTGTGTGGGAGAGTTGTCAAAAGGAAATTCTTGCTTAACCTCCTCACAAAAATCATTAGGTAAAACAAAACTTTGGTAAGTCTACAATGTTTGGGAAAAAGTATTTTGCACTGATAAAAAGGAAAACGGAACTCTTCAGTCATAACCACATTTGGAGAAAAAAGGGTGAAGCATTTTAAGAAAAGAACATATTCCATCCGTTGGGTATGTGGGTGGCTCTGTTATGCTTTGAGGTTGTGTGGCAGCCAACGCCACAGGAAATAAATGGATGAAAGTAAGAATGGATTCTACTAAATATATGAACATGTCCCAGAAGCTAATGACCCAATAAAATGGAAATTGGATATTTCACCATGAAAATAATTCCAAATGTGCCTCATATCAATCATGAAATACTTAACAGAGGAAAAAAGGCTTTGAAAACCCTTCATGCTCCCCATTACTATTGGAAATCTGTGGGAAATCTCAAACGTGCAGACCTAAGAGTATTTCTGATCTAGAAGAGTTCTGCAAGGAAGAGAGGAAAAAAATTCCAAAAGCAAGACAGAAAGAGTCTTACCTAATTACAGGAAACCTGTTAATGGAAGGTGTTATAACTGTCAAAAATGGTATTATGAAGTCCCGAATGGAAAAGTGTTCAAATTTCTGCATCTGCTATATTTACTGTTTTCTTATTTTAATTTGCAAAAGTTTTAAGTATACATACAAATTTTCAAAGCTGCCATATTTGTCTGTATTATAAACAGAGTTTGTTAGTGTAGCATTACCTCCTTGGAGGCCGTCAAAGTCCAGGCCCTCCCAACCCCACTCCCCTCCGTTGCGCTCAGCAGCTGTGCTCTCAAGATGATAATAAAATGTCTTTTCCAGCGGGAGCTCACGCAAAGTGAGGAGGTGGCAAATTCTCATTGTCAAAGAGGGGGGACTTTCAGGAACAAAGATAACCAGCCCCTAGCCCCCATAGCCAATGCGTGGTGGTGTTTAACAGCCCCCGGCAGTCGTAGCAGCAATAGTCAATGATTTTACAGCAACCATTTGGAAACAAGGGGGTGGGGGAAAACCCCGGTTCCAAGCAGCACTGGGAACACGAACGAAGGTGGTCAGCGTTCTGCATTAACAGCTTGCCCTGCGAGGGCAATTCCCCACAATGTCTACAACTTGCGCAAGTAACAGTAATCAAAGCACGGGTGGCCACTAGTCTCCAAAGCAGTAGCGACCAGCCTCTCCTTCTCTTCTGTTGTCGCTTGTGGTCCCAGGTCTTGTTGGTGTCAAAAACCTCTCCCCCCTTTCCTTTATTGTTAAAATCTGAATTTAGCAACACCAGCAACTCTCTCTCTCTCTCTCTCTCTCTCTCTCTCTTCCCTCCGCTCAGGATATCACCCCCCTGCGAAAGAAAGCAATAAAATTCCACCTTCTCACTCTCTCTCACTCTCTCCTTCCCTCTCCTTCAAAGAGAGGGATCAACTAAAACCTCATATCCCTCTGCAACTTCACCTGGTCTCTTCCCAACAATAGCAACCACACTGACCACCTTTTTTTCCTCCTTTTCCTTCCTTCCGCCCAATCCACGCCCGCTGCGCCAAAAACTGGCGGCAGCTGTCTGAGCTTCCCTCTCCTCGGGCAGGCTCCTGCAAAGCCTTTCAGCCAGCCCCGCTACATTAGTATTCATTGAAACATATAATCTAAATGGAGGTGCCAAACTTTTGCATGCAACTCTTACCTTTAAATATTACAGGAGAGCTTAATGTAAATGCTCAAATTTCTATATTTTATAACAGGGCACTATTTTATGACCCTAATCCAGGCAATGGTATGATTTATCTATTATATTGGTTCCTATTTCCTGATATGACAAGATATTTTCTTACTATAGTCAGTATTGCAACTATAATAATATTGTGACTGCAATACATTGGAAAAAAAGAGTAGGACAAAATGTGAAAAATAATGCAGCAGCTCACACAATTTTTGATCCAACATCCTAGTTAATTCAGTCTCCATCACACAAACACAATGTATTTACAGTTTGAACAAGATTTATAGTTTAATTTTGCATTAGTCAAGAAACTTTACTATTTCTGAGATCTTCAAATGGAAGCTTTTCTATTGTGGTAGAAAACCCTTCATCTTTGAGGATTCCTATAGGAAAACACTTAAGATACTCTTTATTCTTTGCCTCTATGTGAAGAAAAAGAAAGCTTCACCAAACAACGACAAAGGATACAGATGCTATCACCACTACGCAACAGATATATTGTCACTTCTGCCAGCTATCTTACACAGCTAGAAACACCTAACCATCAGAAAGCTTTCTCTCTTGCCCAGTGTCATGCTCTCCCCTCTATAGTATTTGATGGTAAATATAAAAAAATGTACCATTGGCTGAAAGGCTTTGTCCCTGTAATAACATGCTCTTTCTGTGGAGACATCGGAACCGGATTCCTACTCCCTCTGACTAGTAGATAACCTGGTCACCCAAATTCGGATTATATCCAGATGTTGCTCAGAGATGAAGTACCCCTTGGTACAATGTTTATAGCCAGGTTTTGTGCAAATCCATCAAACCCTGATGGACCAGCATCCCATAATACATTCCCTATAACTATAATTTATTTAAATTTTACATATTATTACTTTGTTGATATTAATAGTTTTAAATACTTCTACTTTGCTGTAATTTTTAGATGCCATAATAATTAATGCAATTTTAGTGTTTACAGTATATTATGATCTAATGTGGGCTATATCCTGGATTTTATTCATTAGATGCTAGTTAGTTCATTCTATAAATGTATTTTAATCTATCTTAAATTTCATTTATTTATTACTTGTATTCGTCTTTGTGATAAGCTCAAACAAACAAATACCAAACAATATCTTCCAAAGGATTTCTACCATATTTATTTAACATAAGGCAAAGTCCTTGGGATGTGGACAGTGGTGGGATTCAGCCAGTTCACACCACTTCGGCAGAACCGGTAGCTAATTTTTGGTTGCCCAGGCCCTGAATGGACTTCCGGAAGTGGCATTCACACAGAGGACCTGTTGTTCACATATCTGAATCCCACACTGGATGTGGACACATGTATACTTCGCCATGGCTGTGTCTTTTCTTTAGAAACATAACATAGCAAAAAAGAAATGGCCAGATGAGGAGGATAGGCACTTCAGCTAGATAGAGTTCTGCTCTGCAAGCTATAAATTTATTTGTGGGTTTAGTTTTACCAAAATGAATGAGTATTGCTTATGTAGATGGATTTAAAATGGGGGTTTTAGTCTCCAAAGATAAGATTCAGTTTTGTTTCATTTGTTCACAGCCTTAAATGAAGAAAACATTTGATTTGGTGTATTAGAGCCCATTACCTCTGTCCCTTTTTATAAAGTTGATTTGCAGACTGATTTCTCCCCCTCCCCCCCATGAAGTTTTGTGAATAAAATTGTGCTGCAAGATGTCGTGACTAACATGCCATGAAGCTTTTATTCAAACAGCAGATGAAGTTGGTTCGATTTAGAAAGGAGTAGGAGTTGGAACATTCCACGGAAGCTGAGAGAGCAAGTCTGGCTAAAATAAATACCAACGAGGGAAGGCCAAGGCCCAGCAGCTCTTGGATTTCAGTGCCAAAGACTGAGGGTGCTATTATTCAGAGTGTATCAGTTAAGATATAACATTAGACAAGAACTCTATAGCATTTATGACTGGTGTGTGACATGTGATTGCAGAGCACTAAGAGATATCCTGAAAGTGCTGAAGTAGAAAATAGTTATTTATTGCTCCTTGCAGTTATTTTTATTGATCTGATGCCAGACATTATGCTGCAGCAGAACACAACTAAGGGTAGCAGATGTATTCAGTGCTAAGAAGAAAAAGGGGCAAAAGAAAGAAAGGAATACAATTCCTGAGGTGTGGATAGAATAGCTGTATAGGGGCTTCTTTGGTTTCTTTGGATTGCTCCAATATTGCTTCCTACTAGATTTCAACATGACATCCCATCCTCCTGTAGCCTAGTATTTGTTATTTGGTTTATTGGATTCATATGTGATCACAGGTTCTGAAGTGCTAGATAGAGATCCTGAAGGAATTAATTGCAGTTCCTAGTTCAGTAACCTTGCTTAGAAATTCAAGGAAAATTGATGAAATCTATATTTATCATTTATGTAACATGTGCAGCAGAAAGCTTATGGGTGGTTAGACAATATGAAATTGCTTTTATCTAGAATCTAGATAAGGTGAAGCTAATATAATTTAAAAAACCTCAAAGGCTCATGTATGGACATCTCAGAATATATTAAGTTTGGCTACAATCACTCTGCTACTTGGAGATATAACTTGGAGGTTGGAATACAGTACGAATTCATTTGCTGGTTGTGATGACTTCAGCAATATAATTAATATGATTCTCAATCAGTTGGTGTATGTTAAAGTTGCACATATTCTTCTTGATTGTATCTCAAGTATCCGAGTTGGACCATAAGAAAGGCTGAGTGCCAAAGAATTGAGGCTTTTGAACTATGGTGCTGGAGAAGACTCCTGTGAGTCCCCTGGACTGCAAGGTGATCAAACGGGTCAGTCCTAGAGGAGATCAACCCTGACTGCTCTTTAAAAGGCCAGATCCTGAAGTTGAAACTCAAGTACTTTGGCCATCTAATGAGAAGGAAGGACTCACTGGAGAAGAGCCTAACGCTGGGAAAGATCGAGGGCAATAGAAGAAGAGGACAAAAGATAATGAAATGGCTGGATGGAGTCACTGAAGCAGTAGGCGTGAGCTTAAATTGACTCCAGAAGATGGTAGAGGACAGGAAGGCCTGGAGGAGCGTTGTCCATGGGGTTGCAATGGGTTGGACACAACTTCGCAACTAACAAATAACAACAAGAAGTATCCGAAATCTAGTAAAGTAACATTAATCATGGATTTTAATGCAGAAGCAAAGAAAGAAACTTTTTAGCAATATGGCAAAACTTTGTGGAGGTAGTCCTGGACCACAATTGGGAGCACAACCTCTGACGCTAAGTGATGCAATCATTTATTGAGTCACACCCAATTTTAGGGCCTCTTTTGCTATGGTCATTACATGAAACACCATAGTTGTTAAGCAAATCACATGGTCATTAAGTGAATCCGGCTTTTCCCACTGACTTTGCTTGTTGGAAGCCCCTTGGAAAGGTCAAATGGAGATCATCTGACTACGGGGACACTGCAATGATCATAAGTGACAGAACAGTCACCAGTCACTTTTTTTCAGCACTGTTGTTTTAGAAATCAAATTTGGGGAATCAGTAGCCTTTCAACTCAAGTACAACTCCAAAAGTTTACTTAATGGTGAGACATGTTGGGGGCTGAAATTCAACATTATCTGGAGGACTGCAAGTTCTTTTCTCCACATTTTTGAACAACTTGGTTGGTATAAAATCAATCAGCTTCTTTTTGTTTAATATTTCATCTACTAAGGAAATTGTGTATTTTGCCTGAGGTAGAAAATTTCAAGTAAAGTTAGATTTTCGAGCAAGTGAAGTGGTAGAAGCAGAAATCAGTACTTGTTTGTGTGTGTTTCTTCAAACCACATTTTTAAGGGAAAGTCTTGGGTAGAAATTGAAACCATTACAGTGATGGCAACATTTTGCCTTAATGCACAACTCCATGGATTTAATATCACAGATAAATACCACTTTCTTTTTTGACATTTGTTTTGCTTCAAAAATAATAAACTCTAGATAACATTATTTTATCACAGTTATTTAATTGACTCAATTAAATAAACCATGTATTAGTGTAATGTGTGAATTAATAATATATGTATAATAGTGGGAAATCGATGGGACAATCTCTACAGTCTTCAGATGCATTGGATTACACTGGTAGTCCTTGACTTACAACCATTCATATAGTGACTGAAGTTACAACAGTGTTGAAGAAAGTGACTTATGGTAGTTTTTCACATGACTGTTGCAGCATGTGATCAAAATTCGGATGTTTGGCAACTGGCATGTATTTATGAAAGTTGCAGTGTTCTGGACTCGTGTGATCACCATTTGCAAACTTCTGACAAGCAAAGTCAATGAGGATTCACTTAACACCCATGTTATTGACTTAACAACAGCAGTGATTTACTTAAAAACTGTCAAGAAACATCATAGAATGAATCAAAACTCACCTAATAACTGTCTTGCTTAGCAACAGAAATTTTGGACTCAGTTTTGGCCATACGTTAAGGTCTACCTGTAATTACAAAGCCACAATAACCAGGATGCTTGGTTTTTAGTTCTTTCCATTTGCAGGGCTCCAGATTTGGAAAAACTCTTTTAAACTATATTAGCTTTCTGGCTGGCAAGAGTATGTATATATACATACATGTGAAAGAGAAATTGCTGAACTTTTTCCTAAGGCTGGCTTTTATTTTTGACCATGCGGGTCCTGACTGCTAATTCTTTTCATTCTAGCCATGATTTTGCTAGTGATCTACAGTATTATCTAACAATTGTGCCAAATCATAAGGTTCATAGCGTCACAATGCTTCTAAGATCTTCTGTCTAAATTTCTTTTCTACATCTAAGATGGAAAGGTTCTTAGGCAGTTACTGTTTTTTTAAAAAATAAAGAGCTAACATTGTGAGATTTCTCACTCAAAAAAATTGTGATAATCTGTCACACCAGAGAATCTGCACCCACCTGTTCATGCACATATATACATACATGGAGGAAATCCTTCAATACTCTCTTTTTTGGTGAAGTAATACATGTTTGCAGGATGTACTACAAGCTCTTTTTCCCTGAAGAACTTTTTAGCTTTTATTACAAGCCTGCCTCTTGTTGCTTTTTTAACATTTGGGTTTTCACAAAACCAGTCAGTCAGACTTCACTTGTGAAACTTAGGTCTCTCTCTCTCTCTCTCTCTCTCTCTCTCTCTCTCTCTCTCTCTCTCTCTCTCTCTTTCTCTCTCCCTCTCCCTCTCTCTCTCTCCCCCCCTTTTTATTACACCCACATAATTACAACAGCATAAAGAGTGGGCTGATGAAGCAGCAGTACTTTCAAAAACCACATATTCTGATCTCCAAGCAATCTTTTCCACCTACTTCTTCCCCCATCAGCAGGGGTGTCAGCTGTGTTGCTTCTAACATACTCTGAGTCATCTTCTCAAGCAGTTTGTAAATACTTAAATGCACCAATCAATGTCAAAGCAAAGTACCTAGTTACAGTACAGTGGAGGGTCCTCAACTTGTATTCAAACTGATAGAACTTTTCTTGGAGATTACAGCAGACAATTGACAGCTGTTTTTTGCCATATTGCTGAAAAGTTTCAAATAGCCTTTGCAATTATTCTTTTAAGAAGCAACTCCATCTAACTTAATCAGAAGGAGCCAGTGGTGGGATTCAGCAGGTTCGCACCACTTTGGCAGAACCGGTAGCTATTTTTTTGTTGCCCACGCCCAGAACGGACTTCCTGAAGCGGCATCCACACACAGAACCAGTTGTTCACATATTTGAATCCCACCATTGGAAGGAACTCTTGGAAATACTTTTCTGGTTGATATTTGCTGCAGCCTTATGGAAGAATGGTGATGATGCTTACTGTATATAGAAATACTGCCTTGTAATGTAATACAACGATAATACAGAAAACAGGTTATAAATTGTGTCCTTGCTTGGATATTGTGTGTGACGACTTTCTGCATGGAGCTTCTAAGCCAGGTAGGATCATCTCAAGTATCTGCTATGGTTTGAAATCCAGAATCCACAGATGGCAATATATTTTTCAGGAGCTACTAAAATATCATAAAAGTGTGTAAAAGCTTTCAGGTTCTCTGGAGTTCAACAAATTTGGCTGTACAGTAAACAGAGACTGTGGAGAAAAAATATTAAAGAACCACATCTAAAAAATAGAGTAGAACTTGTGCCCATAAGGCCTGCAGTTTAGACTCTGCCTGAAGTTCAGGAGTATATTGGAATTAGTCTGTAGTAAGTGTTGCAAGTATCAGATTATGTCTAATAATCAGGGACAAAGAACAAAAGGTTAGCATGCATACATATATAGACTATATTGTCTGTCTTCCCTGCCCAACATACATTTTTCTTTGCTTTTTGTAAATACTGTATTCATAGATCTTTCAGGCTGATTGTGTCATAGCAAGACACATACTTGAGTATTCAAGAGGCATATGTATATATGTGTTTACTTTCCTCTTATTTATACATCCAACAATGCTTTCACATCATGTGCTAGTATGATTGCTGGGTTAGACATCCATACTTATATTACATCTAATTTGTAATACAGTATAGAAACTATATTGATCAGTCAATTGACCATATCAAGGAGACTTGTAATATGACAACCTTACAGAAAACCAATTGACTTAAATGGATCAATGTGGTTCCTACCTGGGCACCAATATAGGTATGCATTTACACGCAAATACAGGAATTAACAACTGTAGTTGAGCAAGCTGCAATAACCAGTCACTGCTCCTGGACAGTACACTTCAAATTAGACAGGGCCTATTCTGTTATTGGCTCACACTAGAAGTCATGGCAGAGTTTTAGGAATCAGAGGAAACTAACACAGATATGAGTTTCAGTGTTGAAGCATTTACAATTTCTGAAGGCAGCTTGTTCCACTGATTATTAAATGATTTAATGTAAATAGGTTACTACATGGATTATTTTGTTATTACTCAGTTTTATATTCCTTAACTTTAAACACCCAAGCACTTTCTTGTTTAAACTGACTTTCAGTGTCCCATCCAGTGTAACCAAATTAGAACCTAATCAAAGAGAGGAGCAACCTAGAACCAAGGAGAAATTTCCAGACAGTTAGAACAATTAATCAGTGGAACAAGCTGCCTCCAGAAGTTGTGAATGCTCCAACACTGCAAGTTTTTAAGAAAAGACTGGACAGCCATTTGTCTGAAATGGTATAGGGTTTCCTGCCTTAGCAGGGGGTTGGACTAGAAGACCTCCAAGGTCCCTTCCAACTATATTATTATTAATTAATAATCTATTATCTATTATCTAAATTACTGATTTTCAGTTTCCATAATTCCAAAATTGGGTGAAAAAATACTTTTCAAAAAACTTGGTGTGAATTATCAGCTCTTCTAACCTTGATCTGAGCTACAGTTTTACTTAACAGCTGCAGCTATGCAGGCTTTATCCTCCCCTATCTTTAATCAATTGCTTCCTCAATATTACAAATGATTCTGAAAAGAACAGCCCATGATCACAATGATCACAGCCAGTAAGATTTTGCAGTGTGAAAATGTGGCATGCTCAGGTCAAGCCAGAATAACTGCAAATCATTCCTTCTTGACTAATTATATGGCCTCTTGCATCCAAGAACTGGGAATGGGATGACATCACAATTTTTATAACTTGGCTACATGATTATGCCATTTAAGATAAGACAACTGTATTGAAAGAAAATATAAACTGAGTGCTGAAAATTGTGGGGAAAACCAAGTGTCTTTCAGCAATGCTGCCGATGTTTAGGAAAGGCAGTACAGATGCCACACATTTTTCCCACATGGCAGTGGACACATGGGCTGCCTTCCCTTCTACCTGAAGCTTATCTTTCAATGAAAAAATGTCCTGCATGAAATGACCTTGTCCAACTAGCAGTTTCATTTCCTCTGTTGTGCAATGCAAAAGTCACTGAAGCTGAAATGAATGAGAAGTTGATGAATGCATATTTAGATAAACATTAGGGCTTCTTGCACATGAAAATGAAAGTCCTTTTAATTCTGCATAGCTATTGCAGGAAGACAGGATTCCTGTTTGCTTAAGAGATGCTACCCATGGAGTCAGGGATAAATCATTCTGAATCAAGGCAGTGAGTTGCACCCTGAAGCTGTCCCTTGTTCATCTCCTAAGGGCTCTTGAGAAATATTTTGGCCCTCTATTCAACCCCCCTGGGCAGCAAAATAGTGAATGAGAGTAATTGTGAAGATGAAAAGCTTTCTAACTCACTCCTTTATTTACTTTTTTCTATTATTTCTCTCCACTCCCAGGTAAAGGAATGAAGTTGGCCTGAAAGATAGACTTGCAGGGGTGTGGCAATAAAGTTAACATGAAACATTGCTTAATAGTTAGTCACTTTTTAATAAATTCTGGAGGAGGTTATGAATCATTTGTTAAAAAAAACCTTCTAAACGTTAAATTCTTAATTTGGTATGCATATATTCTGTTTGTACATTAGGGGATTAATAGAACCCCTAGACATGCCTCTAGCATATATTTTATATTCACTTTGCCATGTTTGTGGATTACAAGAGAGAAAGAAATGTACATTTCTATTAAAACAAAAATAGATGCATAATTCCTTTCAGATCCTAAAAGATTTGGCACAAAGCTTCATCTCTTCCAGAAAAGGTATTTTTCTTAGCAGGCACTACAAGGAGTCAATTCATTTTTTCCAGATGATCTAGCATTATCTATGCATAAGATATCAATAAATTTTGGTAAATCCCAAACTTGAACAAAACTGTATAAAGAAAGAAAAATCCAGAAGTTGTGGAATATTGGATAAATGCTGTGGGGATGCAATGGAAAACCAGGCATATAAATATAGATTGAATTCTCTCTAGAGAGAGTAAACGTATCTGGCTGACTGATACAACAAGAATATTTTTTACTATAAGGTATAATGGAACCATATACAAAACTATAGTCTCATTCATTTCAGGGTTTTTAAAAAGACAAACAGAACTTCATAAGAACTTATTCTTGTAATGATTATGTTCCGTGGCATTCAGAACCTTGTTTAGAGTGGAAAGACATTCTCCCAACTGATGGCAGAAACTAGCTAATTTTGGATGACCTTAAAAAAAGCAAACCAGGATAAACAAGGCTAATACTGTATATGGATAGGAGATAACCAGGAAATCTTAACACTCTGGATTAAACTGGGAAGATAAAAAACAGACAAACCAGAAGAAGGTGATGGCAATCTCCTTCTTTACTGTTGTCAGAAAAAGAATATGGACAGTTTGTGTTGACACCAAGATATTTTATCAGGAAAAAAGGAAGGAAGGAAAGAAGGAAGGAAGGGAGAAGGGAAGAGACAAAACGAAACCAACAAAGCATATCCATTTTATTTGGAGGGACATTAACAATGAACAGAAAAAAGGGAAAAACATCCACATGAGAAAGGATGAATAAGACACCACAATCTTATACTACATTATTATACTCCAGCATTGTTGAAGGTCCAAATCCAATGGCACCCATTTTTCAGAATCTCATTACTTACTCACCACAAGGGGCCAGTAGTGTGTTGATAGAGAGTTTTGGATTTACTCTGTATTTTCTCTTATCTCTCTGCCTATTCTTGTCTAAGAGATTGCTAATCTGAGGTCACTTTCTTTTGCCTTTCTTCCTAGATACACGTACATAAAACACCTATTGGTCTCTCCTTCGGATGGGATATAGCTAGCTAGCTGCTGGGAACTGTCTTTCCCTCTAATGTGTTTCCTGTAAATAAATCTGTTTTCTATTATAATGACAAAATTTCCTTCTCTGAACATTGCTCAGATTGGATATTTACTCTCAGGACACATACGATATATTAATCTCCAACAATTACCAGATTACAGGGCATTTCTTAAAGAAATTGCAATCTTTCTATTATATAATTCCTTTGCTGTGAATAAAATGTGTGGGCAAGTAGAGTCTATTTTATTAATTGCTATTTTGATTTGTCTCTTCCCACTGCTGTTACACCCCTTAAGAGCCGTCCGTGCCTATTAGAGTTGTCTGTGTGATGGGCAGAGTAAATGCAAGGAGGAGAGCTTGGAGGTGGATATATGACTGAATCATACCGGGGTGTGCATAATTAAAGAATTATTTGGGAGATGTACTTCAGACTACGCATGTGCATACCATCTGTGCTATTCGTTACAGCAGCTCATTTTTTTTCAGGCTCCCATGAGGCTAAAATGATGCTGCTGCTTTAAGGATGCAGACCTTTTAAGGTTAATGCCCCTTTTAAAGCAGACATAATTTTCTTCAGGTTCATGTGAAGGTATGAAAAATAAGGTCTGTTTTAATGAAAAACAGAGAGGTGACTTACTTGCATAAAGTCCATCACACTTCTGAATGATTTTAGGGCATGTACAACATGTGCAGTAGAGTGCCAACATCATATTGTTACAATATAATTTATTTGGGTTATTGTTTGTACCCAATGATACCATGATTTTTTAATTGTGATTTTTGAAGCATGTTTCATAATGTACATACTCAGCTAATTATGTCTCAATCAGTAAACACTGACTGTAATTTGAGATCTGTGGATGTGGGTTATATGTGCTTGTTGATGTTGAAGATTTTTTTATTTGTATGTATGAGAAATAGAAAAGCATGTTTTCATTAAAACAAGTCTTTAAAGAACTCGATCCATATAGTTCCCCAATTCCTCCATGACTGACTTCTTATGAGACTCAGAAAGCTAAATAGTATTAAATCAAGTAGTATAAATATTTACATTCTGTTTATATTTTATACTTTTTTATGCCTTAAGCTTCCCTGGTGCTGAAGAATCAAACCTATATATGCATATTTGGGATTGTTTTACATTTGCAAAAATACAAATAAATGATAGCAAATGAATACCTTGCTATATTTTAGTTTCCTTTATGATTGTATCAAAATTATTGAAATATAGTTTAGACAACAAACATTCCACTATAGTCAGAATATGCTGTCATTATAATCACTTCTTGCTATAATACCAATGATATGTGATGATAGAAAATTAAATGACAAATCACAATATTTACCTTCACATGGCACAGTGACAAATGGAGAAATGGCTTTAAATAATGGTGTTTTCAAATAAAATGTGGTGTGGAGCAAAAATACTTTGGTACAGCAACTTTGTAGCCAACCTACCTTGCAACCATTTGTGAAGATTAAAAGATCTCCATATAAATTTACTTAATCTCTTGGAGAAAAGGGAGAATATAAAATGAAAATGAATGAATAAATAAATAAATAATAAACCTATAAGTATTAATTCAAAGCATTCACTGTAAACACAATTGTCCATTAAACATTAATTATTATGAGCTGCCTGGTGGCATACAAATTTGATAAAGAAATAATTAAAAATCTTACCGGGTGAACTTGTGAGGACATTTCACCATTTTAAACATTCCTCTGTCTATTAGCTTCTTTTTTTTATTCAGTTCTGTTTTATAGTTTTTAATGTTTTTAATAATTATTTGTAATGGTTTTAGGCAACAATTGTTTGATATTTATTTCTTCATTGGCTTGTGGTACATGGTCCAGAGACACTTTCCTCGAGATGGCAGCCATATAATTTTAATAACTAACTAACTAACTAACTAACTAACTAACTAACTAACTAACTAACTAACTTGGTAATAAAGACAACAGTAAAGAAAATATTGCAGCAGTTTATCAATTAAATCTTCAATAAAACTTTTGGGAAAATAAATGCATCTTTTCTGGGTGCCAAAAATACAATTAAGATGGAGGCAGACATGCCTCATTGAGGAAAGTTCTTCATGGAGAGGCAAGATGGGATTGTCTCTGAAGATGCCAGTGCCTGAGTTCCCCTAACTCATTGTATCTAACAGAAGAGAACACCTGGGACAGATTTTCCAAAGATTAGCTCAAGATACAGATAGAAACATACAGGAAAAGGCACTGCTTCAAATACTGTGATCTCAACTTGGAAGGATTAATATCTTAAGAACTGGGACTCAGCAAGGAGCAGGTGATCAGTCAGTTTCATTCACTATTCTTGTTGCACTATTTTGCGGTACTTGAAATTTCTGGAGCCATCTTCATAAGCAACCTCAGATATGATATATCACAGGCACGGATTCTACAATGAGGCTAATCCTATCTAACAGGGCCGTAGTTGGCATCACCCTTTGCCGGTGAAAAGTGTTTTAGGCTTTGTCCCCCCCAATGTTAAAATTGGATTTGGAAGCACCCTAAACTTCATACCTGCTCATGGAGAGTATACTCTCACCCCTTAGACAGAGTATCCATTTACAGCACCCAAACTGTTTGGATCAAACTTCAGCTGTTTGGTGTTGATATAATTTGTCACTGTGGCCATGCACAGATACAGCAAATCCCCTGCTTCATCTGGATCCTATGTCCAATTCTCAGGAGAAATCCATCTGATTTCCATTTAACAAGCAGCTTAATTCATACCATTCCTGGACTTCTCACAGACTAAAATAAATTTCTTGTTTCATATCAAAGATCAACTAAAGGAGTGATTGACCTGGTAGACAGTAGAAATGTGGGTGAAAATCCTTTGGATTCAAGACAGATATAAGTTGCTTGAAATGATGAGATGATCAGAAATTGTACGAAAATGGAAAAGAATGGTAAGCGTTATGGTAAATGTTTTTATTGTGAAGGGGAAAAAACACTCTTTTGTTTTTTGTCTGCAACATGGTAGGCTTGATAATGGTTTCTTTTTGAACTTGTTCAGATAGAGTCAAGAATTCTTTCTCCTGAATTCTTGTTTATCTGAACTTGCTTTATTGCCTTCAGGTGAGATGTGTTCCCAAGGGACTGAATGGACTCTGTCCTGTAGGAGAAAATGCTTAGAAGCTATTATGTCAACTGGCCTGGTCATTTCTGTATTCCAAAGACAGTCAAATCTTGGATAGGAGCACCAATCATTTCTCAGGAAAAAAGGGCTTTCTAGAATCTGATGCAATCCATCAGCATCTTGGTAGACTGTCCTAATCGGTTTTTCTCCCATGCTGACAGAGATCATCACTTTAAGACAGTGTTTTTCAAACTTGGCAACTTTAAGATGTGTGGACTTCTATGCTCCAGAATTCCCAATCCAATATGCTTGCTAGTGAATTCTGGGAGTTGGTCCACATACTTTAAAGTTGTCAAGACTGAGAAACAGTGCTCTAAGTTAATAGCTACAGAAAGTGGTCTGACCATGCCAAGGAAAGAGATGGAAAAACCTCCCACTAGCAGACTGTCAGGACACCTGGATCTATTGTGCAACCTATATACTACATCTGATGGGTTTATTACAGATGATCATAGTAGCCATATCTGAGATGTTATTTTTTAATGTAAGACTCCAAATCAGTTTGAAACATTCCTGTGTAATTATTATATTTTGTTCATGACCAAATATTATCAAATGAATGCAAGGCAATATAAAAATACACCTTTAAGAGTATGGAAACCACATGATTTTATTATTACAGGGCCTCAAAGCTATTCTTGTTCTTAAGTATACATAACGTGAAAGGTTTCAAACTGCTGGGGAGGGTGGTCCCTGGATTAAACAAAAGATACTCATTTTAAAATCCTAGTGAGTTCCATTGTAGTATTATTTGGCACTATGGCAAATATGTTACAATATATATATGTTTTCTGAGGTTTTCGCGGGTATTTGTATGTAGGTCTTTGGTTGTTCGGGTTTTCTCCCGCGTAAAATTGGAAGTGTCTTGGCGACGTTTCGACGAAGTCCCATTCGTCATCTTCAGGCTGGTGTTTTCAGCTTCGTGCTTTGAGCAGCAATGTGTGGTCTTAGCTGTTTCTTCCTTTTAACTGCCAGTGGGGGTATGAACTGATTGGGTGGGAGCTTGGCTGTGTTCTGATTGGGTGGAGGTGTGTTCTGAATGGTTAGGGGCTTGGCTGTGCTCTGATTGGCTGGGGGAGTGTTCTGTTTGGTTGTGCTCAGGTTAGTCTGAGTTGCAGAGGGGTTTAGATTTTGGGCTGCCTTGCTATTTTTTGGCTTCGCGTTCGTGGTCGTGCTTCCTCTTCATGGAGGGTGTCAGTTTGCTTCATGTATGGATTGGAGGGGTTTAAAGTGGCTAATGATGCAGCTGTGGTCTGGCTTCTGGTTTGTGGTCGTGCCTCGTCATCGGTGTGGCTTTGGGTTTGTTTTTTGCGTGGATGTGTGGTGGTGACCTCCTGTGTGGTTTTTGTGAGTGTGGGTCTGGTATCATTTTTTGTGTTAGGGAGTCGTTTGTCAATAAGGGCGGGTTTCCAAATGGCTGGTAGGCGGGAGGTATCATCTCGCTTGTTCATGCTGTGTGGGCGTTTTTCTATCTCGATGGCTTCTCTGATTATTCTGTTATTAAAATGTTCACTTTTGGCAATGGTTCTGGTATTTTTAAAGTCAATTTCATGTCCTGTGGCTTTAAGGTGTTGGACCAGGGAAGATGTTGGTTCCTCTTTTTTGACTGAGTTCTTATGTTCTTCAATGCGTGCACTTATTCTTCTGTTGGTTTGTCCGATGTATATGGTGGGACAAGTGGTGCATGGGATTTCGTATACTCCTTGATTTTCTAATTCAATTTTATCTTTGGGGTTTCTAAGGATGGTGGATATTTTTCTGTTTGTGCAGAATGCTGTTTTGATGTTGTGTTTATGGAGGATCTTACTGATTTTGTCTGTGGTGCCTTTTATGTATGGGAGGAGGGTTTTGCCGTTTTCTTGTTCTCTGTCTTGGATTTTAGTGGGGGTTTCTTTTTGGATTAGTTTTGTAATCTTATTTCTTTGGAATCCATTGGATGTTAGTACATTGGTGAGAGTGTGTAGTTCGGTTTTTAGGTGTTGTTCGTCAGCTAAGCGTTTTGTTCTAGAAATGAGTGTCTTGGCTACGGAGTTGATCTGTGCTGGGTGGTGGTGTGAGAGAGCGTTCAGATAGCCATTTGTGTGTGTTTTCTTCTGGTAGAACAGAATTGGCCCTAATCAGAAATGAACTTCACACAAAAAGATTCCTCCTAGACCGAATTAACAAAGATCTCCTCACACTTCACCTCAAACTCAGCAACAAGATCCACCCCGCACTTTGGGACAAATCCAAACAACTCGCCATCTGGAGAGTCGAAACACAGACTATCCTCAAGACAGACACACACACCAACAAACTCCGAAGACTACAAGAACGCCTGAAACAAACCCCTCCTCCCTCACAGCCACACATGAAACAAACAGTGCATAATATCTCAGATAGGATCCTCACCAAAGCCGAAACCAATGTCCTTTCCAAAGGATTCAACTTTGCAGTCGCTCCCAAACACAGCCCCACTGAAACCATTATATGTGGAGTTGAAACCAGCCTGACCAAAATCAACCCCGACGACGCTAACAGAATCAGACTCGAAATCACCAACATCCTCTGCACCAGCAAGCCATCCAAAAGCAAACCCAAAGCCACACTGATGATGAGGCATGACCACAAACCAGAAGCCAGACCACAGCTGCATCATTAGCCACTTTAAACCCCTCCAATCCATACATGAAGCAAACTGATACCCTCCATGAAGATGAGGCACGACCACGAACACAAAGCCAAAAAATAGCAAGGCAGCCCACCATCTTAAATCCCCCTGCAACTCAGACTAACCTGAGCACAACAAAGCCCCCACCCAAACAGAACACTCCCCCAGCCATTCAGAGCACAGCCAACCCCCCCAGCCAATCAGAGCACAGCCAAGCCCCCAGCCAATCAGAGCACAGCCAAGCCCCTAACCAATCAGAACGCACCTCCACCCAATCAGAACACAGCCAAGCTCCCACCCAATCAGTTCATACCCCCACTGGCAGTTAAAAGGAAGAAACAGCTAGGACCACACATTGCTCCTCGAAGCACGAAGCTGAAAAACAGCAGCCTGAAGATGATGAATGTGACTTCGTCGAAACGTCACCAAGACACTTCCAATTTTACGTGGGAGAAAACCCGAACAGCCAAAGGCCTACATACAAACACCCGCGAAAACCTCAGAATATATATATATATGTATGTATGTATGTATGTATGTATGTATGTATGTATGTATGTATGTATTGTACATATTGTCTGACTTGACCCCTATACACATAGCTTGCCGTCTCTGAAATGTCAGAATCATCCCCACCAGCCAGTGGCATATGGGAGACTCAGTGTGTATTTTGCCTGACACAGCATGCTGACAATTTTGATCAACTTCATGTGTTAGCTTTATGTATAGTGCAACATCCATACGATCACAGTTTTATAGGGGTATTCAGATCCATCTCTTTGATTGATCCAAACTTTATGGGCAATATAGACAGATACATGTTGCTTTGTTTTTCCATCAATAATTTTAATGTTCTTAACCTTATGAAATAAACCTATACTTCCTTTTTAAAGATTGGTTGTCACTTGGAAAAAAATGTGTCCATGGAAACCTTACTTGCTTTGTAGCTCCAATGTATTTCGTTGCTATGCGTTCACTCTCCCCCTTCCTTCTCTCATATCAGATTTGTTGGGGATATTTATTTCTTTGAAATGAAACAATAACTCATCCAGAGATATTTTGAATGCATTCATAAGCAAGGCATATAAAGAGAACTTAGAACATAATACAAATGGCCAATAGCCATTGGCACGGCATTGCATCAAAGACTGTAAAATAGGTTTATTCTCTGATTCAGTTCCTAAAAGTTTGTACAGACTCTTATTTTCTAAACCTTCCCCAAAACCCTTGGACCTCCAAACAAATAATTTAATGTGAATAAATTAATTTAATTGCTAGTGAAGCTTTTTGTCATCTTAAGCTATTTCTATTTAAACTAATCAAGGAGAGAAGCAACCTAGGAGGAGAAATTTCCTGACAATAAGAACAATTAAGCAGTGGAACAACTTGCCTCCAGAAATTGTGGATGCTCCAACACTGGAGGTTTTTAAGACGAGATTGGACAACCATTTGTCTGAAATGGTGTACAGTTTCCTGTGTGAGCAGAGGGTTGGACTAGAAGACTCCCAAGGTCCTTTCCAACCCTGCTATTCTGTTATTCTGTTAAGCGTTTGAATAGCAAAGGAAATATAGTGATGTCTTCTCCCAAGATGTCTTGCACTTCAGTTTAATTTTAATTTTGAAAAATAAAATCTGGAGGGTTTTGCTTCCAGATAAAGAAGTATAAGAATGCTCTCTCTCTCTCTCTCCCTCCCTCCCTCCCTCTCTTTCTCTCTCTGTTTCTGTTTTCAACATGGTTATCAACCAACATGCAGCAATCTATCAGTTTTCAAAATTTCTGTATTTATCAGGAAGAAAAAAGACTGCAGAGTAGTGACATCATTCTCCAATTTCTCTGACATAACTATATTAGGAGTAAGTATCCTCATAAATTTGAATTAAAACTTGGCAATGAGAATTAATGTCAGAGTACATTTCAGGATGCTACCAGTAGCCACCAGAAGGCCACTTGTAGCAGGCTGACCCACCATCAGCTTCAAAAATATATGGGTATATCTACCAAAGAAAAATATACAGCATTCCATTAGATACTTGTTTCTTGTTTGACAAATGTAGTGAGTCATTTCACCAATAAATAATTATGCACAAGCCAGCAATAATTTTGAAGCTAAATTCTTCTACAGCAAAGAAGACAATAGATATTGAAGGTAACCAATAACAAAAAATAATCATTTGGAAATGTTCTCAGTAGTACAGAGCACATGCATTAGTATTAAAATTAGTTTAGCTTTCTGTTGAAGGCAGCCCACTCAATTGTCCTTACATATTTTTTTCTTCCCACAGTAGGAGTAATAATGTTTTTGAGATGACACCATGTATTATATCAAGCCCTGTCCTTCATGTTGAACTTAAAGAAGTATTCTCATTGGATTTAGACTTCTTGGTATAGGTGTGATTAGCTTTGCCTCTAGGTTCAGACTGAAATATCACATAGTAATAAAATGATTACCTCATTATTAGATGAAATATAATTCAATTTCTGAAACAAGAATATCTTGCAATCAGAGCAAGCTAAGTTTTTCATCCTTGGAAACAGCCAGAAACTGTAGCAGGCAAAGTGCCTATTTGTTTTTTGTTTCTCTATGCTTAAAAAGCTGTTTTGTTTACTTCAATAGGATTCAGATTAGGGGAAAAAAGCAAAACAGGAAGAAGTGTCCTCATGCTCTTAGGAGTGGCTCTTACTAAGAATGAGAAGTCTGTATTGGAGCTTTAAAATGATAAAGAGATTTATCTTGATTGATATAGTGTGGATGTCTTTAGATCAGCCTTTGTCATTTAGGGATCCATGAGATGTTGCTTGAGGTTCCACGAGAGATCATGACTGGAAAAAAAAAGTGTTGAACGTCATTTATTACTAGAGGTCTCAATGATGGCAGTTTTTACACATCATAATTGAATTGCTGGCCTTCCACTTCTTTGTTGTTGTAAATACAAAATGTGGATTGTATAGATTAGAAGTTAATTGCATTGTTGAAGTTTTCCTATTCTTTTCCAATTTTCCAATATTATTTTAAGGGTTCCTCCAGGATAAAAAGTTTGAGAAAAGTTGAAATAGATCTTCCTCTCTAAACTGATGATTTCCTGGAACTTCCCAGACATACACAAATTTAAGTTTTCAAATTGCCAATAATTCTGTTTTTCTCTCTTATAGGGCCCTATGGAATGAGATTTACTTGGAATATAGTAATTGCTGCTAACATTTCTGGCAAAGTAAAAAAAAATCCTTCATTGTGTTGGACACATTATTTTCTTCTTTCATCAACTGAATGTTTTTATAGAAACACACAGTTGTAACTGAAAATAAAACATAAACGGAAACACCAAAGGGTTGTTAGAACAAGTTGGGATTGATCTCTCTGATTTTCAGTTGGAATGCTTTGGGATATCTAGAAGGAAGCGCATGAGACAAAATAGGAAATGTTCCTTTTCTGTAGAGATCACACACAGGCAAGAGATTAACACAAAGCTTCCTGTATTAAGATGCTATTGCTCATTGGTTGCAAGCCAGTGTCATCTACATTTAAAACTTGTACCTATGTGTTGTTGGCATTTTTAATATTTGATTGTACAAGATAAAAACAGATCCATATAGTATTCCCATGTCTGGAGAAGATCTGAAATCACAATCTATTGCTGTGCTTATGCCCAAGGAGTTCCATGCAGCATGACATGATTTCGTTGTTCAAGGGCAGCTCTCTAGGTTATCACACTAAAAGGAGCCTTTTCCATTTTGAAATCTGTTTTGACGACATAATGGGAACAGATATCATGACTGTGTATTTTTAAAAATTTAACAGCATTTTGAGCGTTATTTGTGAACAAAAATAATAATCAGTTAAACCTTACTTGATCAATTATTCAGCAATTTAGAAGAATATAAATCTACTTTTTAGTCTGCTTTGGAGAATTAAAAACAAAACAAAATAAAAATGAGCATATTATATTGCAGCCCATTCCTTATTGAAGGGTGGAGGAAAAATTATGCTTAACAGATTATTTGTCCCATTTCTCATAAATAACTTTAAAGGTAACAATACATTTTTTGTGCATTTTCTTTGTTTTGTTTTGCAGTAATCTGTAATCAATCTTTGTGTTGGAGCCTACCGCAAAGGGCAGTAAAATAAATGCTACCATAGAACTTCATTTGTAAAATTGCTTTACCTTATATCAAAGAACTGACAAAATCAACATTTTCAATCAGTGTGGGAGGTTCTTTGGTTTCTAATTGCTCCTTACTGTGCTCCTGATTTTGCATACTATTTTCCTGATGAAATTATTGACCCTTAAATTATTGTGTCTTGGATGAAGACAGCTTAACGTTTATCTTTGATAGAAGCATATTTGGATGAGAGTTGTTCCTTATTGATTTCTTCCAAATTTACGTCAGTGTCTTATAACAATGAAGTCTCCCTTGAACTGCCAGCCTAAACCCCAATGACTGCATTGTTATGTACATTATTTATATTTAATTGTTAGATATATATTCCATCTTTTGTTTAGCAGTTCAAGCTGGCATGCATAGTGCTCTCTTCCTAATGACTGGCCAAAATCACCCAGTGAGCTTCTGAGGCTGGGGGGGGTGGTCTGAACCTGAATGCTAGTCCAATTCATAACCACTATACCACATGTATTCTTCTGGGCAAGAATACAGACAGAGTTGGCTATTGTCTTTTCCTGGATTTCCTGCTTAGTTTTCCATCAATGGGATTCTTGGTGGCCTTTCAGGTCCAACCCTGTCTAGCTCTTCTGAAATTCTCCATGATTAATTTTGGCTGCGAAATATTAAATTACCTCTCATGTTTTGTACTACCTTATTAATAAGGTAGTACAAAACATGAGAGGTAATTTAATATTTGGTCTTGTCTTTCTCAGCAAATCTGGTTTGCTCTGCAAGATGAAAATTTCATTTAAACTTAATAGTTAAGGGAGCAAATATTAGGTTACCATAGGAATGCAAGCAGAAATATAATTCATTATAATTCAAGGTAGCATGAATAATACAATGAATAACCCTATTGTCTTCATAGTACTGCTTTAAATCTTTATTGAAAAGCTGTGCATAACCACCTTATTTTTTATCACAGCTTATACCCCTGAAATCCTTGGTTTGCTCATTAATTTCTGATAGTATACCTTGAGATTAGATTTAGAAACAATAAAACAATAAAAAGAGGACAGAACAACTTTACAATGTCTTTCTAGTTTTTAGCCTTTATCCTAGAAATTAGTGAAATAGGCTTCTAAAGAGCAAGTAGTATCTATTCATAAAATCCAATTCTTAGTTCAATCTTCTTAAAATAAAATCATACAGTGATTGCTTTAATTGTTTTTGGTATATCTGGGCTTCTTATACTCTTAAGCTGCTCCTATCCTGTGCTCAAACTGGTTTAAGAATTTCCTGTCCAGACTAAGATGTTTTGGCAACAGCTTGCAAAGTATTCAGACTACTATTGCATTCTTCAGTTGGGGAATTCCCCTATTGCTGCGTCCTCCCATAGTGTTGTTCCAGAGAAGCAATAGCTTTCCTATTGCAGATCTCATTGGTCATATACTGTACATTTTTATATGTATATACACACATGCATGGAGAAAATCTATCTCTGTGGTTGATAAGAGTCAAACATGACTTAATGGCACATAAACCAAACAATAAAACACAGAGACAGAAAATTAAACACATCAAAATGCACATATATTTAGTCTTGGGAACTAGCTTTAAAAATAAATTGTTCTTGCTGTCCTTTTGATCTTTTCTATAGCATTGCTCCTACAATGGGGCAAATGTGGTTAAAACACTTGGCTACGATAAAGAATGTTGCAAGTTGAACTTTCAGTTTTTATTTTATTTCTCAGTTACCTAAGCTAAAAGGGGTGAAACCCTTTCCAACTGAAATAACAGGTAGAATGACTTCTACCATCATGAAGCTCAGGAAAACATGGACAGTGAATGGCTTATGCAACAAAACTGTACAATGAGTATCAAATGAGTATCAAATAAGAGAAGACAAAAAAGGTATATCAATCAAATAAACCATTCAAGAAAATAAAAAAAAGAAAAAAGAGATCAGAGAAATCATAGGAAAATGATTTCCCAATGGAAAACTGCCTAATAATAATATTGGAAGAATTTTACTAGAAGCTGATGAAAGATAGGAAGATCATACTCCAATTGCTTAAAAATGGAATGATACCATCATTTTTAGAGAATTTTTTTTTTCAGGAATCTACTGAAAAGTGAAATATAACAGGCAATAAATTAACTGTCAAAGAAAAAAGCATCAGGTAGTAATAAAATACCCACTGAACTAGTTAAAGCTGCAGGACAATATGCAATTAAAAGGTAAATAGACAATTAAAAGACTAATAACTCTAGGATTATAAATATGTGGATTGAAAAATATGAGAATAAACCAATTATTAACACAGTCTTTGAATATCTATTTAAGTATTATATTTAAAATACAACTAAATGGCCCAGGGATTGGATAAGATTGGCATATGCAAAGAAATGTGCCTGAACCGTTTAGCTAATTCATCACACAAGTAAAGCTTTGCTTAGATCTTTCAAAGAATAATTGGAAAGAGATGCCAATTAACAGGCATGTTTCAGAAAAGGCAATAAGATATGAAATCAGATAGATAATTTAAGAAGAATAATGGAGAAGGCAGAACTATTTAAGACTATTTAGTTTTGCTTTGTTGACTATAGCAAGCATTTAACTCTATACATCAGGGTTGCATATGGAGCATCTTTAACTGAATGGCCTTGCCAGAATGCTTCATTATTCCTCTGAAGAATCTTAGAGTAAACAAGAAGCTACTGTACAAATTGCATTTGAAGAAACAGAGTAGATTAGGATTTAGCATTTAATCTGCTTCTTGCCTGTGCTCACCCTAGCCTGACTCTAATGACGGAAAGTGGTTAGATAACTTTGGGCCAGTCATTCTTTCTCACCCTTTTTTTGACCGGGGAAGTTAAAACATTTGTCTACCAAACTGCATTGGACTACTATGATTGACTGCAATTCACTACCTTCAATAAAGAGGCTTTTATCCTGTACTGGTTCAGATGTACCAGTGTAAGATTGAGAGTATCTTGGTGACGTTTCAACGAGGTCCCACTCGTCATCTTCAGGCTGGGGTCTTCGGCTTCGTGCTTGTGCGAGCAAAGTGTGAACAGAGCTGCCGTCTCTCTATATATATTGGTGGGGGTGTGTGGAGTGCTGGCTTAGTTGCTGTAGGTGGATTGGTTGGCTGTGTTGGAGTTATTGTTTGTAAATTGTTTGGCTGTTTCGTAACATCCTGAGTAGTTGAGGTGCTGGCTGTGTGCCCATTAGTCTTTTGTGTTGTAACGACCTGGGTAATGGGTTGTGTGATGACATCCTGAGATCTAGTGAAGTGATATCCTGAGTTCTGTGTTGCACCATCCATCACTAGACATTTTAAAGAAGAGATTGGACAGCCATTTGTCTGACATGCTATAGGATCTCCTGCTTGAGCAGGGGGTTGGACTAGAAGACCTCCAAGGTCCCTTCCAACTTTGTTATTCTATTATTCTATTCTATTAAGAAGACAAAGATAATGTCAACCAGTATGCCTGGTGAATTGATAGCAAATAAATGTAGATATTCTTTCTTTGGGCTTAACAATATGTAAGATGGATAGTGTGCTGAGCAGTAAAAAGAGTATTAATTCTAGGGAGGACAACAGTGACAAACAAGGTCATATATGATAAAGATTTTGCTATTAACAATAAATTGCAATACTTAAATAGTGTGATTTCCCCCATATTTTTCCGTGTACAAGACACTATTTTTTCCTGCAAACAACCTGTTCAAAAATTAGGTGTGTCTTATACAAGTGCAGCATCTTATACATGGAAAAATAAAGTAACCTCTGCAGCCCAGGGCATGCTTGTGTGGATTGCCATGCCGCCTGGTGCAGGTGTCAAGCCCCTGTGGGCTTGCCACTAACGGGAGGAGGGAGGGGGCAAGATCATCAGTCGGCCAAACTTCCAGATTTGCCGGCTTTGAACAGCTGCTCAGCACAGAGAAACTCACATGCCAGAGCGTCTTATACAAGGGTGCGTCTTATAGACAGAAAAATATGGTATTCCTCAATACTTTATGAAAGTTGGACATGAAAAGTGAATTATGAATTTAGAGATGCTTTCTAAGAGTACCATATACAACAAGCAGGAACAGTGAATGAGTGCTAGTTGACATCAACACTAACTGCTCTCTTGAGGCAATGATAGCAAGGATAAATTCACATATTTGGATCATGCAGTGTAAACAGTAATTGGACTGAAACCTCCCCCCCCATGCTTGGCAAGAATGAAGGGAGCAAAAGAGTGAAGACAATGATGAGCTGGACAAATGGTATCAGGGACATCACTGGAATGTCTTGTGACTTGAAGGCACAGCATGCAAACACCATTACACAGGAATGCTCAGCCTGTCAAAAGTTACAGGTTGAAGATTTAGAGGCATCCCAATTGTGATAATCAAAATGATCATAACCACAATCGCACAAATATCTTTTAGCTGTAATCATATGAAATACAGGACACCAGTATGAACTTTGGGAGGAGGAGATGGTGAAAATTAATGCATGCATTCATTTACAATTTGTTAAATAAAATATTCCAATTAGGAGAAAGAATTGGGGAACAGCCAAAGAAGCCAATGTAGCTACACAAAAAGCTTACTTAAGATCTGAAAACAAGAAAGGACATTCCAGAAAATGGTAACTATAGAGTTGGTGTCCGAAAAATGAATGAGAATGGGGTTACCAAAAGGCGCTAAGAATAACAATTTGGGCTTCTTTAGGTATGTTCAAAATAAAAAGAAAATAATTAGTAGGCCATTTGTTCAAGAAGGCAAATTGCTAATAGTTACCAGAAAAAATGTGGAGCTACTCATTTCCTATTTTGGGTCAACCTTCTTGATAACAAAACAAAATCAAAATTTCTACAGTAAATTGTAGAACGCAGGATGGAAGATTGCAATCAAGAAATGCATGGTTAGGGAACACTTCTTTACTTCAAATTACTTTACATTTCCAGGACATATGAAGTGACAGAAAGAAAACAAAGGTTAGTTTTGCAAAAACAGACAAAAGAAAGATCCAGAAAATTGCAGCCCTGTCTGCAGATATATGACATCTGATATCTTGTATAAGAGAACTCTCAGAGGCTGAGAAAGAAAAGAGAGTATTTCAAAAATATGAAAAAATAAAACAGATGGGTACTTCACTTTGATCAGATGCAAGTGCTATTATCTCTTCTGTTGGGCAATCTGGGAAAATATGAAACAATCCTAGACACCCCACCTTAATTCATTCATTAATAAAGGAAGTTCTGAAATTTCTGTATTCCAACTTCTTTTTCTTCTCCAGCATGATATTTGATAGTGAACCTCTGCAAATCTTGCTTTTTAGTCATGTATTGCTGTTAATATAACTAACATGGATTCATCAAGAAAATATCTTACTTGACCAATCATATCTCATCTTTTGAATGGGAAACTTCATAAATTGTGTGAATATTGTGTGCATGTTTTGATGATAAATGTAGCTGTATCCCATGCAGAGTTTTTAAACAGGCAGTATATTTTGGATTTTATATATATACTGTAGTAGGTATGCATGTGTGGGTGTGTATATATGTGTGTGTGTGTGTGTGTATAAACACAAAGAGTACACATACACATACTGTATGTACATATACACATACAGTATCATTATTTCATCATCATTTTAGTCTATCCACTACAAGATGAAGGCCTCTTCCATATGTTAGGGGGAAGGTTGTTCTTGAAAATTATGCTTAGCTTGCTGAATCCCTGCCAACCACATTTAACACGCTGTTCAATTTCCTTTATTGTATCACTTTCCATTGAGATTCATTGGCCAAGGTATATGTAGTGGTCTACTATGTCTAGTACTTCTCCAGATATAAAAAAAATGTTCTTTCTTTGGTGAATTTATTAAACATAACCTGGCTCTTCTTCAGGTTTTTAAGCCAAATGGTTCTCCTGCTTTGTGCAGCTTTTGTATATGTCTTTGTAGCTCTTCTGGGTCTTGTGAGAAGAGAACAATATCATCTGCAAATCTTAAGTGGTTTAAATGGATTAAAGAACAAACAAAAGTAAACAATATTATCAAGAGAGTAAAAGAATTGAAATGAGAATTGCTAAGCATGAACAAATGATGTCCTGGTTATTTATCAGATCTAACATTGGATTCATTACATTGATCTATGCTTTGCAACTGAAGTATGTATGTATCTCTGTGTTTGTGTGTTGTGTATATCATCATCATCATTCTAGCTATTGTCTGTCTAGTGCAGGAAGAAGACCTCTTCCTCATGTTTCCAACCATTATAGTCCTGAGCTTTCTTTTGTCATTTGAGCCCGCAATACTTGCTGATGTCATTGATCTTGTTTTAGGTCTCTTACGTGGACACTTTTTATCACATTGGATCCATCCAATGAACTGCCTTGGTCCACCTGCAAGTTCTTCTTGCTATGTGATCAGCCCATTCTCACTTAAACCATACTCAGGTGCGAAACAGCATAGTTGCAACTTATTCTTTATCCTCTTCACAAACTTTTTTAACTAGACAGATTAGACTGTATTATGAATTTCAAGCAAATTAATGTCAAACAAAGTTGCTCTTGGTGGGGAGAAATCCCTTGGAAGAGAACATAGATGCTTTAAAATCTGCAACATAGAACCATTCTAGAATTCCTCAAGATATAGTATCAATTTTAATTTGTTTATGACTATCTGACATCTCTCTCTCTCTCTTTAATCTCTGAATTTCTAAGGAAGATGAGTTCTACAATAGAGGGGGATGAAGGATGGAAATGAGAACCATTTTGTGGAACAATGAAGAATAGGAAAGTTGTTAAAAGCATCATCTGTTTGCGTGTCATATGTCAGGTTCATCAACTCACCCCACATTGATTATATTGTAGTTAATCAGCTGTTTTGCATGACTTGAGAAATAAACTGATTCATAATTCAGTGACACAGCTAGTACTGAAGTTTGCATGAACCCTTTCAAAACATCTGCTAAGAAGACAGTTTGCAGAAGAATCTGATATGATTTGGATATGGTATGTTGCTTTTAATATTAACAAACACTTAATTCAGGGAGGAAAATTTACTTGTAGCATTCTTTCCACTGAAATCAACAGAAGCTTTTCTTTTAAATGACTTTAAGAGTTATTTGCCATTAAGGCCTTCCGTTGGAAAAAAAAATGGAATTTAGATCTTTGATGACATACAGAGCCAAGACTTTTATCTCTTACTGCGGTTCACAAGGGAAAGAATTGGGAGGTCCCAGTATTTATATGAAGCCAAAAAAAAAAAAAAAAAAAATATAGTTCATTGTAAAGACATATCAAGACCTGTCATTGTTGGCACAGTTTGTAATGGAAGAATTAAACAAAAATGTGGCACAGACTGTGCTGTATTTTGCGGTCTGTCACTGCATAGTATTTCACATCTGAGACTTCTTACAAGAAATTTGTAGTAAATTTAAACAATGAACATCATATCTTCTGACACTGCTGTGGTTGGAAATCTCACGTAATGTAATTTTCTTGCTATGATCCTGTTCATCTATAAGGCACTAAACCTCTTGTGTCTATAATCTTTAAGTGGGCAAAACAGTGCATGATAAAGTAAAAAAACTTTGAACTATGGCATCTCAGATGGACTAACTTACAGAATGCGTCCAATATCTGAGACCCAGGACTAGAATTGAAATTTGATAAATTTTATAAAACATTTTATGACATCAAAAACTATCATAAAGCATATTATGACATACAAAATATCATAAAATGTTTCTTGTGGCCAGCTCCTGATGTTTGACTATGCTGTATAGTTTAACCTGGGCTACTTTCAAGGCAGATATATCTCTAATACCTACCTGAATTTTTAAGAATTTTTGAGTACATTAGAAGCTTTGCCATTGTTGAAGGCTTTGGGGACTCTGGTATGGAAATATCTGTGAAATGATGAGCCAAGGGGTTATGGGTTTATTGATTTAATTTATATGCCACCCATCTCAATCTGAAGAGTGATTCTGGGTGGGTTGTCTAGTATTTCTTTAAAATTTAAGACTTGGAAAAATAATGACTTTATATACATCTATGGAGATTATCAGTCATTCAGGTCATGGTTGTCCCAAAGGTGCTTTTTCAAGAGGCAACTGGACTTTCTTCTTTTTCCTTTTTAGCTCTTCTCATCCAGAGCTAAAAAAAAGCTTCTTGGATGAAAAGCAAAACATCTTCGTAGAAAAACAAGGAAGTCCAGTTGCCTCTTGAAAAAGCACATTTGGAACAATGACTTTATACTATTGCACCCACCAGTACATTAATTGTATTTGCAATTTATACAACATAAAAATACATTTGAACTGCATGACTATGCCATAAATTAGAAGTGGGAATGTTTCTCTTTTAAGATGAGATGTATTCCCCCCTGATTTATTTGGGGTTATGCTAATATTTATTCAACAATTATGCAATATTAGAGTTGGTGACTCATTTGAGCATCATTCCTAGAACTTTCCAATGATAGAAACACACACAACACTTATCTCAAACCCTTCAGACTAGCTTAGTGGGTTCATTGCAAGCCTAGTAGATATAAATGGTCCTTCCTTCCTTCCTTCCTTCCTTCCTTCCTTCCTTCCTTCCTTCCTTCCTTCCTTCCTCAGATAGTTAATGCAGTAAATAAGTTAAAAACACATTTTAAACAATATGAATGTCCAGGCTAAAATAACATTTCCAACAGTCACAACAATACTTGACAGGGGCTCTACGGAAATCCTAACCTATGACTAAACTAGCCACTGAGGAATCATCTGAGATTAAGCACACCAAAATTAAAAATTTTAATTTGGACAAAGTGACCTAGACTTCATGCCTGTTGGTTAAACAATTGGAAAATACAGCAAGTTAAAATCATGGTATATTTAGGCATGGGCTCTCATAACTCTAACAGGTAAAGTGTGCTCTGAAACAATATAAACCATAATGTACAAAAATCAGGTGCAGAGAGGCACATCCCATCCCTGCAACAGTACAATCTTATTTGGCTAAGGCACACAAGCAACTTTAGTTTAGTACTCAGTTGGAACCATAATTTTTTTTTTTTTTTGCCCCTCTATTTCAAGTGGGGCTTAATGCATTACTAAAGAGGGAGTCTGGTTTGATTTAAAAGATGGATGGCCTCGTGTTATAGTTCATTGGTTAAAGTTATTTTTGTCCAGAAGTCTCAAGACTTATTGTGGACAATTACCAATCAACATGGAAAAAGATATCCCTACAAAAGTTGCATCACTATGCATTTTCAATATAAGCCATTCTAACAATAAGCAAGCACTTACTATAATCAAGCGCTTTCTGCACTTAAACAACATGCCAGAGATTTAGAAACTCAACCAAATCAATCTGCTCTACCCAGGAATGTGTTCCTGTGTAATCATGCTGCCTTTTTTTTTTTTTTTTAGGTCAGTAAGATGCTTAAATCATACAACTGTCCTTAAACTCCAAACAGCACTAACATTGTTGCGCTTCAATATCTTGAGGGCAAATACAAAAAACCCCCAACCTCTTAAAGTTAAGATTGTGCTCTTTTGGAGGCAGATCTATTAAATTTGTAGTTCATGTCTTCTTAATATACTAAGGTGGTACAAAGGCCTGATTTATAACTCCCTACCTGATTACACATCCTAATAATTCTGTCTGAACTATTTTGTTTCCTTGAATGTGGCTAAATTTTATTATAATTTAAAACTGATTGCCTCAATAACTTAGTTACAATTTTATGTTGCATTATTTTATTTGAAATAGAAACTGTGCAATTGTTTTTGAATATTTATTTACTTTGAAAATTCTGATCAGTGATCATGATAAAGGTTATTACTACCACAGTTCAATTTCATGTATATTAACAAGTTCCCGGGAATTCTGTCCAAATGGATGATTAAATTAACATAGGTCTTGAAGAGGCACTGAAAATTATTATACGACAACAATTCAAGTACTATATATTGCAATATCCTTCCTTTTGGCCATTTTTCAAACTTCGCATCAAAGATTATATTTTAGATTTGCCGCCAGGAGGCCTTTTGAATGGCACACATAAATTAGTCTTCTTCCACTGTGTCATTCATTCTTCCACACTTCCTTCAGATATTGTCCATTACATATCTCAGTAGATGTATGCAGCAGTGCAGACCAGGGACTCACAGCCTTATGCGTATACAGACTAATAATAGACTCTGTTTTGAACTGAGACTTTTATTTTATCACCCTGCCTCTTTGACAGAATGTTACAAAGGGCTGACCTAATGTCAACTAGGCTTTGACTGCTTCAGTTATTTTTTTCTAAGTGCAAAGTCAGAAAAATGTATATTTTCAATAGGCATCCGAAAACAGAATGGATGCAATTGTCCATTTGGGAGGATTTGACAAGTACAAAATACTTTTCCTTCTGCTTTTGCTTTGTGAGCACTTCTAGATTAGAGCTAGAGGTACAGTAGCTAACAAAATAATCCTTCCCTCTTTCCCCAAGTCTCTCTAACCTTAAAGGGCAGTGTTATGTCCTGGGCCTGCTGAATGACTCAGCAGGCTCAGGAGGCTACAGAAGGCCCAGGCAGACTATATGGTTGCCTGAGACCAGACAGGCTGTCTCCAGCCTTGTGAGCATGTGCAAGGTAGAGACTAGCCTTGCATTGATAGGCTGATGCTGTCCCTGCAAAAGGGAGTATAAAAGGGCCAGCACCATTTTGTTTGCTGTTCTGTTCTGTTTGTGATCTCAATAAAGAAGTTGTGTTTTGTTACTCCTGCCTTGCTTCGATGCCTCTGATTCTGAAACAGAACAGGCAGAACAACAATTTGTCCGTTAAACATAGATATTCTGTTTATTGCATAAAGATGGATAGGATCTGGGGATCTGTAATCATACTATTCATGTTTGGTTAACTTTTTTTTAGTTCATTGGTCTGAAACTGGAACGTTCTCAAATTGTGCAGGAATTTGTATTTGTTTCTGTTTTATTTTAAAAGAAGCAGAAAGAAAAACCACAACAACTGATCAGTGTCAATTGCCTCATTTCCTTTTCCTTTAAACAGTAATTGTAAACAAAGGATCCTCTTCAAATATCATAAGAAGGGGACTGGACATAATGAAACCCCTGCAGTTTCTAGTTTGATTGCCAAGCTGAATAGAAAAACATCTAGGAAGTAGAACTGATCAGAGAAACAAAAGGAGAGGATTAAAAAAAACTGGCCAGAAAATAACATTAAAATATAACCTCATGAAAAGCATTTTCTTTTTGCAAATGCTTTTTTTATATCTATCTTTAAATAAACAATGCTAATATATCTTTGAGAAGCACATGAATGTTGTGAAAGGGGTAGAAACTATGTAGGGGATAGAAAAGATGGGAGAGAGCAGTGTTCAACTGGCTAGCTTGCTCACCACGAATGGAACAGAGTAAGACGCACACCTAATAACATGCAAGGCATTTAAACTCTACAGTAGGAATTCTGCATATTCAAGCAGAAAGATGTCCCTGTCTGAAAATATTCCGTATTCACAATGTTGATGGTTCAATTATAAAATATTTGAATATTTTTGTTTCAAATAATGTTATTACATATTACACAGCATAAAAACGACATAAGCTAACTGTTGAGTCCTTCGCGGAAATGTAAGACACGAGAAGCAGTTGTAGTTCTCAGTTTTCTTTATTCTGCGTTCAGCTTACAAGTAGATGGCTTCAGCAGCTCCCAAAACCTCTCAGCTTCTTATATAGACATTTCCCGGGTCAATGCGATACTTTTCCCGCGCCAGCACCTGCGCATGCGCACGGCGCTGGCGACAGCCTGTCTGGTCCCGGGCAGCTTTGCACCTGCCCGGGACCGCCTGCAAACGCCCCGAGCCGTTTGCAAGGCTCGGGACATAACATCCCTTTCCCCCGGGCTAAAACTACTACCAACATATAATCATTATTTTATACAGTGTTCTGCTTCTCAGTGCTCCTACCGTTACCTGGCTTTTGTTTAGCCAGCAATGTTATATAATCCTCTAAGTATTTAGGAGACTTCTTTGCTCTCTGTGACCTTCTCAGCTCTGGGTTTCTGACAGGTGTTCCCTGACTGAGGGGTGACAAGAGCTTGTTCCCCTTATCATGCCTTGGTGCCTTCCAAGGACTTTGCCCCAATGCCTGGCCTGCTTGCTCGCCCACCGGGCTCGTCAGGCCAGGACTTCTGTCACTTTGTGACCTGGTTGACCTGCCTAGCTGTAGGCCCTCGGGCCCCTTGAAGTGATAGCCACTGCTGGGCGTCTCTATAGAACCTCCTAGGTCCGTCCAAGACCTGTCAGGAGGCTGTCCAATCCCTAAGCCCCGTTCTGTGTCCGGGCTCGTGTGGGTCTCTGTACCTTCCCAAAACTCAGTTACTCCCTGATTTGGGCTAGAGGTGTTGCTGTCGGGACTTGGTTCCTCGACCACCTCCCTGTAAGTTTGACCCCCTGTAGGATTAGAGGTAAGGTCAGGCCAACTCTGGGGATTGTGTGCCAGCTCTCTTTCGGGGAATGATTTGTTGGGATGCTCCCGGGTATCCTCCGTGACTGGAGTGTTGTGTGATGTGTGTGGAAAGTGAGTATGCCCCTGGGGTGACTCCCTGGCTGGAGTAGGCGTGAGTGCCTGTTGTGTGGGTAAGCTCCATGAATTCCTTTTCGGAGCACTTGCGGAAGCTTGAAATGGGCCGTCAGTGGCTCCATCAGTGGAGATGGGCAGCAACTCGTGCCCTTCCCTTTGCTCCAAAGGGTCCCCCTCCCCCCCTGGAAAAGACCCAGGAGTCTCATCTGAAAGGTCCCGCCTAGGGCGAAGTTGGTCGATGTGCCGACGCAGGACACGACCATTGTCCAGGGCTACCTCGTAGGAGAGAGGACCTGTGACCTTGGAAATAGAAGCGGGGACCCATGTATGACCAGGCCCGTAATTGCGAGCCCAAACCGGGGCACCCACAAGTAGTTGTCTAGGTGCCCTAGGCTGTGAGGTAGATGAAGGCAGTCTGTCCGGATGCAACCGGTCAAGTTTAGTAGTAAGTTGACGCCCCCAACGAAGTTCAGCTGGGCTTCTCCCTGTAGAAGTAGATGGTGTGGTGCGATAAGAAAGGAGAAAGTCAGCCAACCTGTGATGCCAGTCCCCGTAGGTGAGTCTTTTCAATGCGTCCTTCGTGATGCGCACCATACGTTCAGCCATACCGTTGGTGGACGGGTGGAAGGGTGCAGACGTGGCATGACGAATCATGTTAGCCTGTAAGAAAGCTTGGAATTCGGAGGAAGTGAATTGAGGGCCGTTGTCAGACACAATGACATCTGGAAGCCCGTGTGCAGCAAAAATCCCCCTCAGTACCTGAATAGTCTTTGCAGTGGTGGTGGATGAGACAGGTACAACCTCAAGCCATTTTGAATGGCTGTCAACAAGGACCAAGAAGAACTGGCCCTGAAAGGGCCCAGCGTAGTCAATGTGCACCCTAGACCATGGGGACTGTGTTTCCTCCCATCTATGCACGGGAGCTTGGGGCATCTCTGGGCGAGATCGTTGGCACAGGTGGCATGCATGCACCTTAGCCTCAATATCTTTATCTAAACCAGGCCACCACAAGTGGCTGCGCGCAAGAGCCTTCATACGAACAATGCCAGGATGACCCTCGTGGAGGGATTCTAAGACCCTAGTCCTCATTGAGGTGGGAATGACAACTCTGTTTCCCCAAAGCAGACAACCCTGAGAAAGGGACAGCTCGTTCTTTTGGACCAGAAACTCTGAAACTCAGGACTAGGGCAGTGCTCAGGCCAACCAGACAAAACCCAGGAACGGACACGTGAAAGTGTGTGATCTGTACCTGTTTCAGCGGCAACATCCCTGGCACTAAGAGGGAGCTCGGGCAAGGCTTGGATTGATAGAATGTTGACAGCTGGCGCAGGGTCAGCTTCTACTACTGGCAGAGGCAATCTACTGAGGCCATCAGCATGGCCCATTTCTTTCCCAGGCTTGTGGAGTAAAGAAAAATCATATGCAGACAAAAAAATAGACCACCTAAGCATTCTGGGGGAAATGATCTGGGGAGTCTGCTTACGTGTGGTAAACAGTCCCAGCAGAGGCTTATGGTCAGTGAAGACCGTGAAATGCCTGCCATATAGAAAATCATGGAATTTTTTAATTCCAGCAACAACAGCCAGAGCCTCCCTGTCTATCTGAGCGTAGTTGCGCTCAGCAGAAGACAATGTTCTGGAGTAATATGCAACAGGAACCTGAGTTCCATCAGACCTGAGGTGACTCAGGACAGCTCCTACCCCGTAAGGGGACGCATCACAAGCGATGCACACAGGAAGGGACTCGTTGAAATGTGTAAGTACACTGTTAGAAGTGAGCAAGGCCTTGACTTTGTTAAAACAAGCCTCATGTGTTTGTGACCAGTGCCACACTGCTTGCTTGTCTAGTAGCCTGTGAAGAGGCTCAGCCACACTGGCTTTATGTGGAAGGAAGGAATTGTAGAAATTCAGGAGGCCCAGGAAGGCCTGAAGTTCGGCCTTAGACTTTGGCCTAGGTGCTTCTAAAATAGCAGTTAGTTTGGATTCAGCAGGGTGAATTCCAGCAGCGTCAATTTTGAACCCCAGAAATTCAGTAGAAGGCACCCCAATCTTGCATTTGTCTTTTTTGAGCTTGAGGCCTGTTTTCCTGAATCTTAACAGAACAGCCCTTAGCCTTTCAGCTAGAATGTGTGTGGAGTCTCCTGCCCCGTAGTGTGTTTTCCATTACGCTTTGGAAAATCCCAGGAGCGACATTCACTCCAAACTGTAGCCTTTTTACTTTAAAGGCTCCCCTGTGGGTCACAATAGTCTGAGCTATAGCAGCAGTATCATCAACAGGCAGCTGTTGATACGCTTGAGCTAGGTCAAGCTTTGCAAAAACGCGCCCCCCCTTGAGGGAGGCCAGAATATGACTGACCACAGGAACAGGATAGGCATGTTGCTGCAATGCCTTATTAAGAGTGCATTTGTAATCAGCACAAATGCGAATGTCCCCATTTGCCTTTAGAGGCGTGACAATGGGGGTCTCCCAAGGACTGGAATCAACAGGTTCTAGAATTCCCTGTTGGATCAGTTTGTCTAACTCAGTGTCAATTTTACTCTTTAAAGCAAAAGGGACCCTTCTTGCTTTAATTCTAATGGGAGTGACAGTGGGGTCTAGCTTTAAGGACACGGGGGGTCCTTTGAATGTGCCCAGCTGGGGGCTGAAAACATCTGCAAATTCTTTGCAGACTTCCTGTAGGTCGAGTGTTTGTAAGCTGTTGAGTTCTGTGACGTGTATCCCCAGGGCCTCAAACCAATCAAGTCCTATGAGACTCGTTCGTTCACCCCCTACTACTAATAAGTCTAGTGGACCTTCAAAATTCTTGTATTGCACGTTAAGGGTGCTCTCCCCCTTAACACACACTCTTGAATTTTGAAAATCTGTTAACACAATGTCAGAAGGCCTTAACTTGGCCTGAGTTCCACTTCCGGAACAAATCTTCCTAAATGTATGCAAGGAGATGATTGAAAGGGCAGACCCTGTGTCTAGTTCCATAGTTAATGGAACCCCTTGTAGCTTCACCTTGAGTGACAGCTTTTTCTTAATGGGCTTGTGTGTGCCTGTCCTAAGGATGCTTCTTCGCGAAGCACAAAACCCTACCCTATTCTGGCTGGGGACCCTGGTACCTTTCAGGTGCAGTTCTTCCTGAGGTTGTACCTTTCGTCGGCCCAGACACACAGCTGCAATGTGTCCTTGTTTGCCGCATGCCCGGCAGGTAGCGGAGCGGAACTTGCAGTCGGTTCTCCTGTGGCGACCTCCACAGCTGATGCACTTGAGTGGAGCTGAAGAGCTTCCCTTCTGATTTCCTTCCTTCGTGGGGTGGAGACGGTCGACTTCCTCGTCCGGATCCTCCTCGGAGTTCCCCTGGACGTCTTCCTGGTGCACGGATGCAACCTCTGGACTGTTTCTGATCGGCCGCATGTTCTTGACGGCGCCGCCTGCTGCTTCTTCTGCGGTGACTTCTCTTAAGGCATCTTGGAAGGACAATTCTTCTTTAGCGAAAAGTCTCTGTTGTAGATCTCGATGCCTTAACCCGCACATGAATCGGTCCCTCAGTCGTTCTTCAAGGTCCTTGAACTCGCAGTGCTTGGCGGCCTTCCTTAATGCGGCGATGTATTCTTTGGCCGACTCACCGGATCGTTGATCCCTCTGCTCGAAGGTGTGGCGCCATGCGATGACGGACATCTTGGGCTGGAAGTGCTCCTTCAGTAGCTTCTTCAGATCTGCGTAGCTGACAGACTCTACTGGAACAGGTGCTGCAAGGTTTTCTGCGATTTCGAAGGCGTCTTGACCGCAAACACAAAGCAGGGTGGCAGCCTTCAAGCTCTCTTCCCTCACTTGGTTTGCCTTGAAGTAGTTCTCCACCCTGGCTACGTAGGACTCCCACCGCTCTGGATGTGAGACGTCGAACTCCGAAAGCCTTCCAACCTTTGCCATCTTCAGGAGACGGGTCTATCAGCCAGCCTACCCCCGAATGCGCACTGGATTGGCGAGTAGCTGCCGAGTCGACACCGTTCCGCCGCTCAGGACTCACTTGGGTAAGCTTACACTTCTTCCTTTCCAGGCGATGTAAGGCATCCCACCTTCGTCGCCAGTGTTGAGTCCTTCGCGGAAATGTAAGACACGAGAAGCAGTTGTAGTTCTCAGTTTTCTTTATTCTGCGTTCAGCTTACAAGTAGATGGCTTCAGCAGCTCCCAAAACCTCTCAGCTTCTTATATAGACATTTCCCGGGTCAATGCGATACTTTTCCCGCGCCAGCACCCACGCATGCGCACGGTGCTGGCGACAGCCTGTCTGGTCCCGGGCAGCTTTGCACCTGCCCGGGACCGCCTGCAAATGCCCCGAGCCGTTTGCAAGGCTCGGGACATAACACTAACCATCAGAAGAAACAATAGAATTACAGGGAAAAAAGTCTATTGTAATGGGATTACACACCCCACACCCAAAAAAAAAAAAGCCAAGTTTTTTAAACATTTGTCCGAACATGTACTCTCCTATTCTTTTCAGTATTGGTGTGTAATTGGAGACCATAATGGGGTAGTAACCTCACAACTGGACAGATTAGCTGATAAAGGGATTAAAGGAACACAAGGAAAACTGCTCCCAACTTTTTTCAAACTGACTGATACCTTAGGTCTGATTGATCTTTGAAGGTGTAAAAAATGGTCTAACAAAAGACTACCTTTTTTTCAGAGAATGCCTATTTTTGACTCTTAGTACATTTTGAAACACTTTCACAGTTCTGTGCATTTTTTCTAGGACATATCAGAAGTGATAACAATATATTATTTTTGCAGATTAATATGAAATTTGGAAGATACTAGGGACATTAAAAATCTATACCCCCCCCCCCAAGAATTTATGGTACCAATGAAATGTGGCCCAGGAATGTGGCCTTCTGTATTTTACAAATGATCCATTGTAGTGAAGGCATCATGTAGGTTACTTAGTTTTGGCTTTTGTTAGATAAATTGAGACTTGTGTTTTTTTTGTAATCCATGTTTCTACTGTTTTGTATGAACACAGCCAATTGACACAGACACTAATGTCATGGTAAAAATGACCTGGTGCAATATATGAGTTCAGTAACTTGAAAAAATTATAGTGTGGGACTTGAAGAATTTAAAATAAAGAAACTTTAATGATCTCACCTATTGCTAATAGCAAGATGAGAACCTACTAACTTCAATTGATATAACTCAATTTGCTTGAGTTATATAAGAATTTTAGTTTATTTTCTGTCATTGAAAGAGGTATCATTCACTAGGCTTTCTTCCCTCTATGGAGCTGCCTGTTTCCATGGCTGCAGCAAATAGCTTGAACCTTTTATACAGCAGAATTTTTAGGTAGACAATATAATTATGCAATCATTCAAAGCAAATATGAATTTTACTTTGCTGCTACTTACCTTGATTCTTATTTTCCCATTATAAGGGAATTAAGATCCTGAAAAGAACTTTATGACTTGTAAATGAAAACAAATCTCGTGAGTTCCCAGACATCTGCTTCAACAAATGGATCTGATCTGGGAAATTCCTCCAGTTACTAAGTGATAAGAGAAACTGATTGCTTCCAGCTTGACTATCAGAAGTTACTCTGATGCTTAAGTGAAGAGGTGAGCCATGGGTTGGAGACAGGCTTTCCCAAGCCATTCTACAGCAGACAGAACTGCTGAGACTTCTTGCATGGGAGGAATCCCTTGTCCCTATGCTTTCAGATGAGGCTTTGCGGTAGCTTTGCATAGGGAGAGGAAAACCGATAAAAATAATACTCACAGTCTTATAAATGAAACTCTGCTTGGTGAACAACAGAAACAGTTTTGATGGAGACTGGAGTGTAGTGGAGTCTGTCCAACTTTTCCATTAAAGGTATTTCTTCTTGGAAGTCACTAGTTCTGGTTGATCCTGGCTTAAATGCCTCTGTCTCCCAAGACAGTCTTTGAAGCTATAGAATTAGGATGAGAGTTAGAGGCTTGGCATTCTCAGGTAAAGCTCACCAACTTTTGCTTCTGGTTGAAACAACCACTTTGAAATTAATTTCCCCTTCATAGGGAAAATTGGATTGAAGATCCTTTCAAGGGGGAAATAGAAATGGGGACAACATTGTTTAGTATTTAAATGTGAATCCATCAAATTTTGTATTTTTAAGCAATGAATACGTGTACTACACACAAAATAAAATTGTCTTATTTTGTATAAAAATTAAATATTCATGAAAATACTATGCAAAAAACATTAGGCAAAATTGCAAGCAACAGTGCATATGTTTGGAGAAATGTAGACCCTACACATGCAGAAATTAGCGCTAACAATTAATGATCAAGTCTGATGAATCTACACAACTGAGGCATTAAGCAGACAAATGTACTCATCCCTGGTGGCAATTTCTGGTCATTGGGCTTTTGTGATTTAAGATGCAGCAGCATGTAAGATCTCCCTTGCATGAACTCCATGCAGAACAAAAATGACGCCATCTGTCTCTAAAAACTAAGAGTCAGTGCCTGGTCCAAGGCCACCACCTCAGTGGATAAAGCTGTGTAAAGATCCAAATTCAAGTCTCTTGTCATTTCTAATCTGATAAGGTTATGTTCTAGAAGGACAAGAAGTAATTCAGTACTCTGCAGACTCTTTCTAGAATATAACTGAAACCTTTTGCTGTGGAAGAAAAACAGCTATAATAATATTATCTGCAGTTAGCAATCGTTCCATGGAAAAAAGCCATATGAACAGCTTGAGTGATTTCCTAAGCAAAGCACTACCTTGATTTTAATAGGTGGAAAGGATGATTATACAATTCTTCAACCAAGCGTGGGTGGGAAAGTGTCTTTGTTACACACATACTTTGCATTAGTGCCTCTACATTTATGTGAATAATTATAAGGGTGATGTAGAAAGATTGTACGGGGGGGAGGGGGGGGGAGAATCAAACTTGTAGATAAACTCTTTTGAAAGGAAGATGAGTGGGGAATTTTCCCTGCATTCAGTTTATAAAATACTAATGCTACTGGGATATTGGAAAAACACTCTGGAATGAGATAACACCAAACCACTTCCCTATTTTTTTGTGAGGAAAGCTGCAAGGATAGGTACCAGGAGCTAAGCTTGATCTGAGGGAGGCTTTGTCTTCTCTCACTCTCTATCTCACACACTCACACACATAGATCCAGGGCCAATGTGGCACCCAGATATGGCAGTGGGTCTCCCATCAAATTCCTAGCCTCCAGCTTTCCTAACCAGGGGTATCTTAAAGGGCATGGTTAACAAAGTAAAAGGGCAGCCCCAAAGGTGTGATTGAAGCTCTGATCATTTTTCATACAAATAACAAAACAGGTAGAGATTCAATTGCATCATTGCAGATACTAACCATCAGTCCCAAAAAGGACCTACTATGAACTCAATATTTTGTCCCACTATGATAGATAGAGATGCAAATGAGTTACAACTTGGTATTAAATCACTATGTTGGACTGGAATTTCCATCTTCACCTACTGCCCCATATCTATTGGGCAATATACCAGAATCATATAGCAGGGGTCTCCAACTGCCTGGGCTGTGGCCTGGTGCTGGAATGCAGCCTGTTCAGAACCGGGCCGTGGAACTAGTGAGTAAGTGCACATGAGTGCACATGTGCGAAGCTGCATTTTTGAAAGCAACACATGTGCACGTGTGCAAAACCAGCCCCTCTCCATTCCCCTGCCACTGGTTCCGCTGGTCCACCAAGCTGGAAAGGTTGCATACCACAGTAATATAGGTAGTCTTTGACTTACAATAGTTCACTTAGTGCTGTTTGAAGTTACAATGGCAGTGAAAAATGTGACTTATGACCTTTTTTCACACTTATGACCATTGCAGCATCCCCCATGGTCACGTGATTTATATTTGGATATTTGGCAATTGACTCACATTTATGATGGTTGCAGAGTCTCGGGGGTCATGTGATCACCTTTTGCAACTTTCTGACAAGCGAAGTCAATGGGGAAACCAGATTCACTTAACAGCCATATTACTAATTTAACAACTGCTGTGATTCACTTAACAAATGTGGCAATAAAAGTCATAAAATGGGGCAAAACTCACTGAACAAATTTCCCACTTAGCAACATAAATGTTGGGCTCAATTGTGGTCATAAGTTGAGGACTACCTGTATTGGATTGAACATTTTAAGGAATAGTTAATGTAATTCAGATTTACCCTTTCATTATTTTTCTAAAGAGAATAATTAGAGATATCTTAACTAAAGTTAAACTATGAATCAATTCTTTTGAGTTTCAAGAATCTAATTCTGGAGTGCTTTTTTCATTTTGGTTTGGTTTTTATTTTTTTTTAAAAAGGAGTCCAGTAGAGAAAATTATTTAAACCAGCAATCCTAAGCCAATATTTTCATACAGAATCATGGGCTCTTTCATACACTGGACTGAAATGTGTTATCAATGACTCACAAAAGCGATGGGAAGGAGTTGATTAGTAGAATCAGCTGTAGTGCTCATCAAGTGATTTGGAGTGGTCTTCATTATTTCTTCGCTAATCAGTTTGCTTCAGTCAACTAAACATCATAGAAGTTATGTAAATAAATGCAAGTTTAGAAACATTTTTACTGACTTGCTGCTACTGCATTTCTCACAACTTTGCCATAAAATTGACAGAATACAAGGATTGTATTTAGACATCTCTTTGAACAAAAGACTTCATTTTCATTAAATGGCTGCAGGTAAACAAGCAAGAAAAAAAAAACACCTGTAATAAGAAGGACTTCTATTGGAATGGTTTTGATTGTGCATGTGTGGGTTTAAAATGCTATTTTAATAAAAACAGAGGCATACATTAAGAAAAAAAATAAGCTTTAATAGTTACTGATGTGTTATCTTGACCGCCTTCCTGGGGTCAGTAACCTATGCTGTAATTTAATTGTGGTTTAATATAATCCTGGAACCCAGGCATTTTAGTTTGTAAACATCATAAGATTTTTGTGTGTGAATACTGTTGTGATAAACTATGGTTAAATAAGCCCTGGATGGCACAATGTATGAACCCAGACAATATCAGTGGTGTTAATTAATATTGATCCATACAGATTCCATCAGGCATCCATAAATGATGGTGGAAATGACAATTTAGTACAATGAAGGTTATTAGTTTCAAAATGGCAGGTAGTGACCAGGTGAACAAATGCCTGCTCCCTTTTAATTTTATAATATTTTATAATCACAAACATAGTGCCTATATAGGTAGTCCTCAACTGACAATCATTTGTTTAGTGACTATTCAAAGTTAAAATAGCACTGAAAAAAATGACTTATGATCATTTTTCATACTTAGAACATCCCCATGGTCACATGATCAAAATTTGGCTGCTTGGCAACTGGCATGTATTCATGACAGTTGCACTGTCCTGGAATGATGTGACCACCATTTCCCAGCCGACTTCCAACAAGCAAAGCCAATGGGAGGTGGGGGAAACAACTTTGCTCAACGATTCCATGATTCACTGAACAACTACAGTGATTGGCTTAACAATTGTGGCAAAAAGATCATACAATGAGGCACAACTCATTTAACAACTTCCTTGGCAACAGAAATGTTGGGCTCAATTGTGGTTGTAAGTCTAGGACTATATAACAAATATATCAAATAGGGAGGGAACTTCATTCTCTCAATCATATTTGCCATTTTGAAGTGACGTCCATTACTACAAATTACGCCTGCAAGTGCCTGATATGAGTCCAGTTAAGACAAAGAACTTGATGGGCATCTCCATGTAGTTTTCCTGGCAACAATATGGAAAAGGTCTCCAAGAACAACCAAAATTGTTTGGTGCTGCCAGTAGAACTCCCTCCCTCCTTGGCTGAAACTGTTTTACAAATCAGAGTTCTGATGTGGCTTTGAAATAATTTTGTTTCTACTGGGATTAACTCTGCCTAAAGAAGAGCTGGAAAGTACAACCTTCTCATTCTATTTTTTAAACTGCTCATAAGCTTTGAATACCATTGGCCATACTTTGGGTATTCTTTGGGACTGGTTGTCTGAAATGAAGTGTGGTGACTCTATATCAAGCAGGTGCAATTTGCTGAAAATCCCACAATATTCCACTTCATTGGGGATTTTCCTATGCATTAAAATACAGAAAATTTTGTAACAATTTATATCTGGGGTTTTCTATGTTCTGTCTTCTAATTTACATTACTATTAACATAAACTAATTAAGAACAGTTTTAAAAAGTGCAAATGAAAGTACTTTCATTCTTTGACACATACATTTCCCTGGTGTAGGCTTTTAAAATGCAAATTCCCCTGATATAAACTGAAAGTTAACAGTTACTATTTGCATGCAATTTTCAGTCATTTCTTAAATTTGCAGGTGGAATTTTTGGGGGTATATATATTGGCTTTTTTTAAAAAAAAAATAAGCTAAACATTTGTCTCACTCAAATGACCAGTGGGAACAGAGCATCTACATTTGTTTCCAGCAAAACACAAGATGCTTTTTTTAAAACAACAACAACAACAACCATAGAATATTTTTGTTCTTAATGAATAGCCAGTGTTTCACATGATTTATGTTTCTAAAAGAAAAATGGTAGCTATGCTACATCAAATTGCTGAGTCATCAGTATGCTGGTGTATGACAAAGACGATATCTACTATAGTTCTAGTTCTTTCTTTAGCATGTAATGTAGTAATTGTGTATATTGATATATACAACCAGTAAACTAAGGGAAGGCTGATGAAACCAGACATAGGAGACAAGAGGGAGGTGAGCTAATCCCAAAGAATATTATGCACGCTTTGGGACTAATTTCAGATCCATCATTATCTCCATTTCCCCTAATAACTACTTTCCAAGTTAGAATGAATGGTTGTGCCACCCATCAGTCTAGATTGTTCCATGAAAGATAATCTGTCATTCTTATCCTGATTTTCCATATCAGCCTTGTGGTATTCTATCTCTTCCTTTCTGCTTTTCTCTGGTAAGAGCCAAGGAATCCTTAAGGATCCTCAAAAGATAAATGTTACGCTTTATATGATGTTTTCTTCCCCATGGCATGAAATGAATTAAAGCAAAGGGAGGAATAGGTCAATGCAAAGATATTTAGGATAAATGTTTGGAAGGTATAGATTGACTGGAATCTTGTTAAAGGTTTATTTTGTTCACCGATGCTTCTTGTTTAGAACTGTATCCCCTAAATCAGTGGTGGCGAACCTATGGCACGTGTGCCAGAGGCAGCACTCAGAGCCCTCTCTGTGGGCACGCGTGCCGCCGCCCCAGTCCCACCTGCCCCCATGGTCCCCTCCTCCCCAACAGCCCCCCTGAAGGAAATTCGCTCCCTGGCACGGCCCGCGCGGAGCAGTGCAGCCAAGGACATGGCAGTCGGGCAGTGGGGACAAGACGCCACCCTTGCGCCCTGTCTTGTGAAGTTGATGCTGTGGGGCGCAGGCAGAGGGCGTGGCCGCCGTGGTGCTGCTGGATCACCTGGGTGATTTGCAGCTGACCGTGGAGGTGGTGAGTGGCCCTGCAGGTGGGCGGGTGCAGAGCGGGGCTAGGGCAGGTGGGGAAGGAGTGGGTGGGACCAGGGGCAGAGCGGGCACCAGGGTGGGGGTAGGGCCAGTTTTTGGGCACTCAGTCTCTAAAAGGTTGGCAATCACTGCTCTAAATGTTGCTTGATCTTTCCATGATATATGTTTACAATTGTGTCATGTGATTTGCTATTATTCCAACTTTTACTTTTCTACTCACATTTTTTTTTGTGCCCATTCACTTTTCTTTTTAAGATTTATTTTAAGAAGTTAATATCCAGTGTATTTTCCTTTACGCATAAACATTTTTGAGCTTGTTTCTAAATGCTAATTGAATAGTATACTTTGACTGTTGGGTAGAGTGCTACATAGCCTTGAACTTGAACATCTTAGGACAATAATAATAATAATAATAATAATAGTAGTAATAATAATAATAAAAGAGAGCTGTGAAAAATATTTTGAGAGAGATGCTACTACTTGTGTTCTGGATATACTTAACTCTCACCTTAATCTTTCTCAAACAAAATGTCCAAGTGTTTCAGAAATACTGTTACCTCTGTTTAATGCTCTTTGTGGATTCAGAAAAATACTTAAACTTACAATTTACAATTAACTATTGATATAAAACCTTTCTTCAACAATGAATCAAACAGCTAACTATCTTAAAGTATTAATCATAGGCAAGTTTAGATGTTTAAATGTTTTATTCACATTAGTGAACTTTATAATGCATAAAAAACTATTAATAAGGTATTGTATATATTTCAATATCACAATGATAGCTAGCTAGCTAGCTAGATAGATTTTATTAGCATTATTGATATTCAGAGATTTATTGCCAGAGTTTTTTTTCCAGGAAGGAGGTGTTGGCAAACAAGATGTCAATGCTAGTGATAGCAATAGGCTCCATTTATGCATAACTCTCAGATAATATTATTTTGTGCCATTTACTTATAGACTTGGCCTATAGCCTTGGCACTGGCTTCCAGCATCCATAGAAGGGGAAGTCATGTAAGTCTAAGATCTGCTCCCATCATTGAGAATTGCAACAACCCTGAATTCTAACAAAGACTATCAGAAAGCTGTAAAATATCTTCTCGTTTAAGTATCAGTCTTATCAGTATTGAAAGGTCAGCTTGTTCCCCATAGTCACATGATCAAAATTCGGATATTTAGCAACTGGTTTATATTTATGACAGTTGCAGTGTCCTGGATCATGTGATCATCTTCTGTGACCTTCTGTCAAGCAAAGTCCATGGGAAAGCCAGATTCACTTAGCAACCATGTTACTAGCTTAACAACAGCAATGATTCACTTAACAACTGTCACAAGAAAGGTCATAAAATGGGGCAAACTCACTTAACAAATGTCTCATTTAACAACATAAATTTTGGGCTCAGTTGTGGTCATAAGTCAGGGGCTACCTGTATTATGATGCAAATAAATAATAGTCCTGATAACAAGTTGTGGCTTCCTTGTATGTTACAGTTTGCCTAAATCTACTACATAAACCAGGGGCAAACATGGACCAAATAAACTCACTTTCTTCTGTTTTACATTTAAATAAAATATCCTCCTAAGCTGTCATCTGAATAATGCTAGAAAGGAATTGCAGCATATACTGTATTGTAGTAACAAGAAGTAATAGACATGTTGCTGTTATCTTGACATATACTCTATTCCAGTGATGGCGAACCTTTTAGAGACCCGAGTGCCCAAAAACTGGTCCCACCCCCACTCCACCCCTCGCCCTGCCCCCGCTCCACCCCCATCCCCCGCCCCACCTGCCCGCAGGGCCACTCGCTGCCTCCAGGGCTCACTGCAGATTGCCCAGACAGCCCAGCAGCACTATGGTGGTCACGCCCTCTGCCTGCGCCCTGCAGTATCAACTGTGCATGATGGGGTGTGAGGGCAGAGTCTTGTCTACGCTGCCTGGCTGCCATATCCTTCTAAGGGGGAGAGAGCATCAGAATGAAGAACAAAGCATCTTGGCCGCCCAAGCCAAGAAAGAGCTCATACATGAAAGGAGGGGAGGTCCCTTCTGGAATCTCCTAGCAAAGGTAGTAAACCTCTGGGCTGAAATCTCAATAATGGTCAGTGATGTTGCTTACGAACCACATGTACTTGAAATGGCATTTGAGATGTAAATGAGGGATGTAACCATCTTCTTAAACCTGGCACTTTCAAATATGTTGAGTCTTGCCAAAGACCGCATTGGCTGGGAATGTTAAAACGAGTTGTGGTTTTCCCACATAACATGAGCAATGTTCCCCCTAGATATTTTCTCAAACACATATTTTTATATAATAGTTTTTATAATAATTTTTCTCTGGCTTGTAAGAGATGTTTTGAGCAAGTTTTTCTTGTGACATAAGCTTCTGGGGGGGAAAAGCTTGGACAGTACTTTCATGTGAATTTTTGGATTAAAATCAATTTGAGTCAGGAACGCGTAATAATGGAAGAGGAAATGCCTGCTAGGAAATAGGGTGGGAGTAGGAAAGAAAAGGAATGGCTTAGCACCTGTAGATAGTATTGCTCAGGGTTTTAGTTGGTAGATTTGACAAATTCTGGTGGGTAGGACTAAGCTACCTCATCCTAGGGCTGCAAAAGTGTGGGTACATAGGGCCAGTGACCAGGGAACCATGACCAAGAAGGGGGAAAATAAAATCTTCAGATGCCATCCATTCATAGACTTTTACTATCTCAGGGATGGTTAAGCCAATTTTGCCTGGATGTTAGACTATGAACATCCATGGCATGAGGTCCATCACTATCTTAGGCTATTCTAACATCTCATTGATTGTCTTCAGAAAATAATGAAGAGTACAAGTAGTCCTTGACTTATGACCACAATTGAGCCCAAAATTTCTGTTGTTAAGTGAGACATTTGTTAAGTGGGTTTTGCCCCATTTTAGGACTATTCTTGCCACAGTGTTTAAGTGAATCACGGCAGTTGATAAGTTAGTAAAGTGGTTGTTAAGTGAATCTGGCTTCCCCGTTGATTTTGCTTGTCAAAATGTTGCAAAAGATGATCACGTGACCTTGGGACACAGCAACAGTCATAAGTATGAACCAGTTGCCAAGCCTCTGAATTTTGATCACATGATCATGGGGATGCTGCAAAGGTCGTCAGTGTGAAAAATGGCCATAAGTCACTTTTTTCAGTGGTGTTGTAACTTTGAATGGTCACTAAATGAACTGTTGTAAATCGAGGATTACCTGTAATGTAAACAGGGATTTAAATAATGCAAATGTATCTAATGGATGAAACATTCCCTAAATGAGATTAATAGATATTAAATTAAGAAACTGATCTGGATTGTTTTCTGGATGGACATAATTTTAAATGCATACTTTTAAAATTTCAGTGTGCATAGTTTTAAAGTTTTAATTGCTTTGCTATTTATATTTTTATGTTCTGTAAACTGCCCAGATCATCCAATCGGGGAGCTGGACAGCATATAAATTAAATAAATAAATGAAAAAAGATCATTGCTAAGATTTGGAAGGACTTTTTTAGAAGTGACAATCAAAAGGATAAATTTTGTTTATCGATACAAAAGAAATCTGTTAAAATTCTGAAGAATTTTCACTTTAAAATACAGATGAGCAGAAAACTACTTCTGAAACTTTTGTTTTTGAGGGATTTAAAGAATATTTTTTTAAAAATCATGGAAAATTTATAAGATTGGCTTGTTTGACCAAGTTAAAAGAAATAAATAATGGTACAGTACTGCTTTCATCATGCAATCCCTGTGCTTAATATCTGACAAACTATAATTATGTTATCCACTTTTGTCTTTAATTCTTAGCATAGAAACTAAGAAACAAAAATAATAAAGGCAGAAAATACAGAGCAGCTGCATCGTATATTTGACTGAAAATAATAGGAAGTGTTTATTTGGACCAGGGATTACTTTCAACCATGACCAGAATCTTTAAGATAATCTTTTCTTTTCTTTATATCATCATTCTGATAAGATATCTGAACCAGTTGCGATACAGTGATCATCATGGAAATGAAGGTGAGTCAAGGCATGAGTGACCATGGGTGCCACCTCCCGATCCAGGAATAGATGCAACTGGCACACAAGATGCATTTCTGCAAAGGGTCTCCTAGTCATCTGGTTTTCAAGTACTGTAGAAGCTGGAAGTTTTGAAAGACCCTCAAGTTGTACTCCAGTTCCATACAGATGGATTTTCTTAATATTGTTAGATTTGTTTCTTTGTTTTTTTTATTACTAATTTTGATGTATTACTTTTGAGTTAAGAATCCAGACAGTTTATATTTCATTTGCCAATGAAGATAAACATCCTGAAAGAAAATGTTAGAGGATCCAAGTTCAGTATAATTGATAATCTTTAGCATATGACATACATGGCAATATCCAATTTATGCTGGCCCTTGAAGCAATGCCCCCAAATCATATAATGGTCCTGTAGTAGAGTAGAGAGCCCTTTCCCATTTACTGTTGCTATCTGACCCAATTCCCAGTGCAACCAACTTAACAAGTTTGTTTGGGTGTTATTGCCTAAACCAGTGATGGCAAACCTTTGAGAGACCGAGTGCCCAAAAACTGGTCCCGCCCCTGCTCCACCCCTGCCCCACCCCTGCTCTGCTCCCCCACCCCCGTCCCGCCTGCCCACAGGACCACTCACCGCCTCCAGGGCCCGCCGCAAATCGCCCAGGCAGCCCAGCAGTGCTATGGCGGCCACACCCTCTGCTCGGGCCCTGCAGCATCAACTGCATGATGGGGTGTGAGGGCAGAGTCTTGTGTACGCTGCCTGGCTGCCATATCCTTGGCTGCACTGCTTCGTGTGGGCCATGCTTGAGGGTGACTCTCCTTCAGGGGGGCTGCTGGAGAGGAGGGGGTCACGGGGGAGGCAAGGCTGGGGCAATGGCATGTGTGCCCACACAGAGGGCTCCAAGTGCCGCCTCTGGCACCCATGCCATAGGTTTGCCACTACTGGCCTAAACTGTAGACAGTCTTAATCTTGAATTGCTCACTCCATCTAAATGAAATGTTTAGGTTTTAATTACTTGGCATCCATAAGAAACAAATCCAGGTATCTCTACTAACTATATGTAAGGGTTGTCAGTAATAAATATTTTAGATTTTACTGGTAGATCTTTGACCTTTTCTGGTGCAAAAGGTTATTGGACACATGCTCAGTTTTTACCAATAGTTATAATTTATTGATGGGCTGCAAGAAAATATTACTTTAGATTCTTTATTCATCTCACACCCTCAAACAGATGGAATAAATATATTTAAAAATGAATTAACATATTTTTTAAAAAAAGTGCAAATGCACTGTAATTTTTTTAAAAAATTAATCAGTTGGAAAAGGAAAGCTGCCTACCCCCTCTTACCCTTAAGCCTTTCTATTTGAGGTTTAGAAAGGCCATCTGGAGTTTTCACAATTTTTCCGTCTCTTTCATGTTCCCTTAATTTATAAGAGGAATAGTCAGCTGGCTAGACTCTAAATTCAGAACATTTCATTCTAGATTTTATTGACATTTTTCCATTTTATTTATCATTTTAAAACACTATTATCTGAGCCAGCAGAAATGCACAACCATTCTGTAAAAGTTACATACATTTACAGAACAATGAGAAAGTTCACACGTGTCTTATTGACTACCGAATCAAAAGATGGCTTGCATATGAAACTTAATAATTTTCATCAGTATACATTTCTTTACTATGTCAGCATAATGTTTTTCAAAAGGCAGTATTATCATATTTAATTGGCAAGATCAAACTGTAGACCCAAAAGGGACACAAGCATTGTGGTCCAACCATATACTTCTGAGATCTTGTCAGAGCAACACCAGGGCTTTCTGCATTCACCTTCACAATGCTTGGCTTCCTTTTACAATTCAAACTGCTTGTTCCACCAACTGTCTTGGAAACTTTCCCATTCAGTACAAAAAAGTCAGGACAGGATTTGATACTGACAGTGAGGACAGGAGTGGGATGCACAGCCTGTCTTCTCTTCCATGAATTCTCTGAAAAGATGAAGAAATGACACCTGCATAGTGCTTGTATGTGACAGTAAATTCAGTTTCATATTATTTTTATAAGGTTGATGTCTGTATATAATACTCATAGAGGGCAAAGCTTGCTGTGAACTGTGGTGGAGTTTTAATTATGTTTTGCTTTTTTTTTTGCATACCATATGCCCAATGAAAATCACATACAAATCGCTATCTATTGAACAAATCAGCAGTTCCTATGGATTTAGATGGCAACGTTAAGGATCTAAATTAAGCAAGATCTTATAACAGGGCAGAGGCGCAAATCATATTCTTCTGTAGATTTATCTCTTTTCACTTCTAAAACTTCATAAAGATAGAAACACAAAAGGGCATATAACATTAGAGGGAGTTTGATCCTGAGTCCCAGTTTCCAACTTTTCTCTACAAAGAATTTTTATGTAGGTTTACATAAAAAAAACACCAGATCCTGTACCTGCAGCCTGATATGGCATACTGTAATCCATTCTGTCATCTAAGAATTCTACTATATCATTCTGCTGAAGTTCATGTTTGTAGTATAATAATATTCTAACAAATGATAAGCTGTTAATTGATGTAAATGCATGTGTCAATTACGCCAAAGACTAATAGTGTAAAAGAATTAAAAAAAAACTAAAGTGGAAGCAGAGTGATATGACTCTAGGGTGCACTGCAATGAAAATAGGATGCCTGATGTATCACCAAAGTGATAATGCACAGAAGAAAAACCATGCATGCACCACGGTTAAACAATAATAAAAGTGTATTATTTAGCTGATCAAAAGTTAAAGCAGATTGCATGAAAAAGTGATGAGATCTTGCCGAGAATTGTTATTCTTTAGATTGTGGATGAATAGGCATATTTTAAATTGTTTGAAACTAGACAGAGTGGGGACCAGTTATACTTCTCCGAGGGGAAAAATCCACAATCAGAATGCCACCATCAAGCAGGTTCATGTTACTGTGGTCAAATTGTGAGCCAAACCCACAAACAGGATCACAAGCAGATTTCTTAATATATGGGGTGGATAATGTCAACGGAGGCAGTTCTTAAAGTATTTAGGTCCTAGTCTCTAATCTAGACAGCTTTGATAAAGATAATGAAGTTGGATTCTCCACCTAGAGGGAGGTCACCTCTACCAGCTTAGACTGGAAGGACATTGACACTAAGATGTTAAATCAACAAAATACCTGTTTCCTATATAGTGCCAGATGGATTGCTTTCCCAGTGAGTCAAATAAAATTCCAGTTGGTGACTGCCTTCTGAACTGTGCTGATGCTGCAGCTGATATCTAGCCAGGGGGAAGTGGGTCAAGTCTGATTGGGGGCAACCACGGGAGAAGTAGGGAGGGGAGTTTGCACAGTAATGTAATGTGCATTGCAATGTTATGACACAATCTCCACTTTTATGCAACAGCACCATGCAAGGAAAAAAGGAGAAAAAAAATGATAATGATTTATTTTGGTGTCATGGTGATTAGGACTGGATACTTATTATTGATTTCCTAAACTTTCTGATCAAGCCTGTGATGCAGATCAGGGGAGCCTTAATTTTTCACAATATTAAACTAAGGAATTTGTTCTGCAACAATTAGATTGCTTTACCTGGCTTGATACCCCCCAAAGAAAGATGATTTGCTGTGGATTCCAGTTTATTAATTATCCTTTCAGAGCAGAATAGAATAAAATGAGCTACAATAAACTTGGAAAAAGAGTAAATGCACTGACTCCAATCAAAATAAATCTCCATTTACTCCATACTTATTGGCTGCATTTTAACCCCTTTCAAAGTCGATAATCCCAATTTCTAGTTCCAAAGCATGCCTTTTTAAGTGTTTTTAACAAATAGGGAAAATGTTCTTGTGATTTATTTAGCAGTATTCTGACACTGTTAGGAACACTTTCTCTTTTAACTTAAAAAACAGGAATTTAAAACATTTCTTGCTCTAGGTTGTTAATTAGGTGTGGGCTATGGTCCAATGCACTTTCTCAGCATTCACACTTGATGTGTGGGAAAGTCAGGAGAAAGGTGCTGCCACCAAATAGTATCTACTGTATATAGGGAAAGTCTGCAACAACAACATTGTGACAGTGGTTAATGCTGATAGTCCAGATTCCTGTCAATCATGTCCACTCCCAAGATATTCTGTTTCATTCCCACCTTCCCACATTTTTAAAATCCAATTCAACAACTATCAGTAAACACACTGCTCAGGTTGTCATTTAGCTTGAAGTTGTTATCTAGTTTTTCAGACAGGAGAAGAGTTCAGTCTTGACATTTTTGCTCTTGACAACCTCCAGTTTTCCTTGGATACTGATTCTGACATTCCATGTCTCCGTGGTACGCATGCTATATAGCACTGAACTTTCCATTCACCTCTTTTTGGGATCCTTTCAGTTTTGATCCAGTTGTATCATAAGTACTAGTGCCTTTTGTACTTGCCCTGTATTCTTACCCAGTAAATTGGGTATCTTCTGAGCCTGGGAACTTACCTCCAAAATCATGTTAACATTGTACTGGTTGTGAATATTTTCTTCCTTTCTTTCTTTCTTTCTTTCATTCTTTCTTTCTTTCTTTCCTTCCTTCCTTCCTTCCTTCCTTCCTTCCTTCCTTCCTTCCTTCCTTCCTTCCTTCCTTCCTTCCTTCCTTCCTTCCTTCCTTCCTACTGTAAGTGGGGTTGTCATTTCCTTTTCTATAGGATCATATTTAGTTATATGATAATTTCAGAGTCTCCTAATTACAGAACACTATCTGGGATATGGGCGCTAATAGATATAGATAGATAGTAGAAGCATGAACAAGTAGGTTAAACCACCCAAAAATGGATTCAAAATCTTACTCAAATTCAGGCTGGAAGCTGTTTGGGCATAAGATCTTAGATTTTAAATATTTCATACATGTGCTATAAGCATACATGTGTTTCATATTTATCTGATAAAATATCAATCATGTCTCTAAAGTGAAATATTTTCTCCTAAAGTTACAGATATACTGGTAGTCCTTGACTGACAGTAGTTCATTTAGTGACCATTCAAAGTTACAACGGCACTGAAAAAGTGATTTATGACTATTTTTCACATAACCATTGCAGCATCCCCATGGTCACATGGTCAAAATTTGGATGCTTGGCAAGTGATTCATATTTATGGCAGTTACAGTATTTCAGGCTCCTGTTTTCATATATACCAGGGGTAGGCAACCTTGGCTCTTTTATGACTCGTGGACGTCAACTCCCAGAATTCATGAACCAGCCATGCTGGCTCAGGAATTCTGGAAATTGAAGTCCACGAGTCATAAAATAGCCAAGGTTGCCTACCCCTGACCTATACTATACTTTTGCGATTTTCTGACAAGCAAAGTCAATGGGGAAGCAAGATTCACTTAACAATCGTGTTATTAACTTAACAACTGCAGTGATTCACTTAACAACTGCAGAAAGAAAGTTTGTTAAATGGGGCAAAATTCACTTAACAAGTATCTTGTTTAGCAACTGAAATTTGGTCCTAAGTCAAGGACTATCTGTAATTTAATAGACCTCCACTGCAACTCATTCTTACTTTGCAACTTCTGTCAATTTTATCAAGTATTTCATCCATTCTGTCCAAAAGCCTGACTGAAAGGTATCAGAAGTTTGCATTGAGGATCTTTTCAACTTTCTTTATCCTCTGACTCTTGTGTTCAGCCTTCAAGGTCTCCTTATCATAAGAGAAACAAAAGCAGTCTCCATGTTCCTATGACAAAATATTTTCTAAATAATTCAAAACAATAATTCCAAATACCTCTGGCCCCTTAATCCATAATCAGTTTTCCAAAATCTATATACTACATAGCCTTTTGCTGCATAGTTAAAAAAAAAAACCTACCATCCTTTTTTTAAAACAGACGTTTAAAATCAAATTTATACCATTGTTTTTTGAGGAGGCAGAAACTCACAATGAATATAGTAAAATCTTGCTGAGAGGTTTTAATATTGGAGATATTTGATTTTAATCTCTCCAATATGCAAATAAATAAATAAACAAATTTAAAAACAATTAAGATATAAAGCTCAGCCAAACCCAATGTCCTTAAATGCTGCTTTGCTAATGTAAGCTTGATGTAGTTCTGACTCCCAGCTACTCCATTCATAAGCTGAACATAAAAATGGCAGCATTCACAGTCTACTCATTAGGAGCAGCTGTCTGGAGTCAGGTGGATGATCTCAATGATATCTCCTTTGCTCTGGATAGATTACACTGGCTTGGATCCAGCATTCAGCAGCAATTCCCCTACCAAAAGTTGTCTTGCTAGGCAGCGAAATCCAGCAAGGTGTCTGCTTTCCATGGTGCTTAGAGGAAGTCTCCCAGTTGGATTCATTTCTTAGCTTGAAAAAAAGAAAGAATTGTGAAGCTGGTCTAATATTAGAAAAGATAAGCTAACTACATCTATTCAGTCTTAAAAGATAGGACAGGGTTATTCATCAAGATGATGAAATAATATCTCTTACAGAGTGGTACATTGGTACTCAACTGCTTTGAAATTCATCGATTTTAATACTCAATCCGTTTTTGATGCAAAAAATGTGTCCTGGTACTCATATTTTGTCCTGGAGCAATACACGGGGTGGCGGTGGGATCTACTCTTACTAACCAACTCAGGAGTGGGATGCCACCATCGGGGCTCGAAGCCAGTTGGCAGATCCAGGATTTTTAGAGCCTTTCGGAAGGCCAAGAGGGCGGGAGTGGATTTCACCTGGGGAGTGTGGTGTTCCCAAGGGCAGGAGACACGGCAGAAAAGGTTCTCTCCCCCCCCCCCCGGAGCCTGCCAGCCAAAATTCCTTGGCCAGTGGGGTCCATAGCATTCCCTTTTGCCAGAATGAGTGGAATGGGCCACTCTCATTGGAGATTGTTAGCCTTTTCATTAAAAATATGACTAATCTTTTTGTAATAACTAGGCTCAAGCTATAGTTAAGTTAAAAGAGAAGGGGAGGAGAAAGAAAAACTTCAATATATAATAAACAAATTTGCATTTATCAAAACCAAGATACATATCAGTCTTAATACATGTCTTTGGAAGATAATTAATTTTTTTCAATGGAGAAGTTAATTTTTTTAAAAAAATAATAATTCATAGTTACAGTTTTGTCACTTGGATGAAAAGGTGGTATCTCAGTGTTAGCATGTCAACTGAAATTTTGCACTATTATTATTAATTATGTTGTGCTCTAGATTTTATATGTACATCTTTCATTTCAGATATAAAGTTTATATTGCATCGCTTTCTTCCATACATGATTGATTCAGAAGCAACTGAATTTGAAACCAGTTATCAAACTAATAAAGCTATAATACAAATGAATTCACAGCATGCACAATAGTGTTTGATTAGATGAAATTTATCTTGAAGAAGGAAGATTATGTTAGTATTTACTGACTTCTATAGATTCATGAAGTAATTAAAAATGCTTTATATTTTATATGTTTTGCAGTATACCATATAATTCCCATGCTCTAGTATATAGATACACAGGAAAAGTTACTGAATTAGTGGAGCTATGATATTTATCCAATATTTCGTTCTGTATTGTACATGCTTATACAATAGAATTTAATTGATGCTTGTTTAAAAGGTGTTTTTGTTGTGTTTGCTGATTAACATGTAAAATTTAAAATGTATAAAATCTTTCCCTAAGGCAGAGAATTCCTTTTTTATTTAGGCTGTGAATCATTACATGGATACGCTTCTCAAGCTTTGCAACTTAATCTCCCCTCCCCCACACCCCTCGCTTATTCCTTGCTGAGTAGAAGCTAAACTATTGCTGTGATGTGAAAAATAGATCATAACTCTGAGGAGGAAGATCACACTTCATTAAAACAACAATCAATGGGTTCCAGTTTACAAAGGAAAAGAAACTAAGAATAATAGGAGGGAAGATTTTTTTTATAAAGATGTTGAATTGTGGAGCGGGAAATTCTAGAATTCTGATTGGGTGTCTGGATCTTTGGACCATGCAGGGAAAACTGGATAAATTATGTAAGGATTTATTGTGTTATTGTTGAGAACCATTTTTTTTTTTTTTTTTTTTTTAGAGCAGGCAGGCATTCTGGAAATAGTCTTTGTCAGGAAGTGAGAACTTTGACAGGCATTAGATGCTTCTCACCAGTTACTTTATTTCAATTTCCTTATTAGGCTAGTTTTCCTCAGTCCCAAAGGGCTGGGACTTCATTGCTTCTAGTCAATTTCATTTTTTAAGCAGGATTAACAGAATAACAGAATTGGAAGAGACCTTAGAGGTCATCTAGCCCAACCCCCTGCTCAAGCAGGAGACCTATACCATTTCAGACAAATGGCTGTCGAAATTCTTCTTGAAAACCTCCAGTGATGGAGCATCCTATCCTGCTTCTGTTAATAGTAAGCAATGTTTCTATATATATTTTTTCCAGCAAGGGCAGGATTAGGGGATTGTTACCAGCAGGACTAGTTTAGGTCTGACAGGTTTATGTGAAATGGGAAACTGAACCTGGTCCCTCTCATGTTTGCAAGGTCAAGAAGAAATTTATGAAAATAAACTCCCATCTTATTTCAGTCATAATGCTATGAAGTCACCCAATAAACTTCCAACCTCTTGGGGAAATTGAGGTGGATACCTATTATTTTTATTACTAGAAACCTTGTTGCAACAGGATTTCATTAGCTTTGTGTTCTTAAAAGTCCAATGTAGATTTCCAGCTCAAAGGTCTTTTTTAGGTGCAACTGTGGGGTTTTTTTTTTTTTTTGGTTTTTTGTTTGCTAATAAAAGGTTTGCAAAAGATTAAAACTGGAAAGGTTGCACTTGCATGTAAAGTAACATACATAACCTAATACTTTTGTATCCCAGCAAAAATGGCAAGCCACTTTTCTATATCATTGCCAAGAAAACTACGCATACACGTATGTGAAACCATTAGGAGTCAAGCTTGATTTGAATGAGATTATATTTTATGAGAAATGGAAATATCCCTTGGATATGCCTTGGCTAATCCATCTACCTAGGACCCTCTATACTTCAAGCCTACAAGTCAACCACATTTGCTAGAAGAAATGAAGGTGTTATTCTACCTAATTTATAAGAAAGTACCAAAGAAATCTATTTCTGATATGTGTATAGGATTGTCCTACAAATCCATCAAAGTAAATTGGAATTTTGCTTGGAATAAATGGTTTTAGATCAGTGTTTCTCAACCTCAGCAGCTTACAGATGAGTGGATTTCAGTTCTCCAATTTCCTAGGAGTTGGGGAAATTCTAGAATTGAAGTCCACACATCTTAAAAGTTGCCATGATTGAGAAACACTGGTTTAGACCTTAAAGCACAGTACAATACTGTGCCATTACAGTTAATATGCATGAATTCTCCCGATGATTGTACTATGTGGTTTTTAATTGTTTGATTATTTTTAATGTTTGCATTGTTTGTATGTCTGTTTTATTTTTGGGAATGGGGGGAACTACTGCTTATGTTCTAATTAAAAACTATCCAGAGATGTGAAATAACAATATAAATTGAATAAATAAAATTGGCTCAATAAATTTGGCTGTTTGAGATGAAAGACAAGTTCTTCCTGCGCAGCAGTTGACCTGCAGAAAAGGAGCTGAGTCGGTGGTGAAGGAACAATATCCTTTTGCAGGACAAACTACCTGGAACAAACTGTATTTCCATTTATTGGAAGAGTATGCACAGAAGTCTACAGCCCTCACAACTGCTGCATTGCCTGATGCAATCACCTTACTTGACTCAAAGATAAAGCTGTCATTAACTTCAGCAAGGACTAGAATTTTGATTTTCAAATAAAACCATTCATTTAGGTGGCATGGTAGGGTACCATATAAACATAAATAACTCCGAAGTGATTCCATCGGCTTCAATAAGGCTCCAGATGGAATTGTTATACCCTGAGATGACTAGGCACTTACAGCCTTGTGTGCCAGACTTAGAAAAGATTTGAACTGCTTTTCCTTTCAAGCAAGTAAGTTTCACTGGAAGTTGGGTGAAACTATTTAAAATCCAAATGCTTCTGCTTCTGCTCATATAGAGACCAATTTGAGACCACAGCAGTGTCTTAAAAGCTAAGAATGCTCTATTTCCTCTCCACCTCCTCCCCCCATTATCTTTCTGAATGGGGGCTGTCCAGATTTTTGGGTTAGTAGTTTTTTGGAAAGAAAAGAGTGTGCTGATCTTTGTGTGCATGCAGAGTGATGGACGCTGTGGGGAGAATGGGTCTCAGCGTGCCATTCGCGTTTCTGCCACCCGTTCTCCCTCGCTCGCTCTTGCTCTGCAAGGCTGTGTGGGTGGGTGGTTAGCTTGCAGGGAGGGCTGGGTGGGTGGCTGGCTGTGCGGTTGGGAGGGAACGCAGACAGGTGGGCTGGACGAGTTTTCGCGGTAGTGGAGGTTGGCCGAAAAGGAAGAGGGCGGCGAAGAAGGCTGCGTAGTGAGGTGCTTCACATGCCTTGGGCAGGTGTGTGCGTGCGTATTCCGTCCCTTAGTACAGGCGGGTAGAGGGGGCGGACTGCTTGTGTGTAGGCAGCAGGCAGGCTGGCGAGAGGTTTGTGCTCAGCAAGCGGCGCCTGAGATGCGGGCATGTGATCAAAAAGCAAGTGGGAGAGAGGAAGAGGAGGAGGAAAGAGGGAGGGAGCCGGCTATACTCTAGATGAGCCAGGAGTTTGCAAGCTCCGAGGCGCTGCCGTAGGGCAGCCGGCGGGGAGGAATGTGCCTCACAAAGGACGCGCGCGCGTTTGGCAGGCCGCCTGGGGCGGGAGTCGCCGCGTGTGTTGGGGTAGGAGAGGAGTTGCTCGTTTTCCCTCCCTCCTTAGGAATCCCAAGCGGCGAAGGAGCGGCACCCGCAGTGTGAGGCTCCCCCTGGCTGTTTGGAGCGGGCTGCGTGAGAGAAGCGGCGGGGAGGGGGAAACGTCCAGAGAGCTGCAAAGAACAGCAGACACTTCATCCTGCGGCACCAGCAGGAAGAGAGGCTGTGTGCGCGAGGGAGAGCCGAAGCCCATGTGCGCAGGTGGGCAACACCCGTTTCCACTGCATTGTCAGCCGGTAGTGGCTGCAGACGTGAATTTGGGGAGGGGAAAAGAGGAGGGAACAGGACAACAGATGGGAGGTCGGCATCCAAGAGCCAACGGCGAGTCCGGGATGCCTCTGGGTACGTGTGTGTCGTGGGTGCCAGTCTGTCTTTCTCAGTCTCAGAGATTGCGGCTTACAACTTGATATCTTCCTTTGGCTGGATGGAAGTGGAAGACTGCGAGAGAGCTTGAATCGAGGGAGGGAAAATCAGGTTTGTTTCTCCTCCCCTTAATTTTGCAACCGCTGACAATGTAAAAATGCACACGCATGCAACTGTAAACTGAATATGTGTATGGTGTGGCTCATGGCAACGTCAGCGGGCATATCGGAACTACCTTGCGTTTTGTTGTTACTTTGCGATTTCGACTTAGAGGAGCTGTAGAGGGGAAGGAAGAGAGCGAAAGCAGCGTGTAGACACCTTGACAAGTAGCTTGGCGTCGAGTGAGCAGGGAGGCTTGCTTGCCATGTGCAAAAAAACACGGTTTTTATTCAGGAGTGATTTTGAGGGAGGAGGAGATTCTGCGTGGAAGAGGCAAAATGCAACGGGGCACTGGAATCCGATTTAAGATAAAATAATCGCTACCAACCTGTGTCCAGATTTTAAGGGATTATCCTCCAACTTAACTTTTATTAGTACAGTATAGTTTGATGGCAGTGGAATAGCACTGCTAAGGAAAAACTTTTATGATAGGGGACTCATTGGACTTGTTTGCAAAAAGCATATAAAAATGTAAGAATATTAAAGATATAAAATGATCAGGATTTCTGATGAGACTGATCCATATGTTGGTTGAGACTAGTTATGTTACATATGAAAGTCCTCTTAAACATATCTTTGTTCCCTTTAAATTTTATTTTCTAGCTTCCAAAATGTAGAATATTTTGTAGAATAATATTTCATGTAAACTGTATGCTTATGATGGAGTCTGCATTTATTACTAGATAATTATGGCAATTTGCTACACTTTTAGGTACTATTATATCAGGCGGTGTAGCAGATAAAACATTAAGCCAGGGATTGTATTTTACTTTTTCTACCTTTCATGCAATTTCATTTAAATAAAATGAATACTTAAAAGCTGAAATCCTATGCTGAACTTTCTGAGAGTGAGTGGGATTTACTTTTGATTACACATGTATTAGATTGCCTTATAAAAACTTAATGGGCATAACGCATCTATTGGTGAGAATGCCTGAGACTTTTTCATGCATTCTGGACTAGAGTTTTGGATGTGACAGTTAGCTACAGGAGATGTAACAGATATTTCATTTCTCCCATTTAACTATAGATGGCAGTGTGAAAACCAAAGACAAACACTGGTAGAAGTTATTTTTTGCTCTCTGTGAGAAAATGAAGACAGTGTATACATGACTAGGCTCAGGAACTTGAGAAACCACAGGTATGTAAATTGATTAATCTAACTGCCTATGCAATATTTTCTGTGTTCTGAAAATTGGCCACTTTTAGGCATGATTTAACTTAAAACATCAGATGTATTTGACCTGAACAAGTTTAAAAAACCAAAGGATACAGAAAAGTATATATATATATAACAGTTTAGAAGATGGGAGAAGGGACAGCTTGTAAGATTTCTTGAAAGCAATCCTCTATAAAGATTTTAAACCTTGTAACATAATGTTAAATAAATGTAATGTTGTCTTCTGCTGTTGTTACTGCTGTCACTAACAAAATTATGTGTGTATATACGTGCTCTGTACAACCTTTATTTCAAATACAAGCATGCTAATTAAAGTTGGCAGCTTTCTCCTTGAGTGGTCTAGCACCACAATCAGAAACACATTTATATACTGAACCTCAGCCCACTTAAAAAGTAAGTTAAATTAAAATGAATTGGAATTATATGTCTGTAAACATGTATAGAGCATCAGTGTAGTTAAAAATGGATTTAGCATTACTGTGGGATGAATAGTAAAATTATTTTCCTGGCTGGTGAGATAAAGAAAATCATATGTTTTAAGAAAGTGATAAGTACAAGAAACATCTTTGCATAAATTACTCAATTTCCAATAGTGAACACATCTTTTTGTCTTGCAGGAGACAGGTGGGGTCTCTGACCTCATCTTGGGGCTCATAGGCATCCATAGAGTCCTAAGGCATCTCACTGCTTCTATATCCATCTAAAATTTAGTATTGTATCAAGAATGAGCTTCCATGCCTCTCCAGATTCTGGATAAATTAGAGAGAGGGAGGGGAGACTCTCTCTTGAAATCATGCTGAGGTTTTGCAATTCTTCTAAAACATATCATGACATCAGGAGCAAGCTCTTATCCTTATCTAGGCTCAGGGAAAGAGTAAGCACACTGACCTTTCACTGGGCTTTAGAGATACTCGGAAAGCAAAATGCTTCTTGATTTTGAATGCTTTCAAAACTCCATGTGACATCAGAGGTGAGAGCTTGCTTGTCTCCTGACCCAGGAGAGAACAGATCTAGTGGCGCCCACAAATTTTGGCCGTCTGTCAAGGTTAGCAAAATTGATGAACTGCTGATCATTGCTTCCAAATTACTTTAGATTAGTTAACAGTTTTGTTGGATCTCACATTTGATACGCCATGTTGCACAAGAATGAATACTGCATGCCAACAATATACATTGCAGATGTCGCAGTAGACTCTTACAGTGGGAATTACTGATCATTTTAAAGTAAATTTTGAAAATCATTAAAAGTGTTTTGTTATTGCAATAGGAGCAAAAGATTTACAATTAGTTAGCAATATAACCTTATTAGGAAAGCCAATTTGAATTAAATAAATATTAAATTTACTTAAAACAATTTTTACTAATCATGTGTAATCATTAAATTGCAAGAAAAGAGTTCAGTCTTAAAACTGTAGTGTTGGAAGCGTTCACTGAGTCCAACTTCTGTTCAGCACAGGAATGAAAATTAAAAGCATCCCTAAAGATGAGTACCTAACCTTCTTTTAAACACATCTAGCAAAGCAGAGCCCATTGCCACTTCAGGTAATTGATTTCACAGTCAAATCTGCCTTCCTGTAACTTAAATGCTTTATATGCCCTGCATTTTGGAACAATGGAGAACAAGTCTTGACCCACCTCTGTATGACATCAGTGTTTGAGGAGTGCATTCACCCCTTCTTTCCATTCCCTTTCCACTTCCCCCCCCCCACCTCTCTAATATTTCTCCAGGCTAATCATTTCAGTTTCTTCAGCCCTTTTTGCTACTCCCCTGATTATCTTGTTATCCTTCTCCAATGTGTTTCAATTTACCTGAATCCCTTTAAAAATGTAATACCAGAATCTTAGCTATGTATTTGCCTTTCCCTAATGCCCGTATACATAGTTCATTACTATCCGTCAAAAATTCAGTCTCCTTGGAGACAGAAAAAAAAATGGTGAGAATAAGCATTATATCCAAGCATGTAAATACTTGTATCTCTATCCTAAATATAATTATTTGAGTAAATATAATTACTTGAGAGTATTGAAATCAGCACTTGGAATTGGGGTGCTTGAAGAGGAACAATTGTTATATAGAACTTCACTGCTTTGAACCAGAAATTTAAAATTTATTGAATTGTTTGTATTCCTGGCAGTACACATGTGAGTGAATGTATAAACTTATATGTAAAAATGTAGCAGTATGTACTCCTCTTACAGTAAGAAGTCATAAAATATTAACGGTTATGTCTAATGTAAGAGAAGCAGTAGGAAGAATGCTCTACTGAGGGTTCTTATTACAGAGGCTTCGCTATGCAACAAGTACCATTACTGTACATTATGATAAATTGTCATAAATAATTGAAATAAACATCACTTTCCAAATGCTTGATCTGTATGTTTTGATCTGCTCATGCAAGTTATTGAGAGAACAACACAACAGTACACTACAAATCAGCAAGGTTTCCCAGGTTTTTGTGTAAACTGGTACTAATATGCTAAACTGTTACATAATTCATCTACAGTATGTGAATATTAGACTGTTGGTAATGAAGTAAATTAATCTCAGAAAAAAATAACAAACTAGATACTTATCTTTTTTTTTTTTTTTTTTTTGCTTTATTCTATTTGGGCTCCATTTCTACAATGCAGCCATCTCAGCAGCTTGCATTCCTGCTATTTGAGTACACACAACATGGATTCCTACATTCTTTTTTGTGTGAGTCAAACCGCACAGATAATGATCAGAAACTGGATTCCAGCCAAAAGGCAGATACTGATGGTTTTTCTTGCAGACAGACTTCAAGGATGGAGAGACAGTGAGCACAGATGGCATCCTGTAACTCATACCTGCATTGGAAGAGAACATTGTAATAGTAATACGTTTAGATTTATCTGGCTTTTGGACGAAAGTCAACAGTCTTAATATTTTGGATGTATAAAATATAAACTATAATCTTAATAGTAGACCATGGGCTTTATATGCAAAAACATCCCAAATTCAATCCCTGGTATCCCCATGTAAGAATTGAAGTTGGCCTAAAAACAAAGAGATGCAGCCAGTAAGTACAGATCTGATTGAACTATATTTCCTATTTCCAAAAGAACCAAACCTGAGGCAATATATTCTATTTAGGTTACATCAAAAACTTAGGCTCACCTAGTTCAGCCTGTACATACAAAAATATTTGGAAGTATTTTCTGTGTAAGTTGTTCACTTACTAGCTACCAAATGTATCAGTGTAGTGTCATTAGTCATATATTGAACGCAAAAGGAGAAGGGGCTGGCAGAGGATGAGCTGGTTAGATACTGTCCTGTATGCAGTAGGCATGAGTTTGAGCAGACTATGGAGACAGTGGAGGATTGGGGGGAGGGGGCTTGGCGTGCTGTGGACCATGGGGGTTGGACATGACTTAGTGACTGAATAACAACAACATTAGTCTCATAAGCTGATCGATGAAAAATGCAGTCTTAATCCCATGCAAGGTATTTCATAGATTCAAAGTCCTTCTCAATTTGAAGCAGCATGTATAATAAATTGTGCTCCTAGAAAAGTAGGAGTTTACTTTTTGTAAAATGTCGGTATTGCTTGGGTTTGGGTGCTCAAAAATGGACCAGTCATATTTTGCTCATTTACTATCAGTTGTTTGACTATTAAGCCACACCTGCTCTGCATAAGTGGCAGCCTGTCATTTTAGTGCATGGTAATGTTTGTGAAAGGCAGTTGAAAGATCCTTTTGCTTTTTAGACACACAGAGATTATCTTGTGAAAGAGTTTATACCATCTTAATTTCCAGTTAAACCATAAAATCCAATTTATATAAGCCGTGTGTTGCCTATATAAGGTATTTCAGAACCCAGGAAGGAAGGAAGGAGATTCAGGAAGGAATTGTGGAACAATAACTACATGCAAGTAGCTACCAGAGAGATATAAATACATTATTATTATCATTGAAAATACTATCGTCACAATTGGCATCTATCTTCTGAATATGGTTTATATGAAGTTTCCCCTAATTTTATCTCAATAATAATAGCCAGTGAGGTGGATTGAACTGCAACTAAAATTGTGATAATGCTAGTTTAATAGAATTTTATCAAACTAATCAGGATTATATTCTCTTCTTATTTGCTAGTGGAGAAAGATAGAAAAGAAAATAATTGTTAGTGGGCATATGTGTCTCCTTATATTTTAGGTATTGCCAGCAGAGTGGCTGGGTTTTAGTGTGATAGATACACATATGCTATGGATGCTTGAAATATAGCACATGTACATTTCTATTTATTTCCTACTCTTTGCCAGTTATTGACTAGAAAGATAAAAGTAGAGCCATTGTATTTGGAACATTTAATAAGCAAATGAGGTGCATGCTTTGTCCTCGATGTAGGTAAACTAAAAGTAGTTCTATTAGTTCTAAATTTAGTTTAGCAGAACTAAAATCCAATCAAATTCCCGCCTAGCCTACTATTCTACTTCTTTTAAAAAGATTCAAACTGTGGAATTCTACATGTAATCTAGCAAGACTTTATTAGTTTATGTACAACTGCTGTATTTTCTATATAAGAAAAAGGTACTTTGCTTAAGTTTGGGAAGACTTTGTGCCTTTATAATCTTTCGGGTAGCTGTCTACATGATGAGGAATAATTCACATCCTTTTTTCCTAAAAATTCCAAAGAACATTAGGTGGCACAGAGCAGAAATGCCTAGAAGTCGAGAGAATCAGTAATTTGTCAATGTAATTGCAATGTAACAGGAAAACTGTTCTGTTACGGTTATACAAGAAACTGAATAACAGCATCTTGTAGAAGAACGTTGCTTTTGTAATTAATATAATTTTCCATTTTGTTATAATTAGGTTTTTTTCAATTTTTGTTAAAAAAGCACTAAATGAAAGGCAAGGTGCCAGAATGAATCAGGGGAGAAAACAGAAACATATACTTGGTGATAGGAAAGTGTCAAAGCTACATTCATTCTTTCATTCATTCATTTGTTCATTCATTCATTCTCATGCGCGCGCGCACACACACACACACACACACACACACATACACACATATACATTTTCTGGAGATTTTCATCCTTTTAAATTTCTAATTTTCTAAATTTATTTGTTTTTTATTCATTTATTCAATTTCTAGATCTTCCCATCTCAGTTTTTTTAGAGTTAAAAAAATTACAATTAAAACACAAAAATATTTTAAAACAATGAAATTTCATTACATTTAATACCATTGGATGGTAGAAAGAGTCACAAGAGTCTCACTGGATGATGAAAGAATCTGAGCAAGATGGAAACATTCCACTTGACATCACAGTAGATATGGGAGAACAGAAGAGTAAAGAGCAATATTTAGTTTAGAAGTTGTGTGTAAATGTCATAACTAAATGGATCACATACTCAACCTCCAACTAATTTATGAGGGCAAATATAGTAAACTATTAAAATACATACTCCATAGGGAACAATTACAAATTACAAAGTAATATAAAAGGTACTCAGGTCATAAAAGAAATAATTAAAATATTTTCTGCCAGTATAGATAATTGGGCTATGAAGTGTTTTGGATTGTTTTGGAGAACTTCTCTGGTGCTTCTTTAAAGTTCACGTTGTTGCAGTTCTGGAAAAACACAACTGCTTTAAACAGTTGCAGATAGGGGCTATGCTTGCACCCTTGTGTGCTTCAGAACATTTTGGAATTGAATCAGAAGTTCTTCACAATCTGAAACGACTTAAGACATTTATAGGAAAGTAATTGTAGGAACTCAAACAGAAATGAAGAAAAATATTAGCACAACAAATAAAACAAGAGGCTGAAACTGTGTTGACTTCAGAATGCCATATTAAAATGGCTAATATTCTAAGGCAGGGGTATCAAACTCACAGCATCACATGATGTGTCACGACGTATTGTGACTTTTTTTCCATTGCCGGCAATGGGGTGGACGCGGTTTCGGCATGACGCATCCGGCCCGCGGGCCAGCAGTTTGACACCCCTGTTCTAAGATAATAAGTAACATGAAAAAGTAATAAATATTTTCAAACACATATTTGTCATATTTGTCTAAATTGATGGCAGCCTATAATATTAAACAACATATAAAGAAAAAAACAGGCATATACGTGGGACAAGATTGCAAAAAAAAATGTGAATCATAATACAAATTTCATTGCTTCTGCACTTGTGATGTTACGTGCAAGTTCTTAAGGGGTGGATCTTATGTCATAAATTCCCACTGCACATTTCATCATTTTGATGAAAGAATTAGGAGAACAAAAACTATATTCAAAATTGGTTGGGTGCGGTGATGCTCTCATAATGTTGTTTTAGAAATAATATTTAACAACAACATATCTAATCCTCACTATTCAAGAACATACTACTACCACTACTACTACTACTACTACTACTACTACTACTAATACTACTACTACTAATAATAATAATAATAGAGTTGGAAGGGACTTTGGAGGCCTTCTAGTCCAACCTACTGCTCAGGCAGGAAACCCTGTACCATTATAGACAAATGGCTGTCCAGTCTCTTCTTAACAACTTCCACTGTTGAAGCATTCACCGCTTCTGGAGGCAGGTTGTTCCACTGATTAATTGTTCTGTCAGGAAATTTCTCCTTAGTTCTAGGTTGCTTCTCTCTTTGGTTAGTTTCCATCCATTGCTTCTTGTCCTGCCCTCAAGTGCTTTGGAGAATAGCTTGACTCCAACTTCTTTGTAGCAACCCCTGAGATATTGGAACACTGCTATCATGTCCCCCCTAGTCCTTCTCTTCACTGAAGTAGACATACCCAAATCCAGCAACTGTTCTTTATGTTTTAGCCTCCAGTCCCCTAATGATCTTTGTTGCTTTTCTCTGTACTCTTTCTAGCGTCTCAACATGTTTTTTACATCATGGTAACCAAAACTGGATGCAGTATTCCAAGTGTGACCTTACCAAGGCATTGTAAAGTGGTATCCTTCTGTTAATGCAGCCTAGCATTGTGTTGGCTCTTTTGCAGCTGCAGCCCACTGCTGGCTCATATTTAAGTGATTGTCCACTAGGACTCCGAGATCCCTCTCACAGTTACTACTATTGAGCAAGGTACTACCTATACTGTACCTGTGCATTTGGTTTTTGTTGCCTAAATGTAGAACCTTACTTCACCACTGAATTTCATTTTGTTAGATAGTGCCCAGTGTTCAAATCTGTCAAGATCCTTCTGTATCTTAAGCCTATCTTCTGGAGTGTTGGCTATTCCTGACAGCTTGGTGTTGTCTGCATATCTGATGAGTTCCCATCTATCCCCTCATCCAAATAACTGATGAAGATGTTGAAGAGCACTGAGCCCTGGGGCACCCCACTACACACTTCCCTCTCTGTAGATGCAGTTCCAATGAGGACCACAGGCTGAGTACTGCCGGTTAGCCAGCTACGAATCCATCTGGTGGTGATGCTATCTAATCCACATTTTTCTAGCTTATCAAGTAGTAGGTTGTGGTCTACTTTATCAAATGCCTTACTGAAGTCCAAGTAAATTATATCCACAGCATTCCTCTGGTCCACTAATTTTGTCACCTGGTCAAAGAATGCAATAAGATGGCATGATCTGTTTTTTACAAACCCATGTTGGCTTTTAGTAATGACTTTGTTTGCCTCTAGGTGTTCGTTGATTCGTTCTTCCCAGGTATTGAGGTCAGGCTGATAGGTCTGTAGTTTCCTGGATCCATTCCCCCCCCCCCTTTTTTTTTTTTGAAGATGGGAACTTCATCACTCTTTTCCAGTCCTCTGGTAGTTCCCCAGTGCTCCAGGATCTTTGAAAGATATAGTTCAGTGGTTCTGAGATTACATCTGCCGGTTCCTTCAGAACCTAGGGGTGTAGTCCATCTGGTCCTGGTGATTTGAACTCGTCTAGGGTAGACAGGTGCTTACTTACCATTTTGCTAGCTTGATGTAAACCATTCCAAGAAAGAAGCCTTAACTTATAAACTACAGCAGATTAATGAATCATGCTAAGTCAAAATAAATCAAACCATATTATAGATTAATGTTTCATATGAACCAATCCATAGAAACACTGATGTGAACATAGAAAAAAAGAAATTAAATATTTAAGATTTGTATAGTACTTGAAAGTGATCCTACTGCTTCAAACGCATCATCTCAGTCTCCTTCTTAGAACACCCTGAAAGAAAAGTCAGTGTTAATACTATTTACCATGCTTTAAGAGCAGAATATGATTTCCTTAAGAGTGTCTGATGATTTATAGCAACAGATTTGTGCTTATGGCTGACTTGTTGATTCCCTTTTTACTGTGTTAGTATAAATCTTGATACTGTATGTTATTTCAATACAATGCTATTCATGTAATAAATTCTTAATATTCTATTATAGATAGAAATGGAAAGAAAAAGTGGATATTCTATCAATATTAGTATAGATTAGGATATTAATATTACAAATATTAGGATTATTTGGCTTTTTCATTCAAAATTAAATAACATTGGAAATGAGGAAATGAAGAACATTCATTAAAGTATTTGTTATGTCACAAAAATTTGGTCTTAAGATAAATTACATGATATTGAAATCTCTACCTTGTTACTTGGGGTATGTGTGTCTATATGTCTGTATGTGTGTAAAAAAATAGATGAACAAAATAAGTTTAACAAAATTGAGTTATTAAAAAAATGATTTTTAAAAAAAAATTAACAAAAATAAGCTGTTGAGTTTTTGACTTCTGCTTTTTGAATGGAAAGAATTCCTCAACCGGAAGAAATTAAAAAAGATTCAGATAAATCTAAATTTGTGTGTATGCACGCCAAGTCTGTATGAAGAGATCTCGGGTTGATGTACTGAAGTCTGTGAAATGGGGATGAGGCAGTAATTCTCATCAATAAACAAAAAGTTACATTAGACAATGCAGACTTCGTCTAAAATGGCAGCACATTGTTGATAGCTAAGGGAGATTAAAAGCAAAGATGCCGACAGCCATCATGATTTCTTGCAGCAGCAGGGCAATAGTTGCCATTCTTTTTTCCATGTTGTTGTTGTTTTTATTTCCTAGTCTATTCAACTACGCTAAAGTTTCTGTGTCCACAACTGACCCCTTTCCCCCTTAACCCCATAAGGGAACAAAGAAGGGGTGGGAAAACTCCAAAAGTGAACAGTGGCATATTCAAATATCTTATAACCATTAATAGCTTAAGCAAAGCTGGGGAATTTTGTACAAATATAATATTTATTAAACAAAGGAGAAAAACAAGAGGTAAAAATAGGTTGGAGCAGATGCATGCTTATCAACTTGAAGAACATACAGAGAACAGCATTGTGACAGTTTATTTAAAAAAATAGAGCAGAAAGTTTGACTGTATATTTTAAAACCCACATAATTAATTCTGAAATATCAACCTGATTCACTTGCTCAATATTATTCAGCCCAATGCTGTAGCTTTGGGAAAAAGTGATCATTATATAACATAAAATAATAAAAGAAATATCAGTGTGTATTAATTAAACTATCCAAACTTTTTACAGAATTCTTAATCTGGTTACAGCATTATTGAAGAAATGATCACCATTATAATAGGAAGAACTTAATCTAGATGCGTAGGGAATTAATATGACTCCAGTTGGATCCGAATTTAAATAGATGCAAATAGACCTGGGACTGAGTTTTATTGCTTCCAGTTTCCAACAATAGCCTTCCAAAAAATGCTACATAGAATTGAATAGTAAATTTTTGGGAGTCTGAAAGCTAGATAAAACTGTTTGTTATACACAGCATTGGTGAGGAAGAAAGACTTAAAACTAAAAATCCATTTTATAAACCCAAATGCCTTTTTGTTTATAAAATTCATTAAAATAGCAGATACATGATATGTACCAGTGATGGCGAACCTTTTAGAGACTGAGTGCCCAAACTGCAACCCAAAACCCACTTATTTATCACAAAGTGCCAGGGCCGGAATCAGCATTGTGGTGCCCTCATGGGGGGGCAGGGAGGCGCCTCTGAGTGCCGCCTCTGGCACACAAAAACCAGGGGCGCAAAAATCGGCCACCGTGCTGCAAGGCGCAAAAACGGCCGTGCCGTGGGTGCAGATACAAGGTGCTGCACCATGCAAGAATGAGGCAGGGCTAGTGAGTATCATGCAGGCACTAACCCTGCCCCATTTGCAGCACGTGCATGCTCATGGCCCCGTGCACACATGCATGCATGTAAAATGCTTCCCCCTCCGTTTTCTTCCAGTCCACAAATCAACAATGGTTGGTGACCTCTGCTCTACCACCTCTACTTGAGCTTGCTAGTCAGCCGCTTCACCTCCTTTTTGCTGGGTGGGGCTCCTGCTCTGGGCGGCAGTGGTGGCCTGATGCACCTGCTGCTGGTGGCAGTGGCGCGTGTGCCAACAGGGTTCTGAGTGCCACCTCTGGAACGCGTGCCATAGGTTCGCCCCCACTGATATATACTCTAGTTTTTATTAGCTTGGGCATCAATGATCATCATGTTAAAGAAGTTGGAAAAGCCTTTTTAACTGTTCTATAAGAACCCTTCTCAAACAATTATTAGGGTGGGAAGCAACATGATAGTGATATATTCCAATATAATGTTTTAGACAGCAAACCTTTTTTCTCTTGCGCTGAACCCTAACTTTAATTCTAACCCTTAACAAGTTATTTATTTATGTAACTTCTGATGCTGATCAGCTCCTATTGATGCCACATTGGATCTCTTATATTGATATAGATTTCTATTTTTCTTTAATTTCTCTATTATGTCAAAGATGAATAATGTCCCTGATTAATTTGAATTGCCATATTAAGGCAACCTTAAGTGAAATGTTTTGAAGATGTGGCTTTTAAGATGTGGGAAATATCCACATTAAAAAAAACCCTCTTATTCTTGAATGTTTTGAAGTTAAATGAAGTTTAACTGCTGTATCTGTTCCTTTTCATCTTTTAAAATCTACACAGTATGTTTTTGCAATTACCGACTCATTCCACTATTTATGGTCCCATACTTCTTTATCTTATAGGATTCCATGTTTAGACATAGTAAACCATAGATAAATAATCAAGCTTTATAAAAACTGAACATTTTCAAATTATGATTTGTTGCAGGCTCATCCATTCTTTGTTTGCTTCTATGAATGGATTTAAATGTTCAAAACACAATGAAGTAGAGTATAATTTCCCAGATTTTTATTTTCTTAACTGCTTTCATTGAGATATATAATTCTTGTCTGTCTTCCAAAAATGTTTGATAATATTATTAGGATATTGTTTCTCTGTATTCCCCAAAACTCTTTCTCCTCCCCCCAGGCCCCAAACAAACTCTATGAAAAGCTATTTTTTTAATGTTATAAATGTTTGAAGTCCATTTATTTTTATTACTTTTCTACCTTTTAATTATAAAAAGGTTCACTAGAAACTTATGTTTAGAAGTGTTTATGAATAACTAGAAATTATATCACCAAATGGGTTTTCATGGGTCCTAAAAAAAGACCTGATCAAATGATGTCATGCTTGTAAAAGCTTCAGTAATGGCTTTGACAAAATATGTGTGACCCAATGTATGACTAATAATAATAATAATAGTAGTAGTAGTAGTAGTAGTAGTAGTAGTAGTAGTAGTAGTAGTAGTAAAGTTGGAAGGGATTTTGGAGGTCATCTAGTCCAACCCCCCGCTCAGGCAGGAAACCCTACACCATTTCGGACAAATGGCTGTCCAGTCTCTTTTTAAAAACTTCTGGAGGCAGGTTGTTCCACTGATTAATTAGTTCTAGGCTGCTTCTCTCCTTGATTAGTTTCCACCCGTTGCTTCTTGTCCTGCCTTCAGGTGCTTTGGAAAATAGCTTGACTCCCGCTTCTTTGTGGCAGCCCCTGAGATATTGGAATACTGCTATCATGTCCCCCTTTGTCCTTCTCTTCATTAAACTAGACATACCCAATTCTAGCAACCGTTCCTTATATGTTTTAGCCTCCAGTCCCCTAATCATCTTTGTTGCTCTTCTCTGTACTCTTTCTAGAGTCTCAACATCTTTTTTACATCGTGGTTACATCTTGGACTTTTCTCCAAAAAGCTTTCCTAATTTTAGTATGTATTATAATATCCTTTATAACTAATATATATGTTCTTTGGAAGAAAGTAATAATAGTAGGAATATAGTTATGCTTGTCATCCCTATGCTGGTTTAACTTTTTCGTTAAAAAGTTAGAGTGGTAAAAATTGGATATCCTAAGGAAGTTCAAGCTGTTCCATGTTAGAGGTTTGTGACTTACAAGGATAACTTTGAAATTGGTATACTGAGATTATGACCTGTCCACCTTGATTCAGTTTAAAGCTTCATTGAGTATTGTGTTCAGACTGTAATTGCTTAACTTCCTTTATATACAGTTTTTGTCATAGAATGCCCAGAACGGAGTTTTGGCACCTTTTTTAGATGGAACATTGTAAGGTAGGCAAGGCGGGTTGTATAATGTGTATGAGTTCCGGCACCTTTTTTTTTTTTTTTTTTTACAAAAAAAGCACAGTATACTGTATACAGTTCTGAATAACATATTGTCCAAAGTGATTGCAGTTAATGATTATTACTGCCGTGTGTTCAGGTTAGTAATCTTATTTGCCATATTCTGTCTTTCTTAAATTACTTTCTAAGAGCCTTGGGAATGCTCAGAACAAGGATTGACCACAGTGATCTGTGTTTTGGTCATCTTTGATTGGAAGACTGTGGTCTGTTATATGGAGGGTTGCATTTGAGGATAGGTTAAATGTATAATTAATGCAGAATCCAGTCTTGCTTTATTTAGGTGAAATCATATTTTATGTATTTTGCAATGGTTACATTGTGGTTGGACAAATGTTTTGATCACATGGGATGCCTTAAGTACACCCCTCTTCCTCCTGGTGCCTCTGACAATAAGGAAACGATATCCTGTTCACTGCTGTACAGAGAATTTTACTGTTCCTTCCAGCAATTCTGCTAAAGACTTCTGCTTCCTATTTGATTGAGTTGCAGGCAGTGGTGTCTGTAAATGCATGCTGCTTGTCCATGAAGAGTGATTATTCCTTCTCTCATCCCACATGTGGGAAAAGTTTACTTCTTCTGCAGTGGTTCTCCAATTTCGGGGTGTCCTAAGGAAGTTCAGGCAGCTCCATGTTAGAGGATGTTAGGAGGGGAGCATTATGGCAACATGTCTTAAGGTAGTTTGAGATCTCAATTGATATCAAAAATTCTACTGAATTTGTGTTTTATGTAGCTTTATTGTTCCACTTTTTAAAATTATGATGGGTATTTATTTTGATTCTTATAATGTTTATTTATCATTTTGAATTCTAATGTGTGAACAGTACCTTAGAATCTATTGGAGATGAGGTAAAATAATTAAAATATAGTGAAACTATGGCATGTATTATATATGGTGGTTTACAGCAATGTATTAATAAATTAATTAATTAAATGATCAGCCAGATAGCTCTAATTAAAAATATTACAGGAAAATTCAAAGGGAGATCTTGATGATGATTTTTCTTACTAAGTATTAAGAATCAATATTTGATAGCTAAGGAATTAGGTGGCTGCATGTTTATGAATATCTAGAGAAAAGACCTAAATTTTTTGTGATTTTTTTAAATCCCAGTGAAACTTTTCACAAGATTTTTGAGGTGATTTTTTGATGGATAGAAATATACAGAATTATACTTCAAATTCATGATTTAACTCAGTGGTTCTTAACCTTTTTGAACGAATCGCCCCCTTGAGCCAATGAGGAAGTTGTCATCGCCCCCCTTCCCCAACATAACCTCTCAATCACAACATAGGAAATAATTCTTCAATTTTATGCAAACACTTTTTTTTGTTTTCTTTAAAATTGTCATCAGGACATATTGATGCAAATAATTTATTTCCAGTCTTTTCCCCATATCTCCCATATTCTGGCCAATGGCACGCCACTGTATGGGTAGAGGCTGCTCTGCAATGCGCATGAAGATAAGATATGTACGGCGTTCTGTACTGAAGCTAGCTGGAGGAACATTTGAAAACACAATTCAATCCACAAATAGCGAGCGATCTGATGTTTTTGTATGACAGATATACAGCGATTCACTGTACGAAAAAGTCTCAAAAGTGTCCCCAAAACTTCTTGCTCCATCGCCCCCATATCTCCCCTTTTCGTTCCTTTGCCCCCACATCGCCCCTTTTCGTTCCATTGCCCCCCTGAAAAATGAAATCGCCCCCTGGGGGGGCGATATCGCCCAGGTTAAGAGCCACTGATTTAACTGACTCTGCATTTTGCCGATCATTCTTCAGTAAGACTGATTGGAAAAAACAGAGACTAACCAAAGGATTGTGGAAATGGCTTTGAGCAAAATATTCCACATTCATTGGGAAAATATTAAGTTGTCTCAGGAAAAGAAAGTGTGAGAAAAAAAAAGATAATCCAGACTCTTTTTAGTATAAGAGGAGGAGTATCACTGTCAGGCTTTCAGGCTTTCATTATTTTAGCTTATGTCAGTAAAGTAAGTCCTAGTATTTCTTATAGCATTCAAATTCATTTTATGTTTTGGTTGACCTTGAAGAAACAAAAACTTATTTTGATTTTGAATTAGAATAATTTTCTCAACTATCCAGAACAGATGGTCAACAATAATTTGGCTTTTGTTTTCCTGAGGAATAATAAACCAGAAATCCTGCTTCAGTCCTAACCTGTTCACATCTTGTTCAATTTATGAATATCATAACTGTTTGTAAACTGCAAGGAACCAAACAGGAACAGGCTAGTAGACTGTTTTTAAATGAGGTTGGCATTCTGATTTCTTGATAAGGAATACATCTTCAATTCCCAATTAAGATTTTGGAGTGTTAATTTAATGAGTTTGTTTCTCCTTGTTTAGATCATTTTGAGTTATATTAGGTGACATATTGATAAATGTGGGAAAAAAAACAAATAAACTTGGAAAAGGTAAATAGGGGCTAAAGAGGCTATAAAGCTCTATCTTACTAAAATACCTAAAGTAGGAATAGTAGTAAATAAAAACCAGAAAGTAACAATCAGATTTACCATTATTGCCAGCCTAAACTGTATATAGTGAATTATGAATACATATTTAGCAAAGCATGCTGGATTGCTCAGTTTTTGCTTAATATTTTTTTTCAAGTTAGAAGTTGTCTTATTTGGAATATCATTTTCTTTTCATAATATAAAGACATCATCAAGACATTTGGAATATTGGGAGGAATATAAACGAAACATCAACACTGTTTTAAAAGGGCTTAATTTAGAATCCGTTTTGCTAATCTCTGTATTTTTCTACACACTACCCAGTTGACCAGGTTTAATCTTGTAGAAGTTTATTTCAGCACAAGGTATTCTTACAGGTAGTCCTCGACTTACAACAATTCACTTAGTGGCCATTCAAAGTTACAACAGCACTGAAAAAAACTGACCTATGACCATTTTTCACACAAACAACCACAGCAGCATCCCCAGGATCATGTCATCAAAATTCAGACACTTGGCAGCTGACTCATATTTATGATGGTTGTAGTATCCCAGGATCATGTGATCATATTTTGTGTCAATGGGAAAGCCAGATTCACTTAACAACTGTGTTACTAACTCAACATCTGCGGTGATTTACTGAACTATGGCAAAAAAGGTTGTAAAATGGGGCAAAACTAACTTAAACTGTTTCACTTAGCAACAGAAATTTTGGGTTGAATTGTGGCCAAAATTTGAGGATTATTTGTACTTAATTTACATTGTTCTGAAGATAAATATTCCATATTGGCATACAAATCAGGCTGATATTCATCAGTAGATTCCCATTAACACAATTTCTAAGCCGCTTTTCTTTTAACAATGCTACAGAAAATCTTAATATAATTTTTCTTTCAGTCAGTAACTATAGTTCATATGTCGTTGTGTTTAATGAATAATGCAAAACATTTGCAAAAAAGCAACAACCCTGAACTTATAACCTATTTTCTAGCTGGCATCTCCAATTTTATATTTACATTTTTTATAATCCTGTGCTAAGAATGTTCTGAAACCTTGTGAATCATAAGATTCCTTTTTAAATATTGTACAGTATAGTGTATCTACAGTATTATTTATTTTCCGTTTGGTTGTTTTAAAAAGCTCAGAAAAAAGATTAAGAAATAGTAAGCAAAATAATTTGGATGCAGAGGTTTTAAAAAAAGGTCTCACTAAATCTAGTTTATGCTGATACCATTTCCACTACTCACTCACTCACTCACTCACCACACATACATACACACACACACACACACAGAGAGAGAGAGAGAGAGAGAGACTTGCAACTATCCTTGTTTCCAAATGTCCATGCACTAATTCATTCATTGAGTATCTAACACCTTTCTTTTTAAGAATATAACACCATTTTCCCAGTTTTCACCTTGTTTTTATCAACTTATGTGCAGAAGTGTAGACGCTCCTGACTTGCCAAGTGAACAGAATTTGAGTTTGTGGCACAAACTTAAACAAACATCTTTCTTCAGATTTGAATGCATATTATTTATGTATGGTTACATATATAAAATAAGACTGTGAATATGTCAGATGCAGAACTTTGCTATTTGTGTATAATTTGCAGTTGTTTAAAGGAAAGTAGATGCAGATGAGCAATAAAAATGGTTAAAGGCAATGGCAGTTTGAATGTTTTATTGTTTGAAAGCTAACATACCTGTGGAAGAAAAAGAGATGTAAATTATATTTCTAAGGTGGAAACATTATATCAAGTACCTATATGGTTAAATAGTTGTGTCTCATTTTCAAAATGCGTAGTGTTATAAAGGTAGAAAGGAGCAATGGAAATTCTTCAGCATTTCTAGTTAGAATAGGAGTCTCTAATTTGTGACTGCATCCCTTACAGGCGCTTTTTAAGTGGCATACCTGGATGCAAGTTCAGTTCATTGCCTTTCCTTCTGCTCCCTTTGAGAAGCATAGACTCCTTCTTTGGCAGGTACACATTTCTACTCAGCACCTTGTTTAAATAGAGACTCTGGTATGCAACTATTTATTTTTCTTGCTGCCTGCTTGTTGGCCAGTTGTAGCAGATGCCATGTCCCAAAGAAAGAGCTTTGCTGAGTTTGCTGTTAGTGATACCATACAGGCAACAGTTGCCATTGCTGCCTCCTCCCCCAGTGGTGTGCCTGCAATATGACCAAGACATAAGATCCAGCTACAGATGAAGGCAGAATTAGGCATCCCTGTGTGAGGACAGAATGTAAGGGAAGAATGAAAGAAACTGCTTACTTCATCCTTCATTTTACAATGCTACTGGGATCAGGGACCTTAAGAGAAGAGTGCAGTTACCCTCTTACCCTATTGCATCTGGATGGGCAGTTGCACTTCTCACCCTAAAGAGAGAAGTAACTTCAAGGACAGGGGCGGCGGAGCTGATTCTGACTGTGGATATATGCAAGGACCTTGACATCTATGTCATAATTATTGGGGTTTGGAATGGAACCGAACCGAACAGAACAGAATAGAATCATAGGGCTTGGAGGGCTTCTAGTCCAACCCCTTGCCCAGTGCAGGACACCTACTACCATCCTGGACAACTGATTGTCCAATCTTTTCTTGAAAACCTCTAGCAATGAAGTATCCACAACTCTGGGAGGCAAGCTGTTCTATTGATTAATTGTTCTCACTGTCAGGAAGGTTCTCCTTCCTGGATTGTATCTCTCTTTAATGGGCTTCCACCCATTACTTTTTGTCTTGCCTTAAGCTGCTATGGAAAGTAAATTGACACTCTTTTCTCTGTAAAAGCCCCTGAAATACCGGAAGACAACTACTATGTCACCCCTAAACCTTATCTTTAGGCTAGACATACCTAGTTCCCTTTGTTCACCATAAGATTTAGTCTCCAGACCCATTATTATCTTTGTCGCTATTTTCTGCACTCTTTCTAGGGTCTCAGCATAATTTTTGTATTATTGTGGCCAGAATTGGACCATTATTCCAAGTATTCCGATTTGCTGTACTTAGTCTAATCCAACTCTAACTCCTTCTCCTCCTGCTGGCATGGAGGATACAGATTTATCACTCTAACATTGTAGCAAGAAGGAGCTGTGGCACTGGTTAGTGGCAGGAGGAACAATTCCAGGTCCTGTGATAGTGTTGTTACTTTATCCTCCCAGGGTCCCTTCAGTGCAAGGGAGGACTTATACTATGGGTGGGGTGAGAGTTTGAAGCCACCGCAAGTCAAAAGCTTTGGTGGCAGGACAGGGATTAGGTAGATCTGCCTGGAGTTTCAGTGCTTCTGAATTAAAATATGGCTTCCAAGTCCCTTTTGCAGAGAATCCAGTTCCAATATCAACAACAGTTGTATTCATCTCTGTGCAACTCTTACAACAACTTAAGCGGCAAAGTGAAATGGCAAAATAAATTCTGGTTTACAGTGCAACCACAGGGTAGTGGCAAGTGGCACAACCACAAACCATTTATAGCATGTTTAATGACTTACCATGATACTCTTAATTTATTTTTACTTACTCGAGATGTTTGATTCAGTGTGTGAAAGACTTCAATGCTGAAGCCTTTGGGCTAATAAACTCATCTGAATATGGTCCTGATTTAGACTGTGGGAGCAGAAAAGGAATGCTGGGTTCCACTAGTATCCATCCCTCTTTTGTCTGTATGACCTAATGACTGAATGTAGACTTGGAAAGCCTCCCAAACATCTCAAGCCTCCCAGACACATCTGTGATTCTTCAGATGTTGCTGAAATACAGGGCCCCAGCATCTCTTATTTTTGGTGATATTTATGGATCTGCTGGGAAGGTTACTTCAGCAACTTCTGAAAAGCCACTGTTTTTTTTTAATCAGTGCTGCATATTCTGCCCTTTGTTTCCCCAAAGAAAGGAATTTAAGTTTAAGTTTCATTTTTCTTTAATCATTAATCTATGCAAGAAATAACAACTGAAGGTAATGTGTAGGCAGTTGGCTGAAATTATTGACTGAGATGACTAAGTTATTGACTGAGATGGCATTAGCGCAGTTGTAAGCCATGGCAGGAACTCTTAACAATGAAGGATTTATCAGTTAGAGTAGGAAGGCAACTGGTGCAACCTCAAAAACATTAAGATTTAAACATAACCCACAGATTCCTAATTCTCATAAATCATGCAAGTTGCAGCTTTACTAATTGCCAGAAAAACTGCATCAACTTAACATTGTAGTCTCCAGGAGTCAAGACTGACCACCTCTGCTGGAATGAAAACAAATCACACCTCATGACTGAGTGGAGTTAAAAGTTTCTGATAATCATCTGCTTAATAAGTGTTGTACATTGACATGCACCTATTTAGATAAATATTGATTGGATTAAATTGCTCATCCAAATTTTTTGCAAGGTTCCTAAGCAATAAGGAACTTTTGTATGTATCAGTGAAATTACTATCCTGCAAAAGGTTTCATCTGCTTGCCGTACAAGCCCCGCAATGGCAGGGCCCTACCTGGAAAGATGCTCATTATTGAAAGTAGATGATCACTCCGTCTCCAGTCATGAGAAATGTAGGCCGGAAGTTCTGCAAAGAGTTAGGCTGGGAAAGGTGGCAACTTTGTATTAATGTGAGGAGGTACTATTTAATAATGTATTATACCGGTGATGGCGAACCTCAATCAATCAATTCCAACTTTGCAAGATCTTTTTTTTCCCACGAGAAGTTGAAATTGACTGATTGAACCTTTTTTTTTTTTTTTTTGCACATGGCGGTGGAGGCCTAAAGCGAAAAAGTTTTATAAAACCTAGCTGAAGGCCTAGGACTGGGGTGACAGCGCGCGTGCCCACAAAGAGGGCTGTGAGTGCCGCCTTTGGCACCCGTGCCATAGGTTCGCCACCACTGTATTATATATTATTTTGTGATATGTAAGGATTTCTGAATCATCTTTACATGATTTTAAGAAATAAAATTAGCCTTTACCGATGTTGGCTTGCAGAATAATTAGTTTAGGGACTTTAAAGAAATGGGTTACGTGTGATCTTTGTTGTCATTTAATAAATAGAATGAAACTTTTTTGGTTTCATTAATATGAAGGGAAATTCTACCAGATACTGATTTTCTGGAACGATTTCTCATTGTTTAGTTCTAAATAAAACCACATTTTATTTTTTTCCCTTTTTAAAAAGTGAGTAATGAAACTTATAAAAAACTAGTATATCTTCCTGTTATGTATGAAATATTGATTAATAAAAATAGTAGCTTATAAAGAATAATTCTACATAATAAAAAAATCTACATGTATTCAGTATACCTGTATGTATGATTTATAACAATTATGTTTTTCCTTACATTTTAAAGTATTCTAACACTATTGTGTATGTTCCAGTTAGACCCATTATAGTGAAATCTCTCAGTCATTGACCTTTTACTGACCATAGCAAAACACTGTTGAAAATAGAGCCAAACTAAGCCACATGTAAAATAAACATTATGGTTCACCACTTTCATATTTTATGTTTTCTACTGTAAGGACAAGGTAGACTAGCAGACTGACTGGAACAGAACCAATATGCTCAAGGAGTAGTACTGTATACATTCAACTCTCTTATTTAGACTTCCCATTTAAAAAAAAAAATCAGGCACTAATGGAAGTTTTCTGTTTTTTTAAAGAAATTCATGCAATTTTTCAAGCAGCACAGCTAGTAAAAGAAGTAAGAATCACTGTATGTAGAAAAACTAATTGGGAATAGGCGACCATATGCTTTTAGGAGAGGAGAATAAAATTCAGAATGCTAACTTCTATTTGCGTACTCTGAAGGACTCTGCAACTGCATAACCTTCAGAAAATTAAAAAAAACTATCCTACAGATGTATAGTCATGTGCAAGAGAATTTTAACATACTTCTTCAGAAATGACTGCTATTTTCTGTGTTCAAACATCATATTTATAATTTGGTTTACTTGTTTTGGATTTAGTATCCCATATGAACCCAGCTGTTGTAGTTACAAATTAGAATTGGGTTTTCATGTAGAATATGAACCAGTGGTGGGATTCAGCTGGTTTGCACCACTTTGGCAGAACCGGTAGCTAATTTTTTGTTGCCCAGGCCCAGAATGGACTTCCAGAAGTAGCATCCACACAGAGAACCGGTTGTTCATATATTTGAATCCCACCACTGATATGAACAGTAATCAATCAATCAACCAATAATATGATAACAGCTACTTGATTTGGCAATTATGCAAATGAAAATGATTTGAGAATTGTAGTCAGTCATAGGATGAGACAAGAACAATTTAAGGTAAGGGTCCAAAAAATGCAATTTTATACACAGTAAGTAAAACCATAATTCAAGCCTTGTGAAAGCTTTATAGAAGTGCAGTGAAGTATGCAAAATCATTTTGTGGAGTGAAAAGTATGAATGAACCTGTTACAGCATATTAGCCAGGAATAAAGACATGATTTGGGTGTTATTAAGGTTCTTTGTACATTCGATGGATCATCACTGTACAACTTTCCTAACAGAGAAAGCAGGATTAAATACAATGTAAGAAAAGAAAGCTAAAGTTCTGTTAGAATGGAATATTAGCATATTAAATTTTTGATTGTAACAACAAATTAATTATAAGGATGGGTTATTCCTCAGTGGAGATTTTTGAGCAGAATTTGGATAACAATTTGTTGTGGGTAATATTTCTATACCGAACAGAGAACTGGATTAAACAGTCCACAAGATTTCTTCCAACTCTGAATTTGGGATTCTCAGTGGATTTTCCAATTTTTTTTCTACCAGCATAGAAAAAATGGGCAAGGATGGAGGAGGAATAGCTCACACATATCTTTCGTTGCTATCTGAAATCTGCAAAATAATGCATTGTGAAGAAGGAACTTCTAGAAAAAGTGAATGGACAGTAATTCCACATCAATACTAAATACTAGCATAGAAAAAGTGGGCAAGGATGGAGGAGAAATGACTCACACATAGTTGGTCGGTAAAACGAAGACCCAGATTGTGGGGGCAATATGCTGACTCTGTAAACTGCTTAGAGAGGGCTGTAAAGCACAATGAAGCAATACGTAAGTCTAAGTTATTGCTATTTATCTTCTTGGTTTAGAGTGAACTTGAATTCCTAAGATCTAGACTTCTGTGGCCATTTTCCAGTTCCTTTTAGCCATATTAGAGCTACCCGCATCTTGGGGAGCTGTCTTATAAAGTTGCTATCTGTATAGGTCTTTCCCACACACCCTCATTCTTTTTCTTCTCCTCATTCAATTAGTGCATAATAAACATAGAAACATTTCCCATCTTTTTCTTTTTTTATACCTTAGAGAATATTTTGGGTGCCTTGGAGAAAGTAGGTACATTTTTAAATGGCATTTTGATTTTCTCAGGGTCTGCAGTGCTGATTCTCTGAGAAATCAAGATGCCTGGCATAGAGGCATTCTTCTTTCTGGAGCACACTCAGAATATTATCTATTTTTTTTTTGTAAAAAATATCAGTGTGCCACTGGATTATAATGAGAAAGAGGAGCAGGTCAGAGAAGAGAGGGAGCATGGTAAATGAAAAGGAGTGGAAGCAAGTGATTTCTTCCCTATGGCATCTTTGGCAATCCTGGAAACCCAAGAGTGGAGATGCAACCACTAAATCTAAACATCAACCTAATCTATACTAATTTAGTATAGTGTTCAGAATTTGAATTCAGATGAATTTGCCTTTCCAGGTGTGATTCCCATGTAAAAGAGCTGTACTTTAGATATTTTTTTAAAGGAAGATATAAATAAATAGAAAGCAGATGCTAAAAGATCGGCCAATTATGTTATTTTTTTACATGTCTTTCAGAAAAGCAGGGCATAGAGCGAATAAATTTCTACTTTATTCTGGGTATAGTTGCTTATTATAGTATACATGAAAAGAAGGAAACTTTGAATTTTAGATAATCCCATTTTCTCAAAAGATTAGATAGAAAAAAGACATCGGCTTTCATTATTTTACACCCAACAAAGACCACCACTTCATATTAAAGGGAATTATTTGTGTGTGTATTGGAGGAGGGGCTGTTAATCTTCCTTTCAGGCCAATTAGTTGAAAGTAAATAGCTAAGCATAATATATTTATAGGTAACAAATCTTTTGTTAGAAAGTTTCTGAGAAAAGTTTGAAGATTCTGGCAGTTTAAAACAAGGAAAGTTGTGCTTGTTAGATACAAACAAATCAGTGGGAAATTATGTAAAGTAAGGAAATATTGCTATGGTTACAAAACACTTTCCTGTGAAGGGGAAACTCATTGAAATTTGCATACTGGTGAGTTTTGTATAAACTAGTAAAGATTAAAGACAGCACTACACAGGAAATGTTATACTTTGCTGTCTATATACCATGAGTATAAAGTTTGGAAGAACTTTACTTTGGAGGATGAATTTAAAGTACTCCTAAGTCAATCAAACTACTTTTTTCTAAAGCAAGCCGAAGTGAAATGGGAGATTCTAAATTGCTGCATGATTTTAACCTACTTTTGTATAAGCCCAAAATCAATATTGAACTTTTCTAGGCAAGTTCTACCTATAAGAATATCACCAGGGAGTGTAGAATAGAAAGGAAAATGAAAGAAGAAATCTTGTAAGATTGAAAGTGTTACTTTGAACTAGTGAATGTTTTAATCATCTCTCTGCAACTGTAGGACTTGAAATAACTTATCAGAAATAGTTTCAGTATTTTCAGATCATTCTGCAAGTTAAATCATTTATATATTCTTTTGAAAATTTTAGGGTACTTACTGCACCTAGGAGCATTCCTGTGTTGTTGGTCATGTTCATTCAAATTGACTACATGCATATAGTCAATATCTGCCTGTTTTTAAAATACTACTAAAGGCTCCTGCACATAGGTTTAGATCCATTGTTTGAAACATGGATGGCTTCATCTCCTAAAATGACTCTGGAAAGAGGCACCACAGAGTTCCTAAGAAACTGGAATCTATTGGCAGGCCCAGTGACAATACTATTTATCCATCTTGAATGTTGAGGCACTATACACCAATATCACCCTCCCAAACCTCGATTTCAAGCCATCAGGAAATCATAATGGATGTCAACACATCATGCCTTGCCAGTATATTTGGCATGCTGCCACATTTGGTGTGGTAACTTTGTATTCATCCATAACCTCTATCTTAGGCAATAACATATGTGGCACAGCTATGGGCATACAAAATATGCTAACATCTTCATTCACCACTGACTTTGAACCATATTTTCTTAACTCTCGTTCCATGAAACCCTTCCTTTGCTTGAGATTCATTATTAACATATTCATTATTTGGCTTTTTGAAAAAGAACTCATCAAATGCCATGAAGACTTCAAAAACTTCCATCCTACCATCAACCTAAGCCTTGAGTTACCTATAGAACAAGTTTACTTCCTTGATGTCATGGTAAAACTATATAATGGGGAATAATCACCATATTACTTAAAAACTCTACTGATTGTCATACAAACATGCATACCAGCTTCTGTCTAGAACATACCTCTACACTGATTGTCTATAGCTATATTCTCATTTGTTTTAATCCACTAGACAGAGGTGTTCAGCTGATGGAAGAAAACAAGGCATTCCTTTGTTCTCATTGAGGGGAAGCCCACTCTTCTAACTACTCAACCAGTAAAATCAAATCAATACAATTCCCAGGGAGGACCTGTTTAAAAGCCAGACCACATCTAGAGCTCACATGTCAAACTACTAAAACACATTACTATAAGCCGCAATCCATTTTGACACTGCACTTTCTCAAACATTTGGTGGCAGGTCCATATTAGCATACAGTCTTGAATCATATTTTCAGAAGCAGCAAGAAATAAGAGAAACATGCTAACGTGAAAATCACACTCTGCAACAACTCAGATGTATACGTTACCACCAAATTTATACTATCAGCACCATCACAGGCCCTTGTAACTCTGAACATATGGCTAGAGGCCATTTCACATGTTTATCCTTTAACATGATATATGTTGTCATCTGCCAGCTATGCCCATCTGGATTCTACATAGGAAGAACAAGCCATATGTTCTGCAAAGGAATTAATGAACACAAATACAACATCACAACTTAAAACAAAAACAAAGCAACTGCAGGGTCTCAGCAGACTGAAATGGAACCTCCCAGAATATTCCATTTCAGACCTCAAAATAATGGTTTTGGAACAAAGAGGATACACCAGCATGAGTGTGAGATAGTTGAACTTACATCAGTAGGCTATCTGAATAAACACAATGAGTTTTCAACACAAAATATCTGTAATGTGTTCTCCATGGAACCTTTATCTGTATAGCTTACCAGTTTCCTGGTAAGGAAATAGTTTCCTCTATTCCTTCTCCCATCTCATTTTTCTTGAAATTCAGCAGCAGTTAAGCCACTCAATGACTCTTAAGTGAGCTGCAGCTCATGGCAGCTTGTACATTACAATATTTATTTTATTCTTAAAACGTACTAAAAAATTCTTTCAATCAAAAATATAAGGAAAAAATGTGCTGAACATACTGTGCTTTTGCTTATATGGGATGCTTTTTCCAGCCTGAAAGATCATCTAGTTGCCCTTCTTGTTTAGACTGACTGCCCGGATTGTTCACTTTTAGGAAACAATGGTAGAAGATGGCTATTACCCTTTTGCCCATGTTTGTGAAGTCATTTAAATCATCCGATTGGCCACTATGTGGCCCAGAATGCTGGACTACAGGGATACAGTTATTTCTGTTCTGATGCAGCGGAACATTTATGCTAATCCTTCTCAGTGACAATATGATGACCTTAACCTTAATACAGCTCAAGATTATGATGTCACATTGAGATAAAATAATTGCAGTAAAAGTATTATAAAACAGTATCTTTTCTAAATACAACCATGAAACTAAATCTCTCCTCTCTTAAAATGGTGGATGAGCACTTCAAGAGATGCACAAGAAAGTCTAAATGTTTTCCAAAAATTCCAATATATTTGGAAGTAAATTATATTTGAATAAATGGAACTTCTGTTTATTGATCAGCAAAACAATGGGGCACCATTATATGGTTCATAGTTTGGCTATTACAGTTCTCAGCTTTTAAAGGCATACATAAAGTCAAATACTTGTGAATACACAGTATTTAATTAAGGAACACAAATATTAAACTGAAATATATTAATATAATAACCAATCCTGAATTGTCTCTCAGATTGTTACAATAAAGTAAATACTGATTAGTTTGAAATATAATGCTCTTTCATAAATAACTTTTGAAAAAGTAATTTTAGAACAGGAAAAAAGCAGGAAGGTTTAAAAAATACCTGGAAAAGAGCAAGGTCTGGCCAAAATAGAGTATGTAGAGTATGTAGAGTACACACCCAGGACATGATTAAGAATGTATAGAATGTGTCCAAGGCTACTCATTGAAAGTAGCATGCATGTCAGTCTCTGCTTTTGTGAATCATGAAAAATTTGGCCAGCAAGTATAGTTTAGTGAATATACTAATAGTTGCTGAGATATTTTCTCACCAGATTCCTCAGTGCCTTCAGCAATAACAGAGTTTCTAATATATGCCTTCAGTTGAAAAGCTCTTAAAAATTCTGGGAGACATTCAGAGATACACCTGCTCTGGAAATAGCCCATGTTGAACTACATAGAAACCAGGCAGCAGCAATTGACTACAGGAAATATTTTATGACATTTAGTATTATGTCATAACGTGCTTTATGATAATTTTATGTCAAAAATGTTTTATACAATTTGCCAAATTTCAGTTTCATGGGAGTCATAGCTCCCTGATTTTGGATGTATTCTATAAGTTAACTCATTTAAAATACCTTTCTTCAAAATTTGTTGCCCCGTGATGCACTGTTTTGCCCAATTTAAGGTTAAACAGACAAACAATAGAGTTTTAGTAGTATATAGATATACAGTTATTTCATGTAATTAGTAGTATTGGTGGGAATGCAATATCTTTCTTCTATCTGTTCCTGAACAACCCTAAAAAATGTATTTGGTTTAAAAACATTGGGACCTTTTTCAGATTCAAACACAAGAATGAAAAAAAATATGGACTGATTTAACTGAAATACCACTTTGAACTTAAATCCCTAAATTCAAATTACATTTAAAGTGACTTTACATGTGTTTTCCTGTTTAGAGTATATGGAGTGGAGTTGGGATGTGTAAGGCAAACAAATATGCTATCATCAGACATGTGAGTGCTTTTTCTGAGATTTTATTTGAGTATTTTCTGATAAAATTTTTATGTGTTGAGCTCATATGATGGAAACAGCACATTCCTATTTAGTTTATCAGATCTTTCTATAATAAATGTTTTAATATTTTCCACCCTGGGAAAACATGATTTTGAAGGAAAGTTTACCTACCGTACCTCTCTGTCTAGCTAGAGAATGTGTAAATAATAGTGCAAATAATGTATCCTACTGTCAGCATATTACAATAAACAAAATGGATTAGCATTTTTTTTTGTTCATTAGTTGTGTGTTTGTTAAAATGCATTACATGCAAAACATATTTGCTCAGCTCAAACATATTTACATTGTGGTGATGCTGTTACTGTTAATGTGAACTTTCTTTTCCTTTGTCCTTAGTGTCCTCTGCATTATTTGTTCTTTGTCATTGGCTAAGATAACCTATGCAGCTTATCCCTGATGCCATCACATAATGAAGACTGTTTACGAATGAAGGCAAAGATTATTTGGGCACATGTTTCTCTACTTCTCTACGTTGAATCTGAATCTGCTTTTAAAACAAAGTGAAGAATTTTGAGAAAGAAATTTAAAAGGTCAATAATTTTTTTTCAAGAAGATTCTGCATATTTTTACTGTGTGTTGCCTAATAACTGTCTTGAAATAAAATGTTGTTTCTCAAGCCAAAGAATTTGAGGAACACATTTTTGGATAATTAAAAGAAAGAAGCAAAACTCAACTAGGATGGTGTAGAGGTTGACATGTTGTACTAAGGATGGTGGTGGGGAAATAGGTTCTGGTCCATCTTAGCCACAGCAGTTTAGAGAGTGATTTCATGCCAGTCACTTTTCTTTCAGCCCGATCTGTTTCGCAGGGTTGTTTGCTATGGGGAAAAATAGGAGGAGAGAGCACTTGTGTGCTCTCTTGGGCATCTAGATAAAGATAGGATAGAAATCAAATAAATAAAATATTAAAATAGTGTAACAACAAAGAAATAATGTTCAAATCATGAGATCCAAACAAGCATAAGTATGCAGTGTGCTGTAAGTTAATCTTTGAAGGCTTTTGAGGCCTTCTACGTTGAGATTGCAGGCAGGTTTATTTCTACAGGTGGTCCTCAACCTATGGCTAGTCATTCAGCAACTGCTCGCAGTCAGGATAGTCTCAGAAAAAGGTTGTGCCAGGGCTCCCTATCACATGACCACATTTGGGGTGCTTGGCAACCTGTTTGACCAATTGTGATCACCATTTGAAATCTTCTCTGCTGGCTTCCACAGAAAGTTGGTGGGGAAGTTGGCAGGGAAGGTTGCAGGTGGAAGAAACATAGGGTTTGAGATTCATTCTCTCAGTGCACTGAGGAATTTCCCCTCACTTCTGTTCAGGGAGGGGTAAATATCCCATGCATTGAAGGAATGCACCTCAAATTTGGCAAAAATGCTTGTAAATATCATCAATGGCACCTGCTAGCATTTTCCCCTTCCCTCCAGGAGGCTCCAAAAAGCTCTGGGGGGGGGGGGAATTTCCAGCACATCCAGCATTCTGAGCCTTTGAGAATGCTGACATTCTCAAAGGCATTCCCTCAAAGAAGAGGGAATCAAGCTATTTTCCAAAGCACCTGAAGGCAGGACAAGATGCAACGGGTGGAAACTAATCAAGGAGAGAAGTACCTAGAACTAAGGAGAAACTTCCTGACAGTGAGAACAGTTAATCAGTGGAACAGCCTGCCTCCAGAAGCAGTAAATGCTCGAACACTGGAAGTGTTTAAGAAGAGACTGGACAGCCATTTGTCCGAAATGGTATAGGATTTCCTGCCTGAGCAGGGGGTTGGACTAGATGACCTCCAAGGTCCCTTCCAACTTTACTACTACTACTACTATTATTATTATTACTATTACTACTACTACTACTACTACTACTACCACTTTCTCCCTCGGAAGACTCAGAAAGGCTCTAGAGGGCAGGGCAAAATACTAGCACAGAACATTGGTGTTTACCAGTGTTTTCTCATTCCCCTCTGGAAGGCTTAAAAGACTCTGGAGGGAAAGAAAAAAAAAGAGCTTTTAGGAGGAGAGGAGAAAATGCTATGCCACCATTCTGAAAGGCCCAGGGAGGTGAAATACCCCCCATCCCCAGGAGGGGCAGAATTCCTCCTCAGTGTGCTGAAGTAACAGACCTCAAATTTGATGAAAATGCTAGTGAATGCCAGGATTCTTGCAGTTCTCCTTGGTGGGATGGGGACATGGACAGGGTCTTGCAGGTGTGGTGATCCCTCTTCATGCTCCAGTGTGCCTAGGAGGCATGGACTCTATCTTTGGCAGTCCGCTTAATGATCTGCACAGTTGCTTAACAACTGCAACTGGGAGAGCCAGGATTGCAGTCATTGAGTGAAGCAGCCGTGTGGCATCTCTCTTAACAACTGCTTCATTCAATGACTTGAGACCTAGTTGTGGTTGTAGGTGGAGGACTACCTGTATCAGCAAAAGTTTGTAAGTAGATCAATACTATATATTATTACTCATTATTCAACTCTCTCACAAATCCTTACAAGAGAAATATTTGGCTGATTTCTTAAAAGATTTACACATCTTAACATTCCCATAAATTCTGTTCTTTGCCACTCGTCATGCCTTTGATTAATCAGAGCTTTCACAAAGTCCTTTTTTTATAAGAGGCAAAAGTGTAGATTAGTTATGAGCCTTAGTCTTACCCATGCCACCTGCAGTGTTCCCTGCTAGTAGTAAGAACTATTATTAGGCACAGAACTGACCAATATTTTGCCATTTTTGGCCAATATGCCAGAAGCACAACAAAAACCTAGTTTTATTTCAAGCATGCTTATGGTATTCTATGTAAACCAGGATCTCTCTTCTATTGTGCCAGCCATTATAGTGTTGACCACATTGCACCAGTAAGACGGTACATGCACTACACTGACACATTTAGGAAGATAAGGAAAATAAATACACTGTATGAAAGTAAAAGAAAGAGAAAAGTTGTAATAGATTTGAGCAAAAATGATCTGATCTTATGGAATGAAATTGGTTATTTAATTCTGTTCTATTCTATTCTGTTCTTATTTATTCATTCATTTATTTGCTGCCTTTTTTATTTTTTATAAATAACTCAAGGCAGTGTACACACATAATACTGCTTCCTCCTCCTATTTTCCACACAACAATAACCCTGTAAGATGAATTGGGCTGGGAGAGAATGATTGGCCTAAAGTCATCCAGCCAGCTTTCATGCCTAAGGTGGGACTAGAACTCACAGGCTCCTGGTTTCTAGTTGGTGCCTTAACCACTAAATGGAACTGAAGGTTGTAGGATTAGATTGGTGAGGATGTGTGTGAGAGCAGGACAGTTACATGTTATGTTCCAATGAATGGAAAAGATTGAATGAGTGATGAATAGAAATGGGATGAAAGTATGGAAAAATTGTGCAATATTCTGAATGAATGAATACATTTGGAGGAAAAAGGTTTTGTTTTAGGTATTATCAATGATGGGTTAGAACAAGACAAGACAGTGTGGAATAAATGATTTGTCCATTTGAAGACTAAAGTTTGAATCCGAATAATATTTTCTTGATTAACTACTTAGGAAAATCTTTTTTGCTTCACATAAAGGATTTAAGCTTAGTTTTGTTCATACATGTGGCAAAGGAGAGAATCTAAAAGTGTGATTTTATGATTATTTGTAATGAAAGACAGAGAACTGGTGAAAGAAGAGTGATGAAAAATTTTGGGTGTTGACTGGACTTTTTATTAATAATGCTAAAAGTGAATCTTGGAAAATGGATTTGGAAGAAAAAGGAAGAAATGAAAGAAATTAGAGAAGAAAGACTACAAGAAATAAAGTATGACTCTTGTGTGAATATGTTTCTTTCCTTAATTATCATAGAAAGGACTTGCCAGTTTGCCAGTTCAAAACCAAATGAACAAGGGTCTCATCTATCTTCCTTCCATAGGTTTATATGGAAAATAGTTCTGGTGCCAGAATTCTTGTAATTTCATGCCTGCCTTATTCAGTAAGCTTTGTTAAAGAAACTCTGAAAATTGTCCTTGTAGAAGAAACAATTTTGGTTTTATGCAAGCAGACCATTGAAAAATATATGAATTAAGAAAATAAGTTTTATGTTTGTTTATTTAGAAAAGCAAACAATAAAATGCTTAAGCTTGAATTATGAATGCTTTGTGCAGTTGTGGAGTTAAAATAGGCTTAAACTAGGAAACACTAGACATGCCAGAAGAAGTTTAATGGCATTATTTGCACTATAATTTACACATTCTCCAGATAGACAGACAGGTAAGTAGGTAGGTAGACAGGTTTTCATTCAAAATGCCAAAAAATCAAGGCCAAATATCTTGATAGAATATTCCCTAAAGATGGGGAAATGGACAAAGAAATTCTATAACATGCAGGTACTGATAGATTGCTATTATGTGATCTCTTGCAGAAATAAATATTTGTTGAAAGAAGTGAAAAGGATTGTACATGTTCACTTTTTAGCTCACTTTGTTATATGGAAGTTTTCATATACCTAGAGAAATATAAAAGTTGAATGCAGTGTCAACTGATTACTGAAGAAATACGTGTGTTAAAACAAGAAGAGATTGGGTCAAGAATAAAGGAGTGAAGAATGAATGTGAATGGAGTACAACGTGAGGAACTGGTACAAAAGAAATTTATTTAGTGTTTTCGCCATATGCAAAGTATCAAATCACAAAATGAATATTTCTGAGAACACTATAGTTTGAGAAGAAGGACTGAAAAAGGTGTGGTTGGATTAAGTAGGTGAGGTCATCCAAAAGAGAGAACCAAAAACTTAAAGACAGAAGGCAGTTTTGAATAGGTATACAGAAGTAGTAAAAACAAGAATGGCTTGCAACAATACAAAAGTTATGGTGAAGGATAGAGGATGTTAATATAAATTAGATTTAATTAAATTTCCTTTCTTTCTTTTTATCTCCTGCATTTATTTTGTTTCTTCCTAATTCCTTTCTGCTCTTTGCATAATGTTGCCCACCCTAAAAAGGTATTCTAATGGATATATATATGGATATTTGATTGACTTATTGATTATATGCCATCAACATTGTATTGACTATTAGCAGCCACACTAACTGATTTTCCTAGGCTGTTCAACCTCTAGCTATTTCACTGGCACACACCCATTGCTGTTGTAACTGAATCAATCCACCTGCTGCTACTTGTAGTTTTCTGTTTCTTTCCAATTTTCCCAGTATTATAAACTTCTCCAGCCAGCAAAGCTTCTCCAGCCAGCAAAGCCTTTGCAGAGAGTCATTTGCTCTGTAGGATGGGCAGCTATATAAATTAGACAAAGAAACAAATAAACAAGGTGTCTAAAATATGATAATTATATGTGGATATTAAACTCTTGTCTGGGTTTCTATATAAGGAATCTGACAGGCTTTTAACTTCTTCATTTAAAATGATTCAATCCTCTACCCAAACATCATTTTGGAAAATCTGTTTTAAAATGCACACAGTGGGAATGCATATGTTTAGCGCTATTTCATAAATAAATGTATTTTTCTTTTTAGAAATATAATTTAAAATGCATAATTTAAGTAGCCAAAAAAAAAAATGAGCAAGCCTTACTGTAAAATTCCACTACTAGATCCTCATACACGAAATAGGTCCTTCAATTTTTAAAATGTCTAATTTCTAAAAATCAGGCGGAATTACATTATTATTATTATTTAAAAAAATCAGTTCTATCTATTGCCTTTGAATACTAGAGTACTCAATGCATGAATTATTCATTGGGCTGTCTTGGTTACAATGCTTACCATGGTTCACGTCTAGAAATGCCTTTGCAAAATCTTTACTTTGCTATTATATTGAACAGATACAATCATTTGCTTTTAAAATCCTATAAAGAATTCTGGATTGTAGCAATTGCTAGAAAATAAAAAAATTTCCCAGCTCCCAAATTCATCTTCAACTTAGTATTATTAAAATCACTTTGAAAAGGTCTGCTTGCTGAAAACCATCTCTGTTTTAAGAATCCAAAAGTTACCTTGTTGTGATACCAGATCACGAGCCTTAAATACAGTACTTTCTTAGAAAAAAAAAAGAGAGAGAAAGAAATCTAGTGTATGGGGCTTAAGATACTTCCGTCTCATTCATTTTGTTGCTGTTTGTTGTATTTCTTATAATCCCATGTCACTAAGGAACAGACTGTGCAGCGTGAATTTCTGCAGCTGTATCCCTATATGTGGAGGTTTTTTTTTTTTTTAAAAAAAATGATTCTCAGAGTGGCATTTTATTTGCTCCTCAACTGGTGTGCATAGTGAGTGCAAAATTGCCTTCAGGCAACAGATAAGGGAAACAGAGAGGAGGGGGCAAAGCAGAGAGCAGATGGATGAACGATTAGATCATTTGGATTAGGAATGTTGCCTTTCCTTTTTCTTTTCTATGCTGAAGCCTCTCTTCTGATTAGAGTTTCTACATGGTGGGGAGGGAGGAGAATGTCTGAGAGAAGCAGCCAAAGAAATAAATCTCAGAAAACTTTATACAACTTTTTAAAATACTTTTTTTTAAAGTTTTGTTTTATTTTTATACAGAAAGCAAAAAGAGAAAGAATTCTCTTCTGGTGAAAATAAGTAATTTGGGACAAACTGAATCATTGCTTCCACATTTATTTTAGGGGCTTCCTAAGGAAAAAAAATGAGTGAGATAGTTCTGAGTTAGATAATGCCTTGCAGTCTTTGGAACAATGCATTCTCTTTAAGGGGGAGATTGTCGTTCAAGAATGTGCCTTAAGAATAGAGAGGCTGAGCCTTCCCAACATTGAGTAGATGTTTACAGCAAACTCCAGCTATCTATTTTCTCCTGCTCCGTGGTTTTTTTTTTTACTTAAACAAGAAAATGTAGGAAAATGACCTGGCTAGGTAAAGCCAATTCTTTCTCCCCCTATAGTTTAGCTCAGACCACTCTGACTGCATGGTAGTGGTACAAAGTGTGTGGTCTTTCAGGCTCTGACTAATGCATTTTGTACTGTGTGACTGAAAATGCCTCATAGCTTGCCAGGGCTGACTGAGAGTTGTGGAATGTGATGCCTTTTCTCTGATTTCCTGGGCGGGAGGGAAGGCAGGGGGGAGCGGTGGAGGTTGAGAAACCTGAAGATGTAGAGGAAATGCTTGCATGTTGTGGAATTTTGTTTCCCTTTGAGAGACAGCCCCCCCACCCATAGAAAACTAATGAAAAGAATGGTTAGTAAAAAAGAAGGTGGGGCGGAGTACGAGAAAGAGGGAAGGAGAAGGAGGAAGAGGGTGGGAACAACAGAGGGGCCCACTTTCCTTTTCTTCCCCCCTTCTTCTTGAAGCAATGACAGCTGGTTCTGTACGGACTCACATGACGGAAAGTACGATGGAGTAAGCTCAAGGCAGCATTGAAAGATGGTCAGCTGACTTCCCTCCCTCAAACTCCAGTCAGGTGATCAACTGATATAATTCAGATAAGGATAATTTTTAAAATGCTTAAACCCAAGTAAGAGTGAAATTACGTTCCTTTAGCGTGTTTTGTGTGAAAGACTGGGCATTTGTTGATTCTTTTCTGAAAAATCTGCCAAGTGATAACTGTGTAAAAGGTACTGTGTTTTCTACTTGCAGTGTGTAACTAGAAAACTAGTTGTGGTTCTTTCCTCTTTCTTACATTCTGTTTGTCTTCTTTGTAGATTATTTATTGGGAAATGTCATTTTCTAAATAGAGGTCTAAGGTTTTCATGGGTGGTGTTGAATGCCTATATTATTTGTCATAAAAACTGTCATTTTGCAAGAATGTCAAAACCTCGTGTTTTAAGGGAATTTCCAACAACTGAAATATGAGTTGAAAAATGAGAGCACTATATACTAAAGTAAAATTTAAAAATCCAAGCTCAAACTGTCACTTATTTCAGAAAAATGTGTGGTTTGTTTTGGTACTCATTTACATTTGTTGAGGATAAAACTATCCAACGCTAGCTATTAGTAGAATCATTTGGAAAGTATTTCAGAGATAATCTAGTCCAACCCCACCTTTTCTAACCTCATGTCAGCATACAGCTAACCAAACAGTTTCAGAATAAGGTATCTCCACTCAAGGCAAGCCTGCAGTCTTCTGGAAAACTTTCATTTTTGAGGAGCTCAGGCCAGCAGGAAGATCTTCATGTCTTTTGACTTATTCCAATTCCTTTAATGTGAATCCCTTGGTCCGACTCTTCATATTAATGCAAAACTTGTAAGAGAGCTATTCGTTCCTTCCTAATTTTTCTCATTTAAGAAGTATATGGGAAATACAGGGGAAACAGGCAGGTGGTGGGAAGGAAGATTGTGTATGTTTATATGTTTTCTAGTCTATTTTTGTTTTATCATACCAGGTATGAAGGCAGGTGATGGGAAGGAAGTGTGTGTTTGTTTGTATGTATGTGACTGTATCTTAGTTTATTTTTGTTTTATCATACCAAGTGTGAAGATACACATACAAAGTGATATTTCTTGCTGAACTCCATTGTTGCTTGCATATAATTCTATTGTTGTTGCTTGTAGCAAAGTCAGACAGATGTTCAGTCTGGATTTGGCATTTTTATCCCCCTAGTGAGTCCTTCCCAAGGACCTAGGTTAGGCAGATGTAGATGTTTGATGATCCTAAAGGTATCATTGCAGGATGTAAATTGTTCCAAGTAAACTGCCTTTTGCAGTTGACTGATGGTGTTCAAGTGGGATTGTACCCAAGGCGCCTATTACCACTGGTACCATATTTGCTTTCTTGTGCCACAGTTGTTCTATTTCTATTTGCAGGTCTTTGGATTTTGTTATCTTCTCCAGTTCTTTCTCTTCTACTCTGCTGTCTCTAGGTAATGCCACCTCCATTATCCAGACTGTTTTGATCAACAGTTACAGAAACATAGAAAACTGAAGACAGAAAAAGACCTAATGGTCCATCCTCTCTGGAGGTTTTTTGTTTTTGTTTTCTTATTTATTTATTATTTTAAATTATTATTTTTTAATTTTTGTTGCATGATGGACATGTGTTTATCCCAACCATGTTAAAACTCAGTTACTGATGATTGATCCACTACCTCCACTGGCTCTAAGTAATATTTTCTAACATTTCTTTTGAACTTCCCTCCTGTCAGTTTGAAGTTATGCCCCTGTGTTCTTGAGTTTTGCTAAATATTGAAAATACTGCTGTCTACAAACTTATTCACATCCTTAATATATTTAAAGGTTTCAGTCCTTTCTCTTCTGTCCTCCAGGCTGTACATATTCCGTTCCTCCATTCTCTCCTCATGTTTTGTCCTTCAGACTTTGCACCATTTTTGTGCAAAGTCTGAACTCGTTCAGTCTTATCTTTTTTAAAGCGAGGTCTCCAGAACTGGACATAGTAGTCCAAATGGGACCTGACTAAAATCCTATACAGCACGATTAAGATCTCCTTTTCCTGCTGGTGATCCCTCTAGTGATGCATCCCAGAATTTTGTTTGCCTTTATAGCTGCCTGCTCATTTTGCAGTCATCTGCTATGAGTGCACCTAAATCTTTTTCTTCTGTTCTATTTACCTCCAAAACTGTACCCTGCTAGAGGTTTCTTTCTTCCTCAGTGCATGATCTGACATTTAGAAACATTGAACTGCAGTTTTTGACCAATTTTCCAGCAATGCCAAATCATTTTCCATGTTACAAATACCCCCAGTTGTTAGGTCTGTGGCAGGTGGCTTGTCTGTTTGAATTATTATTAGTATTATTATTATAGTATTGCAGCAGTGCAATTTTGAAACACAGACTTCTGTGTCAACAATGTACATGGTGCCTTTTAAATAATAAAATGAAGTACATGTTTCTATCTTGATGAAGTTGAATTGAAAAGTTTATATTGACAGGGCAATGGAAGCTGATACAGAAAATGACAACATAATCTTTCCCATAATGATAGATTATTATTAATTGAACTGTGTAGAATTATACATAGTAGAAAAAGAGTGAACCATCCCTCTTATGTTAAAATGTAGGAAAATATAATTAAGTTGAATACTGAGACACTGAGGGCAAGTAGAAAGGTATATTTCTTTCTGTAGCTCATCATCTAATGTTTATAGCCAAATGATGTAATCAAATGTCATGATGGCTATTGACTTGGACAGCTTTGAAAATAGGCTGGACAGTTTTAAAAGGTGTTAGCATTATTCTTTGGAAATTTGTCTTATCAGTGACTCCCAGATAGTGGAGGCAATACAGCTTTAAGTGTTAATTAGAGGCTATTATATACTAAGTATGTTTTCTTATCTGAAAGAGAAGAAGGTAAATGGAAAGATAGATGTGACTGAGTTATGTGAATTAATTTTTCTTCAGTCAGATGTAAGAGCCAGTGGAAACTGTAGGTCTTGAAAAGGTAATCCAATGAACATGTTTGAATCACACAGGTGTTCTGCAAGATCCTTAACACATTTTCTTCTTTACATTTTTTTATTAAGCAGTTTGTTTCTTAAGGCAAAGATAAAATCTTAGCTGCTGTGATTATCTAGATATTAATTTTAGTTGATAACACCTACAATAGCATACAATTGCCATGGTATTTTGTTTCTATTATCTACTGATTGGATTCATTAAATGTGATTAAGATACTTTTAAAAATGGACATTTTTTGTGACATGATTTTGTTTAGATACTTTCTTTTAACAATGTGCATGGTGTCTTATGAAGTAATAAAGTCCAACACATTGTCTCTGTCTTGAGGAAGTTGAGCTGAACATTTTACATTGGCAGCAGTTTCGAGCAAAACATGGGATCTGTTTTAAGTTGTCCATTTCTTGCAGGATTTATTGTAGTTCTGTAATGTTGTTGCAGTGGTTTCAAATAATAGACCAGCTCTGAGTGGAGCTGTGGTCTTCAGGTGGGAGATGCTAGAACTAAATAAATATGAAATAGAGAGAGAAAACATTCTCCTAGTTAATGGGTTTCCTTACTAAAATCTAGCAGTCAATCCATGAACACCAGTATAACCCTGGAAATTATGCTCACTATGACAGCTGTTACCTACTTTTTACATTCAGTGTATTTGAAAGAGTAGATATAAATTGTTGTATATATGGCTTTAGTCATTTTTAATTTTTTATAATGCTTTGTTAGTTGTAGTGTTCTGTAAATTATCTGTATAGGCCTGTTGATTGTGTCAAATGTTTTGCCTATAGACCAGGGGTAGGCAACCTTGGCTCCTTTATGACTTGTGGACTTCAACTCCCAGAATTCCTGAGCCAGCTATGCTGGCTCGGAAATTCTGGGAGTTGAAGTCCACGAGTCATAAAAGAGCCAAGGTTGCCTACCCCTGCTATAGACAAACCTAGCAGAAAAATTGATTCCCTTAGATTAGTGCTTTTCAATCTTAGTAGTTTTTAGATGTGGTTTCTCATCTAAGGTTTCTCAATCTTAGCAACTTTAAGATTCAACTCCCAGAATTTCCCAGATGCTTTTTTTTTTTTTTTTTGCACTACAGTAGATAATACAATAAAACCAAAACTTGCAAACTACAGAAAAGGTTTTGGACTGAAAGGAGGAAGGTGTGCTTAATTTTCCCCCTCCATGATATGTGGAAAAGGTGTTATGAATGCAAGACATACAGATGATAAAGACTAACACCCCCCCAAAGAGGGGCTTTGTATTATTTTAAAAGATTTCAGCCATATGTGCTCCTGCACATTTTTCATTCCTATTTCCTGTAGCATATCTTTCATTTTCATTTGCAAGGAATATAAGGAAGCAAAGAAGGAAACCGGTGTCATAAACATAAAAGTATGTAAGCCATTTTGCTTACATCAAATTTACCAGGTGTTACTATCTCAGAGCCCAGGTTTGAAAATGTTAGTGTAGACTTGGGATAAATTGTTATAAATTTGAGATCAGAACACAAGTTTGGGGTCAAGTAAAGTTCAGTTAGTTGATTTTTATGCCGGAAAGGAAGGTAAGTCTTTTATCAAACGAGGGAAGTCTCCTTTTTTTCTTACAGTGGAATTCCTGACAGATGGACTCATCCTGTGGATATTCTTTTAGCTATAATTCAAGTATAAACAAGACAAATCATGTTTATGCATTTGAGTTGAGCTAGAAATAGAGGGGAAGGGAAAATGTAATCATGAAAATAAGGGGCTATTATAATGTTTATAGTCATTTCATTTTGGTGGTTGGTGTCCATGAAATCACCAGAAATTGAGTTCAAAGGAGACTTTACCTTTTATCTTAAAAACCCACACAAATATGCATAAATATACGTAGTCACTTTTCAGTTTCTTAAGAAATGTAGATTTCTTTCATATATTTAAAAAAGCTTGAGGCTGATGTTTGAAAAGAGCCATTTGTCTACATTGTATGATTTTGATTGAATTGTTTAATTTTTTATATGTAATCTACAATTTTTAATTTGCTTCATGACTTATTTTTAAATTTTGTGAGTGATCTTCATAAGATTGCACGTAGGTCTGTCACTGTTTTAAAATAATTCACCAAATGATTATGTGCTATCAAGTCAGTGTCAACTCTTGATAGTGATTACATAGATAATAACATTAACTCACTAGTTAGTTGTTAATTTATATCATGTTTTGTGATTGCCTATATTATATACCATATAATAAATCTGAGCAAGATTTATTATTAGAAAATATTTTTAGATACTGCTGGTGGAGTATGAGATGATTGTCTCATTTATATTAAGTTCCTTTTTGTGAATGCAGCCTATGCTTAAGCATCAAAATGCCTTCTATTCTGTGCAGCGTATCTGGTTAGTCAAGTAAAATGCATAAATCCATGTATTAAAATTGTTAAATTACTGTATACACATCCAGAAATATTTGTATAGATTTTGTTTAATTCTTTCATGTAATCTGATGTTTTAAATAGACTTTGCAAGAAGTGCTTGTACAAAATAAAATAAATTAGCTTTATTACACAGAGTGCCATCTAGTGGAATATATGCTGTACTCTAAAAATTATGACAGTAAAAGTAAAATGAGTTTTGATTAGGTCTTATTTTGCTTCTACAAGCTATGAAAGAAATGTTTGAATTGCTAGCGTACAATTTGCAAGTATTTTGTAATGCAGCATTCATGCCTGCCTGTCTGTTTGTCCATCTGCCTAGTTTATAGAGCCAAAATGGGGCTACGCTTAAAGACTACCCAGAAATTTCAACTGGTCCAGAATGTGGTAGTGAAGGCCATGATGGGCATGGCTGAGTGTGCCTATGTAACAGCTATTCTTCATGAACTGCACAAGTTGCCAGTTTGCTTCTGGGTGTGACTGAAGGTACTGACTGTTACATATAAAGCCCTACACGGTACAGGACCCACTATTTGCGGGGCTATCTATCTGTCCTAGTATTTGCCCAGCCGCTTTGATCTGGCAGGTTTCTTAATGCCATCTATTAGCGTACTTTTTCCTGTCACAGAGCTTGTCTTCTGAATAAGGTTCCCCCACAGATGTGATGGCGCCCACCCTATTGGCATTTCTGGAGGGCCTTTATGACATAACTCTTTCCCAGACCTTTGGCTCGTGCATGTAGCCTCTTTGGAGGGATGAGTGTATATTGTTATTGTTGCTCCATTTCGCCATTCTTGTTTCTTTTTTTATTGCTGTTTTACATTTCTTATGTTTCTTCGAACTGCCCAGAGTTATTAGAAGATGAGCAGAATACAAATAGAATATAGAATTTAATAGACTAAAATAATTATTTAAAAAATATTACAAGTAGAGCTGCTCTCTGTTTATGGGACTGCCTTATATTTTAATGCAAGAGAAGCAATGCATTTCAATTTCAAACATTAAAAATATGTGTATGTATCTGTGTATATATACTCACATATACATACATACATACATACATACATTTTATAATGGTCTACCATTTATTCTCCCTTTTGCCTTAATGTCACCTTTCTAATGTTTGAAATGGAAATGCATTGTTTCCCTTGCATTAAAATATAAGCCCCCCCCTCTCTAAATGATAGATGAATGGATGGATGGATGGATAGATATAGAGATATAGATAGATAGATTAAAAAATAAGGTGAATAAATTTCTAGAATTACAAAAGTATTGCTTAAAATTGGAATCTTGAAGCATCTTTACTGATTAACAAATTGTATTAAAAGTCATTTACTTGTGCCATTCAATAATATTTATTAGAAAAAGTACTATCAGAGTTCTGATTTTTCTGCAAACTTGATTAGCACAACTCTCTTCCTATAATGTCTACAACTAATAATATTATATGTAGATCTAGATGTGCGTCTATGTGTGTATACATACATACACATGTGTGTGTACACACACACACGCACACACATACATATGTAAAACATTGGAAAACTGAGTAGATTATAAAAAGATGCTAAAAACCAAACTACACAACTCCTGACCCACTGTGTCATCTGCACCCTCAGACACATCTTTATATCATTCCTTGCATGTGCAACTTGCATGCCCCCATATACCTTCCCCGACCACTGCTGCACCTCTCACACATACCCTCATTCCCTCCTCCTTTTGGTATGACTGACTGCCAACGTACAACGTCCTTCCAGCCTCTCTCTACTGACTTTGCTCGTGGAAAGCTTGCAGGGAGAAAGTCAATAGGGAAGTTGGCAGCGAAGGTTACAGGTTTTGGGGTAAGTCTCCTGCACTTGCGTAAATTCCCCCAGTTCTTTTGTGGTCATGCCAGCCATTTGTGCACCCTTGTGTGCCTTCTTCAATTCTCACTGCACCTCTCATGAACTTCCTTTCTCCCTTCCCCACCTGGCAGCAGCTGCCACTTACTTGCTTGCTGGTCTTGGATTTGGAATTTCCTGCTGGCTTTCCAGCTGACTTCAGAGAGTATTGGAAATGATGATCACATGACCACAGATGAGTGTGGCAGTGTGGCAGCATCAAAGTTGCCACAATTTTGCAACATTTCAATCGAACAGGAGTAATGGGTCCCAGATTTGGATGCATTCTGTAAGTTTGCCCATTTGAACTACTTTGGTTCAAAAATTCTTGGCATATGATGCACTGTTTCACCCAGTTGAAGGTTACAAGCAGACAAATAGACACACCAATTTTAGTAATATATAAAGAAGTGATTCCAAGTTATATTAAAATCAATAGTTGAAATATCTGTTGAAATATGACATATTATGCAGCTGCTTTTAAATCTGAGATAAATGACACACTTGTATTAAATAAAACATGCTTATGAATTCTTCATAAAATAGGATAGTTAATCTTTAGTATATTACAAAAACCATCAGTGTAGAAGAGTGCATAAGACTTTGTATGTTGCTTTAAAGATTTGTATTTTAATGCTTGATACCTTCCAGAGTTAAAGTAGGATGAATATGCATATTTTTGTAGTAAATCATGAACCAAGGGAAAAGCTGATGTCTTTCCTTGCTAATAACAGTCTGATCTGTTTATATCGATTATTGTAAATATTGATTATAATAAGCAAGGATTTAGATATTCTCCATGTACAGAAGAATTATATGGTAATACAGGACTTACTGATAAGTTATACAGGCTGAATGTTCATGCACAAGAACACGAGGCCTCATTTACTCCTCTCCAATTTGACCTTACCAGCAGAACATTGCAAACTGAAAAACTTTTGATTCAGTATCCTTAAATATGACAATAAGTAATCTGTTAATTAGTAGATGTTATCCTACTAAATTAAAAATGCTTTAGAATTTACTACATAGCAGCTTTCTTATTGTTGGACAGACCATTATTTTAAGCATTATTCCAGAAAACAAGCAGCATGTTATTGGTGAATAGCTGATACCTAAAACATGTTGTATAAATAAATACATATTTATGAGTTTTTAAGCAAATTCTTATTTCTTTCTTCAATGGAACTTGAATATACAATGAGTTAGAATATAATTGTAGTTGAATTATAGCAAGAAAGTTTCAGTGAAATCAGGCAACAAATGAAGTGGTTTAATGGCAGATTCCTTTAAAAAAACATTCCCAAGGATAGATATTTCCTGTAATATTTTGCTTCTCAGATTTGAACACCAGAATTTATAGCTTATCCTTCTGTGGCTGCTTTCTTTGGAATGGGAATATTTAAAGCAGGGTTTTTTCATCATTTCCATTATTTTGGAACCAACAGTTGTTTATGAAAAAGTAGTATAGCAACTACAAAGAAACTGTCATTTTCACTTACAGCCCTTGGTATCAACTGGGCTAAAACATATGAAGAAAGGTTGCAGGAATTGGGTATGTCTATAGTTTAATGAAAAGAAGGACTAGGGGTGACATGATAGAAGTGTTCCAGTATTTGAGGGACTGCCACAAAGAAGGGGGAATCAACATATTTTCCAAAGCATCAGAAGGCAAGACAAGAAGCAATGAATGGAAATTAATCAAAGAGAGAACCAACCTAGAAATCGGGAGAAATTTCCCGACAGAACAATTAATCAGTGGAATAAGTTGCCTCCAGAAGTTGTGGGTGCTCCAACAATAGAGATTTTTATGAAGAGATTGGGCAACCATTTGTCTGAAATGCTATAGAGTTTCCTGCTTGAGCAGAAGGTTGTGCTAGAAGACCTCGCAGGTCCAGCTCTGTTATTCTATTCTGTTCTGTTCTCTATACTAGTATTTTCAAACTTGGAAAGTTTAAGATGCATGGACTTCAACTTCCAGAATTCTCAGCCACCTCACAGAAGTAATTGGAAACAACTGTATTTTTTAGGCCATCCTGAGTATTCATTTCCATTACAGCTTGCCCTTATAAGAACCATTAAACTTTACAACTTGGGTTCTTCAGTTTGTTCTTTCCCTTCCTGTTCTGTATCCTCATCATAACCTTGAGGGCAAGGATGGTCTTATGCAACAGTCACTTGTTTATTTAGTGGTAGGTATTCAAGTGAAATATAAATATTTAGTATGCAGAATCTTAATTCTGGAAATTATTTTTATTTTGTGTAAAATTTTTGCACATTTAATAACCAGTTGTAATAGTAATCCTTGCATATTTCAAACTTTGGGATGAAAAAATGTTATATTATTTCATGAGGCTATAGAAAAGTGTTATAAAACTAGTTATTTTTCACTGTTGATTTAAGCAGAGTCAAGCCTATTTAGTACTAGATCTGAGATTGCAAGAAAAGATGCAAGAATACAAGGCTATAGGCTATATTGGGAAAACATACTATACTGTATATAAAAAAGAACAAAACCTGTAAGAAGACAATGGAAATAACTTCCATAGTTATGATTGTCAAGAATCTGCTTGACAATGTTTATGTAGTCACCAAGAATCAAACTCAAGAAATACTTAGTTGCAATGCAAGAAATCTTACTAATTTAATGAAATTAGTTCTACACTATAAAGCAAGCAAATTAGAGAATATAAGGTTATTCCATGGATCTGTTAAGTGCTTTTGCTCACAGAGCATTTAGAATAGCCTCATACTTTACACGAAGGCATGCATCTCTAATTCAAGTTATTTGTAGAATAGGGATTTAAAATTTGTGACTAGCGTATAGCTAAATGTTAGTTACACAATGAAACTCAAGCAAAGGAGTTGTCTTTTGTATTAATAATCCTTTAAAAATATTCTAATAACCTAATATTTAAAACAGGTGTGTGTGGAACCACAACTGAATTATTTTGATACAAATATACAGAAGTGTTATTTTTTTAAAAAAAATCCAAGTAATTTAGTGTTTAAGTAGCCCAGTAGCAAGGAGAATGAAAAGAGGGGAAAAGATGTCTGATCAAGGGGAAACAAGTATCTTATAATTACAATGGGACTTTTGGTAATGAATATATTTACAAATTTACCTATTCATTTGAATAATCCCCAAATATAGAAATCATAAACTGAGGATTTTAGTGATCTGTGTCCAGAGAATTGTATGTAGCTGTATTTCAGAATTTAGAAGGTGTAGTGCTACTTGAGATATTTGGGTATGCAGTTCTTAAGCAGTGAGCTGAATAGCTAAACAAAAGCCTTTAGAACTGGGAGGGTGATATTGAAAGATATGATGTTTGGAAGGGAAAGGGAGCAGGAAACATTGTTGGTATTAGAGAAGAATGGAATGTTTAGAAGACCAGAACTTGTAATTTCCAGGATAAGGGCGGCTGCCGTTGCAGTCTGTAAGAGCTGTGGGAAGCGCTGACTTGATTAGGTAGAGCCACTCACAGGATATAAGGGGGAAAGTATGATCAAGTGGGTAGAGGTTACAAAAATGCTACGTATTACACTTTCTGGTGATGACTCGGGGACTACTGTGGTTGCATATCCTGAATTTCCATCATCTAATATACATGGTTTATAAAAAAAAGGGTGGATTTCAGGATATTGGGTGTGGGGAGTGTGTAGGCGGATGTTCTTAAACTGAGAATGGGTGGGATTTATAACATTTCATATACTTTTTCTCCAACACCTCTTAAAGAAATATACTCCAAAAAGCTTGTGCTAATTATGTCTAGGGTAAATGTTGATGCAGGTGATCCTATTTTACATAGTAGCTGTGAAGTATATTTTGATAGACTAGAAATTAAGTAATGTATGAACAGTAATTAAATGTTTAATTAATAGTACGACACAGAAACACAGATTTTCATGCATTTCAAAGATGAACATGAAGAGTTTTTATACATCAATATTCCAGTTGTCTTTTGAATATGCAATTATTTTTCTTAATTTTACACATAAAAATTCTATATGTATTTTGAAACTTGTGTGTCTAAGTAGCTGTAATTTGTGATTAATGCACACAAATGTTTGGCTCAGAAATAGTGAACAGCTTGTTGGTACTAGTGCTTCCCTTTTCTAAGCACATAGCATTTTTCAGTTTAAAGGAACAGTAGGAATTTAAGGAATTTATGTTTCTTGCATGTGATTGGTCTTCAACAATTCTCTATAGTTTTCTTGTACAGGCCTTTTCAGGTCTATATGTGTCTCCACCCTTTTCCTTTTTTAATATGTCTCTTGTAATAATATCTAGGTCTTCCCCGTGTTGTCTTTTTTATAATTTTCATCCAATTAAATCGGGCTTCATATAATTCCTTACTTGCTTAAGCACTGGAGAACTTCTGGATGTGTTTTATACTGACAAGAAAGCAGAAGGTGAACCGCAGAGCATGAAATGAAGTGAATCCCACCATGACACAGGGACAGCTTTCCCGCCTTCATGCCTCCCTGATATGTTTGGATGATGTATTTTACACCTCTATGTAATTGCTTATTAGCAACAAAATTGGGATGTAATTGGGATATAATATGCTCAGTAGGGTACACCTTGGGATGTGAACGTTACAGGAAGTACGATTGGGTTTCTTTCTCTTTCATTGAGTGATTAAGTTACAATATTTGCAAACTGCCTCAGTTGTAAGACTGAAAGATTGAACAAAGTGCAGCAAATGCACTTTCCAATGTCTTCATTGTTTGAAATATTTTTTCTTATGACAAATAAATCATTAAGACTAACATTAAACATAAATTATCCACTCTGATATATTTTGTCATTTGTTATTTTTTTGTACACTTTTTATTTTTATTGTCAGCATTTGAGGTTTGTTTTTCCTTCCTTTTTCTTTTTTTTCCTTTCCCATTTTTGAATTTTAACTTTGGAGATAAATAACAAATTTATCAAAAGTATTTTTTTTTCTTTGAAGGCAAGGATTTTTTTTATTTGAAGGATGAGCTTGCCAATGGCAATTAGTAATAACACCTATATATGTGTGATATCAGATATAATGTGCCTTTTAAAACATGAGTGGTAAGCTATCATTAGGCGCATGCTCTACTTGAGGATTTTCTCATTGATATTATGCAAACATAATACTTTCTTGGGTAAACTTCTATCTGGCCCGACCTTTCCCTCTTTATATGTTTGGTCGCATCCTTAAATTCTGACTACAGGATTCCTGTTGTTATATCCAGGAGGAATTTATATCCAGGATAATATTTTTTTTTTTACCTCCTGATGTTATTTAAAGCAAAAAGATGCATTTTAGATATCAACATTTTACTTTTCTGCAAGAATTCCTGTACTTTTAATGGTTTAATTAGAAACAGACATTAAGTAGTCCTCAACTTATAATTATTTGAAATTATTACAGACCCCCGAAAAGGCACTTAAAAGAGCCATTTTGGCGCAGTGGTTAGAGTGCAGTATTGCAGGCTAATTTGGCTGACTGCCGGCAGTTCAGCCCTGACTGGTTCAAGACTGATTCAGCCTTCCAACCTTCCAAGGTTGGTAAAATGAGGACCCAGATTGTTGGGGACAATGTGCTGATTCTGTAAACCACTTAGAGAGGGGTTGTAAAGCACTGTGAAGTGGTATATAAGTTTAAGTGCTATTGCTATTATGATCTGGATTTGAAGTTCTGACACCCCCCCTCCCCCCGTGGTCATCTGTCCACATTTCAAGTGCTTGAAAACAGTCCCATAATTACAGCCATTTGCAGCATCACGTAAGTCATATGACCACAATTTACAACATTTTTGCCAGAAAGCGATAGAAAGCAGAAAACACCAATAACAAACTATGACTTCACTTAACAACCAGCATATTTGCTTTATGACCACCAGCTTTGCTTAAAGACTACTGCAAAAAAAGCCATAAAATAGGTATGTTGATATGATGGCTTGTTTAACAACTATCATGACTTATGACCATAATTGCAGACTCAGTTAGGGTTATAAGTTGAGCAATAGCTGTCATTCTTACATCATTTTCATGCCAGAAAAACATTTGATTTGTGCAACTTTCTATGTTAGTTGACTATTAAAGGAGCTCTGACAAAACAAAAAATTAAAAATTAAATAATTACTGTATATTTTATATATATGCTATTAAAATACAGTTTCTCTCTATTGAAGATGTCAGATGGTACCAATATTTGGTGGTTTTTTTAAAATGAAGTATTTGAGGTTTTAAGTGCAAAATAGTCTCTCGTTTTCTTAAAATTCCCACTCATTTTTTGAGTAAGGCTTTTGATATGGTACAGGAGCAGACTTTGAGCTGGCAGAAGTGCCCACAGCTTTTCTATCAATCCATAGTAATGTTCAAGTTCATGATGACACTCAAGCCAGCCATACTATCAATCATACGCCCTTTTCCACTAGTTTTCTCTCCAGTTGTGCAAAAAAATCAGCTTTTCATTTAAAAAATAAAAAAATGACTTTTTCATATCATCAATTGATTGCTGATTATTATTACTTGTTATTACTCGCTATTCATTATTACTATGGACTGATGGTCTGTGTAATTTCAGATGTGAATCTTTTATACTCAGATAAGAAGTATTTCCAGATATGTGCTCTATTAACTCAACCAGGCCAGTTCTTCATAGACAAAAAGATCAATGTGAACTTATTGGCCATATTTGAATACTGAAATATTAGGCTATTCCGAATAAAGATGTATGAGTAGAAACAACCCAGAAATCAAAAGTAATCAAAATCTGGATTTAGAATTAACTAGATAATTTGTGACCCACTGGATCATTGTTTCAGAGATATTTTCTTATCTGAACAGAGAAACAGAATAACCATTTTGGGCCAAAAAGCATTGGGAATAGGAGTGACTTCCAACTTTCTGTCGACTTTCTCATTGACTTTGCTTCCAGGAAGCTGGCAGAGAGCATCAAAACTTTTTCTTCCTCCTTTCCTTTCCCTTCTCTTCCCTTTCCTTCCCTTCCCTTTCCTTCTTCCCATTCTTTACTTGCTTCCTTTCCTGACATAGAAGAGAGATTGGCACAACCAAGAGGAAGAGTTAAACAAAGCATCAGTTTAGAATTGCTATGTAGCTACAAAAGAACAAAGTCCAACGCCCCCTCCCCATGAATGCTGTTGACCCTTATCTAGTTCTGTCCAGGTGGGAACTGTCAGTCTGAGAAAATTCCTGTGTATAGGTTTTAGCAATAAATCTGTAAATTAGAACCTTCACGTATTTTTTTGCAGCTAACATGTCCCTCCTCTTCTTTCCCTTCCTCCCTTCCTTCTGTTTCCCTCTCTCTTTCTTCCCTCCCTTCTTGTTTTTTTCCTTCCCTCCCTCCTCTTCCCTCCCTTCCTTTCCCATCAGGCAGGTAAGTGGTTGCTGCAGGATCAGGGAGCAAGTGAGGGAGTTCTTGAGGAGCCAGCATGGTATAAGCACAGAGGCAGAGAGTGTGAGTATGGGAGACTTATCTGAGAACCTTACAACCTTCCCTGCAAGGTTCCCAATTGATTTTCTCATGCAAGCTTCCCACAAGCAAAGACTTCGCTAGTGGGAAGGTGGAAGGAGCGTCGGCAATTATATCAATTCCTTCTGGCTTCCCAATCAATTTGTGAGAAGGTGTCAGGGAGCATCAAAAATGAGGATCACATGATTTCAACTGGCCACGGCAGAGATATTGAACAGCAGCAGCACAGCAGTAGTGAAGCAGCAGCAACTTGCCCAAATTTCATTCCACTGGGAGTCATTGATCCGAGCATTCTGTAAATTAGCCCATTGAGTTACTTTAGTTCAAGGGTTTCCAAATTTGGAAACTTGTCTGGCTGAGAAATTCCAGGAATTGAAGTCCACAATTTTTAAAGTTGCCAGGTTTGGAGACCCCTGCCATAGTTGAATAAGTCTTCCTAAACCTTCCAATTTCACCCAATTGAAGATTACAATCAAATAGATAGTAGAATTTTAGTACTATATAGCTGGTTTGTAAATTAACCACAATGTTTTAAAAATATTTTGATCGCTCCCACCCATTTAAGGATGGTTGTGTTGCAAATGATTAATAATGGCTTTGAAACTTGATGAGCACTCATCAATCCATTCTATTGCTAATTAATTTTCTGAAATGCTTTGAGCTCCTCCCAGGGGAGCTTCCTACCAAGCTGGACAATGTAGGGTAGTGGTGGCGAACCTATGGCACAGGTGCCAGAAGCAGCACTCAGAGCCCTCTCTGTGGGCACGCATGCCGTCACCCCAGTCCTAGGCCTTTAGCTGGGTTTTATAAAACCTTTTGCTTTAGGCCTCTGCTGCTGTGTAAAAAAAAAAACAACGTTCAATCAATCAGTCAATTTCAACTTCTCGCGGGAAAAAAAAATCTTGCAAAGTTGGAATTGATGGATTGAACTTTTTAGTCCCACCCAGTCTGCTGTTACCACCGCAGTCATGCCCACCCAATGGACCATACCCACCCGGCACCCGACGATACATAAGTGGGTTTTGGGTTGCAGTTTGGGCACTCGGTCTCTAAAAGGTTCGCCATCACTGGTATAGGCAAGCAGAGCATAGTCTCAAAGGTAGCAATGTCCCCTTAAAGGATATGAAAAGTAATAATCAGCATTTTGAATTGGGCTTAGAGGTCAACCAGCACCTAATCCTGCTTCCAGGGGATAGATGTTACTCTATTGATGCTGTTCTGCTGTTGTTTGGATTAACTGTGTATCCTTCAGAACCCTTCCTGGCTGAAGCTGTCTCATATACAGTATAAATGACTAATAGTTTTAAATTTGATTTTGTTTTTAGTTTTTTTTAAATGAAACTTTCCTTAAGAGTTTATTTTCATTATTCTTATTTAGAACTTCGTAATGGTTAGCAGACCACATAAACTGAATGCAAATGGGTGTGTGTATGTGTGTGTGTATGTTTAAACAAACAGTGCTACTGCATACTTGTGGCCAAACTTTTACCAGATACTCCCATGAGCAGACACAGATTCAGTCTGGGTGGTATAAACAATAATAATGATTTTGAGCTTTTTTGTTGACTTGTTAGATAAACTAAGAGCATTATTCTTATTTTGTGAGGTGTGTGTCTGAAGTTAAGCAAAAGTACATTGTAGTTGTTTAAAAATATTAGAGTGCAAAAACAGTCATAGTGATCTACTAAATTTACCTACACTTATGTATTATTTAAAGCAATGGTTCTCAACCTGTGTCCATGGACCCCTGGGGGACCGTAATATTGTCACTGGGGGTCTGCAAGAGCTTGAAGAAATTTTATGATTTAAATCTTGAATAAAGTCTTGAGAGTCCCTGGCCATGGTCCGTGGGCACAAAGCTGTTTAAAGGGGGTCTGTGGTAAAGAAAAGGTTGAGAACTGCTTTAACTGATCTAAAGTATTATTCTGCTTGCAGAATATCCACAGAGTGGCTGGCATATGATCTCTGGCTATGGGGTTTGAGAACAGACCCTATGAGGACAGGTGGAACAAACATAGAATACTCAGGAAGAAAGGAAGAAAGAATAAGGGGAGACGTAGCATCAATGTTCAAGTGCATACAAGGTTGCCACACGGAATGGTCAGAAACTATTTTCCATTGCCATAGAAACCTAGAATTAGAAATAAAGGATGAATTTTAACTACTAGATTTCATTTCAGAAAAACTACCTGTCAGTTACATATCCCATAATAGGAATATGCTAATAGGAAGGCCCCCTACTATCTATATTGTTGGATTAATAAAGGCTTATTTAGAATGGTGCCCTCCAGGTCAGTGGAGATATACTTTTTATGACCCTATAATCCCTTAATTCGAATAGAGCCGGGGCAACTGGATGGAGCTGAGGATTTGCTGGCCGGATGCCCTTCTTGATGCCACACAAAATTCTTGGTTTTATTCATTTAACACTGCTTACAAATTCAACAATCCTGTACGGAGACCTGTATATGCCTTATGAAAATGATAGTTCAATTTTTAACCTATTTTAAGAAGCTCCCTGTTTTATGAGAATAGTAATGTCAATTATTTAAAAGTGTTATTTCTTATGCGATAAATAATACTCTTATTTTCTAAAAGGATGCGGTAGATACTTTGGCAAACAAATGTATAAATAGTTTATTATAATTCAGTTTGCATCTTAGCTTAGCTTATCTTAAATGGGGTCATGTGTAATAAAGCTTGAATCCACTTAATTCTCTCAGGCAACTTCTTATCCAGTGTGCCCAGATAATTAAGAAAGATGTTCTGCTTGTTTTCAGGAATATCAGACATTCTGGAATCCTTCAGTGAAATATTTTGGCAATGGATCCTTTCGAAGTCTCTTAGCATTTATATCTCTTTATTAACAACATTTCTGAAAGAAAAAAATGCTTTATGTCACATGATAGGATCTTAAGGCACCTAACTACATGGAGAAAAACCACACATTTTTTTAAAGATTGAAAATCGCGTTGAAAATATGAAACAAACTTGAATGTAATAAATGAATTATGCAGATAAAAAGAATGCAAGGTTAGCTTTAACTTGTTTACACAAGCAGGAAGAGTAAAATTACTTTGTTTTTATTGCATTCCTTAGAATTTACACTGTGTTATCAAAGTATATAAAAGATTTGAGCAACATGTAATTTATATATCTGAAGTGTTAATTAAAATGTGCATGTTGGAAAAAAGTCCAAACTTTGGACATAATAAGTCCAGATTTCACAATTTGGAAAGTTATTATCTTGGCATCCAGTAGCTGTACTCACAGCCATCTTCAGGAGGGTTGAAGTGATGCAATGTGTTTTGTGACATTGCTATGGAAACCTTGCCCCTTATCTATTTGTATGTGATGTCAGAACACAAGTACAAAAGCGTAAAGCTTGCATCACGATGTTACAGTTCAGCAGTGAAAGTGGGGAACATGTCTTGTTGCCATTTTCATTTTTGGCATCATTGTTAGGAAACACTTATGGTTGTATTATATTGAAGGGGGGGGGGTTATTTGCTGGAAACTTTGAAATAAAAATCTTATTTAAAAATGCTTTTTTTCCTATCAAGTATGAATAGCCAAGTCCTGTGCAGTTATTTTTGCAGAAAGTTGCACTGTGTTGTTCTATAAATACATAATCATAATATAATCTAAACATATTTTCATATTTTTCCTTCTTTATATTATTGTCGTGGATTTCCTAATTTTGAAAAGGTTAAAATGTTGGGCTAAGACCAGGGAGATGCTCAAACACTGATCTGTAAAGCTCATTGAATAACTCTGAATCAGTATCAGCCTTTCCAATGAATCTATCTCCAAGGCTTGTAAAGTAAAAGAGAGATGGATGGTAAGCTTGTGTGTTATCTTGTTTTAAAGAAAAGTAGAATTTAACAGTAATAAATGAGTACATGTAATTTAGTAATACTACTGAACTTGTATTGGTTTTAAAATTATTGGTTGATGAAATTTAAATGTCACTTTTCAGTATGTCACTTCATCCTCTTAAAACATTAGTGCACTTATCTACGTTCCTAATCTTAATGCATGTTTATTTGAAAGAAAATCACAATTTAGAGGAAAATATTTGTAGCTCAGGGTTGAAATGAGGGTTCCTTCATGTTCTTAGAGCTTCGTTGGTTTTTTGCAGACATTTTATTACCCAAACTAGGAAACATCATCAGTGCTGGGAAGGAATGGGTTTTGCCACGTTCTGCTAGCACTGATGATGTTACCTAATTTGGTTTATGAAATGTCTGCAAGAAAACAGCCAAGCTCAGAGAGCATCAAGGACCCCTCAAAGTCGGTTTGTTCATTTGTGCTTAGGTCTGAATGTGCATGCATATGACATAGTAATTATTTTCTATAAATGGTTAGTAAAGGAGAAATCTGAATTTGGTCTTTTTCCTTCCATCTCCATTAATAAGAAAAAACAAACCTGGAGTAATATGCACATATATTCAATAGCCTCTGAATTTTAATTTGAAATTGGGCATGATCCAATAATATTCCATTGAACTCTCCTTCCTGTCCCAGGAACCAAATTTTCCCATTGTTATGCAATAGACTTTGTATCTCCCAGTTTTAGAGCTAATTCCTTTGGTGCTTATGCTTGTGACCCAGAATCACAGCTTCACAACTACTAGTTGAGAGCATTGGGACTTGTGATGTCACACAATTATTTGTAACTCCTATGGACTTTCATTAGCAAACTAATTAAAAGGATTAAAATTTGAAACATCATTTGTTGTCAGCATATGCTTTAATGCATACACTTCTTATTTAGTTGAAATTCTGAAAAGTTTTAAATACAGATTATAAAATAATGGGACATGTTTTCCAAAAGTAGTACTGCATTCAGAAAGGCTTATCCCTTTTTCAAATTTTAACACTTTTTCACATGTATGTAAAATGTATTACTGCACATTTTACTTCATTCTATGTTAATTCTATCCCTGAAGGATCAACATTGAATTGTAATCATCACATTTATTTTGTACCATTGGTTTAACAACTGTGTTCCCTACATTTGTGGTTTGTTAAATCGTGTTGAATAAAGTGATCTCTCTTATGGTAGAGATTATGGGGTTGAAGAGGTTGATCATTTACTCAATTATTTTAATGAGTACTTTGGTTTAAAATCTAGTGAGGTTCATTAAACATCACAAAATGGAAGTGGGATGGTTCCTTGCTTCTTTTTATGTTAACTATTCATTCTTTAAAACTGATATAAGAGCAATCCCTAGTATGCTCATTGTCAATAGATTTGGGTTTGTTTTTGTTTATTGAATCTGCATTTTAAAAAATTGCACTTAATATGTATTTAGTCTCTTATGGGCATATTCAGAAAACAGATATTTTTATTTTGAACTGACACAAACTATTGTGTTCTGGAAGTTATGCTAATTTGATTTGGATTCCTTAGACTTCAGCACTAACACATCCTATAATGTTTTTGATTGCTCTAGTTTTAGACAAAACAAAACTTAGAAGGATCCTGGAATAATATTAGAAGGGAGTTAGGCAAGGCTGGTACATGCTGCCCCCTCTTCCCATTTGCTGGTCCACCTGTTTTTCATCTTCTTAACACAATCCCATGTTTCCTCTGCTCCCCCCCCCTCAGCTGACATAGCCATTGATGTCCATTCACTCCATACATAGCCAAGGATATTCCTCAGACCTGGCATTTTGTCACACCTACCTCCTGAAATGTTTCTTGCTACAACAACTTCAGTCCATATTTGGTTCAAAAAAGCCATGCCCCATTTTGTATACAGTTCTTTTGTTTGGGTATGGATTATTCCAAGCTGGTGGTTCTATTCATTGAATGGTTCATACAAACAGCATGTAGCACATCCCTATTCTTTATACACTTTAAAAAATATAGTGGGGATGGCATGGCAAACATAAGAGTTGCTTTAATACTAGTTTTTAACAAAAGCCTAATTCTTAGCATAAGCGAATTCTTCAATTTCATGCACATTGTTCTTTTTCTGTGCAGGGAAATACATTACAGTATTTGCATTTAAATAACTTTAATTTCTTTGTAAATCTACTATGTAAGACTTTTAAAAAATTCTTTAGAATACCAAATGCCTTCAACCATAGTATTTTGTTTGATGGGCTTGCATATAGAGTAATATAGTATTGAACTGTATAATGTTATATTCTTAAAGCCAATAAAATGAAAAATAGTGGCTAGTGGCACATTGTACTCTAGAGTGAATTCCAGACTTTCCAGAACATGCTGCCTGGCTTAATCTAGAATACTGCATTCTTGTTTTGTCATTGCAAAGGTTGCAAGATATCTAGAGTCCCCCTCCTTTATAGTAGAATCTCTGAGTCATACCTATAAGGGGGGGGGTCCTTCCTTGCTGTTCTTTAGGGGGTAAGGCAATTTGAGTCATCCTGAATGGTTTGTTCTGGCATATGTTTCATGTCCATAAACTGAGATGGGTGGGCTGGAGCAGCAGGAAGCCATAGAGTGAAAGCTGTTTAATAGTGAATAATGCAACCAGGTTATGCTGGTAATTATTACATAATGTATACCAATTTTTAGGCTTCAAACATAAATCTCATATATTGTAATTCTGGTCTTTAAAAAGGAAGTGAATTTTATTTGCCATTGAGAATAGGAATAAAGAAATATTTTTTTAAAACACCATGTTAAACTTGCTGTTCTGGATTAATTCATAATGAAGAAAAGTAGAATATAGATGAAATGAATATGTGTTCCACAAATAACAGTAAGTATTTTAAAAAAGCAGGAGGAGAAAGGTTATATTTGATTCTAGATCCATATATATAAGAGAATTGGTCAATTACCTTGATAAATGGTAGTTTAATGTTATTTTTCCTTGAGGCTGTTTGTCCTTTTAACTACTTTTTTTTCCTTACATGAATAAGAAATGTTGCCTAATTAAATGAGCACAGAAATGGGGGGGGAGGGAATATCCTAAACAGGAACACGTTGATTTATAAAGTAAGATTTTAAGTGCTTCAGCTAATTCTTCCATATCTGAAATACTGTTCTGAATGTATCTAGACTGGAGCAAGCAAATTTCCTGCTTTAAAGCACTAGCAGAGAGGCTGGGCGTTTTCAGTTTGTAATGCTGCTTCCCCCTCCCAATGAATGTCCTTTGTGTAACCCCAGCTAATTCAGAAATCTTTCTGTGTAGTGAGGACTGCCCTGTCATGTGACAGAGGCCACTAGTTGCAGCCTGTGATTGGCTAACTCTTACAGAGCTAATTGGCAGCTCTGTATAAGAACTCCCTGCCCTGAAGTTAGAACCTTTACTCACACTGCTAAGTTACGTTGCGTGTAGGTTAAAATGCTGAAGCTAGCCATGGTTGATTCAGCAGCATGTGATAAAGTTTAACACTTGTGTGGGCTTGATTGAGCCAAGTGGTAGACAATAAAACCAGCTGCTGCCAATTTGGATTAATGAGTATCTCCTAGGAGTGGGTAACTGCCACTTTAAGACTGCTTACCCCCTTTCTGTGGACTGCGATTGAGGATCTTTGACGAGAACTTGACTGAGACCATTTTCCTTTCTTGTTTTTAATCACAGGAATGAAGCATTGATGACACTTTTATCAGCACTGGAAAATGACTGTAGGGGAAAACCTTTCATTTTGCCTTCTGTGAAAAGTGTTTTATAAATTTGGCTTCTGTAACTATGACAGTGAAGAATTGTTAGTTAACGGAAGCTGAAAAAGGCATCACCAGGAAGCATTGCTTACTGGGAATGGGTAAGTGTGATGCAATATTGGCTCTTGCTGTATATCATCTCTTAATATAGAATTGCCAAAAAAATGTCCTGAATTTTAGATTTTTCCACAGTGTGAATAATAACGTAATTAAAATCAAGTATACTAGTTCTTTTAGTTTCCTGAAAACTAAATTAGTTTTGAATTAGTAAGAGGCATGAAAGTGACAGAAAAGATAATGATCCAGGACAATGTTTTAAGGAAAGGACATGATTTTATTTTGCTTTCTCTGTTATACATTTATGAGTTTCTATTTTCAAGGTAGGAAACATAGGAAGCATTTTTGTGTAGTGAAACTTTAGTATTTTTGAAAAGCAAGCATGGTTTTTAAATTGATCGGAAAATTTCCCTTTCTGCTAATACTAGTAGAAGTACATTGTTAGAATCTTAAATATTAGTCTATAATTTTCTGAGAATTAAAGTTTTAAAAATGCTACTTTTCACTAGCTCAGCTGCATAACAATAATCTACTGAAACAATTGTTTTAACCTTCATTTAAAAAATATAAGTTGTTAGTAAATATTGGTAGAGTATAATTTAGGAAAAAGTGCATAATACATATAATAGCAAAGAAAATTTGTTAGAGTATTCTGATTTTTGAATGAACCTTCTAAGTAACAAAGCTGTCATAGCCAAGAAAGAAAATGTAGTTTTTTTGTATTAGTCATACTTCCTTCGATTTGCTCATTTACTGATTTTCCTTATAAGAATGGTTGTCTTGAAACAAATAGAGGAAATAATTAGTGGGTGGTCAATAAAATAAAATAGGATCATAATCAGGAAAATACAGTGAACGTCTGAATAGAGTGTCTTAATTTTTATTTTCATTCATTTATTTTTTGTTTAAATAGATTTTTTGATAGCAAGCTTGTAGCTTTTGTGATGTTTGAAGCTTTTGTGGTGTTTGAAATACTGTAGAAGAGGAAGTCAACTTTTATTCTGTAATTTCTCTAGCTACAGGTTTTTTTTAATCTACCATTCAGAATTGTTTGCTTGTTCCTTAAAACTGTTAAGACAATTCTTTCAGGAAAAAATGCAGATATTATATAAAATTACACAGGAAGTTCTTAATGAGAAGAGCAATAAAAAAAGAATAGACTTTTAGATAAGCATATTTTTAAACAACTCTGTTCCTTATTAAACTGGAAAGAATGTGAACTCCACCTTGGCAATAATTCTTGCTCTAGCTAAGGTGTGTCCAATGAACACCTGGGAGCAGGTACCTGCTAGATATATAAAAAAAACTTGTGGGGTAGCTTTATATTTCACTTGTCATAAAAAAAAAATAGGGGTTCTTACTTAAGCAAGCTTCAGTTTATGCCTTATACACACTAATTTTTAGAGTGTAAAATTGTATCTGGATAATCTTGAATGCAAAAATACGAAACAAACAATTGTTTAGAAATATCCAGCTATTTTTTGAAAAGTAAGGAATCTAAGATATCTAAAATAAGAATTATACTAAGACATATTTGCTGTGCTTTTTAATGTTTACGTTTGTACAGTGAAATATCCCTCCTATATCATGTTTTTAACCTGACCATGCAAAACATTGAAAAGGTGACTTCGTTATAAATACTAATTTTGTTTCATCAACCTTCTGTATCCAGGTACTTGCTAAGATCAGAAGGAAAAATGGGCTTTTGTTCTATAAGCATGTGGAGGTTTAGTTTTCATTCTTTGCTAATCATAAACTTTCCTGAGTGGTGACATGTCCATGCAGCTATCTTGGCAACAGTAGGGAAGCATTTAGCCTGGCCTTCTTCCAGGATGCTTTCCAACGTTCCAATGTTTCCCTAGGAATTTCCTACCCAAGTACTAACCGAGCCTGATACTGCTTAGCTTTCAGCACCTAGACAAGATGAATCCGGTGATATCAAAGAATTGCTGGTAATGAAAAAAAAATAGTTGGAATATGTTTATTCATCTTCAACATCTCAAATCTATTTAAAATGTAGCTATTTATTTCTGGTAATAGAGTGTGAACTTTTTAAAGGTCTTCTCATAATTTTATTTTTTTGAGCCAGTTCCGAATCAAATTATCCACCAAATTAGAGAGTATCCATTTAGATTTATGAATTGGAGAAGATACAGTTAAAGTACAGTAATTATGGAATCTCCTTAAAATACACCATGAGGTTTTTATTTCCATATAGTACTTGAACATTTCACCTTTCTATAGCTATATAGCTTTATATAACTCTGTATAGTACTTGTTGGAAAGTGTCCTCAGAATAACAGTAAGATTTTTCAGGCATTTGGTGATGGCTCATTTTATTTGCGTATCCTACTGGGATAGTCAGAACTCTGTAGTATGAACTCTTACATTAAAGGTAATTACATTTGTGTTGAAAAGTTACAACTCCACAACTTTTTTGAACTTAACACAAGCTTGTGTGAATGTGCTTTTTAATTGCCATGATTATCTTCTTAAAGCAACTTAAGATATTCTGTAGCAAATTGAGTGTTTGAAGATAACTTTATACTGATTTTTATTACCAAGAGTTAGAGAACAATGTTGTAAAATACTACTTAATTCTTTAAAATTATTTTACAAAAGATTCCAGTATAATTTCAATTATTTTGAACTATCTGCTGACTAGAACCATTTTCTAACTTTATCTTTTAAGCATGAAGGACCTAAGAATCAGTTCTTTTTCAACAAGTTAAATAGATAAGGACAATATTAAGGTCAGATCAAAACTTCAATTAGTATTGGGAGAAACATTCTTTTTCTTATCAAGAAGTATAGTCTAGATATAGTGTTCAAGAATGGGTGACAACACAGCTTAATAAGTTTCTAGAAGCCTGCTTGTTAATGTCTTAATAAACAGGATGAAAAGATTGTTTTTTAATAGTTGTTGTCAGCCTTTTAATTTCACTTGCTGTTCATTTGCTTCCTTATGCTTAGGATGTTTTCTGTTCATAAATTTCACATTCTTTTCATAATCTAGAATATGATAAGCAAGTGTCCAAATTACCTTATTAATATTGTCTATTAATGTAGACCACATAAATTTATTATGAATCTACTATCTTTAATGGATTGAAAAACAGTCTAGCTTCAGTAATTGCTCTGAAATTTAAAGGGAGGGGGCCACAATAGCAGTTTCTGTCTTCCATTTAGAAGATAGTTGGGTGGACATTGATTAGCGACTGGGTGAATTTAACAAATACAGAAATACTTCATTTGGAAGGCTGGGACCTATTTTTTGGATGGCATGCCTATTTAATATTTAATAAAAAAGTGGATTGGGTTTTTAAGTCTCATATTATAAGAAACTCTTTGCTAAGAGTGTGGAGAAAGTATTATAAAAGTGACTTCAAAATACCATTATGGGCTATACCTCGGCATGCCATAGAAGGTATAAGGAAAGGGGTAAATATGGACAAGGTCTCTTACGTACAGTTATTAAGATGGGATGGCCAAGACTGGCAGTTAAAATCTTTGGAAGAGTTAACACATGAAAACTTAACTTATTCATGGTTCCAATATAGACAAATAGTGGATAGATGGAAGATGGATTGTAAAATGGGCTGGCTTAGAGAAGATGAAATTTTTTTAAAACAAGTAAGAGATCAAAGGCCAACCCATATTAAGAGAGTTTATGGGGTTTTAGTGGAATTAGATTCAGAACTTGAACTAGTTAAAGATTGTATGATTAAATGGGCACAGAATATTGGTGAAACGATTTCAATGGATACTTGGGAACTTATTTGGATAAGAAATGTTAAATTCACACAAGCGCAAAATTTAAGAGAGAATTTTTATAAGATGTTTTATAGATGGCACCTTGACCCAAAGAAAATGTCCATTATGTACCCTAATCTACAGCCGAAATGCTGGAGATGTGGATATTTGGATGCTACCTATTACCATATTTGGTGGACGTGTAAGCATATAAAAGCTTTTTGGATTAAGATATGGTGGAATATTCAAAGAATTTTTAAAAGGAGGGTAAAATTTACTCCGCAATTATTTTTACTAGGTATTGTTATTGACTGTGATGCTAAGGAGGTTATATTGATGTTAAATTTGATTACAGCCGCTAGGTTGTTAATAGGACAATATTGGAAGAAGGAATCTTTGCCTACTTTACAAGAATGGTTTCATAAAGTTTCGTATTTGGCAGAAATGGCAAAGATTTCGGCTTTCTTAAAGGAGCAATCTCAAGAAAAATTTTTTGCGGTATGGGAAAAATGGATAAATTTTATACAACATAATTTGGATATGGAAAAATATTATTTAGCCTTTTTATAATTTGTAATGATTGTTTTTTCTTTCTTTCTTTCTTCTTTTTCTTTTTTATATATATACATTTTTTATGTATTATTATTCATATATTTTTTTTTTATATATATATATGCTTTATTCTTCGTCTACTTTCTTCTTTCTTCTTTCTCTCTCTCTCTTCTCTTTTTATTTTTATTTTTTTTTTCTTTTTTAGTATATATTATTCATTTTAAAGTTTATGTTATGTATATTATTATTATATATATTATTACTGTGATTTTTATTATTATTATTAATTATTTTATAAATTGCAAATGTTATTTTTAAAATATTTGTTAAATAATCCTATATTCAGTTCTGGGAAGTCGGGGGGGGGTGGGGTGGTTGGGGAGGGGGGGGTGGATTTTTATTTGTAAAACTTTTGAAAAATTTCAATAAAAAAAAAAAAAAAAAAAAAGAAGATAGTTGGGTGGGAAAAGAAATGGCAATACAAAGACTATGTGTTCCTTGATATTCTAGACCTCCCTAGAGTTGAAATGGTGAATATATATGGAAGGAGTGACAATGGTAAAATTCTACATCAGAAAACTGATATCTTTGTCATTTTCTGTACATAAAAATGGGAGGGGCCATCTGTGGGTTTCCCTTGGAAGTCAGGAACTTTAAGACCATTGATTTTGATGGGATTAGGTGTTTCTAACTGTCCTTGAGTCTAAACTGATAAGTATCTTAAATATAGTAGGGTCCTCACATTTGCAGCACAAGCTGAACATTAATGACCATTAGACAACATGTGACTCATTGGGTCATCATTTATAAGTTATTTCCTAACCTAAACAGAGAAGAAGAATGGCTACAAGGGGCAAAAAAGCAGGGAGGGCAGGAGTGACTTCCGACTTTCTGCTGCCTTCCCCATTGACTTGCTTTGAAGCAGCAAAGTAGCGTTGGAAATGGCGATTGTGTAACTACGACTGACCACAGTGTTGTGGCACCATGGTATTGGAGGAGCTTTGCCAAATTTCAATGCCGTGGAAGTCATGGGTTCCAGATTTTGGATGCATTTTTAAGTTGGCCTATTTGAGGTGCATTGATTTCAAAAATTGTTGTCCTTTGATGCACCATTTTACAAAACTGAAGATTACAAATAGAGGGCCACTAGAGTTCTAATAGTATATAGGTTTTCTTTTTATATGATAAAATAGGCTTTAAAATTTGTTTAAATGATGCACCATTTTACAAAACTGAAGATTACAAATAGAGGGCCACTAGAGTTCTAATAATATATAGGTTTTCTTTTTATATCATAAAATAGGCTTTAAAATTTGTTTAAATGATGCACCATTTTACAAAACTGAAGATTACAAATAGAGGGCCACTAGAGTTCTAATAGTATAGTTACTGTAGGAATATGCAGTACTTTGTTTTACTAGTTTATTTCACATATAAAATGGAAGAATGTTCTGATTTGCTATTGGAAAACCAGATTGTTTTTCAGTCTGCATAAGTTATTCTACTGAGCTAAATTACAATTTTAATAATTTCTCCCTCTAAATTTTGAGAGTATTCATGTGCTTTATTAAGTTGCCAGTGTTATAATTTTAGGACATTTATATTGAGGTTCTTCTTGTTTGTATTAGATGTACCTCTTTTGTACCTTCCAACTTCCATCAACCTTTGCAGCACAGTCATGAATTCTGAGACATGAAGTCCAAAACATCAGGAGGGTACAAGGCTTTTTTTATTATTATTACTGCTGTAGAAACATATGCAGAATTAAAATCTACAGGTTTCTGTTGCCCTACTTCTTGAAGAAATGCTTGTGGCTGGAAACCAATTTTTTTATTGGTACTGCAGCCAAGAACTGGGGTTGTAATACACCTGTTTCACCCAACTGGGAATAAAGAAGCAACTGCTTTAAAGTAGCAGACTCTAGCTCTTAGTGCAACCTTTTGGGCACCAGGGATCAGTTCCATGGAGAGATATTTTTCCATGGATCCGAGGGGGCGTGATTTCGTGTGCTGCCTGCATCCCGTGGATGGGGTTTTACTTGTTTGCACAGCCTAGTTTCTGGCATGCTGTGGACTGCTGTCAATCCACAGACCAGGGGTTGGGGACCCTTGTCTTAGCAGAAGAACCCTTGTCTTAGCACTGTTCCTGGGAATACACTTGATATGTTCTAGCTTTTTCTTTCTTAATAAATCTGGCAGTATTATTAATAATCTTTGAAATGTGTTTTTATAACATAAAATATTTCTAATGTTAAGGATCATATAAAATATCTGTAACACAGATATATGAAAATTGTATCAATTGACAAGCCCTACTGACTACTTTGAAATAATTTCTATTGAGTATAGTTGGCCATCTCCTGGACAAAGAAATTAAAGGACTGCAACCTTGGGTTTAATTTTAAATATGTGCCTTAAGAAGTAAGCCCCACTGATCATTATTAGTAAGTTCTAAGTGCATATGTTTAGAATTGGGATGTTAACTAATTTTTTATGTAAACAAAATGGATATCCAAACATATCAATGTTTGTTGTAGGTTATATTATGTCATAAAATGCTTTATGATAATTTTGTGTCGTAAGCATATACAATTTGCTAAATTTCAGTTCCATGAGAGTCATGAGTCCAGGATTATAGGCTCATTCTATAAGTTAGCCCATTTGAGATAGCTTGTTTAAAAAAGTTTTGCCTTGTGATGCACTATTTTGCAAAATTAAATGTTACAGACACAAGCGTTTTAATAGTATGTAACATTTTTAGGTCATTTTAGTGAAAATGTCCAAAAAGTAGTCCTGACATCAGTTAATAGGTAGCTTAACTAATAGATTGCTTGCAGAATAGTAGTGAATTTTCAAGGAAATTATTGTAGCTGCTATGAATAATTGTAGATTTATATACCAATTTATGTTTCACTAAACCAATGAGGGGGGAGATGAAAGCGAAGCGGGTTTATCTGGGGAAGTTACAATGCTCAGGTTTTCTTATTTAATCTCATATGAGTGAGGCAGTAAATATTCTGAATTTATATATGGATCAATGAACTAATACTGAGTTAAAACTATAGAGGGAAACTTGTTATAAGTACTACATCTCTCCAGTTATGTCAAATATGCACTGGAGGAATTGCACTTAAAAAAACAGGCTTGCGGGTTGAGAATATTTTTGTTTCATTATTGTCTCAATGATGATCCTATCTGCATAAAAATAGCATTTCAACAGTTACTCTTACTGTGGCAACTTTTAGTTTCTTCAGTGCACTATAAATAGGGCAGTCTTTGAAAATGGCGAGGAAACTTCCCTTAATCCAAAGGAAGGAAGCTATGACTGTTAATCAGGACTAGCCAACATGACCATTTTATGCTAATAATTTGTCATCTGCACTGGCAGTTTGTTTATAGAGCCAATTGAAAGTTGTGGTTTTCATTGCTTGGTTCTAGTCCAGAACATGCTATCTGAAATTTCTTAGTATACTAAACTATAACAGAAATATTTTGATCCCTTTGAGTATAGATCTAATATTCTGTTAATAGTTTTAGTGTTTTTATAACATTGTACTACTTGTCTTGCTGCCTGGTTTATTGTGGTGTTACTTGCTCCATTTATTGTTATAGCTGACTTTATATTTATTAGTTTTATTCTGTTTCCATTTTCAAAATATATGATCAGGGTGGATTTGATTTAAGTCAAGTCGATTTAAATCACGTTTTAAATCATGATTTAAATCACTAGTAAAAGGGCTTGATTTAAATCATAATTTTTAAAGAGCAACTGTCATCTCTGTCCCACAGTGGCTCCTCCTCTGACCCGCTGTTGACTCACCGACAGTCCCATTTGCAGTGACACAACAATGTGAGAGATGTGGTGGGCAGCAGGTGAGTGGATGCCCGCTAACAGGCGCTGCCATGAAGGATTGGAAATGACAGGTGCTTTTTAAATGGAAGGACTCATTCTTGCTGGTAGTTAGAATCTTTAATATTATTTGCAAACAAAATGAAGGTTTCCTATTTAAAATAATAAACTGTCAGGTTAGTAAAACAGTGATATCAGAACCGTTTTTAGGTTAATAGGTTAATCACACATAGTTGGAAAACTACTCAAATTCTCTTATTTAATTAAAACACCTATAGTCTGGTACAGATGCATTTCTCTTCAAACAATCATACAGTTTGTAATGTACGTAGATTTGCAAAACAATGGGATAAAAGAATATTCCTGAACTTTGTTTTATGATTTATCTCATGGTTCCTGTGAAATTGTGTGAATGCATCAATGCAGTGCATATTATCTCAGCTTGCAGAGCTTGGATTCATTGAATGAGTTTACCAAAAATGTAAATATTGCAGAATATACAGCCTCATACTACATAACTAAGCTCCATTTCATGCTGAATAAACTGAATTATTAATGTATCTTAAATAGAAAAGTATATTTAGATAAATTTTTACTCCAAAAGCATTTTATTAAAATAAATTTGCTAAAAATAAAAAAAATCCAATTAAAATTAATTTTTTAAAAATCATTGATTGTTATCCACCCTGTATATGTTCCATGTATAACATGAAAAGAATTTTCTCCATTTCTTTTTTCATCTTGCAATTCTTTGTTATTTTCTGGATTTGTTTTAGGTTTTTATCAAAATCAGAATAGCTTTCTTTAATAGAAATAGCTACATGTGTTGATGTGGGTGCTTGATGGGCTTTTTTTCATTTACTGAATCTTTCAAAAATATTTTATGATTCTTCTGTGATTTCCTAGATTTGCTTTTTTAAAACAACTGCTGCTTAGAATATATTTAGTTAAGTTTCTGGAATGCTCCTGAGTATTAGCTTTTTTTTTTTTGCAAGATCTCAGTGTTGTCCTTCCTGGACACTAACTAGACTCATCATACCTGTATCAGTAGTCTATTGTTTGCTCCTGTATCATTTACTGGGATCCAACACTATCTGCAGAGAGCATGACTGCCACCGAAGATATTTATGGCTAATTGATATTACAGTAGAACCAACTTACAAAGGATTGACATTTCTTTCCATTTTTCTATGTGAGTGAAAAAATTCTTCCTAATTCTGACCTTATGCCAGATTGTTAACATCTCTCAGTTATAGAAGATAGTTTGATGGGAAAAGAAATTGCAATACAAAGAATATGTGTTCCTTGATATTCTAGGCCTCCCTAGAGTTGAAATGGTTAATATATATGGAAGGAGTGACAATGGTAAAATTCTACATCAGAAAACTGATATCTTTGTCATTTTCTGTGGATAAAAATGGGAGGGGCTATCTGTGGGTTTCCCTTGGAAGTCAGGAACTTTAAGACCATTGATTTCGATGGGATTAGGTGTTTCCAACTGTCCTTGAGTCTAAACTGATAAGGATCCTAAGTATAGTAGGTTCCTCACATTTGCAGCACAAGCTGAAGATTAATGACCATTAGACAACATGTGACTCATATACAGTATATCCAGATTTATTATTATATTTGGTCCTATCATTTACAACTTTTAATTTCAGATCTATGTGTTCTTCCTTATTAGTCTTATTTGTATGTATTTAATTACAGTGATTCATTTTTCAGTATAAAATGCATTGCACAGTCACTAAAATAACCATAAACTTACAGATTGTCATATGCTTAATATAGGAATGGAGAGTAAGCAGTTCCACAAGCTACTGTGTTATAACTCAATATTCCATGCTCCGTACTGTATTTTGGATTGGTATTGCTAAAAGTCATTTTTCTTACATTAAAATGTCAGTGGTACTGAAGTATATGTGCCAGTTTTAATATGTGGTCCTCCTACTTTTAAGTCCTCACTATTCCTATCTTTGGCAAAATCTTTATAAAGTGATTACACATTTGAAATGAGTCAGTTCCTGTTCTTTTGGTTAAAGCTTTGTTGGGAGTTCTCAAAAACGATATTTCAGAACATGGATGTGGTCAGCCTAGTCACTTTCAAAGCATCTTAAAGGAAACTAACATCAACTGTAGCACTGATATAGTCTAAAATTTATCCTAAGTCATAAGATACCCTGCAAATGTGTCCTTGGGATTTTTTGATACATAGTTAAGTTCTCTGTCCTAAATTGTATCAAATTTGATAATGCAAATAGATTAAGAATGCAGTTGGCTCTAAACTAATGCAGTTCTTTTAATAGTTAAACAATTTTGACTTGTTTGTGATTATGACAAGTCTGTGATTTCGTATACAAAGTTGTAAACTAAATTGAAACTATGAAAATTTAAACATTTTAGTTATAACAGCTAATTATATTTTCTTTGTGTGTTATTATAATATCTAATAATATCTTATTAAACAATAGTCATTTCTTGATAGTCAATATTTCTAATGATGCTTCTTCCTAGTTTGTATTTTATTTTTTTAATAAAATTTATATTTTATTAAAATTATTAATATTAAGAAAACTTATATAGTGAGTTTTACTTGCCCCCAACTCCTGCCTATCTAGCAGTTCAAAAGCATGCAAATGTGAATAGATTAATATGTACTACTTTGGTAGGAAGACAACAGCATTCTGGGTGCCATGTTGTATAGTCATGTTGGCCACATAACTGAGAGCAGCCACAGTGGAAGGAAGTGAACCAGGAAAACACAGCCCCTCCACTCCCAATCCTCAAAGCCATATTTATCAAAATATAGTTCCCGGTTACCCACAGATAATGAAGGCCACCTGAAAAGAAATTCTTTTTCAAGGGATATAACTAGAGACTCCCTGGGGGCAGTGGAAAAAAAAGTCAAGATAGTGGCCATGACTGCACAATTACATGCATATTTCAATGACATTGATATTAAAATTTCTAGTGGGTCAAAACTAAAATGAAGTGGATCATGAATGTCATTAAATATAAATTTATTAAATAAATCTTTTACTGAATTTTCATTACACTTTGGTTACTTTTATACTTTGTCTACTTTAAAGCACAGTGGTGGTTGAGTAATGATGGTTCAAGTATTTATTAGGGTTGGAAATGTGGTAGATGTCTCTTACATGGACAGCAATTAGAAGAGACACCAAAATCATTTTGGCAAGTTCATGAATTCAAAACCAGTACTATAAATGCTGTATTTGTTACAAGAATGAGAGAAAGTGGGTTGAAGTGGTCATGGTCTAGGTCATGCATGTCCAGCCCTTGAGTTAGGGTTAGGGTTAGAGTTAGTAGTAATGCAGCCCCACAATATAAATATAAAAAATAAAGTTTGTAATTGATGTACATATTCCACATTTTATATGTAGCTCCAGACAATTCCTCTTCACTCAATGCAGACCAGGCAAACCAAAATGTTGGACTGCCCTGGTCTAGGCAATGGTTAACATATCCCTGGAACAGCTCAGTGTGGGGAATTTAAGCCAGGTTGGGATAACACAGTGTAAAAAAACGTAAGTGAACCTTGGTACCTGGGAAGGAAGGAATGACTGGAATAATATGGTCTGTGGTCCTAAGTTTGGAGTGGCTGATAAGAAGATGCTGTAGGGAAATGAATCTTTCTTCAGCTGCGTATCCTGACCTGAGTCCTGAAGCACAATAGATACGCCTGAATTCATGTTCTTAGTCCTTGACCTTTTCTCCAAAGGAGAACCAAAAGCAGCAACAATGTTTTGCTACTTTTAGGTAGATCTTATATACATGTTTGTGCCCTACTGCTAGGATAAGCTTGGCACATAATTCACAGAAATATATTTGCACTGAAGTGGGCTGTTTATATAAATCTAACTCTACCGGACTGTGGCCTGTTCAAAACTGGGCCACCGGAGAGATGAGCAAGTGTGCGCATGCGAAGCTCCACTCGCACTAGCAGAGGGCCCTTGCCCTCACATGCGGAGCTCCTGTCACATGAGTGGAGCTTTGTGCATGAGTGCAAGTGCCTGCCGCTCGTATGAGCACAAGCACTCTCCAGTTGCTCGAAGCTCCATTCATGCAAGTGGAGGATGGCATGCCTGCCACTTGCAGAAATGGAGCTGTGCACTCGTGTGCGCCTGTCATTCACATGCCCCCCCCCCATGCAGGGGCAGGCCACCAAGCTGGAAAGGTTTGCCATTGATTATTTTGAAGGCAATGATTAAGAAAGAAAAAACCCCTAAAATTTCTTCACTTTAGCTGAATCTCAATTCCTAATACATTTGGTAGCTAGCAAATATGATCAGCTTTTGATCAATACGTTGTTATTTAAATAGGACTTAAGCTAAGAAAAGTAGATGCTCCAAATCCACATTGCCATGCGCTTACCCAGCACACTGAACATGAGTGATAGGGAAGTTGAAAGTGGGTCATCCTCTATGAATTTATATTTTCTACACCAGTTTTCTTCTATATATTCTCAAAGTTGCTTTTAACATAATCCTTGACTTACAACCATTCTGCTTAGTGACCATTCAAAGTTACAATACTGAAAAAAATGATTTATAATTGTTTCTCACACCATCCCCACAGTCACATGATCACAATTTAGACGCTTGACAACAATTGCAGCAACAATTGCTGTGTTCCAGGCTTATGTGATCATCTTTTGCGACCTGACAAGCAAAATCAATGGAGAAGCCAGGTTCACTTAACAAGTGAACCTGGCTTGTTACTAATGTGTGTTAGTAACACCAGTGTGTTACTCAACAACTTAATAATTGCAGCGATTCACTTTAATGGTTGTAAAATGGGGCAAAATTCACTTAACAACTGTCTTGCTTAACAATGGAAATTTTAGGCTCAGTTGTGGTCATAGGTTGGGGACTACCTATAATAGAATGCTCAGTAGCTGGGATATTCTGTATTGTGTATGGATATGTTAAAGATACTAAATGTAAGTTAATATTAAAAAATGGCAATAAAACAGTACTTGGTTGAATAATGGAAAAGTGAAAAACTGACAGAAAAAGCAAATCAGGGCACAGGAAAAGAACCTAAATACTTAAAATGCCAGGGGAAATTAAAAAAAATGAATCTGGCAATGAAAAAGCCACAATGCTGGAGCTAGGCAAGTATTTTTCTAGAAGAACATTCTTTATATAGAATACCACCACTGAGAAAATGCTTTGTCTTGCAACCACTCACCTCATTTGGCAGAAGGATCTAAGATAATGACTTTGCATCCAGAGAAGTAAAAGAGAGAACAAGATGCTCTTCACGTAAGCTGGGAGGATAGAGTGAGGCCTAAAAAAATATGTTTACCTCAACCACTGTTTTATTTGCCAAGGCTATACATCTCTCTAGCCATGAGCAGATTGAGAGAGACACCCTTCCTTCAGGCTAAATAATGAATCTCCCAGGCACATATTATAAGAAATGAAACTCAAGGCAGGAACTAGTGGTTCCCAGGCTAGGGAGAATCATTGTGTCAGCATAGATCAGGTTCCTTTCAGAGATAGCAAGAGAACTCACAAATATCCTTTCACTTGAAAGTCAGGAGGAAAAGGCCTAGAATTTAAACATTAGACCATTAACTTATTTGTATAGGCTTTGACTCCTATATGTTGCAATAAGCAGTTATGTAAATGGCTTCGTTCATTTCTACAGCAAAGAAATCAACCTAGCTGTCAGCCTTCTGACAAGTAATGTTAGAGTCTTAACAGATTAACAGAATTAGAAGGGACCTTGGAGGGCTTCTAATCCAGCCCCCTGTTCAGGAGATCCTATAACATTTCAGACAAATAGTTGTCCAATCTCTTCTTAAAATCCTACAGTGATTGAGCACCTACAGCCTTTGAAGGTAAGCCTGATTTCTAGGTTGGTTCTCTCCTTGATTCGTTTCCATCCATTGCTTCTTGTTCTGCCTTCAGGTGCTTTATAGTAGAGGTTGCACCCCCTCTTCAAATACCTAAGTCAGCATTTGGAGTGTCAAGATTTTCAGCTGTGTCTGCCTTAAGATTTCAAAACACCAGTAAAATAAGAGTCTAATAACTTGTTCCTCATATTGTAAAGATAAACAGCTTATTAAACTAATTACCAGAAGAAAAATAAATAAATCAGCAACTTTACTTAGTCTTCCTGCAAGAAAATTTGTCTTGAAACTGCATGCCTTTGTATTACCTATTTTGGGAACACAGTTCTGGAATGTCATTTCACATCAGTCCAGCACATATGTGCAATTTAGAAAGTCAGTTTCCAGATGATGATTCTCCTGCATAGCAGAATGGCTTTGCAACCTCTGTAAACAACCGGTGATTGTAGCTACAGTGGCTATAAAGAGAAAGAAGTGCAAGCCTTTTCCCAGTGCCCACCATGTAAATTGGGAATTAAAGTCCAATATATCCAGAGGCCACAGTGTGGTAGCCTCCTTTATAGTTAGCTTCTAGATATTTTGTGTTATTTTAAAATGTATTATTTTATGATGTTTTGCAAATAAATAAAACCAAGAATCTTTGAGAGTAATACGTACATAATTAGGAATGAACATATTTATGAAAACATGTCCTGAGGAAAATACATTTTAAACATGTATATTTAATATATTTAAAGGACATTGATGCAGATGAGGCAAATGTATAATTAGATAAAATTGCCATACGTCCAGTACTCTTGTTCATTCCTCAGAGCACTGTCTGAGCCAGTGTTTCTCAACCGTAGCAATTTAAAGCCATGTGGACTCCTCATGCTGGCTGGGAATTCTGGGAGTTGTAGTCCACACACCTTCAAGTTGCCACTGTTGGGAAACACTGGGTCTAAGCATGTGAGAAGTTCTACTGGTTGACATGAAAGACTTACCGAATCCCTTCTCTGTCAGTATTTCTAATTGTTACCTTCCAAACTATGAGATTTGCCACAAACAAAGGCAAATATACGTGTCCCAGGATAATGTTGCAGGATCCAATCTGGGTCTGTCACTGGGACCAAAGGTTTAGTCTTCTGAGCTTTTGGACTTGTGCCAGAGCCCATCCTCGGGGAACTTCTCTCTAGCAGAATGTGTGAGATTTCTGAAATGAGAAATCTTGATTTTGATTTTTGGAATGAGATTTCCAAATGTATATGTTGTCTTCCAAACACTCTTGAAAACCTTGCTTCTTCCACTTTATTCAGTTTATGTTAATAGTATTTACTGGGAAATTCCATGGGTAGCCCTCCTTAGATGCCCTTACCTAGCATGTCTTGGCATCTGATCTATTCATACTTGTTTTTCCTGCACTGTTTTTCCTGTAAGCATGTGATGCAGACCAAATTTGACCTTTTTGTTTTTCTAAGTATCCCCATCTTCATGGTTCCTTGCCTTGGATTCCTTATGTTGGGTAGTAATGATAGAGGGCCTTAAATAGATTTATAATGGCTGTTTAAAATGTACTACTTGCTCTCTTTTCCCTAAAATTTTAGTAGTAGGGATTATAACAAAAAATCTCTAGTCAAAGGAAAAAAATGCAATAGCTGGGAAGATTCTAAGCTTGCTCTTCCTAATGTATCAAGTTTTCACAAGCAAGTCTTCCCTTACGTGTTTGAATAAAAACTACTCCCACTGCTTCCCTCCCCCCTCCCCCCTTAATTAAGATTCAATTTCCTAATAGACAGTTCTCCTCTTCTCCCCTTCCCCTCCCCCCTCCTCCTCCTTATTGAGTTGATGGTTTAATGAAGTGATCCTCCCCCTATGTTTGCACTAGTTTTTTTATGTGTTATTAAGGACAAATCTGAGTTTTGAAAAATGAATGATTTGCTTTTATGTTCTTTATTTTCTATTAATCCTGCAGTTTTCTATTAGTAATTATCCAGCATTTTTCCTCTCTGCTTCCCTGGAAACGTTGGGGCTTCAAGCTCCCAAAATTCCAGCTAGGTAGGCAATCGCTTCTGGAAGCTTATCAGATAATTACATGACATCAATTGCCAAAATGATTGTAAATCCTATATTATCAGAAATTGTACATAGATATTCTGCCTGTCTAGTCTGTGTCTAGAATTTAAATTAACTTAAATTAAATTATTTTCCTTCCAGATTATCTGAATTTCTATCTGAGGATAGAAATGCAGATATAGTAGGTGGGAGGAAAGAAGGAGTCCAGGTCTTGACCTAAGAGTAAATGCCTTTCCTGAATACAAAATTATAAATTACAATGTCAACCTCCTTCCATTTGATTATAATCCCAAAAAACACTTGTAAAGTTGTAATCAAGTGTCTAATGTCTTTTTCCTGCTTTCCTTTATCTCTTATAGCTTGAAAATTTTAAATAATAATTTTATTGATATAATTAACAACAACCTCAAATTGATGATAGATCTTGAGTTTCCAGCTTATCCTCAGTTTTAGTTTACAGCAGTGGTTTCATTTAAAAAATGTGGATAAAATGCAAATAAAATCAGATAAATATTGAGAATATTCTGACTACCTAAAATTTACCTCTCGAGTTTTCCCACAACTAAATCTTTTTCAGAGATTACTTTTCAACAATCAGATTCTCAGATCTTGACATGGCTATATCATTTAGTCCAATTTAAAACTTCTTGCAGCAAATAAGAATTACCTTGCCAAAATATTTGTATGTTAATAGGGTAAGAATGAAAGTTTTTTTTCAGTTTACCTAAGCAAAGTTAATATTGTAATTAATTGTATTGTTATCTTCATTTTTGAGAGTATTTAAAATAGAAAACTGCACCACTATGTTTTCAGAGGTGTCATTTGCTGTCTTAGAGCTTTATAAAGCTCTGGCTTCTGTATGGTGTCATGCTAAAAAATCGAACAGTTGCTTTAAGCATTTGGAATTATAGCTCTAAATCCAGAAAGTAGAAAGACAGGTCAAAATGCAAGGCTGAAGAGAAGGATATGGTATGTTGTACTTTCAGTGACATTACTAAATTTTGCAGGAAAGAAATTTCACTATTTGATTATTGCAACAAACTCAATATTGGACTACACTTGAACAGTACATGGAAATTTCAGTGTTAGCACTGATGATGTTACCTAATTTGGGTAATGAAATGTCTACAAGAAAACAAGAAACCAAGCTGAAAGAGCACTCATATATAGGCTAAAAGATGGAGTATAACAGTTTAGTTGCAATTGAAAGATGGGTGGCTATATAAATCAATATAATAGATCACATAATAAGTAGTAATAAAATATTAGATTTTAATCAGGAGCATTCCCAGTTTTTTCTGTTTCAAGTTACTTATCGGAATCTTGATATTTGTGCTCTGTGTATTTGTGAACTTGGACAGCAATAAATAATTTAAGAGAAAGTACAATAAAATCACTGATGATTGCAGATTAGAATTACTGCTGCTTATATTCTCACAGTGGTCATACTTGCATATCTTCATGTACTTATGATTTAATTTATTATTATATAATATTTATTACAGTCTAGATTTAGTCATTTTAAATTTAGGGCGAGTGCAGAATAATAGAATTTCATAATGAAATTCCTGAACATTCAGATAAGTAATTTGTATTTCAGATTTTTTTATGGTCACAAGCATAATATTTTTCCCTGAGGCAGCTTTGAATCAATACAGTAGCAGGAGGAACAATAACAAAAGTATGAGTAATTTGATGTATCTTTCATTCCTCTGTAATAATACTCATAGTGGGTGTGTGCATCTTTTTGCATGTTCAAACATCTCTTTAAAAATCCCCGGTAACAAATATAAGTTGTACAAGCTGTATGTCTTTCTCTGTCATTACATGACTGACATTTTCAGTCAATTTGCTATGACAGTAAGGTGAATCAATGTAAAGGAAATATATGCGGGATTCTGCTGTACATATTCATAGTGAAAGCATAGAAAACATGTTTTGGACTTTTACAATAATTGTAGTTGGACTGGGGGTGGATAAAGTTTTAAACATTTAGAGCACACCAAATTGCCTATCATTGCCATAATCCGTGAACTTTGATTTTTTTTTTTTAAGTATGGGGGGGGAATAAGATAAATCAGAACATCTCTATGTTATATATTACCATAATATATTAGACAAACATTTTAAGTGTTATCATTAAGGCTATTGTGCCTTATTGTTCATAATATCTACTACTATATAAAATATTAAAAACTCAATATGCTATATTGTCTTGAAATTCTTATGAGTTTTAACAAAGTGAGGAAAAATCTCTGACAACTTTGCATATGCCAGAAATAAGAAATCACACTGAGCTCTTCATAAAATTAATTCCTAAAAGTTTGCTGTTAATACTTAGGGAATTTGAAATATTTTTCCAAGCTTGCTTGTACATATCACTTACAAACCTTCAGGGAACCTTCTATTGATAACCAAGAATAAAAGCAGCTATTTAATTACATTTATCAGCAATTAAAACTAGTTTGAGTCTGTCTTTATGGGCATGCCGCTGGTTTGCCTTTGGGAACTTGTTCTAGAGTATTGTGCCAGCCACCCACCTCTTCAGGCCTGCTCATACTAGTATTGTCTGGCACAATATGCCTTGAACAGGAATTTCCCTGACCACGTTCATTTCAAAATTTAATTTATAGTGCAGTTCATTAATTAGTGTAAGTCAAGTGACTATCAGCTGTTACGTTGAATACAGTCACAGGTTCTCAATTATTTAAAAGTTGGAATCATGACAAAATGATTATTTTAAGATACATTGACATTTGTATCCATAGCTAACTGAGTAGCAATTCTTGTTCTCAAGAATGTGCTTTAATTAGGCACCTGCGTTCCAACAGGTAGTTCCTTTTTGTGATAACATAACATTATGCAATGCTATAGTCTCATGTTGGAAAAGAAAAAAATTACATGTGTATCTTCTATGCATTCCTGCACCCATAGTATTTTAGCCTAGATAAATAATGTGGCAAGCATTTTGGCACATTAATCTTTCTTCTGAATTCTTAATTATTATAGAATTAATTGTATTGTAAAATTATTATTAAATGATGAAATATAATTTTAAGATTGGGGAGAAAAAAATTCAAACACAGATCTGCTTCAGTTTAAATGCCCAGTTATATTTTCTGCTCAAGAGGTATGGTTTATTATATTTAATTATTCCTTGTATTGTAGGGCTTTAGGTTTGATTTACAGAAAAGGAGCTTTAGTATGTAAAGAGTACACCTTTTTAAAGCAGCTGCATATTTTTAGAAGTGACAGCTTCAAAAGGTCTCGTTTTTGTGCTCTTGTAAAATCAGATGTGATTTTTTTTTAAATTACTGTATATCTAAAGTCTTGCATCACTTTAATAGAATGCGAAATTTTAAAGGAATTATATAGCCTTATGGCTCCATATTTTTACGTTACTTCTTCAGCTGAATAACTTGCCTGGAAATTTTTCTCCCTTTCCCGAATCCCTGTTACCCATCCCAAATTGAAGTTTAGTCAGAGCAGAAGAATGGGAAAGCATAAAGCAAGTCCCTTAGACTCCCTCACCTTGTGAGCAGAAGTTGGAGCCACTATGGCCTGGCTTTTCTGTCCATGCACTCTGTGACCTTTCCAGTATTATCTTAGCCTCCCTATTCTTTCTTCTCTGCCAGTTTTATTTACAGTATCTATTACACCATTTTCCATTATAAAATAAACCGGGGGGGGGGGGGACAAGTCATTTTCATACATAGTTTGAGTCTATGCAGTTGTTAACAATAGTTATGTTGAAGAATTAAGCGGTCTGAAAATAAGATGTTGATTAATCCCTTTTCCAGATAGGGAAAAATAGCATTGCTTATTTATTTACATGCTTATGAGCACATACAGTACATATATTTTGGTATTATGCAAAATTAATACTTAGCCTTTACCACCACCACCCTCCAGGCTGAATAACTGTAATGAATTTTGAGTGGTAATATGTTTAAAGGTTATTTTGTTGCAAATACCTCCTTGTTTCCAGTTACTTACCACACATAAAGCTGAATAGGAACACAATTGGATGCAATGTCAGGCATTCAGTAGCAGACAAGAAACTGCTACTAATGGAAGGGGCATTTCTTCCTCTGTTGTTTTCACAATAACTGGGTCATAGACTTCACTGAAACATGTATTTGTGCTGAAAGCCAATAAACTATAATATAGTTTTGGAGCCTTAACAGATACCATTAATGGAAGGAAACAATCCTTTCAGATGATTATGTTTAATTCCTTAGTCTATTTTAATGTAATCACAAAAATAGTAGAGGCAGGAAAATGTGTATGAGTATATATCCAGTAGATACACTTGAATTATTTCCATCAATCCCAGATTCAGAAAAAGAAGTGATGGATGCAACTGTCTTAAAGTACTTTTGATAGATTGGCTTTGAAAGCATTAAATCCTACTCACCAAACCTTTGGTTCAGGCTAAAACAGGCCTGAATATGTTGGAAAATGACTCATAAGCACTTGAGTCAGCTACTATAGTATTGTTGCACAATAATGATGTTGCATTTTCCTTAATTTTTATTTGACCTTATCTTGGGTGCACTTGATTTCTTCAGTTTATTTACTGTATCAGCCATCTCAGTAATACAAAAAGAATAGATGAAATGTCCTAAATTAGGTTTTTCCAATTGTGGAATCACTTCATTTCCCTTTTCAATTCTGAATTGTTTGTGTGTTCATTTTTAATTCTTAGGACAGCAGACACTGTTTGCTTATACCTGAGATATTGTTAAGGTGTCTTAGGCTTTCTATATCCTGTAATATCAAATCTGCAAACAATTTGCCCTAAACTATACCAATCTGGATTTAAATGCATACATTGTGAATAGGTATTAATTGTATTTTAGAATAATACTCTCCACAAATTTACATTGAATATAAAAATGTATTGTAAAGGTTGAATGCTAGATGCTAGGCAGGCATCTAGAAGAAATTAACACCCAAACATAAGTATCTTTAAAAACAGTATTATTACATATTTGTTTACTGTATTTAAACTCATGGTTAGGACAGCATAAGTCAGAATCTTCCTCAGATGTTATTCCAACAAGAGCCCTCTAGATTGGGCTAAGAGAAAGTATTCAATCACACATTTCTTAGTGAGTGCCATTACTGAGCCTCCTCTGTCTAAATCCAAAATCATAAGATTTTATCATTTTTTTAAAAAAAATGAACATTATTTATTACCTACTATTTAAGTATGTTAGATTAACCTATTACTACATTAGCACAAATCTATATACTACCAAAATTCTCCAGTCTGCTTATACCCACCAGTTTGCTGAAGTGGTGCATTATTTTGGAACAATTTTTGAATCAAGATACTTCAAATCTCCTAACATAAAGAATGCTTAAAAATATGGGACCCATTACTCTTGTGGAATGGAAATTTTTGCAATGTTCACACCAGTTTGATTTAGAAAGCTGTGACTATTTAGCAACTCCTTGATCATGATTTCTAATTCTCTCTTCCAGCTTCCCACAAGCAAAGTCAATAAGCAAGTCAGCAAAAAATCAGAAATCGCTTCCACTCCCAGTACATTATACATTATTCCAACATTTTTGAATCAAGGTTCCTCAGTTCTAGCAACTTTAAAAATGCATAAAAATCCAGGACAAATTATTTCTATGAAATTGAAATTTCCACCATGTGCAGACCAGTCTTATTCTTAAATTTCCGGAAATTGAAGCATCCCTGACATAGGCATTTAGTGGAAAGAAAAGGAGACATCATGGCCAAGAGATGGCACCAAACATCAGGGGGCAGCAAGGAGGAGGGGAGAATCAGAATCTCTGATGGAAAAAATTAATGTTCATTCTGGTCACATCACACTGTACTACTTTTCCCTCAAGGGATTACCCATGGGTCCCAAGTTGTCTAGTTGATTATAAATACAAACTACTTATTTTTGCATCTTCAAAAAAAATCCAGTGGTAACTACATATTCCAGTAAATAACATTGTTGTTGTTGTTAATTGCGAAGTCGTGTCCGACCCATCGTGACCCCATAGACAACATTCCTCCAGGTCTTCCTGTCCTCTACCATCTTCTGGAGTCCATTTAAGTTCACACCTACTGCTTCAGTGACTCCATCCAGCCATCTCATTCTCTGTCGTCCCATTCTTCTATTGCCCTCAATCTTTCCCAGCATTAGGCCCTTCTCCAGTGAGTCCTTCCTTCTCATTAGTGGCCAAAGTATTTGAGTTTCAACTTTAGGATCTGGCCTTCTAAAGAGCAGTCGGGGTTGATCTCTTCTAGGACTGACTGGTTTGAACGCCTTGCAGTCCAAGGGACTCGCAGGAGTCTTCTCCAGCACCATAGTTCAAAGGCCTCCATTCTTTGGCGCTCAGCCTTTCTTATGGTCCAACTTTCACAGCAATACATTGCAACTGGGAAAACCATGGCCTGGACTATACGCACTTTTGTTGGCAGGGTGATGTCTCTGCTTTTTAGTATGCTATCTAGATTTGCCATAGCTTTCCTCCCCAGGAGCAAGCGTCTTTTAATTTCTTGGCTGCAGTCCCCATCTGAGGTGATCTTTGAGCCCAGAAAAAGAAAATCTGTCACTACCTCCATTTCTTCCCCATCTATTTGCCAGGAATTGAGAGGGCCGGATGCCATGATTTTGGTTTTCTTAATGTTGAGGTTCAAGCCAACTTTTGCACTCTCCTTCTTCACCCGCATCAAGAGGCTCTTTAGTTCCTCTTCACTTTCTGCCATTAGAGTGGTATCATCTGCATATCTTAGGTTGTTGATATTTCTTCCGGCAATCTTAATTCCAACTTTTGTTTCATCTAGCCCTGCCTTTCTCATGATGTGCTCTGCATATAAGTTAAATAGGCAGGGCGACAGTATACAGCCTTGCCGGACTCCTTTTCCAATTTTGAACCAATCAGTGGTTCCGTGTCCAATTCTCACTGTTGCTTCTTGAGCCGCATATAGGTTTCTCAAGAGACAAATAAGATGGTCTGGTATTCCCATCTTTTTAAGAACTTGCCACAATTTGTTGTGATCCAATGGCAATAAAACATAAACATACTGCTAATTATTAACTAAAATTAATTTCTTATGGTCAGATCACTATTTGCTACAATTGCAGCAATCACTTCCATATTTTCTGTGAGGCTGATTTTAAGGTAATTGCAAATGAATCTGGATCTTTTGATTTTTGGTGTCCCAGGGTCTGGTGATATGTCATCATTGATTCTGGGTAGGGTGGCACTCCTCTAGACCAGTGGTTCGCAACCTGTGGGTCGGGACCCTATTTGGGGTCGAACGACCATTTCACAGGGGTCGCCAAACAACACAGTCCGCCATTTTTCCCCCTTTTCCTTAGCTGTGCTACTCCCTTTTATTCTATTGGCTTTTGAAAGCCAATAGAATAGACTCTCTTGAATAGAGTCTAATTCTATTGGCTTTTAAAAGCCAATAGGAATTGTCCAGGCTGTCTTTGCCCTGCTGAGCCCGCCAAAAGTCCCATTCTGCAAACGGTGCTGCACCAGTTGAGTAGTCCTTGACTTACGACCGGTTGAGTAGTCCTTGACTTACGACCAGTTGGGGGTCGCAGCATTAAAAAGATTGAGAACCACTGCTCTAGACTGAGCTGAATTTTTTAGTCTTTCTAGATGCATGACTCTGGTTTTACACAACAGGTGGCAACCATGGCTATGGGGGCTTTTGCACATATCTTTTTTGTATAGGAATTGCACCCTTTCCTGGATGAGAAAGCCTTGCTGTTAAGCATTCCTGCATTGGTAATTCTTGTTTGGACTTCAGTATATAGAGAGCTATTCTTGAAGACTACCCAGAAGCTACAATTGATCCAGAATGCAATTGTGCACAGTTTTGGGCACTCCTAGGTTTGCACATGTTACAGTTCTGTTGTGTTCATTTTTAGGTTCCTTCTGAGTGCCAATCAAAGTCTGACTATCACTTTGAAAGCTTTACATGGCCTGGCACTGTAGGACCATATCTCCCTCAGTGTATCTGTGATGGAATGTACATGTGGAGAAGAAGTGGGGGTGGGGAATTTGGCAAGAGCACCATGGTTTCCCAGGGAGGAGGCAGCACATTCCAGAGAGAAGCCTACATTAGGAGACTGTGTAGTCACAAGCTGGATGGGGAAGGAAGGAAGAGTTCAGGATAGTTAACCCTGTCTCTCAGGGTAATCTATTAGGGTAAAAGGTTATAGCATTAGTCTGGCAACAGTCTGTGCAGTAGGTATAAACAAATAGAATTTGTTTGTTTGTTTTTATTTGATTTATATGCCCCCATCTTGTCTAGACTAGAGGACTCGATTGGATTTCACTCTGTCGTCTTTGGGCTAAAGCTTGACAATATCTGCCTGTCCAAGTTCAGATAGGATATGCCCTGAAATATTCCCATTTGGTGGGACCTAGGAGGCACAGCTTTTCAGGGGTGGTCTCTACCTTATGGAACATCCTCCCCTTTCTAGAAGGCCATAAGACCTGGCTCTTAACTCAGACACTAGATTAAAGGGATCATGATATAGTAAATGTAAAAGCTAAAATATGGTTATTTGCAATTGTATTGCAAGAAAAGGGATCAATTGTTATTTGGCTTTTTATATCAAAGATCCTTTGCTTTAATATTGATATAGCTTGCTTTGTCAAAGCTAAGATGGTTTCACTAAAAAAGCCATATTGGCTCGGGTTTTTTTGAATAGCTGCTTCCCAAGATTTGAGTTACTGCTAATATTAAATGGGTCAGTCCACTAGGTAGTGGTATAGTTTTACCTACATCACTCTTTTGGTTCGTCATTTGTACGTCCTTTTAATTATTCAGATATCAGAAGTTTCATTTGTACGTCTAGTGTAGCATCATTTTCCATATCATTCTTGTAGCCTATCATTTTTAAATCAGTTTTCAGATCAGTCAGTCTCAGTTTTGTCCAGTAAAAATGGTTTCTCTTCCATAACAGCATTTAAATACTGTCTGTCCATCCATCCATCCATCCATCCCTCCCTCCATCTAGACCCTTAGTCCATTTGTAACTTTTCCAAATTAAAAAAATATTTTTAATGTCCTGAAACTTGTATTTAAAACTTCTTTTGCTAAGGACTGAAGGAAACTTACCCAGTGCTATAGCAGTTGTCAATCCAAAGGTTCCTAATAAACAACTAAGTGATTAGAAAAGGCAGCATGAGAACCTACTGGCCTTTTGATGGCATTGACTGCAGTTTGAGGGAAAAAGTGATTATCCCCTTGTCTCTGAGACAGTCTCCTCATGAACCATTGTCTTGCAATCTCCTCGTGAGGAGCAATTGGCTGGAGCCCTTGTGGCAATCTCAAGTCTTTCCTCATCCAGGAGAGAGAGAAATTATCAAGGAAACGGTCTTCATTCCACCGTGGTCATTCACTCCACTTTTAGAGAAACCATTTTAGAGAAGCCATGTTCTGTTTGCCATTTCTCCCCTGGAAGTCTAATTTTATGGGTTTTATTCTTGTGAACTGCCAGTGGTGTATTCTGGATTGCCATGTAAATCTAATAAAAAAATGAAATTAATTAATTAAGTAAGGTCATGGAGCAACAACTCAAGCACCTTTGGATACAGATAGTCCTTGACGTACAACCAGTCACTTAGTGACTATTCAAAGTTACTCCCAAAAAGTAGTCACAACCCAATTTTGAAGTTACAATAGGTGCACCCCTCTCCCCCAACCACAGTCACATGATCACATTTTGAGTCACTGGCAATCAGCTCATCTTTAGGATCATTTGCAGAGTGCCACAATCATGAGACTGAAATTTGTAAAGATTTTTGGTTGATTTGTAACTATTTGTGCTCCTTGATGTCTCTGCAGCTCTCGGTAGGATTGACTGTAGTATCTTCCTAAACCTCACTTTTAGCCTATTGTAATGTGCTCTACATGAGGATGTTCTTGAAAGAATCTTGGAAGATTGCAATAAGTCCAGAATGCAGTTTCTAGATTTCTGTCATACATCTTCAAACAGAAGCCTGTAACGCTTGTCTTGACTAAGCTGTACTAACCCAAATAGATTTCTGAGTTAAGGTGTTAATATATATCCTAGTTTGTTCCCTCTATTTATAGAAATGGCTGTTCTCATCTATTGAATCTCTGGGGTTACAATCAGCAGCCAAAGATAAATCTAGTGTGCCCTGGGGGGATTATAAGAGTGGCAGCTACAAAGACTAATACTTTTAATAATCCTATGAGCTTTTTCTTTCATTAATTAAATGCAGCTTGAAAATGTATTTGTTTGCTTTAGTCTTTCACATGATAGTCTTATAATATTTAGTCTGCCATCTTTTTTTCTTTGCTGATGTCTTGTAAGTATATGTAGGTGGCCTATCAGCATAATACATATATTTTAATTTTCAAAGCTTCTTGCAGTATAAATTTCCATAAGATAATAAAGAAATTATAGTCACTGGATAATAGAAAACTTTACAAAAGTCAAAATAATTGAGTGCGGTTTGACTCAAAATGGAATTCTTCCCAGTTGGTTTGACTTCTTCAGTTCTAACAGATAACTTTCCTCACCCTGGAAATAGTAGAGCATAAGCTGGCTTCATAGGGCTCTCTCCACTATTCTTAATATCATTTGATTATGATCAAGCTAAAAAATTATTCAAAGAATAAGGGAGGTGAAGTTTGAGATTGAAGTTAAGAGGCTTCCTCAACCCAAGGGAATTTGAATAAACACAGGTGCATGAAAACAAGCAACTTATTTGCTAAATCTACCTTTTCCTAAACTGAGAATCCCATTCTTTAAAACTAGATTTAACATTCTTCCATCTGCAGTTCTTCAAGGCAAGTATAGTAAAATCCCTGTACCTGAGTGTATTTGCCCATATGGTGAGAAGGAAGTTGAAACTATTTCACACATATTATTCATATTGTAAACTTTATAGAAACATTAGGTCAATGTACATTGTGCCCCTAATAGATAAATTCTTTAGGAGACCAGATAAATTTTACATGAATCTTCTTTAGGATTTAGAACCATTCACTATGTATACAGTAGCTACATTTTGTGTTGCTGCAATGAAAGTAAGATATAATTGGTTAAAGACATAATTACCTTTGGTTTAAATATTACTTTTGGTTCGATACATCTTAACTAATAAATTGGGGTTACATAGTTTTTATTTTACACCTATTAATGTTTTATGTTTATATCACCTGGGTAATAGCTGTATTAACATAAAAGAATGAACATTACATAGCCTGATTTATTTAATTAGTGTCAGTATATTATTCTATTTGTTTGCTTTACTGTGTTTTTGTTATTTTAAATTCTGCTAATCATTGACCAAATAATTATTAATTGATTGATTCAACTGATTCAAATTGTACTTGCAGAAATACACAAATAATTATCTAAATATACACAGTAACTGTTGCACTGTATGCTACTTAATTTCCAATTTATGTTTCAAAAATACCAAAAAATAGTGTAACTTAATCTGGATTACAAAGCATTGTTTAAAAAAAATGAGAAGTAGTAAGCGTATTCCACTCACTTGCTTAAAATATTTCCAATATTTTTGTTGAATACTGGGCTAATTTAGATTAAATAATTCTTAGGGGAAGATATCAAAATTTGCATTTTGCATGCAAGAGAATTAATAATTCATTACTTGCCAATATTGTTGAATATTAACTATTTGAATAATAATAATCTAATAGAATTAGTATTTATTGCCATTTGATCTATTTGATAATTTTTGATTTAATGTATATACTATATATTCAGTAAGCTACTCAGAGTTCCTTGATGGAAACGGCATGTAGTAAAATAATCATTAACCTCATTATGGGATATTCATGAGTTGTTCAGTATAGGGACCCTAGACACCCACCTGCAGAAATTAAATTAACCAGTATATCATAATAGCAAAGATAATATTGCTAAGCAATTGGTATTTGCCATGGTAATCCTTATGTATAAGGAAGTATATAATGTTTAAAACTGCCTGAATTTATCTATCATAAAGAAAATATTCTGGGTAATTATTCTTGTTTTGTTTCCGCAGGTTGCCTTTGACACAACGACGGCACGTGATGGCTCAGGAACCTCAGTTGCTCATCAGTCGCTCAGTAGTCAGTGTAGATTCTGTTTCTTCAGTCAGCAGCTACATCTGGCTACTGGGTCTCTGAAGGCATCGTGTGGCAGCTTGTCACTGTACTTTATTCCTGACCGTTGGATAATTTGAATTACTTTTAAAACTATCACATATAAGATAAAATTATTCAAGAACAATCAGAATTTATCTGCAAGTATTAAAAAGTGATTCCAGACACACACACACACACACACACACACACACAAACATAGAGAAAGATATAGATATATACACATACTTTGATTGAATTAAACAGAATTTTCTTTTAGTAATGCCCACTACAACAACAGATTGCAATAAACAATAGGCAGCATTTTTAAAAATACTTTCACCAATTACTGCAGTCTTCCAACAAACAAATTCCATTGTCCTTTATACTAAAGATGAAATGCTTTATCCATAGGTACAATTTATTGGACACTATGTTTAAAAGAAGCATATATGGATAGAAATTTAGGCAAAACATGAAAGGATCAGAGAGAAACTGATAAAAGGATAAGACCATCCTTTTATACTGTTTCACATCCTAACGTTGTCCTGTTCCCCAAGCATCTAGAACAAGAATTGGTTCCCAGAAGGTGGGGGGGGGGATTGCAAAGGACCTTTGAAATGAGGGAGAAACAGCATGTGGCCTGAGGGTCATGGGTTGCATAGCCCTGTATACACTTAACATATAGGGACAGGAGGGAAAATACCACTACCAGGAATCCTTTTAAGGACTTTGCAGGTAAATATTCCTTCAGATCAGAAACAAAACAAAAAAAAAAAGATGTTGAAGAAACCCCCTAATCAAAATTTTTGCACTTAGGGACATTAGAAAATGGAAAATGGGCATTGCTTTTGTGGTGATCTACTTCAAATAATAGTAGTTGAATGGGCTCTGAAGATAATATTGGAATGGCTCCATCGGTTCTAGCTGACCTACTTAAACAACATCCAGTATCATGATGAAGGTGATCCAGCTTTTTGGCCTTCACCTGGCATACAATGTAGAATACTGTGTTTGTTAAGCAACAGCTACATTGTCTGCTGGGTTTCAGGCTGTCTGGAAGTACAAAAGGAAATTGTCATGACACTGTTTTATATTCTGTTGCTTAGTTATTAGCACAACCCGAGCTTTATAAGAAAAATATGCTGGAATCTTTCTTAATATTAAATAATTTAAATATTTCCATTATGGTCTTTTATCATTTTTATTTCAAACTGTAATGCATTCAAAGGGATACATTTTACATTAGCTATGTTGCATTTTATTGGGAAAAAATAGAAGCATGCTAAATAATAATTCAAATGTATTTGTTACAAGACCATCTAGATCAGTGTTTCTCAACCTTGACAATTTTAAGGCATGTGGACTTCAACTCCCAGAATTCCACAGCCAGCATGGCTGTGGAATTCTGGGAGTTGAAGTCCACATGCCTTAAAATTGTCAAGGTTGAGAAACACTGATCTAGATAATCTAGTGGCATATACGTATAAAGATTATGTGGTAGAGTTTCCTGGGAACTCTGTGTTTTTTCAGAGTGTAGGCAAATAGACTATACTTTTAGATGCTTCAGACCAGTGACGTCAAGCCTATAACAAGCTTGTTTCTTTCCTTGAAGAAGACTGCTTTCAGTGCAGGGATGCTGTAGCTGCATCACCATTCTGGTATAATCCAAGCGGTTGAACCAGATTATCATATTTTGGAATATGAAATCAAATGTATCTTTGGAATTGGATTCATCTTTAATATTCCACCATGTTTTTAAAACCAATATAGTTTCTCTAAACCATTGCTCCATTTTCTGGCAACACTATAAGAACTATTGGCCTTTAATGACAATACTGTGCTCTAATAGTTTGTAATTTAGATATAGAATTTCATATTTTAGTACTTTTTATTTAGACATTTTACTTTTTGCCCATGAGAGGGAAAATATATTAGGCACAGTGATAGGAATAAACTATTATTAAAGACATATAAGCCACATTGCTTTGTAAAATTAATGTCAAAAAAGTAGTCATTTTAATCTAAGACAGGCAGTCTTTGTAAAATGTGGTTGTCATGCAATGGCACCTGTGTATTAATGCTGCAGAACTGTTAATGAATTATTAGTAGATCAGTTGTGCAATAACACTGCATACTGCCATTTGTTTAAGTAAATAAGAATGCTGGCATTTGGGAAATTTAATTAAATTTTCTACATAGCATTTTGCCCATCATGGTGCCAGTTGTGGCCTGATTTCTTATTTTTTGTAATAGAAGCTTTAAAATGGAACAGAGTGAACTAAGAAGCAAAACTTGCTGCTTCATTATCTGACCACAAGCCAAAACTGTGTCTGCCTGGCTTATTGTTTACTGGCTTGTCGGCCCAGAAAAATAAGCATTTGATTTTAAAAAGTGCCAACATGTACTATATAATATAAATCATATTTTCCCTTTCAAACACTATCTCCCTGAAATAATACCTTCACTGAGCTGTTCCTCCCTCCCTCCCCCCCTCCTGAATTAGAAACAGCTCAGATCCCATCAGTTACATAAGTGAAGCGAGTGCCCAATGTACAGTACTAGCTTAAATAGTATGAAATTGAATTTGCCATTTGGATAATGATTAACACAGTATAAAGAGATGATCTTGGACCTTTTTACAATCCTGCTAGGATTTTATCACCCTGAATAATTGGTATTCACAGACCTGACCAAGTTGCTACTTATCCCTAGGTCGATATAATTTGGGAACAAGATCAAGATCTTTGAAGAATTCCATTTTTCCCCCCATTGAGAAAATTTGTATCACATAGGCCACCTTCTGATGTTGTAATTGCACCTAAATTTGGGGTCAAGTAACATCTTGAACATGCAGCCTGGGAAATTCTGGAATTGAATCAATACTCTTAAAGTTGCTGAGATTGAGAAGCACTTTCCTAGGATGTCAGCAGTTTTACAGTTGTATTCTTTAAAAAAAAAACTTTGTGGGGAACACCATTAGAGCTCAGTGATTTCTTCTGAAGTATTCTCTTAAAATGTTCTATAAAGTATACAGTATGTACAATCTCCATATTATCCCTGTGCATCCCTTTTCACCCCATTATTGTATAATAGTTCAATTATTCCCCTGGCTGGTTTTCTGCTTCAGTTATTTATTTATTCAATCTCCATAGTCGGCCATCTCAAGCAAGTGACTACATTTAAAGCACATTATGCCATATACAACGTTTTTCTTATGTTAATTCACCATACACTTTATTTTTATTTTTTTATTAAAAAAGTTTTTATTTTCCATTTATTCATACAAAATACAATTAACCGTTGGTACCGCCTGCCCATTCCCCCCAGGCTGCGTCCACCCTCTCTAAACCTTCCCTACTTCCCTCCTCTTTCTCCTCCCCTCCTACTCTCTTCCCCTCCCCATCTCCTCTAACCATCCTACTTCCTCCCTACTCCTTCCTCCCCTCTCATCCCTCTCATACACATGAACGCAGCATAGGGGAAATGCCCAAGCATACACTTTATTTTTGTTACTTGACACAAGCCTTGTTAATTTTTACAACTTCCTGGGTGCTATTGGGGAGCCATGCTAGCCTCTTCCTTGACTTTGCTGGCCTTTCTCACATATGGAGGCATTCCAGATGAGCTTCAGCTTTAGCATCTTTTTATATAGCAGCTAGGGATCATGAATAGATTCTGCTTTCTTGACTTTTTCTTTCAGTCTCTTTCATGATCCTCTAATTCTGGGACGTTTTCCCTTGCACAGACACATGTAGAACTTTGGGCCCTTCTGGCAAATTCCCAGTTGCATGTGTGCTAAATGTGATAGCATTACACTCACTGTTTCCTATCAGATCTACAAAACATCTCTCACCAAACCATGATAATCACTTATGATTAAAGACCAATTCTTTTAGAGCACAATCATGTATGTTACCTAGAAATTGGATTTTTTTTAAACATACTTCAGCATGTTTTTTTTCTCGCCATGCACATGTATACATAATGCGAACTAGACTGTTGTTTCTCTGTGTCATACAATATATGTAGGTATATGCATACTTCTGTATTTATTTATTTATGTCATATTTATGTAGTGTATATCGGAGGTGGTGACCCTTTGAGAGCTGAATGCAATGAAATTTTAAAGTGACAATAAAGTTATTCATGAATGTACCAACTCTGTGAGGGTCACTGAAGAATTGTTGTTACAATTCCTCCTTTACATATGCCTCTGATTTTTCACCAGTAGCATTTTGCTAGGTTGGGAATAGCTGATACTTAGATCCAATTTGCATTTATAGCTACAGATAGACCTCAACTTATGTCCACAACTGGGACCAAAACTCCATTGGTAAGCAAGATAGTAATTGAATTTTATGACTTTTTTTGCTGTAAAGCGAATCTTCATAGTCATTAAGTGAATCATGCAGTCATTAAGCAGGCTTTACCCCACTGACTTTGCTTGTCAGAAGTCAGATAGGAAGGTCACAAATAGTGATCACATAATCCCAGGACAATGCAACCATCATTAATATGTCCTGGTTGCCAAGTGCTTGAATTTTGATATTGTGGGAATGCTGCGATGGAGTGTCAGGACTAGTTGTAAGACACTTTCTTCAGTGGTGTTGTAACTTCAAACAGTCACTAAATAAATGCTAGTAAGTCAAGGACTACCTGTATTGTCATCCTCACTGATTCTGTGGACAAATTTTATCTTCCAATGTTTAAGAACCACTTAAATATAAATTTTCTGTTCCAGATTGTGAACATAAGTCAAGGATTACTTGTAACTGAGTGCAAGCAATTATTACATGACCACTGTTTGGAATTTACCATCAGTACTTTTAGGTGATTATTGTCACTAGGTACATACTTCATTTTTATAGATATTATATGATGGCCTGCTATGTTGTGAGAATTGGGTCCCCCCCTATTTTGAATTTAAACAAGATTTTTATAGTTTGCTAGTGTTTTTTTTTTAAAGTAGAAAGTTAATGAACACAATTATACATCCTAAAAATCAAAATGAGAAACAGAGAACCAAATACAAAAAAGGAAAGACTCAGGTGTATATTGCAATTGTTAATATAAAACTTAAGAATACACCTGCTGTAATTAATTCCACAGGTTAATTTCCACTCAAGAAGTACATCATGGGAAGAATTTTCCAGTCTCCTTCCAGATAGTTCGATTGCATTATTTCTGATCCTAGTATTTTAAAAGAAAAAAAAATGCTTCCTCTTTTCTATTTTTTTTCCATATCGTGCATGATTTTGTACACAGTGATAACGTCTGCTCCCAGCTCTTTTTTCCAAGTTACAATCCCAAACATTTTAGCCTTTTCTGGTTAGTCTCTTCATATTTTACAGCTGTTACCAAACAGTAGGTCTCCATGGGAGAGGGGTAAGTGATTAAATTTGTGATGTAAATCCCTCACTTTGTGTCCTTGTGTACAGTGTCACAATGCAAGTTTGAAAGGGCAGAGCCTTTTGTTGTTTTAGCTTAATTGTGGTTAGGGACCATCCAATATCTGCTGCATCATTTCTCAGCACTAGAGACTGGTACTGCACATAGTATTTGTTGAGAAATAAATTTTTCCCTTGTTTCATGACATTAACTTATTTTGTTCAGACTCATTAGTGGAACAGCTTAAGTTGTTAGCTATATCAATATTAAAATAGCATTTCCCCCTTAATGTTAGATCATCCAAGGGTTCCATCCAGCCTCAAGATTCATTTTTATTTATTTCATAATTCTTACAATCCAGTTCCAGGATTTGGGGCACTGTGCATCATCAAAAAACCAAATCAACAAACCTATAAACCTAAAGGAGTATTTAAAAAAGAAAACTGTAGAAAGACTGCAACCTATTGGTTCGGGCCCAAAGCTTATTTCAATAAAACAGTTCTAACTTCTTTACACAACTGCAGCAAGATGGGGGCTGGATCTGCTTCTGGGGAGAGAGCATTCCATAAGGTGGTGTTACAACAGAAGGAGTAAAATCTGTCACCCATTACTTTGCAGGGCAGTCATGTGGCTGGCAGTAATGTAGAGGCAGAAGGGGGATCAGTAACAGGACAGCAAATTTTGTTCCTAGATTTTCTGCCATCTCAGGGATGGGTGGAAAATGCTTTTAGTCAGTGGTGGAGAAAAGTTAAAGTATTCATTTAACTTTCTGGAGAAGTCTGTAATGCCAAGAAAGGCAGAAGAAAAGAGGACAAACAGCAGCAAGGTGAATGGACTCAATTACAGCTAAGTTATCAAATCGTTGGCACCCAGAAATTGACTTATGGCTCAGAAGTGCATTTTTGTGCTGATGATTACCTGCCATCAAGTCATTGTCGACTCTTAGCACTATATAGATATTCTCCATGATGATCTGTCCCTAACATGTTTCTTCACTTCTTCCTATGGTGCATTCATCACTACTGTAACTCAGACTGTCCACCTTGCTGCTGTTTATCCTCTTTCCTTCCATCTTTCCCAGCATTGGAGAGAGCTAAGACTTTGCATACGGTAGTTTAAACTTGGTTCTTTGTGTCTTGAGTAAGAACTCTGGTTGATTTGTTCAATGATATGTCTGTGCTAAACCTAAGAAATATGAGCTGTTCTTTCAAGTGCGCCTTCTGTATTACCTGACATTCTCTTTCAGCAGTCTATAACAAGGTCAATAAAATGACCCTTTTCTAGTTTGGAGCACATACAAAGATGAGTCCACTACAACATTATCCATCAGTACTTCAAAAAAATTATATTTACAGCTGATTTTTACCCAAATATATTAACTAAACTGGTGGGTTTCAACTTTTGCTGAGATTTTGCTAAGTTTTTTAAGTTATGACTTGTTTATACAAGATATAATGGCTCTGTTTGGTAACAGTTGTTTGATGGGAAGACACTTTCATTTGCAAGTGTGTGTACTGAATGCAACAGAATGAATAAAGAAAAGTGTGAGAGCCAATCTGGTGGTGTGGTTAAGGCATCAAGCTAGAAACCAAGAGACCGTGAGTTCTGGTCAGCTGGGTGACCTTTGGCCAGTCGCTCACTCTCAGCCTTTGGAAGGAGGCAATGGCAAACCACTTCTGAAAAACTTGCCAAGAAAACTGCAGGGACTCCAGGCAGTGTCTGAGAATTGAACATGCTTGAATGGAAGAAAAAATAAATAAAGAATTGACAAATAGATCCAATTGCAATATGAAAGTTGTAGTCTGCAGTGAATGGTAACTTTAAAAAATGATACATCGAGGTATCTTTGGGTACACCGACTTCATTGTGTTTTTATGTTACATTCCACATAATTGCATGTATTGATTTAAAACTCTTATTTACCCCCATCTCCAATTTCTGATGTATTTGTTGATATCTTCTTGCATTCCATAAAATCTTTCAACACTAAACAAATTGTTCATAAATAGTAATATGATATGTAAGTTTTAATCAAAATGTTACAAGCAGCATACAGTAAATACAAATTACATTAAACAGCCTACCCTGAAATAATTAAAACAGTTCATGAGGTTAGCAAATAAAATTATTGCCCTATGAACATATATATAAGCTCTTACAGATAGGAAATTCTTTTTTTTAGCTTGAATCTTCTGTAAAACTTCCATCCATCAGATCTTTTTTCTAGCCTTGGGCACTAAGAGAAATGAATCTACTGTCTGTTCTGTGACAGCAGTTCAGGTATTTGCAAACTCCTCTTAAATCTCCCCTTAGCTTTAGGCAAAACATACTCATTCTTAATATACTATAAGCACTTCACCATCTTTGTTTTTCTTCTCTGCTTGTGGCCTGGACAATGCAGCACAGAACAGAAATATCACTTTCCATAATCTCAGTACTATATCTTTCTTCATTGCTTTGGCTTTTTTGGCAGCTGTAGCACAGTGCTGGTCCATGTTTAATTTGTGGCTACTAGGATACTGAGATTCTTCCCATATTGCTGCCAAACCATGTGCCACCTATATTGTACCTATAACTTCTTGTTTTTCTGGCTTGAATTACATTCCCCCCACCAAAGTTACATCTATTACAGCTGAATTTTTAGATAGGATCCAATGTTCAAGTCTATCAAGAAACTTTTGGTTCTTCAGTTTGTTTTTGCTTGTTTGTAGCTTTCTATCATCTGCAAATTTGTTGAGCATCCCTTCATCTAAGTTATTTATGAAAATGTTGCAGAGCACTGAGCCAAAGATAGAACTCTGAGGAACATCACTACATCTCTCCCTCCATACAGACCCAGATTCATTAAAGACCAGATTGCTTAACCACCTGTCAGTCAATCCCACATTGTTTCCTTTTACCAAGAAGGAAACTATGGTGGATTTCATTAAATACAGTATCTTATATTACAGCCCTGGTATTCTCTTGGTCTACTAATATAATCACTTTGTCCAAAAAGCGCTCTGCATGGGGCCACCTTTGAACAGTATTCAGAAGCTACAGCTGGTGCAGAATGCAATGGCACACACAGTTCTGGGGGCCCACAGGATGGCACATATAACACCATGTTGTGTGTGAGGTGCATTGATTAGCAGCTTGCTTATGGGACCAATTCAAAGTATTGGTTATTACTTTTAAAGCCCTATGTGGCAAGGATCCAGGCTATCTGAGAGAGCCATCTCATCCCATGGGACTAGCCCACCTCACTTGCACCACTGGAAAAGGCCTGCTGGGAGTCCATCTGCTAAGGAATTCCAGCAAGTGGGGGTCAAGAAGCAGAGCCTTTTCAGCGGTGGCCCCCACCTGTAGAAAACTCTTATCACCAGAGGTGAGAACTGCTCCCAGTCCTTTGGATTTCTGGAAGGATATTAAAACTTGGTTTTGCCAGTTGGCCTGGAGCCATGGGAGGGCACTCAGTGCAGGAAGTGGTTAATGAGAAGTCCTCATCCCTGTGCTATCTCCTTGGTTCTGTTCTTTTGCCTAGTTTTAAACTTTTAATATGCATAGTTTTATTTTTTAATTGCTGTTTATTTATATATTTATGTATTATAAGCTGTCCAGAGTCACCCTATTGGGGAAATGGGCAGAATATACATTTAATAAATAAAAAGCAGAAACACTTATCTGACATGATCTATTTTAATAAACCCATGCTAGGTCCTAGTGACCTCTTTGTTCCTTTCTAAGTAAATCCATTGCTTTATTATCTTTTCTAAGATTTTCACTGGTACTGATATCACACTGATCTGTATTTCCTGATTCCATTTTCCTGGAGGGGGGGAGAAAATGATATCAAAGTTCTGTGTCTTATTTTCTGTTCAGTGTTAAACCATTCATTAAGCTTTTCTTATTTCTTCTGTTTTGTTTCCATCAAACACCACTCTGACTTCATTCAGCAACAATCATAATTCCATATTCATGCAAAAGGTTTTATATTTCAAGCGTGATCCCATTATCATATGCTTTCTATAAATGTTAAACATCTAATAAACTTTCTCATGTTCTTAGTGACTTTGCTGAAAAACTACAACTACAATGCATTTCCCAAATTTTGCTCATTATCAGACATACTTAATAAATCTATCTGTATAGTTATCACATTCATTCCTATCTTTTTGTAAAAAGGGACAAAAATGGTATTCTTAAAATAATGGGGCACATATTCATATTGCATAGACACTCCAGAGTTGAACATTCCTCCAATTATACTCTCAGCACCTGTAGTCTTACATATTTCTTTTCATTTTTTTTACAGCATTTCATTTTTTTTTCTTGGAAACTAACAGAAAAATCATTTTATGATTTTATAAATTTTATAAATTTATGTAGGAATTGTAGTAATAAATAGATGAACCATTCATCTATTTATTACTACAATTCCTACATAAATTTATAAAATATTCTTTCTAGCATTCTCTCACTTTAGTTTCTTATCCTTACTTTTATTCTCATCTGATGCACTCTGCCGGAGGCCATTTATTTAGCTGTTTATATCTATTTCCAAACATTTTTTTGCTTTTATCAAAATTGCCCTGCATTTTAACCACGCTGCCCCCTTTTAAACTGAACGGTTTCTTTCCTCTCTCTGGAACTATGTTTCAGATTCAAAGAGAAAATTTGACTTGGACTATGTAGAGGTGCACATGTAGCCACTTAGTGGAAACATATTAACTCAATTGTACTTGCTCTGAATTATCTTGCCACTTCTAATCCAAAGTGTGTCATTATTTTAACAGCAAATTTTCATTTAGTCATTTTGCTTTCATTGATACTTGCTTTCTTCATTTCCCAAACATTCTTTTTCATGCTTCTATTAGCATAGTCCCACCCATCTCTGCATCGTTTTGTACTGTAATTATTTTCTCTCTGTTCCATACAACTTCCACATTCCCCCTCATTATGTCCACTTTCCACTCATTCTATTGGAAGAATAATTTACCTTCTAATATTTTTTAAATACAAAATTTATACTTTCTCTTCCTGTAGTTATTCTACCTTCACTCTCATTTTTTTCATATCCATTTTCTCCTAAGATCCACTTTTGACAGTAATCACAAATTATCTTTCCATGTTTTTTTAAATAATTTTTTATTTTTCCAAACTCTCCCCCATACATATACCATGATATTTATCAGATGTTAACATACATTGTTTTTACATTCATATATAAGATACTTTTGATAAAATGAAATAAATAACATACACATGACTTTTGGTGTTGCTCGCCCACTGTATCCACATTCCTTCTTCTCTACCTTCTTTTTCCCTTTCTTCTCTTCCCTACTTCCCTCTTCTTCCTCTCCTCTTTCCTTCACCACTTCTCCCCACTTCTCTTTTCCTCCAACCTTCCTACTTCCTTCTCCCCTTCTTTTCTCTCTCCATCTTTAGGACCTCTGATAACCCTTGTATTTTTCATTGACTCTGTCAATTCATCAATCATTTACCACTCTCATTCATTCTTAGGTCCCAAATGGCATAGCTATTGCTTCTGTAGCTTTTCACCTTGTTCATAACATGCATCCTTCATCCAACAGAATATATATTTTAATACATATTATTTTCATTCAGAATATTGAATTTTTTTCTCAATATTCATCTTTGGTTGTCTCATTATTGCTATTCACTGGAATATAACATGCAACTATTATCAACCTATGTGTTCCTTCTTTCATATGTATCTCACAACTATTTTGATGTCCCAAATCGTATGTCCAACTGCTTTTTCTTATTTGTACAATGTATCTATTTCTATTTCATTCATAATCTTCCTTATGGCATGGTTCTATTTCTCCTCATTGCTTTTGTTACTGGAGACTTTTATATAATGCTTTTAAGTAAGAAGAGTTTCGGTTACCAGATTTAGTCTTAGTAAGTGACATGCACACTTTATAATAGTAAAGTATCATAGTATAATAGAAGAAATAATGCTAGTTAGTTTGGGTAAATAATGGCCCACACTGTAAGTACATGCAAAATCAAGCCAAGTCTTACTTACCATATTCTGTGCCAGATAAAATCTTTAATATCAAGCATATATACTTACAAACCCACATCTGGATAGTTTCATTCCACCAAATAAAAGGTACAGTATGTGTCACGTACTGACACATACAGGATTTAAGTATTAAGTAAAACTATGACTAAGAAAAGAACTAGGAGGAGAAATCACTGTGATTGAGGGAGCATACTAGTTGGCAAATAACTTGTAAAATGGGAAAGAAATTCTAGTTATATTTCTAAATTTAAGAAATAAAACCCATGTTTTCTTTAAGCCATATTTGTAATTACATTTTATATTAATGCCATTTTATTTGGTGCAGTCACATTACCCTTTGGCACAGTTTTGATACAATTTGTCAGAAGAATCCTTGCATTCAGTTTCATATCAGAACATTTTCCTGAACATGTATTGTTTCTATAACTTTATTGATTTTTTTAAATACAAAGTTAAAAGATAAACAATTTTTTTTAAAAAAAAAAGCTCCAGAAAGAGAGAATGAAAGCTCTGTATGACAATAAAAATTCTTGTAATCTTATTAATACATTTGTTCTCATTTGAGAGCACAACAAACAGAACATTTTCACTAGTTTCTGCATTTCCACGAGAAACAATTATTTTCAGTGAGGAGAAAGAAGTTTTGTTTGTACCTGTCAAATCTATCAATTTACAATAACGAAGAGAAGGATGAGAGGGGACATGATAGCAGTGTTCCAATATCTCAGGGGCTGCCACAAAAAAGAGGGAGTCAAGCTATTCTCCAAAGCGCCTGAAGACAGGACAAGAAGCAACGGATGGAAACTAATCAAAGAGAGAAGCAACCTAGAACTAAGGAGAAACTTCCTGACAGTTAGAACAATTAACCAGTGGAACAACCTGCCTCCAGAAGCGGTGAATGCTCCAACACTGGAAGTTTTTAAGAAGAGATTGGACAGCCATTTGTCCGAAATGGTGTAGGGTTTCCTGCCTGAGCAGGGGTTGGACTTGATGACCTCCAAGGTCCCTTCCAACATCATCATCATTATTATTATTATTATTACTATTATTATTATTATTACAATTTTGTAGATGGGAGGACCAACTGAAAAACCGAATGCACAACAAACAAAATTAAAAAAAAACTTGTTTGCTTTTGCATATCTCTCAGTAAGGCTTAGTTTAATGAACTTAGATTCAGATCAAGAAGAAAAATGTTTCCTGTGCCAAATCAATTAGCATTATTCCAGAACTGGGCACTTTATATTTGCAGTATTAATATAAGTGTGTGTAGGAATCATGTTTTCAAAGAAGACAGAATGAGTCTTTCTTACATAACACTTTTATATTAGAAGTGTTGATGAGATACAAAATATTGTGAGGCTCTCTCACTTCTTCAGATTTACAAAAACTAAATGTAAGGAAATGCCAGATCAGAAAAGGATCTTGTGAGGTTAAGTTCAATAATGAAAAATTATAGAAACTTCCTATAATTAGGAAAGTAGTTATACAGTTAAATGAAAAGAGAGTTAAATGAGTAATATTAGTAATAAGATTGCAGGGAAGATAAATTACTTCTGTGTTTCTGCTTTCATAGAAAACAAATAGATATTTTAAAGAAGATTATTGGAAGAAAATAGTTGTGGTCACCTTATTAACCAACTAAAAACAAATAAATTACCAGATCCAGATGGTATCCATCTGATAGTTCTTAAATAATGTAAATGTGAAATTGGTGATCATCCGACCAAAACATCACATTTCTTTCAAATCACCCTCCTGTTAGATGACCAATAAAAATGGCTAATATAAATTTTTAAAAAGGGATCCGAGATATACTTAGATTTTCTGAAGAAGAATCTGGTTCTGGAACATTTGTCACACTAATGTTCTTTGAGAGTATCCCAAAGTCTGCAACATTCTTGCTGTGGAGATCTGTGATTTTCCAGTTGTTACTGAGATACTACAATACAGCACTCCTTAAATATAGTATTGTTGTGCTAAAGATGCTGAAAGATATCGCTCAGCAACATCTGAGGTCTTACAAACGCTCCCTGATTCGGTTTCAGACATTTTTGGCAAATTCTGTCACAAACTTGCCAATCATAAGAGGAGAGGTCCTACAGTGGGTGGATAGCGAATTAGAAAGATATTATGGACACAATGTGGATTATAGTTGTGAACATTCCACAAATCAGGGTGAGAGTGAGACTGTAAATAGAATATGCTGCAGCTCTAAAACATCTACTCACACGCAAAGTCCAAAGCACATTGTCTGAATCATCTCAGAGTTTGCACAAGCCTAATATGGATATTTCTTACAATAGAGGATTTAATAACAGCATTCCTCAAACATTTATATTGGGATTTTAAGATGATGACACCACTTCCATTAACTAAAAATAATGAAGGCTTAGAAGAGTAAGATTTTACTTAAGAAAGTAAAATCTGAAAGCAAAACCCAAGTTTTGGGTTAAATATTAAGACTGATAATGCCAAAATGCATACTTAACTGGACATAAAAATAGAAAAAGATGAACAGAATGCTGGAAAAATAAAGAAGCAAATCTCGGGGGGGGAGTTAATAACAACTTAAGATCAAGAAAGATAAGGACATTTGAATGACTACAAATATTAGAATAGTTAAAATAATGGTGTATCTGAGTGAAGAAATGAAGATAGATACCTTTAAATCTTGGGTTTTCATAAAGTATCAGTGGATTGTAAAAATTAGTTTCTCACTCCTGAACTGGTTTAAAGGTTTAAAGCAAGCAAAGTTTCCTATGATTTAGACATATATTAATAGCCGGTGATTGGCTAGAAAATATATTAGTCCAATAGTATGATTAAGTGAAATAAAAGGGGAGAGACAATGGCTAACAGATGCATACAATTAATGAGATTACTGAAATGTCCTTGGAAAAATTGGAAACTCACAAAAGGCAGGTTAAGATGAGGAACATTTGTCCATTTGATCAGTAGGAGTTGAACATGTTTCACTTGCAACTAACAAATTATTGTTTTTTAAACAGTTGGTTAAAAAAAAGAAGTGGTAATATCTGGCTGACCTTATTTGGGTTGAGAAGCTAAATAGGCTGAAGCCCGGTTTGTACATGGATGGGAAACCTCTAGACAATATTAGAGCCATATGGTAGTCCTAATTGTTGCCAGGGATCCTGAAGCTTGAATGTTGGGGAGAAATCCTCAAAAGAAGGAAATGGCAAATAGCTTATTTATTACTGTGGGACCTGTTTTCTTGCAGAAATTTGATTACCAAACTAAGTAACATCATCAGTGCTACTAGAAAGTGGGGTCTACTCTCATTTTATATACTAGTGACCACTAGTATGTAACCAGTTTGGTCATGAAACCTCTGCAAGAAAACACCAAGGACACTTCAATTCAACCCTGTGTTACAAATACTCTTTTCTACTGGTTATTTATTACTGCCAAGAAAATGACTTATACATATACATGAAATCACTGGAAGTCCAAATTGATGTCAGATCCCTAGCAACAATTGGACAGCAAAGAAGAATTCCTTATCTGGTTTAAGAAGATTCACTCAGAGTAACGCTGTAGTGATGTGCAATAATTTTAGCAAAGCAACTTTGCTTCAAAATGCGAAACTATTTATTGGCAGTTCAAAGCCATTAAGATTCTGTTTTCTGTGCTTTTGATATAACAGCAAGCATGCCAATCTCTTATAAGAATCTATTCTTGTGCTTTGTGGATGTAACAGTCACTAGCCTCATTTTCCTTGTGAGAGAAAAATCTTCTTTTCTCTCTATTTGAAGAAAGCTGTACCTTTAAATACAGTTAGAAGTCAACACTGAGGCCCCAATTTTGCTGATTACATCAAGTTTTATAGGATAGTTTTAAAATGGGGTATTGAAGCATTCAAGAAATAATCTTTCTGAATTGGCAGAATGGTATAGAGATGGAAATTTGGTCAATGTCTGTTGATAAAGAGCGATGCACACTGGATGAAGCATCCTAATTCAGGATTACTATAAATGTAATGTGGGACAAAGCAGCATTTGTCCTACCTGCTTTCATATTCATTCAAAATATAATTTAGTATTTGAAATTATCTGATAGCTAAGTGTTTTTTTTTATTTGAGTTGGCAACACTAATAAGCTAAAAAGCAGTGTTAAGAGTTTATTTCAGGTTTCCCCACATAGTCCCAATTAGTGAATTATGAGAATTAAGACAAAAAATGATGGTGAAATATTACTAGTATACAGTAAGAAAATTGTGTGTGCATTAAGGTTGATGGGGCCTAAATTTGCAGTTGTATGAGGAATCTTAGGATTATGGCAATTTAGTGACAGCAGTTTAGTATACAATGGTTGTGATAAGTCAAATTTTATGTTAGAGAATAAGAGAAGTGATTTTAATGAGTTTATTCAAGTAGTAATAATATTTGAATAAATATTAGTGTGTTACCAAACTTGAAATAACATAAAGTGTTTATTGCTTCATATAAATGCTGTAAAGCTGAAGAAGATACAAAGAGCAGTCCAACTTATTAGGCAACTCTGCTGGACCAGCTCACTTTTGAGGAATGATTATATCAGTTGATGTTTTTATCTTGTAAATGAAGGGGGAGGGGGAAGGAGACACCATATGTAAAATTACACACAGTATATTAAAAGTGGATGCTTACTTTTTTTCCTCATCACATACTCATAACAAAAGGACATGGGGTTCATCTGCTGTTGAATCATAAAGACATTGAATAGATAAAATATCATATTTCTTCCCATAAATTATTAAATTATAGGTTTTTATACTGTTAAATGTAGTGATGACTGCCATGGTTTTAAAGGTGGGCTAGGGGAATTAATAGGGGAAAGTAGCAGTTAATTATGACAGCAGAATGCATTAGTAGCAGCTGTGGAGGAAAGGCATAAAAGAGTGCTAGTGCACTATTCCACAGGGTACTAATAACCTAGAAAAGCTTAATCTATCATAACTTTTCAGTCCAGCATAATTATGAAAAAGAGCCGTGATGATGCAGTGGTTAGAATGCAGTATTGCAGACTAATCCTCACCAGCTCAAGGTTGACTCGGCCTTCCATCCTTCCGAGGTCGTAAAATGAGGACCCAGATTGTTGAGGGCAATATGCTGACTCTGTAAACCACTTAGAGAGGGCTATAAAACACTGTGAAACAGTATATAAGTCTAAGTGCTATTGCTATTACTGTATATAAACAATAATTACATTAAGCTCTGTATTAAATTATCTTTGGGATATTGCTGTTGACAGGACTCTCCACTGAATTTGATCCAATCTGGCTCCTTTTGTTTTAAAAAGTTTAATGTATTTCTGTTACCATCTTTTTATGGAGTTGTTTCTTCCCAGAATTTATATATATTTAATATTTCAAGGGTAACAAGTATATTATTTTATTCATGCAATGAATAGTATTATGCTCTCAGAATGCTTTACCACATAAAGAAAAGATGATGAATAAGAGACATGAATTTTTGTACCTTTCAAGTAAACTTCTATATGTTGGTTTTTAACAAGCCAAGAAAATCAAGATATAAATCTCAAAAGGATAAATAAGCGCAAACACTAAGTACGTTTAATTTTATATTTGGATTATAACTAAGAGAGGCAGCTAAGCCTGTAAGCAAGTATTTTAATATGTAAGACTAATTCTGTTTATTAGACAAGATGATCTGGCAACTTCATAGAGCAGCTTTTTGCTGAAGATCTGGCACTATTTGACTTACTGTTTCATCCTGCCTATCTGTTCTCTTCTATCTGTTGGTGTTCTGTGGCTCTTCCTTATGATAAATACTTGCTCATTAACTCCATGCCCCTCTTTTTAGCTTCCTTGTTTTCAGCTTATCCTTTACTCTGCCTGAAATATTTTCTCTTTTGCTGTCCAAGCTGCTCTTCTGGGTAAAACTACCATTGGAGAGAAAGCCATAGGAATGACCAAACCACCTTATTTGTAAATGAGTCCATGGCAGCCAAAATCAAGCTGTTTCATTAACCAGGCCATATATACATGGCAGTTACACCCCTAATACCAACTGCATTCGTTTGAGGATATTCCGATTTTTGAATCTATTTTTTTCTGTTCTTTAATTCTAACAGTGTTTACACAAATACAACGAGATTGATCTGCTAAAGCATTAGCCTAAATTTTGCTAAATATACTAGAATCTACATTTTCAAAAATCAGTTATTTAATAAATTTAATAAATAAGGAGTCATTTGCTCTTAAATATCAGCTGTGTTGTCAGTATGCAAAATATTGTAAGAAAGCTTGTGTCACATTATCTCTCCACTTTATTATGACATGTGATATTTCATAACATGAGACTATACTATGAGACTATAATATTTTAGGCCCAGCAATCCAACACTTGATTTTCATATATGAAATTGGGTTTACTCACACTACCTAATCTAAAATATATTGTTTCATATTCTATCCTTTGAAAATTGTTGAAATTTACTGTTATTATAACAGTAAGAAGAAAATAATATAATCCATTTTGAAATCTGAGAATAAAGAAGGAAATTGGCCACATTCTTATTCTACTCAATAAGTACCCAAAAGTAGCCCCACTAGGTTCCATGGCATTTATTCCCGGTATCTGTAGAATAAAATTTCAGTAGCATTTATATATTGAGCATTTAACTCAGACTGAGAGGAGCCATGCATAGAGATCGATTATACTGGCCTTTCTAATGTCTGAATATTCAGTGAATGTCAGGAAACGTGTTAATATGGAACAAGACTGAAGCTGTACATTTAATATATACTCAAATAGTATTGCACAACAAGCTAATGCATTGCTCTTTTTCTTTTCTTTTAAACATTAAAATAAAACAATACTGGTTTCTCCAGATTTATATTCCTGTTGTACTGCTGCTGCTGAGCCTGAAGGAAATTAGCTCAGCAGTTGAATTCAGAAGCATGGATCCACAGAGGTCTGGAGCAGGCCCTGAGCTGCTTCAGAATCCTTGTGTGGAAGCGTCTTCTCCAGCAGTTGAAGAGTTGCAGTCTTGCACAGAATTATGATTGTTCCCTTTAGCCATCCCTTAAGTAAGACAAGGAAATCTTGTCTCCCCAGACACTGACCCTCATTTTTGAGTCTTCCACTGATACTCAAATATACCTGAATTAATTTAGATCGCTGGCAGGGTCTGAGAAATGTGTCTGTCTTAGACTTCATCTGATAGACCATATTTAAATTGGTTAATAAGTCCTTTTACAACTTTACAGACTACATCAAGAGTTAACAGCTGAAACTCAGCAGCATTCTCATGCATTATATGCTCTCTTTGTCTGTGGCAGTGAATTTCCTGGTTGAAAGTTACCAGCTTGATCAGCTGTTCAAAATTATCTACCCATTCGCTGTCCAAGTATGTTCAGGGCCAGAAGGACGGTTGCCGATTTTTCAGTTTATCCAGTCATTAAGAAAATTACAAATACCATTTGAGTTTGCTTGGTGAGAAAGATGTCAGGGAGATGCTTCATATATTATGCATTTATTTTTATTTATGTATATAATGTAGAGAACTGCTTGGTCCCAAATGATTGGACAACTTATTCTTTAAAAGCAGGAACAATGCAATAATTGTCATCTAATAATTGTTGGTCATCTAGTCCAACCCCCTGCTCAGGCAGGAAACCCTACACCATTTCGGACAAATGGCTCTCCAGTCTCTTCTTAAAAACTTCCAGTGTTGGAGCATTTACTGATTCTGGAGGCAGGCTGTTCCACTGATTAATTGTTCTCACTGTCAGAAAGTTTCTTCTTAGTTCTAGGTTGCTTCTCTCCTTGATTAGTTTCCACCCGTTGCTTCTTGTCGTGCCTTTAGGTGCTTTGGAAAATAGCTTGATTCCCTCTTCTTTATGACAGCCCCTGAGATATTGGAAGACTGCTATCAGTAAGTCAAAAAAATGTGCTTGGATTCCCACATATTTCTCATACAAAAAGGTAGGTACTTGATCCTGGAGAGTTGCAGCTACTGCAGCTGCTTCACTGATAACTTCTGGGTGTTGTTCCATGACTGATATGGGGAACACAAGTTTCTATTATATATCTGCTAGACCAGGGGTCCCCGACCTCCGGGCTGCAGCTCACCGGCCCATGGAAACGGCAGGTGAGCATGAGTGCACATCCCCACTTGCATGAGCAGTGCGCAAGCGTGTGCATATTCACTCCATTTGCATGAATGGCAGGCACATATGCAAGCTGCTTATGCAAATGGAATCATCCCCTCCCTCCCCCAGTCTGCAAGACTATAAAGGTTGGGGAACTCTGTTCTAGCAGACAAATAAGTGAATGAAATCTCTGAGTTACAAGGCTAGCTTGACCTTCCTCCAAATCAGGGGTCCAGACCCCTCAGGCCGTGCAAGCAGGCAAGCGCATGTGTGCAGCTCCATTTGCACAAGCAGCGGGCACTCACATGTGCATGAAACTCCATTTGTGTGAACAGCGGGTGCCTGCTACTCCCGCAAATGGAGCTTCACACACAAGTGAGAGTGACCACCACTTGTGTAAATGGAGCTGCGTGCGCAAGTGCACACACCTGCCACTTGCACAAAACCATTTCCTCTCTCTTCTCCCCCCCCACTGGTTCACAAAGCCAGAAAGGTTGGGGACCACTTTGCTAGACTGTCTAGTTCATTATGTCTGTGTGGGATGCCATTTCATGCTCATACTGAAGCAAAGTATTAGGGAGAAGTGATTAGCAGGCTAGTAAGAATATGTAGCCATATTTTTCCTTCATCTCTAGATAAAGGATTTCCTCTTATGACAATGGGAATAAGGAGTAAGCTGATCTGCCTGTCAGACATTTATTGAGCATCACAAAAATCGTGGCTCTCCAGATGGTGACCCCTAATTGAGGAACACATTTATTCAGCAGAAGATTCATAGATACAGTTTTGCTGGATCATTTTTTTTTATTGGAGTGCAGGAGGAAAAAAAACATATTCACCAGTGGTCCCCAACCTTTCTGGCTTTGTGGACCGGTGGGGGTGAGAAGAAATGGTTTCATATGACCGGCAGATGCATGCGCTTGAGCACACAATTCCATTTACACAAGTGGTGAGCACTCTCACTTGTGTGTGAAGCTCCATTTGTGTGAGTGGCAGGCACCCGCCATTCACACAAATGGAGCTTCACGCACACATGTGAGTGCCCACTGCTTGTGCAAATGGAGCTATACACACATGCTCGCCCACTTGGATGGCCCAGGGGTTGTGGACCCTAATTTAGAGAAAGGCCAAGCTTAGCCTTGTAACTCAGAGATTTTATCCACTTTCCAGCCTTAGGTATTGGTGGGGGTGTTTCTGCACAAGTGGCTGGCAGGCACATGCACACGCGCGCAGCTCCATTTGCACAAGCAGCATGCACATGTTCTTGCCACTCATGCAAGTGGAGCTCGTATGTGCATGTGCTCGCCTGCTGCTCATGCAAGTGGGGATGTGCACTCATGCTCACCTGCTGTTTCGGCCCAGAGGCTGGGAATCCCTGATATACACACAGAAATTAAGATTACTTAAAGTTGTACATTAGACCATATTAGTCTGTCTATCTGACTTCCTCTTCTTTCCTGAGACAAGAGATATTTGGTTATATTTTTGCTGGCCTTGAGTGGTATCTGAACTACATTGACACAAGGGATTTTTCTAATCAGGATTCTTCCAACCTGCTTCACAAGCTTTATATTTCTAAGTATAGTGAGTGACCAGGATAGTTTCTGTGTTAAAATTAAAGTGTTAACAGTACAGTCAAAGACAATCTGACTAGGCACTGTGTACTCAAGAATTGAACTCTTAACAATTCAGTTTTGAGGACAGCTTTAAGACGCAGCCATGAAACAATTCTCTTTCAAGGAAACTTGAAATTACCTTCCTTTTTAATCAGGCTTTCATATTCTTACAGACCCTCTCCTTTATACTGAGCCGTTGGTAAACATGCTTTCCAAACAGAAACTTTGAGAGTCTCAGTGCAACATAGATATTGAATGAGGATTGTATATTTAATGTAAGTTGTAACAACTTGTTATAAATGTTCTAACAGTAAAACTATTTTAGAAAACGAGACATTGGTTAATGATTACTTACTGGTCATGGTTACTTAACAAAATGTCCAATGCATTCTCCTAAATGCTTGGGAGTGTTTGTATTATTCTCATAGTTTACATGTCTGCTTGTAAAATCAAATTGTTTTCAAGAATCATGATTGCTATATAACATTCTTAGATTAAAGACTGGGTTTCTTTGCTCCCCTGTGGGTGGGTATACTGGTATTATGGTACAAGTAAAACTGATTTTATTCAGGGAAACAATGTATACGTCCTATGTTTATCTTAAATCAGGAAATTACTTTCCTGACATGGATTTTCTGAGCACAGTGGAGCTTTTAGTTTATACTGAAAAGTAGTGTGGCCAATGAGAATATGCATGGCTAACTCTGCTTGGAGGATGACATGCATACTGTTTTATCAATGTCCTGAGCCAATGTGATGAATCTGCTTGAGGAGTTATTCCATATAAATAGAATTTTTTAGAGGGATGGAAATGCTGATTGGCCAAGCTTTGCATTAACATTAAGACAACTCTGCTCATATTAGAGTGTCTCCCTTCAGCTTGAATCAATCTGTGTTGTCAAAAAATGTTCCAAGCACATATTTTAGGAGACATGTTTAGACCAATGGATTTCCTTTGACTCCTTCATACTTTTGTTATACTTGAACAAAGCTATGGCATAATTTAAGAGATTAGCTTCATGGAAAATACATTTCAGTTGTGCAGTTTGCAAAATGGTGAACTATGCACAAATTGAACAACTTTATTTATAGTCATTTATAACCAATATATCATGTGAGATATCTCATGATTCTGGTATTAAATTTAGTCCCAGGCTGAAAATAATTAGATAATTGATCAACATTCTTCTACTGACTATATTTGCAGAGAATAGACTAAATTTAGAAAACACCTAACCACAATAAGTATCTGGAGATCTACCACAGAGTCTTGGGAAATATTCTAGTGTGATCTTAGAATGATAGTACTAATGATTCCACAAAAGCACTAATTTCTTGTATATACTTTCACATTTAATAAATCAAAATAGCCTATTTTGTCAAAAGCCATTGACCATAGCTTCCCTCTCAAATTAAAACCCACCTTCTTCTTCAATTTTGCCTTAATGAACCAATACTGAATACCAACATAATTATGTTAGTATTCCTCAGGAAAAAAAAACAAGTAGTTATATAACCAAAATAGTATCAACCAAGCCCAGACAGCAAAGCGATATTGGAAGAGAAGAAGTGATAGAGGGAGTTGAGGTTGCCAGAACTTTGGGTGAAAGTGACCAGGTCATACTGGAATTTAATATAATTTAATATAATAAGTGTTTAATATAAACACTAGCAATAGAAAACAACCCAACCAGGGTCTTAAACTTCAAAAGAGCTGACTTTAACAAATTCAGAGAGAACCTAGGAAAGATTCCATGGATAAAAATCTTAAAGGGGAAAATAATCCAAGAAGTGTGGGAAACTCTGAAAAATGTGATCATAAAAGCCCAGACCAACACAATAGCACTGAAAAAGAAAAACAAGAAATTCAAGAAGAAACCACCATGGCTGCACAAAGATTTCTCTGACAAACTGAAAGACAAAAAGGACAAATATAAAAAATGGAAAAAGGGGCACATAACTAAGGCTGATTATCAACAGACAGCCAGAACATGTAAAGATGAAGTCAGGAAAGCAAAGGCTCAGAACGAACAAAAACGTGCAACTGAAATCAAGGATAATAAAAAAAAGTTTCTTCCAACATATTAACAACAATAAAAAAAGTCAAGGAAACTGTAGATCCACTAAAGAGAGAAGATGGCAAGGAAATGACAGGCAACAGGGAGAAAGCAGAGCTACTCAACTCATTCTTTGCATTAGTCTTCACACAAAAAGAAACTATAGCCCAACATACCAAAAAAACCACTACAAAAGACAAACTAGAAACAAAAATTAAAATAAGCAAGAAAATGGTAACAGAACACGTATCTAATTTTGACGATATAAATTGCCGGGACCCGACAGATTACATCCCAGAGTTCTGAAAGATCTGGCAGATGTTATCTCAGAACCATTGCACCATATCTTTCATAAATCCTGGAACACCAGGGAAGTACCTGAGGAAGTACCTGATGTGGTTCCCATCTTTAAGAAAGGGAAAAAAATGGACCTAGGAAACTACAGACCAATCAGTTTAACATCAATACCTGGGGAGATCCTAGAAAAGATAATCAAAAAACAGATCTGCGATTACAAGCAAACAAAGTTATAACTAGTAGCCAGCATGAGTTTGTTAAAAACAGATCATGACAAACCAATCTTATTTCATTCTTTAATAAAGTGACTAAACGAGTAGACCAGCAAAATGCTATGGATGTAGTATACTTAGATTTCAGTAAGGCATTTGATAAAGTAGACCACAGCCTATTCCTTGGTAAGCTAGAAAAATGTGGAATAGACATCACCACCAGATGGATCTGTAGCTGGCTGGCAAACCGTACTCAACAAGTAGTCCTCAATGGCACTACATCCACATGGAGAGAAGTAAGCAGTGGGATACCACAAGGTTCCGTCTCAGGCCCAGTACTTTTCAATATCTTCATCAATGACTTAGATGAGGGAATTGAAGGGGAACTCATCAAATTTGCAGATGACACTAAACTGGCAGGAATAGCCACACCCCAGAAGACAAACTCAGATTCCAAAAAGATCTTGACAAACTTGAACAATGGGCCCTATCCAACAAAATGTGGAGAAAAGCGAAGTCTTACAATTAGGCAGGAAAAATCAAAGGTACAAATACAGATTAAGTGAGATCTGGCTTAAAAACAGTAACTGTGAGAGGGACTTTGGAGTCCTAGTGAACGATCACTTGACTATGAGCCAGCAGTATGCAGCAGCAGCCAAAAAAGCTAATACAATCCTGGGTTGTATAAACAGAGGCATAGAATCAAGAACACGCAAAGTATTAGTACCGCTTTATAAAACCCTAGTAAGACCACACCTGGAATACTGCAGCCAGTTTTGGTGACCATATCACAAAAAAGATGTTGAGAGTCTGGAAAAAATTCAGAGAAGAGCAACTAAGATGATCCAAGGCCTGGAGATTAAAACATACGAAGAACAGCTGCAGGAATTGGGTTTGGCTAGTCTAAAGAAAAGAAGATATAGGGGAGACATGATATTCAATGAATATTCAATATTCATTTCATAGAAGAAAAATTAATTGTCAGGATGTCAAAAAGCAGATTATACTACTACAGAATTGCCTTATCTAATTATATGAGGACTGAATGTTTACCAGTAAATAATGCTTAAGAAAAAATAACTTACTGATCATATATTAAAAATTCTGTACCAGATTCAAGTGTTTTCATGATTCAAATATATTTGTTGCTGTTGGGGTAGTATGCCACTTTGGAACTGTCAAAGCTATTGTATACATAAATGTGCTTAATTTTTTATCTTGATGTTGCCATTTACTTTAAAAGTAAATCAAGCAAAATGGCTATTGCACGCAGTACTTTGACCAAAGCCACATTCTTTGTTTCAAGGCTCTTAGCTGTACATATCATGAAATAATCAATGGGTAACTTTAGTTTCAAGAAATTTTTGGAAAAAAAAAAGAAAGAAACATTGAATGTTTATATTTAACAACTTACTTATTACCACAAAACCCAAAAATGCATTTATTTATTTTTAAAAAGATCTAGAGTATGTTTGAACCTTTATGACTAAGGGATATTTCCTCAAATGTAATTAAGATTTCCTTGGTCATTTATAGCCATAACCACAAAGTTAAACTGTCCCTTCTGTTCTTGGGAATTTCATGTTTGAAAAATGCACTGAACTTCAGTTCCTGCCAAACACAGAGATAGTCAGTCCAGTTCGAAGCCACAGCCCAGGTAGGTGACTAAGTGCTTAGTCATATAAACAGAAAATACTCATGCTGTATTACTAATTGTTATCTTTCAGTCCAGTATTAGATTGCTTCCTTTTATGACCAGACTCCAGAACACTTCAGCACTGTTATACAAAGTGAAGTCTATTCATTTTATTCAGAAATACCAAGCACAGAAATCCTGCCATTAAAAACGTGCTTTGCTTTAAATGAAAACTCCACAAAGCTCTGGAACAGTGTTTTTAGGGAGTTTAGAATAGAGATTTCAACTAAGGCAGTTTTTTATTTACTGTGAAATTTTATAAATTTTATAAGAGATCTGAGAGTAATGTATTCTCAATTTGTATGAAATAATGAAACAAAATTGCAATAAAAGTAATTATGTAGTGAAATATGGAACTCTATAAAGTGGAAATATTAACATTTGGTGTCTATATTATTAGTCAAGTACGATTTTGTTCTCTTCTTTTCCAGGTATTAAATACTGAGTAAGGAAAAATAATCTATCAGAAAACAAGAAATTATGATGCCTGTTGAAAATTTTTAATTTAAAAATGAAGAAGAAAGCTACCTTTCCATCACTTAGATTTCCAAGGCTGGACCAGCAGGTTAAATTTAGTAATAACTTCTTTGTAATAGCTTTTGTTTAAGAGGAAAGAGAAATATAGTCAAACAAGTGTCATTCTTAAGAGATAATTTCAGTCCCAGCATGAGTTGAGCTACTTACTGTACTAAATAACGAGCATCACAAAGAAAGAAATGAAAATAAAAAATTACAATCTTATTTTCATTTTAAATAAAATAACTTATTATCTGGTTAGTAGTATAATTGTGTGTGTGTGTGTGTGTGTTCATTCATTCTTTTCTTTTATAGCATATACCAGTAGGCTGTGTAAATAGACGAGGAAGAGGTTTTTTTCGTTGCAGTGAGTAAATTCTTTTAAGAACCTCAAAGGAAAACAAAACAAGTAAATGTGTGTTTTGATCATGAAGCTGAACTCATCACCCAAAAATACTCTCCTTCTACCCTATGATGGAGCAGAAAAAACACATGTCTAGACATGAAGCCTATCTAATACCTGATCCAATAACTATCTTTGCCAAGCTTAACCAAAGTGCTGAAGTAACATAGCCAAGTAGCAGGAAAGGAAAATTTTGGAATCCTTGACACTACTAAATCAAAACTTAGCAAGTTGAGGGGAAATAGACTGCTTTTGGCACAGGCACACATAATTAAGTCCTCTCAGCAGTCAAAACCAAAATGCTGCAGACTTTTCTTTTACCTTTTACTTTTATAAGATTTATCAGGTTGAATTGTTCTTTCCTTCCATCCGGCTCCCCATCCTAACATTGTTAGAAACGTTAAGCCAAGAAAAGTATTCTACTGACATAATAGTTTTCATTCTTGGCTTCAGTTAAATTTTAAAGTGAAAATTTACGAAGTTTTGGCAAGATAAATAAATGCCTAGGACCTGGCCATGAAATACTGAAGTCAGAGGATGAAGGGCAATATATCTGGGGATTAAATAAGAGCCCTTGATAAATGAGAAACCCAAGAAAAATCAGCTGATTGAGAACGTTTTAATCTTTTCTTTTCTTATTGCCTTTCTTCTATCTACACTTGCTGCTTCCCAGCACATTTAGACAAAAGACACAAAATGCAACAGGAATGAATCCTAATAATCCTACAGCAGTGCATGTAATCGATCAACCTCCACCTTGTCTTTTCATTACCATGAACAAAATAATTAATGACATTGAAACACGTACATTCAATCTCTATTTTTATTTGTAAAATTTATTAGCCACCCATCTCACCACAAGCGACTCTGGGCGGCTTACAATATTAATATATCACAATACAATACCCCCTGCAAGTGTCGGGAGAGGAAATAGGTTGCCAGCAGAGCTAGCTCAGATTTCAAGTGCAGAGGTTTCCCTGCACGGAGGAGAAAGGCTGCTTTATTGGTGAATTAAATGTTTCTTTGCAAAGCATAAGGGAGAGCCTTGGGAGGACTAAAGCAGGTGGGCTTGTGCCTCCACTAGGCCTTCTAGGTCATCCTTGAGGCATCCTCTGCGCACTTAATGACTGGCACATTTGTTTAATGAATGCATTGGGGAAAGCAGGGATGGGAGAGTCATTGACGATGTTCATTTAAATTTTTTTCGGAATTACTGTCATAACTTGAGGACTACCAATAGAGATGAAACTTTTCCCTGGTCTGTATTCACAAGCAGACTCAGGTAGGGCACATAAGTAGATTTATTGCATAAAGTTAAAAAGCATGCATACAAGAAGCTCTCCATCTAACATACAAAGCAATCTTGTTATTTATTTAGGTTACTCCCAAGATTCAAATCCTGCATTTCTCCCTCCTGTTGTTTTTTGTGGCCTTGAGCATTTTCTGCCATTCATCTCTTCTTTACAAAACAGTTTTCTCTGGCATGAGAATGAGAGATTCCATCTCACCAGCTTCAGACTTTCTTCATTGTGTATTGCTTGGTGCAGCTTCTTACACAAAAATATTTTGAAGAGCCATTTGTCTAATAGGCAAAAGGAAGTTAGAGATCACTTCAGCAAGCAACTCTGCTAGAATTTCCATAATTACAGCAGTACTGGAATCATAAAAATCACAACAGAATCTTATAAAGCTGTCTTTATATGACATATTAGCAATGCATTGTGAGAATTCTTTATTTTTCTTGAGCCTGATTAATTAATTAATTAATTAATTAATCAGGCTAAAAATTCCATATATGGTTCCTTGTAGATCTATTTAGGATATTGCATTAACAAAGAACATATCTCAGTCAGTGGGTTCACCTATATTGTTAAGCTATAATGTGATAAACTATGATTTGTTGAATAAGCTATAGTTGGCTATGGAATACCGTTTGAAAAATGCTGTTGTAGAGCAATATCTGAATCCAGCAATATTGAAAAAAATTTAATGCTCATGTTAGAGAACTGAGATCCTAGATTTTGTTGGAATTTTTCTGCCAGTTATTCAAGGTTTTGATGATATCATTCAAATAAATAGTTGTTTATAAGGAAAAATTTGCAATATTTTTATTGCTTGACTGGCAAAAAAAAAATACTGAGGACCATCTCATCTCATTCATCACCATTTATTTATTAAGCTCTGCCTTATTTTGTTTATAGCAATATTCCCAATTTGATTTCAAATATCATCTGACAATACTTGGGGACCATTTTCAAGTTACAAATTAAAAGAACATATTGAAGATTAAAATGAATTACATCTGACAAGAGCTAAATAAGGGAAATAAGTGAGCAAGTAACTGAGACAGGAGCTTTGTTTTAGAAGAATACAATTCCTTAAAGTAATACTGATTTTTATCATTGTTATGGATTATGGCCAATCTATTTGGACCTCTATATAGCATTTAAAATAAAATATTCATTTATAGCATGCTATTATGAGGGCCAAACAGTGGCTGAATTTAAATTAACATTTGATAACTATTGTCATAACACGGTAACTGCATGGGAAACCCATAATCTGAAACAGCATGACCATTCCTTAGTTTTATATCAACTAAACAGAAAACAACAATGAAGCATATGCAGTCCTCCACATATGACTAGAATTGAGTCCAAAATTTTCATGCAAAGCAAGACAGTTGTTAAGTGAACTTTGTCCCATTTTACGAGTTTTAGTGCCACATTGGTTAAGTGAATCACTACAGTTGTTAAGTTAGTAACTTCCCCATTGACTTTGCTTGTCAGAAGTTCGCAAAAGGGGATCACATGACCCTGGAGGACTGCAACCATCACAAATACATGCCATTCACTGACTCTCTGAATTTTGATTATGTGACCACAGGGATGTTGCAACAGTCTTAAGTGTGAAAAATGGTCATAAGTCACTTTTTTCAGTGCCCTTGTAACTTTGAATGGTCACTAAATGAACAGGTTGTAAGTTGAGGACCACCTGTACAGATAATTGCTGAAGGGCTAACAGCTATGAACAAGCACAGACTTCAGAAATTGTCAATCTTATTTTCTAAGTAAATTCACTTCAGATTTAAGTCTGGAATCCCTCAGTAGTTCATAATTGTTTATGGCAATCTGAAGACAGCAATACTTAAAGATTAATGCTAATGAAAAATATACTTTAGTCTAAACCTGTAGAATAGTTCACAGAAATATTATTGTCAACGCTGCTAACATCGGATGTTCTTGCTTTGACAATGGATGAAAATGCAGCCATTTTCTCTATGCTTTTAGAATTAGTTGGTGCTGGGAGGGGGGATTGGAATGAGAGTTCAGTTAGTCATAATAATAATAACTCTGCCATGGGAATCCAAGGACAAACTGGGTCCAGAGCTGATAACGTTTTGGCGGGCTAGAGAGCTGGAGAGAAAGCCCGTGCTTCAAGCTAATTGGGGAATGTGATTTATGACTGTTTATTGGAGGAGGGAATTACACTCTGTTACTTTGTATCCAGGGGAGGGGAATTTAGTTTTTGGGTTCAACTATGTAGTGCCGATACTTTGTTTCCCAAATAGAGGATTCTTTAAGGAAAACAATGCCTCGAAGTTCTTTTGAAGAGTTTCATCTGTCGGAACCATGGCAATTATATCCTATCCACTAAAATTAAAATTGCTTTGGCCATGTTTAGCTTCCCAGTAAAGAGAACATAATTTGGCAGTGAACAAGACTGCATTTCTTTCATAAGAAAGCACTAATTGCTGCAGAGGATGGAGATTAAACACTACACATGTTCTTGGTAAATATGCATCATCTAGATCTAATCTATTGTCTAGAGATGGGAGTAGTTTGTTTTGTTTTAGAGACATACTGCTTACAGAAATATTAGAATGACAGTACTAGAAGAGATCTTGACTTAGGTCATCTTAATTAACTCACATGCCCAATACAATGGTTAAAAGATGGTTTGTATTGCCACGTATTTTAGTCCTGAAAAATTCTCTGTTGAACAGTTTGGTCTCCAGAACGAGGTTCCAGTAGGGCTTTGCTCCAACATACACTTTCCCTCCTCTTTAAGTTGGCTTTGGGCAATAGCTGTATTTGTCATTTAGCTCCATGCCAAATACTAATTTTCAGTTTGTCATCTTTGACTCACAGGAGCTCTTTCCTCTATGAAAAGGATGCAACTTCCAGCTGACCATGGAAAAAATGTAACAGGCAATTCATTTTTATCCTGATAGTACCAAAGATGAGAAGCGGGCAAATTGGAACAACTTGCTGAGGAAGTCCTGTCATTTCCAAAAGGAAATGTGATTCACTGTGTAGGGCATTTTTGGGAGCTTGAATCAGAGATATCGAGGAAGTGAATTCTTGGACAGCTTAGCCTGAAAAAGATCACATGGCTTGTGGGTTAACGGTGACTTTCCCAACAAATATTTGTGACTTTCTCTGGTACACAAAGGAAGCAGCAAAAACTCAGATTACAGTGCAAATGAAGAAGCAGAAAGTAAGACAAGCAGTTCAGACTCAGAAATATGGGGGGGGGAAACGAACTGAGCTCATTTTGAAATATGAAAAGCCATTTATTTTTTATAAAAAACAGAGAATATAAAAAACTAAACTTCACATTGTATTGCTACAGAAATGGGGGGTAGGGGGGAGGGGAGGGATGGGATTAAGTATATATAGAAATATTAAAGTATGAAATAGATGGAGTAATTTAGAGGGAGGTACCGCTCGGGTGTTTCCCCTGAACTGTAGCCGAAGAGGGATAAGAGGGGAGGAGGAGGGAAGGAAGGAAGTTGGATGGGAGGAAGGGGTGAGGGGAGAGAGGAGAGGAGAGAGGGAGTAGGGAAGTAAGGAAGGAAGGCTGAGAGGGCGGACGCAGTCGGGGGGAGATAGACGAGCGACACCTAAGGTCTTATTTTAAAGGTATTTTTCTCTTTTTTTAGTTTTATATATAATGTATGGAAAGTATTATATGTATTGAAAATTTAAATAAAATTAAAAAAAAAACTAAACTTCACATTGTAGTGCTACAGAAAAGTTTATAAACTGCTCCATAAAGCTCCATAAAGAAATACACAAATAGAAAACTAGGTAACCAAATATGTAATGTAATATTTATGAATATTTATAACCCAACCTCTTTCACTATGCTTTTATTTATTTTTATTCTAGTTTAAAAATCTTTTCAAGCAGCTGAACCATTGTAACAAAATTCTGACTTGCTCACGATGACTAACCTGTGAGAAAGAGACATTGTTCACTGCTAGAATCTATCCCTTGTGTTTAGAAGATCCAGAGTCAATCTTGTAATGTTAAACAGGGAGGAAGAATAACATGTTTGTTTGTAACTGCTGTAAAGGAGCTCTGAAGTTGCTTCAATTATCTCCTCCCCTTTCTTTAACTATTGTCTGCACTTTTTCTTTCTTTTCTTTATATATTTCTGCATTTGTCTTTTATCCATGATAAAAGTCCCAATAAAATTATGTTTAAAAAGAGACATATCTAAATTAGATTAGACTTCTATCTAAAATTCTGGAGAGCAACTGCTAACTTTTAGATAATGTTAAACTACACAGACCAATGGTTATAGCATCAGCAGTAAATGTATGCAATCAATACATTGTTTCAATGTGGTTTTTTTTCAAGTTTCACCCCCTATCTTATACACAAAACTTGCTTCTCAAGGGTTTTTTTTTTTACAAGATGTCATTTTAAGGATTAGAGTTTCTTTACTTTCAGAATTCCAATTCCTCTTTCTTTCTTTCTTTCTTTCTTTCTTTCTTTCTTTCTTTCTTTCTTTCTTTCTTTCTTTCTTTCTTTCTTTCTTTCTTTCTTTCTTTCTAGAGTCCAGAAGTAAATTCAGTTCTCCTGTTCAAGTCTGAAGAAGAAAAGTGAAAAGTGAAAAATATCATGTTTGGTGATTTGGAAGCAATGATTTGACTAATAATATACAACCTAAAATCACATAAACCATTTCTGTAGCCTTATCATACTGTGGATATGTTTGTGATTGTATTGTGGCAAATCCAAATATCCCAGTCTAAAGCTCACATTTATTTCCTTGTCTGAAATTTGCATTTGTCTGTTTTAAATTTCATTTTGCTATTTGCATTCCAGTTCCCATTCTATTAATATCACTTGTAATGCTATCCTGGCACATAATGAGTTAATTATGGTTGCCAGTTTTGTGTCATCAACAACTTCTTTCCATCTCTCCATATAATACAGGGGGGTAAAATATGAAATGCCTAAGTTCTAAGCTTGTGTGTGAAAGCAAACTTTTGATCTGAGCTTATCTATTATCCTTTTCTATTCCTTAATTTGAGTGTATGTCTACCCATGAAAACATCCTGTTCCAGTTGGTAAATCTTCTGGATCTAGTACAAACAGTGCATATTTCACAAGTTTGAAGTCAGTCTATTCTTTAAGCTATTAATAAAAGTGTACCAACACAGGGGAGAGTACTATAGCAAAGGCTACATTCTACTTTGATATAGATCCCTTGATAAATCAATAATAAGTACAGTTTTACAACTGTATTTCAATTTAAATAATTTTTCTTCATGACCTTTATGTATTTACATTTATGAGAGAGGCACCTCCACAGACCTCCACATCCGAACCTTCTAGAATGGACTAAATCCCTTGTTAGTAAATGCCACCTCTATTGCACAGATGTTCTCAGTAAGTCCCTTCAGTTAATTTTTAGTTTCCATATTGGTTTTAGTATTTAGACAATGGATTTAATTAACCTAACAATATCATGTGATGTTTTGCTCAAATCAAAATAAATGATGTTCACAGAATTCCCACAATGCACTAACATGGTGAATCAATTTTAGAAATGAAAAATGTTACTTTGGCAGGGTTTATTTTCAGCAAATCCATTCTGGCTCCTTTTAATCACTGCATTGTTACCAAGATTTTTTTTTCCCAAAGAATTTGTAATGACTTCCCTAAGAAGGCTAAACAGTTTATAGTTTCTTGGATTCCCCCTCCCATTTTAAGGCTTGAAACGTGCCCATCTCCAGTCTTGTGGCACTTCATCCATTGTCTGGTCTGTCTCAAACCTGTGCTGAAATAATCCAGGTAAATCTGAGAAACTCCATGTAAGAGCAATATTCTTAATATAAAAAGTGCCTTTTGGATTGAAAAAAAAATCTTGATTGTATATAAGCACAGAGCAATAAATCTGGCATTTGATGAGTATGAGCTTTCATGTTATATTGATCCTGACATTCAGCAGTAAATCTCTTAAGATGTATGTAATATGCCAGAAACCAGAAGCCAGATATCAACAAATATAAATGCTGGGAATAAAGATACATTTCCTTCTGTTTTTCCCTGCACCATTTAATTCCAGGCTAATCTGGTCGATGGTAAGGAGGAGAAGGAAGGAGAAAAAATCTTGCTAGGCTTTTTCAGATTGTATTGGTGCAATAAGGGCGTAGCTAAACATTTGTATTTTAAAATTCATTGATTTAATTTCCTCTTATCACATATATTTCATTTTCCCCCTCCCCTAAGGAGTTTGATTGTACTATGCCACTCCTGCTTTACCTCTGGAGAGTAATTCACATTAGGTGTAGCAGATATAACAAGCATAATGCTAAGGAAAAATCCAAGAAGTGGCATTATTTATAACTATTTAGCCCAAGATCCAGAGAATATTCAGCTGATTCTTTTTAGTACGATAGAAGTTTGGTGATTAGTCTTATTAGCAAGCATATATACAGGTAAAAAGATAATTGAGATTAATGAAGATCTTGTTGCTGCATCACAAGAAATTTATAAAACAATGGGAAGCAAAGTATGCGTCTTGAGGTCAGTTGTAAACAAAAATTGTGCATCCAGGTGAAAAGAAATAAATAGATCTGATCTATCTCTATTTGGCTGCACATGGCATAGATGCTTGCTTCTTCTGCCCATATGACAGAACAGGAGGCTTTTGATGAGAACTCTGCCATTTCCACAGGCAAGTGCCAAAACAAACGGGGAGGGGGAGAGATATTAGATATATTAGGTATAGGTATAGCTCAGAGGCTAACAGGGTCTGGCCCAGGTTGAAATACTATTACAAGCCATCCCCATCCCATGCTCTCTAGATATATTAGGGGTGCAATTTCCAGAAACCCAGTTATGTATGTTGGATACCTGGGGGCTAATAGTTCCAAGTAATCCCCTGCTTGAGAATATAGTTATATTCTTATATTTTTTCCTTTATATAAGTATCTATTTTCCAGACTTTCTGAGGTCTATTAAAACTGATAGAACAAAGAGATGATCAGTGAGCTGCTTGGGCCAGGCAATCTCTAGAACAGGGAAAGCACGTATTCAATTAGGACTCTATATCTGAGAGACAGACAAATCTGTACTTCACTACTTTACATGATTTTCCAACAACTTCCGGTTCCAGAATTTCTTGTCCAGTGGCAGGATTTTTGGAGACTGATTCAAGGGAAAACGAGAGCCAGTGCTGGTGCGTTATTGCCCCCCCAAACATAAGTGCCAACAGGAGTCTATGTAAACATATACATTATTTAAGCAAACAAGCAAATATAAACCAAAAGACACCTGGGAGGTGGAAGCACCAAAATCTTGGTCACTATGCAAGTTTAGAAGTAAACATATGAATGATTAAGACTGACAGAGTTCTATTTTATGCACTTAGCCCTTGACCTAAAGCTAATTGATAGAAGAATCCAGGTAGGGAAGGAATAAATGCTCCTTTGAAAAAGTGTTTTATGCTTTTTGGAATTCTAATCCTATAAAGATCAAAACAAAACTACACTGAAGTTTTAATTCAAAATTCTGCCTTGTTTGCCTTCCTCATACATCACTCTCATCCTGCTGCAGCCTGCATATAGTATAAAGAAGCAGCAAGGCATCACATTTATCTCTGATCCCAAGTCATCTGGGCCTTGGTGCTTTCCTTCTATTCATGGTATATACTATATTTACAAGAGGGAGAGGGGGAGGGGGAGGGAGACGGAGAGAGAGCACTCTTCAAGGGTTTAGTGCTATAGTCTCCAGGATGTAATGGCTTTTAGTGGAGCTTCCTTGTCACATGGCTCTCAGCATGTGACAGGAGTTATGGGGACAGGATAGGAGTGATCATGAAAGACGAGGATATATGATGCATTCTGCAGCAGTTTTTAATGAAAAGAATTTTGAGGAAGTTATTCTATTCTATTCTATTCTATTCTATTCTATTCTATTCTATTCTATTCTATTCTATTCTATTCTAGTCTTCTGTTCTATCCTATCCTATCCTATTCTATTCTATTCTATTCTATTCTATTCTATTCTATTCTAGTTTAGTCTAGTCTAGTCTAGTCTAGTCTAACCTAGTCTTTCCAGAGTTCAAGGTGGCTTATATAGCATTACAACATAATGCTAATTTCCATCATTTATATCGTCTATTTTTTAAGCAAAAAATCTGCTTACAAAAAAACCAAACCAAAAAACCAACATTACTTTAGAAGAAAGAAGTGAAGGGATTGTTTCTTAAATCCAGAATAAAATTTTAATCTAAAAAAAAAAATAGCTTGAATTCTCCAGGTATATTCTTCATTTTCCCCCCAAAACACAGGGTTTTTTCTCCCTCTTCCTTCTTCATTCCTCCTTCCTCCTCCTCCTTCTCCTCCCCCCTCCTCCTTCTTCTTCTTCTTCAGTGATAAAAAAATTATAAAAAAAAACAAATTATGGTCTTATTTCTGATCATACTGTACTGCAGGAATGCAGCCCAGAATGAAAATTTGGTAAAAGGAGCATGTTGTGCTCTGTAGCTTTCATATACTCTAGATTTTACAGGGGTTCTCAACCTTGGCAACTTTAAGACTTGTGGACTTCAACTCCCAGAATTCCTCAGCCAGCTTTGCTGCAGAGAACCCCTGCGTCTAGAAGCCTGGGTTTTAACGTTTGACAGAGCAACTCCAGAAACATGTTGAATATATATGGAGGGTGCCAGATTGGGGAAGGTTAAGTAAAATTCATCCAGAAGATTACTTATTACAAGCATTATAATTCCAGTTATTATATTCAGAAGAACAAAAAGAAAAAAAATATTCTGGGTCTTCCAGACGGTGTTGAAGATATAAGTGATAATTAGACAATCTTAGTTTTAATAGTAATGGAGTAGAGCATATTTCTTCCAGCCTTTTACTTCAATCTCCTTTCTCAGAAAATTCTAATGTATGACTATTTGTGGGGAAAATATTGGCAGGCGAGAAATGCAGAAGCCAAGCTATGGTTCCTGGTTAACAGCCTGGCTGATCTTGTGCGTGAGAAAAGTTGCCTACCATAATAAAAGCAGAAAGTATTTGGAAAGAGGCCTGGACTTAGCATACATTTTTAAAAATAGCAATAGAAAATTCAAAGCATATTGCCAACTTATATGCAACTTTGAAGTTATTTTGGAAAATACATCTTCCTGTACATTACCTTGTGAAATATTTCCTGACTTGTTTCTATATTTGTTCCAGGAATAAAGACTACAGTTTCATTCAAAGAAATGACCTGCCAGCTTCAATTCAGTTCTACATTCTAGGATGTTATTTAACTTTTGTTGTCATTCATTGCCTCTATATAATATATCTTAATAGTGAGCTTTCCAGCCCATGTTGCAGCCCTGAAAATGGTGTAATAAATTGCACTTCTAGCACAGATAAGTCACTTTGCAGGAAAGAATTAACCTTGTCCTCATACAGTTTGTAGTCAAATGGGACATAGAAAAACTGTTGTACTCAAAAGGTTTCTGGCCTTTCATCTCAATGGGGTTTGGACCAGGTGACAATGCCTAATCATTGTCCTAGTGGAGAATCACTTAAATATGAGCCAGCAGTGTGCTGCAGCTGTCAAAAAAGCCAACACAGTGCTAGGCTGCATTAACAGAGGGATAGAATCAAGATCACGTGAAGTGTTAATACCACTTTACAATGCCTTGGTAAGGCCACACTTGGAATACTGCATCCAGTTTTGGTCACCACGATGTAAAACAGATGTTGAAACTCTAGAAAGAGTACAGAGAAGAGCAACAAATAAGATTAGGGGACTGGAGGCTAAAACATACAAGGAATGGTTGCTGGAGTTGGTTTAGTTTAGTGAAGAGAAGGATGAGGGGGCACATGATAGCAATGTTCCAATATTTCAAGGGCTGCCACAAAGAAGAGGGAGTGAAGCTATTTTCCAAAGCGCCTGGAGGCAGGACAAGAAGCAACGGATGGAAACTAATCAAGGAGAGAAGCAATCTAGAACTAAGGAGAAATTTCCTGACAGTTAGAACAATTAATCAGTGGAACAACCTGCCTCCAGAAGCTGTGAATGCTCCAACACTGGAAGTTTTTAAGAAGAGACTGGACAGCCATTTGTCTGAAATAGTATAGGGTTTCCTGCCTGTGCAGGGGGTTGGACTAGATGATCTCAAAAGTCCTTCCAACATTATTATTATTATTATTATTATTATTATTATTATTATTATTATTATTATTATTATTATTATTATTATTATTATATTGAACCTGGAAAGCTAAATCTATATAAATAAAAATGTAAATGTTCATTTGCTCAAAATCTTAAATCTCCGAAAGTTCTTCACCGATTGCTTTGAAATTTTGACAACATTGCATTCGAATACGCACGTGTTTTTATATACCTATATTATATAGATGTCACACCTGTGACAGGTAAAAACATGCTTTTTTTGAAAAACAGCGCCATCTGTTGGACATAAAAGCAACACACGCTACGATTTCAGACAATCTCTATATCTGCACAGACAATGGAACAACAAAAAATATTGTATACCCACAAGCATTGTGAAATTAAACATATTACAAACGTGCGCTTTCTCTTTTCTTTCTTTTCCATTTAACCAGACTGAGCCACAGCAACACGTGGCTGGGTACAGCTAGTACATGAATAAAACATTTAATGCTTGTCATTTAATGTCTGGAGTTTTGTGGGTCAGGTTTAGTTGATGCACTTGAAAGGGCAAGTTGATAATCATATGTGAAACCTAATTGTACAGTACTCAAAAAGTTGGACAAGAACTTTTTGGTAATAATGTTCAGCTCTATTGAACTTTTTTTTTTAAAAAAAAAAACCTCTGGTTTTGCATATGAAAGATTAATCACAGGAATTTTTAAAAAGCAAAGGATCATAAATAGTTCTATGGCATAGGAATCAATGCAGAAACCTTCCTAATCCTTTAATGAGAAATATGGGTGCAAATGTGAGCAATACTATATATTTAAAAAGTTCTCCTACCTTTTGAAAGATAATGAAAATCTATTTGCTCTTAAATTCTAAATGTTGATAGATTTTTGCAACATAGCAACTTCCATAAAGCTTAATGGGAAAAGGATGACAAGCTTGGGATTTTTTTTTTTTTTTTTTTGAAAATTTATACAGCCGCCTACTCGCTCACAGTGACTCTAGACAGCTTACAGAAAATAAAAACACAATGTAAAAGAAATATAAAAATAATAAAAAATAATAAAATAATAACCCCTCATACCAGCCATTTAATGACAACACACACTCATACCAGCCATTCAATGGGCTCCATCCCACTCTGGGTTCCCCAGGCCCGCTGGCAAAACCATGTCTTCAGGGCCTTCCGAGAGAGTGCAACGTTGACATCAGAATGAGCACTAGTCTAATTTCTGGAGGGATGATGTTCCAGAGGGAAGGAGCCCTTTTTCTGGGTCCTGCCAGGTGTGCCTCCTTAGGGGAAGGGACATGCAACATTTCTCCCAGCTCTAGTGGGTCAGGTGGATGTGACTGGCAAGAGACGGTCCCTCAGATAACCTGGTCCCAAGCCACAAAGGGCTTTAGAAGTGACAACCATCACCTTAAATTGCACCCGCAAGCAAATCGGCAACCAATGCAGCTCTTGCAGGGGAGGTGATACATGTGCACACCAAGGTCAGCACAAAACCACTGTGCAAGAGAAAAATAAAACAAGAATGTATTCAGTTGTATTAATAAAGACATTTCAGCTAGAGCTGCCAGCATTCTTTGATTAAATTTGTTACAATATTCAGGTTAATTAATAGTTGAATAAGCAGAGCAATTTTAATTCGTGTAACTGAAAAATAAAGACCAATTGGTTTATTTTCTGTGGTTATTTTGATTATGTTGAGTTGTTCTATGTGAAGATGAGAATCTAAATGGTAGTTTTTCTTTTAATAATACAATTACTTTGATATTCTAATTTAGAATGTACTGTATTATGACTCCTTCAAAATCTAAGAGATATCCATATTCTGCTGCAATATGGAATTATAATTCTACTTAATTAACTGAGAAATGTGTGATTAATCAAACAATACTCCTAAAACATTGTAGGCATGTAGGTAAATTTTGAAAGCTGAAATATTTGCCATGCAGAATTGTTTGCATGTGTTGTCAGACACAATTAATTCATTTGTGCATTGATCTGTCTGCTACATCCCTATTCTGACCCTGTTCTGGTCAGGGTAAAGGACTGGGTGTGAGTTGTAGGGCTTTACATTCTGTGAAGATGTCGTATTCAAAGCTACCATTGAATTCCTCTGCGATCTTACTAGATTCTTACATCCTGTCATGTAGCCTATTATGCCTTTGTTGGATATGGTTGGAACAGTGATATAATAGGTTTTGCTTAAAGAGAAAGCAAATGTTTTTGTAACTATTTTCTCAGTTTCATGCAGCCATACTCTCAAAATCCTAACTTGAGCTTATAAAGCTGTTTTCAGAGAAATCCTATTACAAGTGATAGTTATACCTCACTAGTGTTTTGGACACAGAGATAAATGCTATCTTTATTAATTCCAAAAGTCTTTTATGTCAGTTTATAATGGAAGAGCCCTCTATTAAAAAGCAAAAGGCAGCAAGTCACCATAGTCTACCCGCATCTTGTTTTCCCTCTCTAAAGCAACCTTGTGTTATGTTGAGACTTCGTTTCACAGCAAGTGCGGGACTGTAAATTATTTAGTCAAAGTTATATCCCATCTTTCTTTCCTTCAGGAGCTCGACACTCTAGACATAGCATTCCTTCTTCTGTGACAACAACCCTGAGAAGTGGGTTGAGCTGAGAGGGAATTACCCCAGTGATATTCAGTGACTGAGGGTAGACTTGAACCTGGATCTGCCCCAGAAAAATGGTTTTCATAATTTCTGTATCCTGGATTTAAAATATCTATCTATTTTAACCACATGAAGTCTGAGTTATGAGCACTCTTTTTTGTTTGTTTCTGTGATAATTATAAGAACATTTTTGCCCATAATGTAGCAACAAAAGGATCTGGGTTTTCTGCTGGCAGGTTTTTTTTTTTAACTCCCCACTCTGTCAATAGTGCTGCAATTTCCCATCACTGTGTTAAGCAAGCAGATCCTGCTTATCCTCTAAGGCCAGGGGAGATTGGCCAGGACAAAGAGCCATATTGAATTGTTACTGCTGTGATCCCACATGGACAACTGTTGTCTCCTTCTCATCACTGAGAGTGACCCAAGGCAAAATCGAAAGGATGGGAAGTTATTTGGTGCTGTGTAGCAATTCTCCACAAGGCAAACATTGTGTGACAAATGTTGGTCTCAGATTGGCTCCTGTAGAGATGAAATTAATAAGAATCATGGCTTTATGTAGGAAGGAATTGAAGGTAAAGCTGAAGACTATATTATTTAATAAATTATAGAAAAATTCTGCAGATTTGTTTGCAAGGTATTATGAGCCAACATCTGTAAAACAAGCAAGGAGAGCATCTTCCATTCAGCTAGATGCCTTAGAATTTTGCTTGTATGGGACTCCCTGCCCTGCAGAACTTAATACTTTTAGTGTACCTGAATTGCGTCTTTCTTTCTTTTCTCCTTTTCTCCTTTTCTTTTCCTTCTTTTCTTTCTTTCTTTCTTTCCTTCTTTTCTTTCTTTCTTCTTTCCTTTTTCCCATTCCCTGCTCAGTTACCTCTTTCCCTTGAAGTCAAGGTGGTGGCTGGAACTAACTAACTAACTAACTAACTAACTAACTAACTAACTAACCAACCAACCATCCAGTCAGAGCTGAAGAAGCTCCTTGGATGAGAAGCAAAACGTCTTCAAAGAAAAACAAGAAAGTCCAGTTGCCTCCTGAAAAAGCATCTTTGGGATACTTTTCCTTTCCTTTCAGATAAAGTTTGTACTTCTAATGTTACCATGATTTCCACTAACTCTTTAATACAGCTAAAATGTCTCTTTACAAAGATTGACCATTTCAGAGAAATTGAGAGAACACTACAATTCTTTTATTGTAACTTTATCGGAACAAGGTTTTATCATTTTCTGTATTGAATTAAATGGAAATTTCTTTGAAATGGATTGTTTTTAAAGCAACTCTTTTGACACTGCTGGTTATCTTATATATATGTTAGACTTCCAAAGAGTTTACCTAGAAATCTTTTTGAAAATGTGAAAATATTTTTCCATGAGCTCTGATGCTGAGAATTAAGTTCTATTTTGTTTCTGTTTTGAGACACCCTCTTTAATAAAACAGAAATGTTTCTTTCTTAATCTTTCCAGGAACAGGAGGGAAGTTCCTAGGAACCTGAATATCCAAGTGCAATTAAGGAACTTGTGCCTTTTTGTATGGAAGTCTTTATTGGTTTCTGCCTAACAGTGGCAGCCTAACAGGATATTAGATTCAATTTGTATATAGGTATCAAGTAGAAAGCGTATTACCTACCTGATTCTCAAGGCTGCTTATGTATCATGTGAAAAAAAATCTGCTCAGAAAAGGTAATAATCCATGGAAAATACTATAAAAATAAGAACTTGAAAATGGCAGCTCCCAAGTACTGGAAATACAAAATGATTTGTGGTTTACTTGGAAAAGGAAGAAGTCTCAGCCAGTAACCTAATACAGGATGCAGTATAGTCACTGAATATGAAACTGCAGTTGCTTCTCTCAAGACAATGTCAGCACTTAAGTGATGTTGCTGAGTTACATGATGCTGCAGTAGGAATTTTCACCACATTTTATTGCTTTATAGCCAGTAAAAAGATTGGGGAAGGTGAGGAACCTTCATTTTAAATTATTTTTCACTTTCCCTAGTGTATACAATAACACAGTGTCCACAGAATGCTGAAGCTGTGAAGATTGTTCAAGTGGAACAAGGATGAACATCTCTTACAGGCTCCTGATGTCTTTGCTCTGGCAGTTCTGCCTTGATTCATGCATTTTTTTTTAAAAAAAATGGTCTTTTTATTTTATTTTTGCAGCCAATGCAAACACCTAGGGTAGCAAATAATGCTTATGGCTTTGATTCCAAACAGAAAGTTGGATTTGTACATGAAAAAAGCTAATTCCATTACTTTCATTCCTGGTAGAACCTAGATTCTAATCTGATCTAAAATCTGGAGCTGGTGGTCTACAATTCAGTCCCTAAATAACTTCCTTTCTGTGCAACTATTGTCCTTGACTTTGCTATTCTAAGAGGATACATTCTATCCTATTACTTTCTTTTCCAGAACATCCATATGGCAAAATAATAATATCAATCAGTATATGAGGAAATGGCAAAGAGGAACTAGTTATCAATTTCCACCTATGAATTTGGAAAGGATAAGGTGGACCTGGAAACACAAGTCATTTGGAGAGAGGATTCAGAGCAAGTTTGTTGATGCCCTGAGATCTGTCCATGGTCCTGCAGGTTTTTTGTCTGATCTCTTCAACACTGAAGGGTTTCCTGTTTCTGGGCTAACCTATTCACTGATTATACTTGTTGCTACCACATCAAGCTGATTAGTATCCTTTTGCCTCCAAGCTACTGTGGAGATTTCCTTCTTAGGAAAGGACCTTAGGGGAAGGACATTTCTGGATACTATGAGATGGCCTTTCAGTTTCTACTATGGTTGTAATGTAGGTTTTACTTCTAGTTCATGTTATTCATGCCATTGACTGTGCATCTTAATGACATTCTTCTCAAATGTATTTTACATATCTATGTATAGATCTGATTAAAAACTGATATATGCTTATGAATTGGAAAACTCATTGTGACATTAATTATTTCTCTCTATACCGAAGAGTTCCAAACCATCCATCATATCTAACCAACAGGTATTTTTTTCCATAACTCAGTTTGAGAGGCTAAATGGAGATTATTTTAAGACATGTCTGAACTATTTTTACAGATTATTTCTATATACCATAGGACTGTATCTTTGTAATATTTAGAAGCGATCCAGCTTACTTATAGTCAAGAACTGTATTGATGTTAGGAACCAAAGTGATTGCCTGCCTTGATTTGTGTTTTCTTGGGGAAAAAAGTAATAACCCAGATAATGATTCAAGAAACAGAGTAATGCTCATAGACAGATAAAATTAGCTCTATGACTTCCTAGGAGATATTAACTCATGAAAGAATGGACAAAAATGCACCTGCTCCACCTGATACCAGGCCACAGCGCATTCAGAACTGGGCCATGCCAGCAGCAGGCGAGCATGCATACACATGTGCAGCTCCAGTTGCATGATTGACAGGCACTTGCACTCACGCACGAAGCTCCATATGTGCAAGCAACGGGCATGCGCACCCTCTACTTGCACAAGTGGAGCTGCGCCCACCCACGCATCTGCCACTCACACAGAATCATCCCCTCTCCCCTCCCCACCAGTCCACCAAGCCAGAAAGGTTGAGGACTGCTGCCCTAGACCTATTCTATGTTAGCTAAGATTCTGGTAGATACTGTCCAATAGTTTTGGAGAAATGCAGCTTGGGAAAGTTTTTATTAAAGAACATTTAAAGGTTCATTGTAAAGGAATATAACTTTGGTGAAGCAATTCAATGATGTGGAATTTACTGAAATTAATAGACCATTGGGATTCCCACAAAAAGCCATGTGATCATCTCAATGTACCAGAAGGTTTATCTCAGTCTTCTTCCCCAGCGCTAGTTAAAATTGTTTGTAGCCTTGTTATCAACCTTCTTATTGTGAATTCTTTGAGAAAAGCCCAAGAGGAGCTCCAGAGCAAAGCAAAGCAAAGGAACAAGGTTGCTCCTCTTTGTCATAACTCAGAACAGCATTAAGAGAGTGTTTCCCTCAAAATTTCATCAGAGTAAATAATCCTTTCAAAACTTTGCACTGTTCTAATTCTATAACCTTATGTTTTTTAATCCAAATGACTAATTCCTAATTTTTTAGCTTCAGGATAATGATTAATAGTAAAATATGTCACATAATGTCTGAACTTGCTAGTCCCTTTTTTCTAACAGCCTTCCCCAGTGCATTATTGAATAAATAAAAATATATGAACAAATACAACATATGTGAAATAAAATATATAAAAAGATACAAAAATATATTTACAATTGTATTTCCAGTGATCTCTAAGCTTTAACTGAGTTTCTTGTATTATGTGGTCTTAGAGTATCTGCCATTCTGGGCTTCTGGAAACCATGCTTCACAATCTTCTTGATCAGTCTGGGTGTAACATGGCAGTACATATACACATGTGTTTGAACATCACTACAAGATTTTAGATGGATATAATCAAACTCATGGTTGACCTTCAGAATCTAGATTGATCAGAAGTATGTTTCTGATAAAAGAAAGCAAGTTATTTTTAAAAAAATTGTTTTAAACATTATTTATTGCACAAAATGCAAACATGAATATAAATAAGAGCCGAGGTGGCGCAGCAGTTAGAGTGCAGTACTGCAGGCCACTTTAGCTGACTGTGTTCAGCAGGTCAGCGGTTCAAATCTCACCGGCTCAAGGTTGACTCAGCCTTCCATCCTTCCGGGGTAGGTAAAATGAGGACCCAGATTGTTGTGGGCAATGTAAATATATATATATATACATTGCTTACTGGTGTACACTGCTTAGAGAGTGCTTGCACTTAAAGCGATATATAAGTCTCATAAATAAATAAATAAATGCTACTTATTATGAAAGTAGTTTCCCCTTGATAATCTGACAGATGCTTGACTAATATCAATCTAGACATTAGCCCATTAATAACTTTCCAAAAATAATATTTTTCCATTTAACCTTAAAAATTGCTAAATCCTTAAATTTGTTCTTAAATTTTTATTTGTTAAGGACTGAAGGAAATTCTCTAGGTGAGTGCTGTTTTGAATCATGCATGTTACCAATCATTTTTCCAAATATGACTGCAGCATAAAATACAATTTAGATTGCTATGCTTTTTTAAATTATAAAAATACATTTTAGCTGTGCTTTTTCAGAGTATTAATAGAATGTCATCAAATGTTCCAACTCACACCTATGCCAACATTTTTCTCACAGGAACACATGTTGCAACCTAGGTACTAGTTAAACCTGTACATTTAAAAATGCTTTTGCATATGAATTCTTTTGAAGACGGTTTTGCATAGCTTCCTTCTTTTGTTTATGTAAGAACTGTACATGATGAAAGATTTCCCTCATCAATGAAGCTAACATAATCCTTATGTTATGCTCAGAAGGGCTACTTAGCATGATCTAACAATTGTCCTTAATTGTAACAGCAAGTTTGGGCATCGTTTCTAAACAGAACCTGATCTTGGTGAGAAACAAAGGCAATGAAAAATTGACATAACTGAAATTGAGAATTATTCTCCTTTGCGTATTTCTGTTCTCAAACTGCAACAGTAGCAATTATATAAAGGTAGTGTAAGTTTATTTCCAACAAACTAAATTAATAGGAAATGGTTTACACCAAGTCAGATTATTAATTCAGTATTTTAGTATTATTTATTCACTATAAAACAAGAGTATTTCTTCAGGTTCCACAACAGAAGATTAATTTCTTCCTAGAAACTGAATTTTCTCTGTTCAAAATAAAGTTCATCCTACAAAGTTAGCAACTCTCATTTAATTTAAATAGATAAAATGAGGCCTACTTAAAACTGTACATGCACATTTTAGGTGGTTTCTTCAACTAGAACTACATCTATGTAGATCGATGCATGTTACCATATTATCCATTAAAGATAAAGATGGAAAAATTCCAAGGCAATACAAAGTTTGTTCATCTGGAAACCAGCTTTAATTTTTCAGCCATATAGAAAATAGTGACATGAGTATATTAACTATATATTTACTAAATAAAAATCATACTCATATATGTTTCTCAAGTTTTTTGAATCTATCTATTTAGCTGGATACATTGACATCTTTCAAAAGATAGCTTTTGAGCAAATGGTGCATGACTGTGTCAATGTAAAGGATAAATGCCCCAAATCAATTGACAATCTAAATAATTTGGGGTAGTACAACCATAACCACCACTACAACTGTATGAGCTTTATTCTACCTTGTTCTGGTGAATCAATCGATCATTTTCTTGAAAATTCCTTATTATCTTGTGTTCTGAAAGTAAATATGCCTGTTCCTTACAATCGGTGCTAAACTAATATATCACAACTCTCCCCCCTCAAAATGGAAACTGCGAAAGTGATTTCATTTGAATGTCTTCTCTACATTTTAGCAAGCTATTTTAAAAAGTAACATAATTTAAATGTGAGAATAGTTCTCTTCTCCCTGAACAAATCTTCAGTTTATTTCAAGTTGTTAATGCAGCTATTTTGCAAGGCAATTTTCAAATATTTCTATATCTTTTGTTATTGTCTTCTCAGATAAATTAAGGAAAAAAATTTACATATTTTTGCTGCTATTTTGGTAGGTTTATAAAAAAGTAAAGTAAGACCTCTTTTGAATCAGACTAAAAGTATACTAATGATGATAATAATAATCCAGTTACCAAGACAGAACTGGAGAAAATAACAAAATGCAAAGATCTGCAAACAGAAGTAGAACAACTGTAGCAAAAGAAAGCAAAGATAGTACCAATAGTAATAGGAACCTTGAATGCAATCCCCAAACCTCTGGAATACAACCTGAATACTATTGGCATTGACAAAATCACCCTCATTCAATTGCAAAAGGCAGCTTTACTTGGAATAGCTTCCACCCTTTGACAATACCTTTAACAGCATCAAACAACCTCTACTTATCCCAGATCCTTGGGAAGGATTCAATAGGTCAGGGGTTTTCAAACGTGGCCCAGGCATGCTGGCTGAGGAATTCTGGGAGTTGAAGTCCACAAGTCATAAAAGAGCCAAGTTTGAAGACCCCTGCAATAGGTGGATAAAAATGCCAAATCTAGTCTAAACATCTGGCTGACTTTGTGACTAACTATAATCTAGCATTATTTTTAAGCAAGCAGCATCCACAAACAGCTTCCTGGCCACAGGTGTCTCCCATTGATCTTCCTAGGCCTACTGTTCTGAAACTTTCTGGAATACTTTCTCGATATTATGTCTAAATCTATTCACCTTTATGTTTCTCCTCATATTTGTTTTCCCCCCTAAGCTTAACTGCTGCTTTCTATAAAGAGAAGGTTGTTCCATTCACCCAGTTATCTTTTTTTTTTGCACCTTTAATGTAATTATGCTGTATGCCTTTAGAAGTGTAACAACTAGTACAATAGAATAGATGTTAGTCTAACAGTGATTTTATTATAGAATTGCATAAATGCAAATGCTGAAAATTTCACTTTTAATTCCTTTATAAATAGTTCCTAGCATAAAATCTGCAATTGTCACAGCATCACACTGATTTTGTTCAGTGAACTATCTACTGTGACTAAGAGTTTTTTTCTGATCAATATATGCTAAATTAAGCCAATTCCTCTCAGCCCATTTTCAAGACACACCACTATGCTGCCTTGACCTAGCAGTATTCCAGACCCAGGTTTCCAAGATGAACATGTTTGTGGGAATTACAGAAAGAAATCCTTTCATAGTAGGGGGGGAGTGGAAAAGAAAGTGATAGAGAAAAGCTTATGATCCTTTCCACTTTTCTTGCAAATTTTCTCTCCACAGGTTGCTTTGCAAGTGAGAAACAGTGACACATTGGTCCCTGTAGTAATGTTTAATCTCACTTCTGTTGCATTTAAATTAGTGAGAGTAATACCTGTTAGAATGGATATGGTTGTACTTCTAAAATCAATTCAGAGTTCACCAAGATTTAATTTCTTTAAAACAGACTGTTAGTGAAATGAGATAAAGCATATCCAAATTCAGAATTAAAAAGGCACTAACCAGCCCCATGGCTATCAATTTAATCATGTATGTTATAAATCTTCCCCAAAGGGCAAAAATCAATAATAAAGGGCAAGTATTTTACTGCAGACATGACCTTAATCATGGGTGACAGTACGTGGTCATATCTTCTCACTCTCTCCATCAGAGATATGCAAGGCTGCTCCTTTCTCTGGTGCATTGTCTTCTCCATATCTATTTCTCCAGGAAAACTGAGCTAATGTCATTTTTGAAATAGGAGTCAAGTCAGTCTGACTATAGCCAGAAGACTGCATTATGGTTCAATTAAAATCAGCTTTCCTCCATATAAGTACCTGCACCCAGCTGTGTTGAGTTATTGAAGAATGCTCCTCCCTCAATGATTCAAACTTACAGCATTCAGGGGATTCGCCCAATTTCCTTCCAGATTGACTAGAGGCAAAGAGCTAATGCTCCATCACAATCTGAAGTAATAGCACAAGGCCCTTTGCTAGGGTGGGCCAGCATCATTAATGAATAAACAATGAGCAATGTAAGTTCCTGAGTGAGTCACGTACATGACTGGAGTAGCATTAGGGGAACTGAGAACTGAGGTGCAATGAACATACACAATTGTTATCTGTACTCATGATATAACTTAAAAATTAAAGAAAGAGCTATGGCTGTATTTTATTATACCAGAATGTTCAGGAGGTACAAATGTGTACAGAGACTACATTACATTATAGTCTAAAAGAGATTTTGTTTTATCCCAGAGTGCAACATTGGCAAAATACAGCGACTATCTAATCAAAGTGAGTCAAAATCTGGATCTTCTTTGAAGTTTCATGCATGATCCACCTCTTCGTAGCAGATGAAGATGTCAAATTGAACTCTATTGGCAAGTCAGGATATGAAGTACATCTTGGGACTGGTGGATACCATTGTGTTGTATAACTATGTTGTGGCACTATAATTCTAGTATAGTGTCCTGCTATAACTGTTCAGGGAGACAAATACAGTACCTGCTAAGCTGTGGAAATTCATAAGATCCGTACAAAACAGTGAAATGAATTTTTACCAAAGAAATTGCATTGACTGATGCAGTTTTTCTTGTGTATGACATTATAAACCCATGTAGTAGTGGGTTATGTTCAGGCAGCTACACTGCAGTTTTCCTTGACAGTCTAAATGTGTTTCTATTAATCAGTTGGGAGAAATATTGGAATAAGGTGTCAAAATAACATTTTGTATCATTTTGTACATAGTTACTAATCTGTTAGGTTGCATTTTGCAGCCGCATTTTTTCCACAGGGTTAAAAATAGCCATACAATCACTGTGGATTTAATATGTTGTAATTTTAAGACAACCTTCTCTATTGAGGTTGGAAGGGAAGACAAAGAGGACAGAGGAAAGGATGTGAAGAAGAAAAGAAGAAAGGATCTTCAAGGAAAGGAGCTGTTGACATGGAGCAGTACAGCCAGAGTGACTGTCCTCAATAGATTGTCCTCAATAGAGGACTATCATTCTGACTGTTCTGTTCCATATCAACAGCACTTTATTTTGCCAACATGGCACTTTGGGATAAAACAAAATATTTTCTTCTTCACATCCTTTCTTTTGCCCCCTTTATCTGCCCTTCCAACAGAACATCTACTATCATGACAGAAAAAAGTAAAAAAAAAATTCCCAAAAAACAAAATTGCAGAATTTTAATATACATAGAGGAAAAACTTGCTATCCTGTTATAAATAATATTTATTATTTTTGAAAAGTAGCTACAAAATAGCATTAAATATTCTGATCTCATCTGATTTTGCTGGTATAAGCTTGCAGGTTATTTGGTCTAATATTGCCCTCTTGAGGCTCTGATATTTGTATGAAAAGAGAATGGGAGAAAAAAATCATGGTGATTAAATCTGAACTTTTAAAAACCTTCAATTCATTGTAACTCCATCTCTGGAAGTAGTTTTGATCATTTCCAGAGGCTTCTTTGGAATTACTACTGAAGCTAAGTTGGTCTCAATGGAGGGTTGCACAATTCTACTCCAAACTCAGATGCATAAATTGTAGAGTGGTCCTAGACCTTATTTCACAGCAAATTCAGTTATATGCAAATTTATACACATGTACTGCATTAGATCCCCTTTATGGATTACTGCCTTGTTGTGGCGAAGGAGCTTGCATAACTCAATGAAGCTATGAACTATGCCGTGCAGGGCCACCCAAGACAGACAGTTCATTGCAGAGAGTTCTGACAAAATGTGATCCACTGGAGAAGGAAATGGCAAACCACTCCAGTATCTTTGCCATGAAAACCCTATGGACAGTACTAAAAGGCAAAAAGATATGACGCTGGAAGATGAGCCCCTCAGGTCGGAAGGTGTCCAATATGCTACTGGGGAAGAGCAGAGGGCTAGTACTAGTAGCGCCAGAAAGAATGAAGTGATTGGGCCAAAGCCGAAAGGACGCTCAGCTGTGGATATATCTGGTGTGAAAGGAAAGTCCGATGCCATAAAGATCTTTTCTCCATAGGAACCTGGAATGTAAGATCCATGAATCAAGGCAAGCTAGACGTAGTCAAACAAGAGATGACAAGACTGAACATTAACATCTTAGGAATCAGCGAACCAAAATGCACAGGAATGGGTGAATTTAACTCAGATGACCATCAGGTATACTACTGCGGGCAAGAATCCCTCAGAAGAAATGGAGTAGCCTTCATAGTCAATAAAAGAATAGGAAAAGCAATACTGGGATACGATCCCCAAAATGACAGAATGATCTCAGTTCAAACCCAAGGCAAACCATTCAGTATCACAGTAGTCCAAATCTATGCCCCATAAAATTGACCGGTTCTATAAAGCCCTAGAAGCACCTTATAGAATTAACACCAAAAAATGATGTCCTTATCATCATGAGGGATTGGAATGCTAAAGTAGGAAGCCAAAAGATAATCGGAATAACAGGCAAGTTTGGCCTTGGAGTACAAAATGAAGCAGGGCACAAGCTGATAGAATTTTGTCAAGAGAATACAATGGTCATAACAAACACTCTTTTCCAACAACCCAAGAGACGGCTCTACACATGGATATCACCAGACGGTCAACACAGAAATCAGATTGACTATGTGCCTTACAGCCAAAGATGGAGAAGCTCTATACAGTCAGTAAAAACAAGACCAGGAGCTGACTGTGGCTCAGATCATGAGCTTCTCGTTGCAAAATGTAGGCTTAAATTGAAAAAAGTAGGGAAAAGCACTAGGCCACTCAGGTATGAACTAAATCATATTCCTGATGACTATACAGTAGAGGTGACAAATAGATTTAAGGAATTAGATCTGATAGACAGAGTGCCTGAAGAACTATGGATGGAGATTCACAACATTGTACAAGAGGTAGCAACTAAAACCATCCCAAAGAAAAAAAAATGCAAGAAAGCAAAATGGCTGTCTGAGGAAGCTTTGCAAATAGCTGAGGAAAGAAGGGAAGCAAAGGCAAAGGACAAAGAGAAAGATACACCCAACTGAATGCAGAATTCCAGAGAATAGCTAGAAGAGATCAGAATACCTTCTTAAATGAACAGTGCAAAGAAATAGAAGAAAACAACAGAATAGGGAGGATCAGAGATCTCTTCAAGAAAATTGGAAATATGAAGGGAATGCAAAGATGGGCATGATAAAGGACCATAATGGCAGGGACCTAACAGAGGCAAAGAGATTAAGAAGCGGTGGCAAAACTATACAGAAGAACTATACAAGTATGAGCTTAACATCCCAGATAACCACGATGGGTGGTCACTGACCTTGAGCCAGACATCCTAGAATGTGAAGTGAAATGGGTCTTAGGAAATCCGAGCAACAACAAAGCTAGTGGAGGTGACAGTATTCCAGCTGAGCTATTCAAAATCTTAAAAGATGATGCAGTAAAAGTGCTACACTCAATTTGCCAGCAAATTTGGAAAACTCAACAGTGGCCACAGGATTGGAAAAGATCAGTTTACGTTCCAATTCCAAAGAAAGGCAATGCCAAAGAATGTTCAAACTATCGCACCATTGCACTCATTTCACATGCTAGTAAAGTTATGCTTAAAATCCTACAAGCTAGACTCCAGCAGTATATGGATCGAGAACTACCAGTGATTGGTTCAAAATTGGAAAGGAGTCCGGCAAGGCTGTATACTGTCGCCCTGCCTATTTAACTTATATGCAGAGCACATCATGAGAAAGGCAGGGCTAGATGAATCAAAAGTTGGAATTAAGATTTCCGGGAGAAATATCAATAACCTAAGATATGTAGATGATACCACTCTAATGGCAGAAAGTGAAGAGGAACTAAAGAGCCTCTTGATGCGGGTGAAGAAGGAGAGTGCAAAAGTTGGCTTGAAACTCAACATTAAGAAAACCAAAATCATGGCATCCGGCCCTCTCAATTCCTGGCAAATAGATGGGGAAGAAATGAAGGTAGTGACAGATTTTATTTTCCTTGGCTCCAAGATCACCTCAGATGGGGACCGCAGCCAAGAAATTAAAAGACGCTTGCTCCTGGGGAGGAAAGCTATGGCAAATCTAGACAGCATACTAAAAAGCAGAGTCATCACCCTGCCGACAAAAGTGTGTATAGTCAAGGCCATGGTTTTCCCATTTGCAATGTATGGATGTGAAAGTTGGACCATAAGAAAGGCTGAGCGACAAAGAATTCAGGCCTTTGAACTATGGTGCTGGAGAAGACGTCTGCAAGTCCCTTGGACTGCAAGGTGTTCAAACTGGTCAGTCCTAGAAGAGATCAACCCCAACTGCTCTTTAGAAGGCCAGATCCTGAAGTTGAAACTCAAATACTTTGGCCACCTAATGAGAAGGAAGGACTCACTGGAGAAAGGCCTAATGCTGGGAAAGGTTGAGGGCAATAGAAGAAAGGGACGACAGAGAATGAGGTGGCTGGATGGAGTCACTGAAGCAGTAGGCGTGCACTTAAATGGGCTCCAGAAGATGGTAGAGGACAGGAGGACCTGGAGAAATGTTATCCATGGAGTCGCGATGGGTCAGACATGACTTGGCAATTAACAACAACAACTGCGTTAGATAGAACTTCCTATTTATTGATTTATTACAGTGGCCTTTTATTATTTTTGCCTTTCCTTTGAAAACTCAAGATAGCACACACTGGGAGTCTCATTCTGTTCTCATAACAACCGTTCATTGCAGCATTAGAGTTTATTGAAAGATAGTGAGGAACTCACATTATCTAACTGAGGGTGGACTACATGGCTGAGTCAAGTCTTTACTTAGGTTTGCTTCATTCTTTTCCAGTTCTTTGACCACTATATAATGCATGTTCTTTTAGAACAGTTCTCAACCTGTGGGTCGTGACCCTTTTGGGGGTCGCATGAGCCTTTCACAGGGGTTGCCTAAGACCATCGGAAAACACATATTTCCGATGGTCTTAGGCAGGGCTTGTCAACCGCCTTCTCTCCCTCCCCCCCCCCTGCTCCACCTCACTTGTTTGTGGAAAATATGCTGCTTGGTGGCAGTCTGCACGAACTCTACCAAATGTGCCCTGAAGGGGGCGCATGAAGACGCAGGCGCAGAGCAAGGCCCTGCCCTCCCCAGGGACTCATTGTGCAGCAACCGGATTGACTTCTTCTCTTGCACGCAGGTCAGCGAAGGGGAGGTTGCCGCAGCACCCAACTCCTGCGGCCGCCAGCTGGTGACCCCCAAACTTGCGCTTGTCAGCTGGGAGGTCTGGCAACAGCCGCCGGTCTCCTTTGCCACCCCGCCTGTCCTCGACTCCTCCTTTGCCCATTCATGTCGAGCCCACTGGGGCTTGACAGGAAGAGAGGGAGGGAAGGAGGAAGGGACTCCTCCTCCTCTCCTAAGCTTCAAAGCATGATCGGCTCCCCAAGGGCGCCACAATCCTCACGAAAGCGGGGGGGAGAAGCAAAGGGGGCGAGAAAGCTCGCGGTGGGCTCGAAGGAGCACCTGTCAGCGTTGGTGATGAGAAATTCCCCACAAACCCAGGGAAGGGGTGGAGAAAAGGAGCCCCCTTTGGGAGGAAACCACCACCTTCTTCTCCTTGGCTTTGCGCTCTTCTGTTCCTCCGCAGCTGGGCTGCCAAGCCTCTGCTAGCTGGAACTTCCTTTCCTTCCCTCCTTCTTGGTCTCTTCCTCCTTCCCTCCCTCTCCCCTTGTCCCTCCCTTCCTTCCTTCCTTTCCTTCGCCTTCCTCTTTGTCCCTCCTTCCCTCCCTCTTTCCCCTTGTCCCTTCTGTCCTTCCTTCCTTTCCTCTTGTCCAGGATCAGGGCGAGCCTCTATAGCTGATCCACGCTTCTGCAGAACAGCCCAGAAGCAGATCAGCTGTAGCAGCTCTCCTTGGCTCCTGCCCAGAAAACTTGCTCGAGCTTTGCTAGAAAATATGCCGCTTGCTAATTTAGCAGATGCACAAATCAGCTGTACCCAAGTGTTGATCCTGGTGCTTCTGCTAACTTAGCAAGCGTGTTTTCCGGCGAAGCTGAGCAAGTGAGCTGGGCAGAGCTCACCTCTACCTCTGCTTGTGCACAGGCAGGTTTTGCATGTTGCCATGGCCACTGGCAGCAAAGCCACCAGCCACGCTGGCAGCCTATCCCCCTCCCCTTGTCCCTTCCTGGACGCGGAGGGGGGGAGGAAGGAAGGGACGAAGAGGGAAGGAAGGAAGGAAGGAAGGAAGGAAGGAAGGAAGGAAGGAAGGAAGGGACAAGGGGAGGGGGGAAGGAGGAAGAGATTAAGAAGGAGGTGAAGGAAAGGAAGGAAAGAAGGAAGGAAGGGACAAGGGGAGAGAGAGAGGGAAGGAGGAAGAGACTAAAAAGGAGGTGAAGGAAAGGAAGGAAAGAAGGAAGGGACAATGGGAAAGAGGGAGGGAAGGAGGAAGACACTAAGGGAGGTGAAGGAAAGGAAGAAAAGAAGGAAGGAAGGGACAAGGGGAGAGAAGGGAGGGAAGGAAGGCAGGCACCCATCCCAGTCCCATCCCAGAGACCCACAGATTCCCCCCCACAGGCACTCTGCAACCTGAGTGATCAGCTAGCCACGCCCCCTGGCCATTGATCATGTGACCCTGGGACACTGTGAAAATCATAAGTATGAATCAGTTGTCAAGCATCCAAATGTAAATCACATGACCCTGGGGATGCTGCAACAATCATAAGTGTGAAAAATGATCATAATTCGCTTTTTCATTGCTGTTGTAACTTCAAACAGTCACTAAGCGAATTGTTGTAAGTCGAGGACTACCTATACTTTCCCATTTTTTCCTCTTTTTTTGGTCAAGTTTTTGATACCCCCCGGCCAGCTGGATGGGGGGGTTGGGGGTCACCACAACATGAGGAAGTGTATTAAAGGGTCGTGGCATTAGGAAGGTTGAGAAGCACTGTTTTAGATCAATATGCAGGATTATAATCTAAGTGTGTGAGCAGTATCAATTCTTCACAGGATTAATGTGAGAAGAACCATTTTGTGTATTGTTTTCCAAGAATCTTAAGTTTTACTTCCTAAATTTCATATGAAATAGCATGTAAGATCCAAATGATCTAAAATTTTTAACAATCTTTCCTCCATAATGTTTATAGAAATTCTATAAGGCAATGCCTATTTAAACCATAATACATTTCAATAATGTAGAAAAGAGAATGAATTTTTAGTATCCATGCATGTGAAAGAATGTGGAGGAAACCTTGTATAAGAACATAACAAAAATAAATACATGGATTTGTTTTCATTTTTTATTTATTTATGTTCCTTTCAAAGTATTTTTGGAAAATACCACCAACCCCACCTTATTCTTGTGATTCATTTGTTTTATGGAAGATAGTAAATCACTACTTGCATTTAGTAAACTAACAGTACTGAGTTAACAATTACTCACAGACTAAGCTAGAACATTTTTCAGATAAACTCATGGGATTGGAAAGAGCCATCTCTGAATGTTGATTGTCTACTATCCACTTGGATGCTTACAGTGAAAAGGAGCCCAGTACTTTTATGAATGATTGAAACACTTGTTAAGAAGTTTTATTTTTAACACTCAATTGGAAACTGCTTTCCTGTTTAAATCCGATGGAATTTTAAAAATCCATTTATCAGTTTAAGGTGACACTGGGAAATAATGACTTGAAGGAACATCTAAAGAGCTATTAGGAAAACAATCCTAAGCATCTGCTAGATGAAGTTGCTTGGATCTACTTTGAGTCTGATTCTACATATGTCCTGTAGAGTTGAGTGAAACACAATTTAGCATGATTATCTGGGAAGAGTTCAAGACTGTTGATCCTGAGCCAGTAGACAGAGTCTTTCCTCCTGATTGGTCAAGACTTCCTGAGAGAGAAAACGTATGAATGCATTCTTGAGAGAACGAATGGTTCCACTGGGTCTTAAAAAAGGCACTCTTCCATTCCCTGTCTTTTTAGGAAAGATTGTTGAGTTTGCAACTGCAGAGAATCCTGGAGGAAATGCTTCATTTGGATCCTTTTCATTTGGGTTTTAAATTGAGAGGCAATACTAAAATGGCATTGATCATACTTGTATATGATCTTTGGTAGGATTGGGATGTGAGTGATACATCCATTTTAGCTCTTCTTGATCTCCCAGCAGTTTTTCATATCATCAATCATAGTATTTTCTGGCCTGGTTTCAGAGGTTAGGTGTGGAAAGCACAATGTTGCAGTAGTTCTTTTTCCTTCTAGATGAATTCCAGTTGTTGTTCATGGTGGTAAGATTAAATCTGCTTTCAGGTCTAGCTTCTATTCAGCATCTGTATAAAACTATTAGGGGATGGCATTGATTGATAGCAGGGGGCAAGGGGTAGGTGATATTAGCATGCTAATATTATCTAGAAATACATGTCAGCTATTATGCTATTAAAGTTATTTCTCAATGTCTGGGTGGGAAAGATCAGACTATGGTTTAACAGAAGCAAGACTGAATGTTTGTGGGATTTGGGGTTCCCCTGGTTCTAGGAATTTTCCATCCTTCATTCTGGATGAATGGGCTTCCCTGGACCAAAATGGTGCTCTATTTGGAGATACTTTTGGACTCACAGCTCATGTTGGAAAAGAGTTTTTGTACAAATCCATCTTGTACACCAATTGCATCCATTTGTGAATCAACAGGACTTGCTCATAGCTGTGCATGTCTTATAATCTCCTGTCTATTTACTGCAATGCACTGTAATAATGTTGACACTTAAAACTATCCTGAATCTTCAGTTGGGTCCAGAATGTAGCTGCATAGGCCATTCTGAGTACACTGTGGTACCCTCATGGAACACCACTACTCCACAAATTGTATTGGATCATGGAGTCTTCTTGATGCTGAATATCATCTATTAATCCCTACAAGTAACAGGGCCAGGTTATTTATAGGACTCTCTAATTGTCCCTGTGCTTTAATGTTTAATTAAAAAAGAAAAAAGCTAAAAGAGAGGAAATTCTAGAGGTGCCATTTTCAAATATAGTTCTAGGTAAATCCTGTGCATGTTTGTTTAGCTTATGGAATCCAGTACTATTTATTGCTGGGTAATTTGATAGCAAATAATCTTGACTATATACAGATAGACCTCGAATTACAACAGTTCATTTAGTGACCTTTCAAAGTACATGACACTGAAAAAAGTGCAGCATCCTATTGGTCACCTGATCAAAATCCAGATGCTTGACAATTGACGCATATATATGACAATTGCAGTTGCAGTGCCCCAGGGCCGTGTCATCACATTTCACAACATTCTGACAAGTACAATCAATGGGGAAGCCCGATTCACTTAACAGCCATGTTACTAACTTAACAACTGCAGTGATTCACTTACAACTGTGGCACGAAAAGTCATAAAATGAGGCAAAACTCACAACAAATGTTTCACTTAGCAACAGAAATTTTGGGCTCAATTGTGATCATACGTTGAGGAATACACACACACATACATACAGCATATACACATATAGTCAAGATTATTTGATATCAAATTATTGATTTGAATTTCTGAATCATTTGTCTTCAGATGAACATGGGAGCCTTAAATTATGACCACAATGAGCCCAAAATGTCTGTTCTAAACAAGACATTTGTTAAGTGAATTTTGCCACATTTTATGACCTTTCTTGCCACAAGTGAATCACTGCAGTTGTTAAATTAATAACACGGTTATTAAGTAAATCCGGTTTCCTCATTGACTTTGCTTATAAAATGTGATCACAAAAGGTGATCACATGACCCTGGGGCACTGCAACTGGCATAAATATGAGTTAGTTGCCAAACATCTGAATTTTGATCACATGACTATGGGGATGCTGCAAGGGTTGTAAGTGTGAAAAATGGCCATAAGTCAGATTTCAGTGCTGCTGTAACTTTGAACAGTCACTAAATAAACTTTTGTAAGTTAAGAACTACCTGTATTCTGCAAGAAATCACAGACTGAATTCCCATCATTTCCAAATAGATCTCCAAAAGTGTTGTTTAGAGTCTTTTAGGTAGTGCTAACCTAAATGGAGTAATGGTGTGATTCAAAGCAAATTAGCTTCATAAATAAAGCCTTATCACTTGATTGCTTTCACTGTGCAACTCAGCTTATTAGGTGGAAAGCTGATGTTAAGCTACTGTATGTTAAGCTGAATAGTTTAAAAAGTTAGCCAAGAATTTGCTATTGGCAGCAGAAACATTTTAGAAACACTCCTGTTACTAGTCCTAGCATGTAACTAGCTATTCATTTGTATTTTCTTTACCTATCATTAATGTTGGGTGGAAAAGGAACATTTTAGGATGGCAAAACACTATCTTCCTAATGATGGAATGAGATGGTCCTGCATTTAATTGCCCATCTTTCCAACAATTTTTGAAAATCCATTCATTTTACAAACATCATACTTTTACTAATATTTCAGATTTTGATGTGTTCCTTCAAGATAGTTTGCTTTCCATCACCAGGATTATATTGCTTTGTTTTCTTTAATCTGATTACAATGACACTTTGGAGATTTATGTTAGTTTTGCTTGAAGGTTCTACTTCATATAAGCCAACATGCAAAGGGATATAAGCAACAGTGCAGGGTTTGTTTTAATTGCTAATAATTATATGGCAGCCTCTAATGAGTCACTGGAGGACTTTATCCCTCCCTGCATTCCAGAGAGAGCTCATATTGGGCGTGGAAGGGAAAGAGAGGCTTGTGAAACAGAGATTCCTGGCAGCAATCAATAAATCTTGATTCTAAAATACTATTATATAAGAGTTCGCAGATAATGGTCTTTTTTTATGCACTGATTTTTTTTTTTAAAAAAAGGAACTAATCACATTTCACCAAAGCTAGTTCTCAACAGGGTGCTGGACATCTGTTTTTCCAAATTCCAAGATTAAGTCTGAATGTCTCATTTCGTCTCGTTTTGCCTTTAGTTTTCTTTTTTAAATCTATGGGACAATTTTTTCAGCCATGCTAATTGTTTTAAGGCATTAAAATGTAGAAGCTCCCTGAAAGTTGCAACACTTTTAAAAATATGCCAAGAGTGTTGTTCTATTTGAGTTTGCTAATAATTTCACAGTTTTCCAGTAGATGCTTCATCTTGCTAGATTATTCTGTAAAAGGTAACCAGCTCTCACTAACTGGAAAAAAAAAACCCCAAACTATAAAAAGTTTGCCTTCAGGCACAGTATTTGTCTCCATCATCAGAAATAGAAGCACATATGTTAGTTTCTAAATAAACAACATGCTGTTTGCATTTATCAAATAACAAAATGCAAGCCATTTGCATCTCTTTGACATAGCATGTGAGAACTCAAAACTCAACAGTGTGCCATGGTTTTACCTTAAAATCCATAAGGTTTAGTAAAACTAACTGCTAGATAAGAGTGTATAGGATTCAGATTTCCAATGCTGTATGTTGTTTCTGTCTGTTTCTCAATTCCTTTTACTCAAAATTGAGCTTCACTGTATTAAATCCATGTGTAGGTTAGGTAACCTAATACCATCTAGATTTTTGGAAGACATCTCCCTTAATGCATATAATAGCCACAGAGGATATCAAGTTACTTAAAACAGGATATCCTTAACCATTTTGTGCCATGCCCCTGTTTGAGAGTCTGATGAAGCCCGTGGACCTCTTCATAAAAAAGTTACTTAAATGCATAAAATAAAATACATAAATATAGATTTGTATTACAAAGGAAAGCAATTATGCCCAATACAATTATCAATACAATTATCAAATACCAAACACTAAAAAGTAACAAATATATAATGCACCAATATATGCCTTTCATTAAACCATTAAATCAACAACAGATTAAAATTCAATTAGAGAATGGTGAAAGTAATGTTGTAATTTTTTCTCTATTCAAGTTCACAGACCCCCTGAAATCTATTCATGAATTTCTGAAGTAGTACAGGTTAACAACTCCATTATTATCCATCTTAAAGTGAACTAATCCACTGCTCCTAAGTGATAGGTCTGGCACAAAGTAATGGAATGGTTGCTTCTATTCAGGAACCTTGAAATATGAGTTTGGTTTTAAATGTGCCTACAATGAACAAGTATAAAAAATAAATAAATGATGATGATGATGATGATGATGATGATGATGATGATGTTATCTGTTCAGTTGTGTCTGACTCTTGGTGATTCTATGGACCAAGAAGTCTCTTCACATCTTTTGATCTTACACTACTTCTTTGAATTCTTCTACCTATTGGCTGGTGTCAGCTTTGATGGTGTCCAGTTTCTGCGTTCTTTGATGGCCTGGTTTTCTTTTACCACCAATTATTCCAGACATAATTGCTGCCTCCAATGAATTCCCCTGCATGACATCACCAAAACAAACTAAAAACTATATATAAAGATTAAATTAACTATTGTAATATTTTTAAAGCCTATTCAGGAAGTGTACAACTGAGATCAATGTATTGTTTGTCTTTTCCCCATTTTTCCCTTATGTATCAAACACGTGCATTTGAGTGCGCATATATGGATAATGAGAGTGCTTTAAGTGCATGTACTAAGAACAGCACCATTTCTACGACTCTGGCAGCTTTTTTCTCTTCCTTCCACAGTCAGGCTGGTGTAGTTAACACTGTAAAGCCTCTTGGCATTCCTGGACCCTTGCTCTCCACAGAATAGAAATATGTAAATATTGTTGCTGACCCAGCAAGTTCATTTTTGTATCACTGATATTCTCTTTCAAAATATTTGCTGAGGATAGATAACCCATGGGAAATTGAATCTACCAACCTCCATCCTGTATTGGCCGCCACCTCCTCCTCCTCCTCCTCCTCCTCCTCCTCCTCCTCCTCCTCCTCCTCCTCTTTACTTAATGCCAAGTAATTCAGCTTCCACCTCAGCAAATTTGCTATATCTGTCAGCCAATGCTGTTCTGGTTTGAACTGGAGGTTACATTTAAATGACTTCATTTATTTTATACGTTTTGTTCAATTGAAATAAATTCTGCTCCCAAATTTTTGCAAGTCAAATATATCCTTTTTTCTGAGTCTCTTGTAAGGAGATTATGTTTATAAAACCTAAAAACTTTTTTGTTTTAATAATTTCACAACATGTACAGTATTAACACCTTTAGGGATGACAGAATTTAAGCCTTTTGCTGTTCATGTATCTGTATTAAAAAAATAAACAAACACGGTGTACCCACCCCAATCTCAGTAACAGTAGACACCCCAGTGTGCACCCACCCCAACAGGAAACGGAAGAGAAATGGGCATTATTTAGTCCATTGTATAAGTATGGAATTAAGATATGCTGAATTGTTTAACTGGGACTTTGAGATTAGGCTGCCAATCAGTCCCCCCGCCCCCAATCTGGGATCCTTCAAATTTGTTGAATTATGACTTCTTTTTTTCCACCAACACAGCTACTTGAGAAGGATCGTGCAGCTGTGATCCAACACATCTGGGTGGTGAAATAATAGATTTAAAAGGAATATAAATATACTTTCTCAAAGTGCAATTCTGAATCAAAGTGAAGCACAAAAAGGGTATGTGTGTAACCAATATGTAATGTAGTAATAGATGTCCCTCCAACATCCATTAAATCAGTAACAAGTTAAATTTCAGTCAGAGGTTAGTGAAAAAAAATTTTTTCCCACCCAAGATCACAGACCGCTAAAATCTATCTATAGACCTCTCCAGGTTAAAATCCCAGCCTGAAGTGATACATCTTGGCACCAGTCTATTATCATTGGGTAATTCTGAATTTTGTGAATAAATACTCTGCTTCCTTTTATAAACTTCTCTCGTATTTCCCCCTCCTTCTCTTTTGTCTTATTTTTTTTCCTACAGTTAAAAAAACCAAAACTTAAATACTTCAGCTATCCCATTTAGGAAAGGTACCAAGTACCTTTGTGTTGTCATTTTGAGACGCATTATGAGAATCTCAGAGTACTCAAGATGTCTTTCTAAAGTTGCTATTTTCCTCCCAAGGGAAGTTCCCATTGGCACCAATATCAACCAACTTTCTTGGCAGAGCTGGCAGACTAATGTCAACTTGCTTTGTTTTTGGATTGATAATTTCTGAGGTGAGGCACAAAGAAGGTCTCTGTGTATCCAGAAAAGGAGAGATAATTCAACCACTCTGCATAATTTTACTAGAAGACCAGCTAACAATATCTTCATTTTTAATATTCCTTTCTCACCATTTTTTCATTTCCTCTTGGCATGTGCGTAAAAATCCATTAAAGAAAGAAAGGCATAATGGCTTTACAAAGATTGGTTGATTGTAATTCTGAAGACACACAAGATAGTGAGTACAAACCGAAAGGAAAAAAACACAAAATAACAGAGTTGGAAGGGACCTTTGAGGTCTTCTAGTCCAACCCCCTGTTCAAGTTCCCAAAAACCTCCAGTGTTGGAGTGATTATTAAAGTGCTTTGAATCTCTTTTGAACTGAATAAGGAGAGATACTTATATTTCCATCCAGCTAAAATTTTCATTTTCTCCAAACAACATTACAGGAACATCAATTAGGATTGAAGATTCATGGACTAATAATGAATGATTTTGGATGTACATGCAGAGTGAAACTATCTAATCAGATTTCAGAAAACACCAACTCCAAATATATAATCAAACATTGGAAACTTATACATTAATAATATATTAAATCTTTCATAATATATAGATTTAACTACAATATAAATTCTTTATAAAAATAGTTAAAATGAGTTGGGTGGTACAATAAAAAGGGAATAAATCCTTGGCAAATTTTTCATTCCATTTTCAGTAACATTATTATAGAGCAGAAACTCTGTTGACATCTTTTAAAGCAACCCTTTCCCCCCACAAAAAAACCCCAGTAAATTTGTCCAAAAGAACAACAACAAAATATATGTGAACTTATTTTTTTCTTCTGTAGTCAAACTGCTAGATACCAAATACTGTATATATTTATATGGAGATACAACAAGTTTAGCCAAGTTTATATTTTCCATCCCATGTAAATCTAACAGTGAAAAGTTTATTGATATGATCTCATATATAGAACAGTTTGAGTTTTACACTATATTCCTTTCGAAAATATTTGATTAAACATTTCACAAGCCATGCTGACTTCTGTGAAGAAAACACATACGGTATATTTACTTTACAAGTGCCGTGTGGAATAAAACTTAGATTACAATGTGCTTCTATTGATAATTCATCATAGCAACATTTTCTCATAGAAAAATAGTGGTAAACTTTTTTCTTGATATCCTTATGATAAAGCCAGGCCAGTTTTCCAGAGCCTGATGTCCTGCACCTGAATTTGACTTCATTTCCCAATATTCCCCATGCAGCCCTGGAGAATTACCTTTATGTAGGTAGCAGAGTCTTTCTTTCTAAGTGGACTTAATGTCTTTTTTTTTTAACACAAAGAACAGACTGAATTCCCTCATCTGAAGGCTGGGTGAAGAAAAAACCTTGACCTCCCTCTCTTCTCTGAGACACTATTTGCTTATATAATGAGCTATACCTATCATTTGAATATGTTCACTACAAACTTTAATAAATGAATGATTTTTCCTACTTGTTCATAAACAATAGGAATGCTGAGGTCATGAACACAATTAGTTAGAAATGCCAAAATGTATTTTTAAAAGATTGTTAAAAGTGGTAATTCCAAATGCTGGGTTTTGTCCTTACCTGAACTACTACATGATTGAAAGCTCAGGGGAAAAAAATACAGGCAAAGGTTGTTCCTTGTGCCTGATTTTGCTTATATTGTCAACCACCATGGAAAGCCTTTCCATTGGTTGCCCCATAAAAGAATCACTTAGCAGCTGGAATCACTGAGAAGTTCTGCATGACCAATTTATAACATTAACAGCCACTCTTTGGTTAAACAAAGCAGGCGTGCCTTAGTAGTATATTGAGAGTGATAGCTCAGTGAAGCCATACATTGCTAGGGTTAAAATGCTGTAATTGTTGAAAGAAATTGGATCTTTTTAATTGGAGGATAGTAGATTTTTTTTCCAGGCCAAAAACATGAGAAGGCCTCATGAATACATTTGAGAAATAGATTGAAGCATGGGGAAAAAAACAGAAATATGGTCAGTTAGCTAATAGTGGTATATACATTTACTTTTCCCCCTCTGGGACTCTATTTTTATACTTTTATTGAGTATTTGAAAAGGGGTTTTTTTTGCCACCAAAATTATGACAATGTTGGCACTTTAACACAGGGATAGCTTAAGATGGATATTTTGAATAATCATTATTGCCTTATTGGGACATAGTGGATGCACAGAGACAGCCTTTCTCAGTAGCTGCTCCATCCCTAATGAGGTATTTTGTCCTCGAAATCTGGGAGGCTCCATGTTGGTCTCTTTTGCCTGACATCTGATGTTTGAGTTACTTATTTGTTGGGTTATTTTAACTGTTAGGTCATTTAGCTGATTTTTAACTTCTCATTCTACTTTTTTATTCTCATTTTTGGTATGTTATTATAGTTCTTTGTTTTATTTATGCATTTTGTAAGATTGTAAACCACCCAGAATCTTTTACATGTGGGTGGGCTATGAATTTATGAAAGAAAGAAACAAAACGGTTTGCGATCTCTGTACCGTACCCGATCTTGCTCTGTTCGGTATAATAATGATTGCAACCAAACATACATTCTTCTTACCAACTGATTGTAGAAGACTGAATCAGAATCAGAATAGAGCTGGTAGGGATCTCGGAGGTCTTCTGGTCCATCTCCCTGCTCAAGCAGGAGACCCTATACCATTTCAGACAAGTGGCTGTCCAGTCTCTTTTTAAAAACCTCCCGTGATGAAGCACCTTCTGAAGGCAAGCTGTTCCACTGGTTAATTGTCCTCACTGTTAGAAAGTTTCTCCTTAATTCCAGGTTACTTCTCTCCTTGATTAGTTTTCCATCCATTGTTTCTAGTCTTGCCTTCTGGTGCTTTGGAAAATAAATTGACCCCCTCCTCCTTGTGGCAGCCTCTCAAATACTGGAATACTGCTATCATATCCGCCCCTAGTCCTTCTTTTCTGCTAAAATTGAAAATGAAAGTGAAAAGACAAGTAAAGGAAAAACTAAGAGTGGAGTCAACTCTTGTTCATAATAGAATGTTCTAATTTTTAGGCTTGTAGTAGTAACTGTTTTCCCGTGTCTAAGGCCAGAGAAATGAACCCAACCAATTTTCCTTGATTGAGAAAAATTAAGGCTGGAAACTCCCTCCTAACATTTTACTAGCCTTTAAGGGATACTCTTTTCAACTTCAGAACAGCAGAAATGGAGAGAAGTGGTTAGTTAGACAAACATGAACATTTTGTGCCTAGTGACATACAACAGTCATTTCATATCTATTATTTAGATTTAGTTTTGGAATCCAGAATATTTCTTTAAGCTATAACACAAATGAGATCTACTTTTTTCAATTAGTAGTGCACAACTGATGGCATAAATGTTCAAGTTTAGATATTTATTAAATTTATTTACCTCCCATTTCACCACAAGACTACTTAAATGAAACTACACACACACGTATGTATGTATGTATGTATGTAGGTATGTATATATGTGTGTATGTGTATTATATAATCACATTAAAATTGCAATAAAATGCAAGTTATAACTAAAAATGAGGAGGAAGGGAGCAGAATATATGGGGGTGGGGGTGGTGAGGTGGGAACTATTATTAATCAATCAAATAGTGTGATCTTCCCCTATTGGGTCTCCAAGCCAATTGGCAGAGCCAGGCCTGCAGATTTTTACAGAAAGTCAGGAGAGTGGGAGCCAATCTCACTTCCAAAGGGCTGCCACAGCAGTCTCTTCTCCTGCACTCTGCCAGCTGGATCTGCAGCATGACTGTTCTTGATCAATTGATCAAACATATATAGATGTATATGTATGTGATGATTCTATGGCTTTATATTGTTAGAAAATAAAAAATGTCAATTAAAAAAGATATGAGGTTTAGTAAGGACAATTTATGGATTAATTTTCCCTAAGAAACATGAATATTAAACATATTCTGATCCTTGAATAACTACTACTGTATACTATTAAAGAGAACAACACTTAAAACCCATTTCCCTATTTTAACTTCCCTGTAGCTGCAGAATAGAAGGAACAGGGAGATGTTGTTAAATAAGTTATACTGCCAGGTTTGTTCCATCTCACTAAGACAATCATACAAAAACTGTAGAAGGTATGCAGAGAGACACAATACAACAAAGACATTAACTTGGCTCATCTACCATAACTAGAAATGTATCTTTTTTGCTTTAGATCAGGGGTGTCAAACTGCTGGCCCGTGGGCCGGACGCGTCATCCGGAAGTTGTGCCCACCCCATTGCCAGCAATGGCAAAACTGTCCCGATATGTCTCACGACATCATGTGATGTTGAGAGTTTGACATGTTTGCCTTAGATTGTAACAGAGTAAGTGTGGTGATAAAGGAACAGAGCTAAATGAACACATGCACTTGTAACTTATAAAATAATGGAAACAAGACTTTTTAAAAGTAAATTCATTATTTGCAAGTTTTAAAACAATACATACGAGAATTTGAAAGATATGACACAGATTGAACATCGTAATTTTTGGCAAAATGTGATTGTCTTTGATGTGGCTACATATATAACATCCAGGAGGAATTTGGGAATTATTAGGGTGTGTAATTTAAATTATGATTGATATTTTTAGAAGATTGGGGAGTTGCTTAGTTTGAAGATTACTTTAATTACGCTTGTAAAGCTTCAGGCAAAAAGAAAAAGCAACAACGTCTCTGGTAACAATAATATTTGATATTGACAAATTTTGCTGAATGTAGTTGAATGCCTTGATATTAAAGTGAATGGTAAATTGTGACTTAAATTCTACTTAACTTCACAGGGGCTAAATGTACCTAACTTGCTTTGGACCCAAGCTACTAACTGAATCAGATTTTAAGTACATAAACCAGTATGTAAAGCAGCTATAACAAACAAAGGATCTCAGACTAAATGTATTCTATCAGAAAGGACAGATATTACCATAGCATCACATATAGGTAATAAGCATATTTAGATCACATACCAAATCTGATTTTTTAAAAGTAGTTTTATAGGCCAAATTGCAATTACCATGAAGATTTGTTGAGATCACTGTCATCAATTTTATTGCCAAAGTTGAAACCTAAGAAAGACAATATAGTAAATTCAATACCTTCTGAGTAAATTCAGTAACTTATTTTCATTCAGCTATTATCTTTTATCTAGATTGTTCAGGAGATTATTCAAGGTAAAACCAGAATGTAGCCCTCTAGAAAATATGACCCCTGACCCCATCAAGTGCCCAGTTTGCCATTCCAACAGAGGGCAAGCACTGATTTGCAGTCTGAATGTGAGTCATGCCCTTTATTTGCAAAGAAGGAGGACCATCTGCTAACCATGAGCAGATGACAAACTTGATGCATCGACACTGCTGTTATTTCCAAATTTGTAAGTAAACACATTTTGTAACCTTGCAGATAACATTTTTCCCACTAATGGAAAAATTTAAATTTTTGCAAAACAATGAAAAACATCTTTTCTGAAATGTACTTTGAAAGCACTGCCTCAGTTTTGACAGCCAGAATTGCAAACAGCAACCTTCTAACTAGTGATCTCATTGTGTTCAGCCTCCATAACCAAGAAAATATAGCTGTTTAGGCATGAGCGGCTTGCCTCTTGGGATTGAATACCCAGAGTTCCCATGGTAGTGTGGAATTCTGGGAGTTGCAATCTCAACGTATCTCCAGAATGCTGGCTTGTATTGTTCAAACAGTCCTCCTGTGAATGGTTCTTTCTTCTAAGGGCCTTGAATCACAGTGTGCAGAAGTATTGAAATGACTGATTTGTAGGCTAGCTCTGCCCTCTTCTGGCTGTAGCTTTAAAGACACTCCTAAAGGGAACAAATCGAACTTTTATCACAGAGCCATAGCATAAATACGGCATCATTGAGTCCAGTTCTCAGCATTGCAACAGAGTCCTTTCACCTTCCATTACTTGCCCAATCCCTTCATTCAACATATTATCAGGAAGGCTTCAACAACAAGGTCTATCAGTCCAGAGGCAAGGTGCCAGTGGAGAAAATAACATGTGCATTCAATCACATCCAGATAGCTCAAACAAGTAAATTTTACCCCTAGGAAACTGATACACAAGCCACCAGCTGATTTAAAGAGGAAGAAAATAATATTTACTACTTATACACGTGAAATGGCTTTATCTATATTGGTATGAAACCATTCTTATCTCAAGCTGTAAAAATACAGGCTGGGGACAAGCTAGCCAATAGCCTTCTAGAAGCAATTGCAGCAGAATTAACAGGTCAAGCAGAAATAATCAATCCACTTTAACTATGCTTGAAGCTCTAGAAAGCCACAAAGGACTAATACAGAGGTAGGAAGGTAGAAAAAAAGGATTCTGGGAATATCCAAGTAAACCTGATTAAATTGGGAGATTACCTGAATCTATATATTTTTTTTCACACTGTAATGAAACAGCACCAACGAAGGCAACAAGGTAGAGTAGGACAGGATGGGATGGGGTGGGGAAGGAAGAAAGGAAAGACGGAAAGCAGGAAAGAAAAGGAGAAGGGGAAGAGAAAGGGAGAACAGATAGGGACCACCAGTAGCACATTTAGACATATTATTGGAGTGTTTCTATATCTGGCTCTTGAACTTTCTGAGACTGGCCCTTGTCCCTCTGTGTTCAATTGTAGCTTAGGTCTTTGCAGCTCTTCTGTAGCCCCCAGCTCAGTTGTGGCACAGAAATAAAGAGTGGGAGGATAGTTCTGCCACTGCACATGAGATTGTTTCTTATTGCCCTGCCTGCCAGATGTCCAGATTTTTTTTTCTAACCTTCGCTGAGAAAATAAGTGCAGTGAGGCAACAGTGGGTGGGATGCTAAATGGAAGGTGATATCTGGGCAGCTGAAAGGAACATCACTTGGCTCATTGTCGATACAGGGAATTGGAAGATGTCTGCATCTGGGGGTGCAGCTCAGACATGTTTCTGAGGGCTGGTTTCTGAGAGACCCCAAATTTACTGTGAAATAAATGGAAGGTTTGTGCCATTTCACCAGTAATATTCAGGAATAAACAATTTAGAAGATGTATTCATCCAGAGAATAAGGGACATTTGAGAGTCTCCCCCCCATGTGTGTGTGTGTGTGTGTCTGCACATGCAGACCTGATTATGATTAGAAATTAAAACTGGAACAAATATAAAGTTGGTTAATTGAACAAGGTTAAAAGAGATATGATTAGAAACTAAAACTGGAACAAATATAAAGTTGGTTAATTGAACAAGGTTAAAATAGATATAATGCTCTCTCTAGTGAACTTAATGGATTTTTGCTGACACTAGGACTGAAATAATGATATTAAATAATAGATTTATTTATAGATAAGAGATGGGCTATGGAAGAAGAAATTATTATTTTAAGAGAAAGTGATAAAATTGTACTTGTGATGAAGATGGGAAGTCACTTCTTTATATATTTCTCTCTCTTTTTTTCACTATATTCTTATTTTTCTTTTTGTCTTTTTTTCTTTTGTATTCTGTATTTTCTACAACAACAAAGAAAAAGAGGAAAGAGACGCGTACTTGTAGAACAGTGTTTCTCAACCTTGACCATTTTAAGGCAGGTGGACTTCAACTCCTAGAATTCCACAGCCAGCATTGCTGGCTGTGGAATTCTGGGAGTTGAAGTCCACGTGCCTTAAAATGGTCAAGGTTGAGAAACACTGTTGTAGAAGAAGTCTTGCAATAGCCTCAGAATGTAACTTGAGTTCAGTTACAGAATTACCCTGAGGCACCTCAAGTTTGGCAGATTGCTTGGAAAGAATACACAATATCAGAGGACTCACATCTTATGGCACAACCAAGGAGCCTGAGGGCTTACCTTTTATTTCTGAAGCAAGAGAGACAGCCTTCCCTTGTATCCACTTGTCCTGCCTTACACAACAAATCTGTCATTCTTGAAATATTTCTTTTGTAACAAATTAATGAGTGTGCATCTAATAATTTAGATTAAGAGTGTTTTATTTCTTTAGAAATAGGCAACAGCGGCAATGGTAGGTTAGATCATCGGAAGAAAAAAAAAAACTGAGACAGCACTCAAGAAAAATGAAACATAAAAGGCTCCACTGGCATTCTTTATGCTTTTGCCATCACCTGTTGAAAATAAAGGAGAGATTGATTAATGAACGGTGCAACCTAGTAAATGCATCATGTTCTATAAACCAACAGAGCTACCCCCCCCCAAGAAATCATGATTTTTTACTGTTTTATGTGGTTATTTTTATAGTACTTCCATAATGATCTTCCTCAGTAATATTCTCACCTTGTTCCCTAGAGGGACATACAACTGCAGAACATCTTTCACATTTTGACCATCTCCGCGTACGCTATTCCCCCTATTGATTTAGGAGGTAGAGTGTCTTTTTTTTTTTTTTTAATTAAGAGCTCACTCAGACAGTAGTGTCTTTCTTTAGTTGCTGAGTCAGCAAGAAAATATTCTAGTTTAAAATGTATTGCCTATATTTATGAGTCTTGCTATACTGTGGGTAATAGCCCATCTCCCCATGATTCTTGCTACCCAATTATCCAAAACAATCAGTTCAGGGGAATCAAAGAACTGGTGTCCAAGAACTGGCACCCATATCAAGACAGCTAGTTGGGAGAAGGAAAGGGGGACCACCCTGTGAATTAGAGAAGTGGCATCCAAAGAACCAAAGCCACTTGGATTATATTGCCTGGCTGCATAAATTAGGCATACCTAAATGTTTTTTGGGGGGAGGGTGGCATATTGTTGAAAATTACCTATAGATAATTTATCATGCATATAGTTTTGGAGTATGGTGAAAAAAGACTTTTCTTTGGGAAGAAATTATTTATTGATGCAAAGGACAAAACATTGGTACAAATGAATATCAATATAATAATATATCATAACATATCATAGTATATAATATCATAGTATATGTTATAATATCATAGTATAGCACAGGTGTCAAACTTGCCACGTGATGTGTAACGACGTATCGCAATTCTTTTTGCATTGCCGGCAATGGGGTGGGCGCGGCTTCAATAAGATGAAACCAGCCTGCGGGCCAGCAGTTTGACACCCCTGTAGTACTGTATATGATGTAATATATCACATCATAATATTCATAGTTTATGAAATTCAGTTTTTATGAAATAAGTATTTTTAATTACATTTTTATGATTTGCGCCGCAAAACACTATCACTATGGGATTTCTTGTTTCACTTCTGTTTGCTCCAAACAAGTGCTGTAGAGTCAACTGCCAGGTCCACAGCATTCATGATCTAGAACAGGGGTCTTCAACCTTGACAACTTTAAGACTTGTGGACTTCAGTTCCCAGAATTTCTCAGCTGGCTGGCTGAGGAATTCTGGGAGCTGAAGTCCACAAGTCTTAAAGTTGTCAAGGTTGAAGACCCCTGATCTAGAAGTTCATTTCTGACTCACTGAGATCCCTTTCGGAATCATTTGAGCTTCTTTCTCCTTGGACTACCTATTTTTTCCACTTGTAAAAGGTCAGCTGATCTTAATTGGATATCATTAAGAAAGTATATCCAATAATAGAATGGCTATATATTATAGAGTCCAGTGTCATAAAACCTCCCAGAGAACAAGGATGAAATATTCCCCATGGCTGCTTTCACTGGGTTATAACGCAGGGAAAAGTTTTTTGCAGTATTTCCAGCCCCACCTCTGTGAAATATTTCCCTGCTGAGACAATGAGTCACTCACTTCCTACTTAAGAGTCAGACATCAAACCCTCCTTTCATTATAAAGTATATCAATTTTCTGTATAAAAATTATTCCATAAGACCATCCATTTTACATTGCATTACCTATTTTACAAGCATTTGAAACAACAGATGCATTTGCACCAATTATTATTACTTGGAAAATTTACTCTAATATTATTATTTATTATATATATTTTTTATCCTGCCTTTATTACTTCACAAGTAAGGTAGCGAACATAATACTCCTTCCTCTTCCTATTTCCCCACAACAATAAACCTGTGAGGCAGGGTTCGGCTGAGAGAGAATGACTGGCCCAAAGTCACTCAGCTGACTTCGTCGGCTAAAGCAAGACTAGGACTCACAGTCTCCAGGTTTCTAGATCAACATCTCAACCACCGGTCCAAACTGGTTCCCTATGAAATATGAAAGTGTGTCATGAAAACCGGAAGACAGTATATTTTACATGAAGCTGTGAGCATACTTGTGCATAAATTGTATATAATATTTTAAATTAAACCAGTCAAGTGCTATTGTGAGTTTCTTCATTATCTTTTTGGATATTGGAGCTTGCCTTATTACTATGTCATCTCATCATGTTGGTCTATTTAGTTTGATTTTGTCCTGCTGACTGATAATAACTTTGTAGCTTCCCAGAAATTTTAAAAAAGGGCTTTTCTTGATCTTTGGATTGAATTTGGCATCTTTTGCAGGCAAATTATGAGAAATATCCAACACTGTGGTTCTTATCTATTGATGTTTCCATCACTGATACCTCAGCTTATTCCGAGCTCCCCTTGATGATTTTGTAAACCAAATCAGGTAAATTCAACCCACAACAACAACAACAATAATAACAATAATAATAAAGTTGGAAGGGACCTTGGAGGTCATCTAGTCCAACCCCCTGCTCAGGCAGGAAACCCTATACCATTTCGGACAAATGGCTGTCCAATCTCTTCTTAAAAACGTCCAGTGTTGGAGCATTCACCACTTCTGGAGGCAGGTTTTTCACTGGTTAATTGTTCTGTCAGGAAGTTTCTCCTTAATTCTAGGTTGCTTCTCTCCTTGATTAGTTTCCATCCGTTGCTTTTTGTCCTGCCTTCAGGCGCTTTGGAAAATAGCTTGACTCTCTCTTCTTTGTGGCAACCCCTGAGATATTGGAACACTGCTATCATGTCACCCCTTCGTCCTTCTGTTCATTAAACTAGACATACCCAATTCCAGCAACTGTTCCTAATCATCTTTGTTGCTCTTCTCGGTACTCTTTCTAGAATCTCAACATCTTTTTTACATCGTGGTGTAAAATATTAACTACTCAACATTAAGTTCATAAAAGAAAAATTAAAAAGCTGAGGAGGCAGGAAGGAAGGTGAAGGAAGAACCTGACTATTTTTACAAATACTGTAATTCTGCTACTAATCTCCTTTCAAGCGAGTCATGTTCACAGCAACTCTAAAGAAATCCCATTCTGAAGGGCATAACAACAGGCCGCTGGCAAAGTGCAAAATAACAGCAATAACTAATAGTTTCCTAAATTTCATTTATTCCGTTTAATAAAGGCTGCAACCAAATGATTACAGACATTCTTCCAGGCTGATTGGCTAGTTTTTCTTAGCTGCCCTTCCTTTCTTTGATTATTGTATTTTTCCAGGAACCACCTTTCTATCTGGCATGGGGAATGACTAATATATTCATTTAGCTATCTGTTTTTTCCATTTCTATTTTTTTTAACCAATTTCATCACAATCTCATCTAAGAGATGACATGATATGATAAAAGATTATCAGTATTAATGAAATTAATTGAAATTAATGAAATCCAATGGTGAAAAAAGTAAGGTTCTACATTTAGGCAAGAAAAACCAAACACACAGATATAGTATAGGTCAGTGGTGGTGAACCTATGGCACGGGTGCCAGAGGCAGCACTTGGAGCCTTCTCTGTGGGCACACGTGCCATTGCCCCAGCCTCACCTCCCCCACAACCCCCTCCTCTCCAGCAGCCCCCCTGAAGGAGAGTCACCCCTGAGCGTGGCCCACGTGGAGCAATGCAGCCAAGGACATGGCAGCCAGGCAGCTTAGACAAGACTCTGCCCTCACACCCCGTCGTGCACAATTGATGCTGCAGGGTGTGGGCAGAGGGCATGACCACCATAGCGTTGCTGAGCTGCCTGGGCGATCAGCGGCCCCTGGAGGTGGTGAGTGGCCCTGTGGGCAGGTGTGGTGGGGGATGGGGGTGGAGCAAGAGGCGGAGGTGGGCGGGGCCAGTTTTTGGGCACTCGGTCTCTAAAAGGTTTGCCATCACTAGTATAGGTGGTACCTTGCTCAATAGTAGCAACTGTGAGAGGGATCTTGGAATCCTAGTGAACAATCACTTAAATATGAGCCAGCAGTGTGCTGCAGCTGCCAAAAAAGCCAACATAGTGCTAGGCTGCATTAACAGAGGGATAGAACCAAGATCACATGAAGTGTTAATACCACTATACAATGCCTTAGTAAGGCCACACTTGGAATACTGCATCCAGTTTTGGTCACCACAATGTAAAAACGATGTTGAGACTCTAGAACAGGGGCCTTCAAACTTGGCTTTTTATGACTTCTGGACTTCAACTCCCAGAATTCCTCAGCCAACGTGCCTGACTGAAGAATTCTGGGAGTTGAAGTCCACAAGTCATAAAAGGGCCAGGTTTGAAGGCCCCCTGCACTAGAAAGAGTACAGAGAAGAGCAACAAAGATGATCAGGGGACTGGAGGCTAAAACGTATAAAGGACAGTTGCTAATGAAGAGAAGGAGGAGAGGTAACATGATAGCAGTTTTCCAATCTCTCAGGGGTTGCCACAAAGAAGAGGGAGTCAAGTTATTCTCCAAAGCACCTGAAGGCAGGACAAGAAGCAACAGATGGAAACTAATCAAAAAGAGAAGCAACCTAGAACTAAGGAGAATTTTTCTGACAGTTAGAACAATTAACCAGTGGAACAGCCTGCCTGCAGAAGCTGTGAATGCTCCAACACTGGAAGTTTTTAAAAGAGACTGGATAGCCATTTGTCTGAAATGGTATAGGGTTTCCTGCCTGAACAAGGGGTTGGACTAGATGACCTCTGTTCTGTTCCTCACGTTGGTAGGCATTGAATAGTCAGAGCTCAAGAACAGGTATTTCTTTATTCAAGTAAAACAGAACAACAACAAAATGGCTCCACCCCTTTTTATATATTCTCCCTGGGGTGTCGCCAATCGTTGCAACGGAATTTCCCACGCAAATTGCATGATAGTCATTGCTTGCAGACAGCAAGTCTGACCGGGCAGACCACGTGGTCTGCTGACTGTTCTGGTGCAGCTCCCTGTACCTGCTCTTAATTAAGCCCAGTACATAACAACCTCCAAGGTCCCTTCCAACTTATTATTATTGTTGTTGTTGTTATTGTTGTTGTCGTTATCATTATCATCGTTATTATTATCGTTATTATCGTTGTTATTATTATACTATTACAGGAAGATTTTTAATTTATTGTGACTGTCTTAAAATAATATTTCTTGGGAGGAAATATCAGTAGATTAGCCTACATGCATAGAGTTTAATGATCCAGAAAGAATGCTCTCTCCCCAATGGTGAAACTGATCTGCAACTTTTTGCGTGTGCGTTTTTATTCTCTGCAATACTTAGTTGAAAACAAAACAGAAAAAAATCTCACAACTCTCTTGAAAATCTAGAACTATCTCTATACGTGAAGAGGAAGAAGGAAATCCTTAAATCTCAATGTACCTAGAGCCCAAATCAACCATGCTATACTATTTTTGGATTTCAGTAGCTCTGGCTAGACTTAACTATTACTATGATCATTCCCAGAATACAATAAAAATAGTACCTTAAATTCAAGAGCAAACATTGTGTACTCGGCCGTCTTAATTATGCTAAAATGTTTTCTCAATTTAAATAATTATCTTATTAAAATGTTCTAATCTTTGGTGTTGCTGTTTTTTACCCTATATCTCTAATGATCTCTGGATGACCAACCAAAATACTGAATTTGTTCTTCATCTATTTTCTTGTCAATTTCTTCCATGTTTGGGATCACTGCCTGAGGCCTAACCAGTGGTGGGATTCAAATATGTGAAGAACCAGTTCTCTGTGTGGATGCCACTTCCAGAAGTCCATTCTGGGCCTGGGCAACATAAAATTAGCTACTGGTACTGCCAAAGTGGTGCGAACTGGCTGAATCCCACCACTGGGCCTGACCCACTTGTATTCCAGCTTTATCTGAGGAACAGATACAGTTTCATTTGGGCCATGAGTAAGCAGGACAGCCATATGACATACTATTAATATTTTTCATTTCAATTTGCATAAAAGCACCAAACATGCTCAAGAAAAAAGACAAAAATGCAGCAAAGAATAACAGTTTATAAAAACAATGAGTACAATTGTTATTCATACAATCAACAACAACATTTCAACTATTATACATATACTGCAAAATAAACAACTATTAAACTCACATTATTTCAGATTCCACTGTGAACTTCACTGAAATGACCAAATATTAATTGCAAAATCAAGTTTTAATTCCAATAAATACTCCTACGCAAACCAAAGTACGTGAGCATGTGTACACACACCAACAAAGATAATGAAACACTTCAAAGACAGTCTTTGAACCTTGGCACATCTTATTTGCCTTGGGTTGGTCCAAGTATTCTGTTGCATGAGGCAAAGGAAAAATGGGCCACCAGCTTCCATGGATAATCTTTGAAGTAGAAATAGCACTGAAAACAGTAGATACCACCTCAGGACAGCAAGTTTATTGGAGAGCAAAGACATTCCCTTACCACCATTTCCTGTTCACTCTGATTTGCTCACTAATACAGCATGGCTTTTTCCTGAGTAAAAATGATATATACTCCATTTAAATCCCTTTATCAGAAACAATATTGTTGTAAAAGTTGCTTTAATTTACAAGCAATGATACTATCCTAATTCTGCATATGCTGTGTTTATTCCCAAAATATACTGTAAGGTTGCCCATATCCTTCTGAGACAGACTCTTGCAGTTTTGTAGCTATTAGCTCCCTGCCTCTTGACTATTGTAACCTACACAAAGGGATTTTAAGTTAGGCAAGAATATGTGGTCAGATGGTTTACACTGAATTATAAGTAGAAAGAATTTTTTTAATGAAATGATGCATTGTTATCTGATAAAGATAATTTGATATACAAAGTTGTCTCAAATGTCTGTTGGGAATTGTTGAAAGAAAAATCTTCATCAGAGTCCAATCCAAGCTGGGAATAAACAAAATGGAGACTGCTTTAGAAAGAAAGTTGTAGTTTATTGAAGAGCAGAGCCAGACAGAAACATGGCTTTGGGAAAGATGACCACATGGAGCAGGGAGTGGTGGGTTTTTATACCTTCTTGAGCTTTTGTGTTTGGAATTGTTCCTTTGACCTGAGGTTCAGTGTGCCTTTCTGATATTCTGATGGTGATGGGTTAATCCTATTATGTCCTAAAGGGCATATCCTGCTTCCCCGGGGCTGTGGCTGATGGCTATGTCTGTGTTGGATTTTTTGGGGTGAGGGGTTGTTAGTTCTAGGGATCTTTGTCTTTCTAATCCCATCAGCTCTAAGCTTCCTGGTACCAGTCTTTCTGAAAGGATTATTGTATCTGCATTTCTACAGAGCTGATTTCTGCTTGGGAGAGGGAACTTGGGGCTATTAAGAAAAACTGGGCATGCTTTTCTGCCTTTTTAAGATCCTTTGAGAAAATATAATATTCTGCCTTTTTAATATTTCCTTCTCTGGGGGTGGGGGCTGACTTCCCACAGAATGTAATTCTAAAGAAGATACTTTCTTTAATCTCTGGGGCCAGATCCATGTTAGGGTTAGGGTTAGATCCTTAAAACAAACATAAAGTTGAAACCTGAAGCTTTTCTCTTAGGATTACTGGATATGGACTTGAAAAAAAAAAGATTTGGAAAATAATAGTGGCTAATTTTGAGTCTGGACAGACATATAACCATACCCTTCCTGAAACTTGAGAAAAGATTTAATAAAATGTTTGTGTACAGAGATTGAGACAGAGACAAAGTATTTGAGAATAAAGCAAGGACAGCATCTTCAACTGCAATTATGTGTTATTTTTATGGGAGATGATATGCTGGAAAATCAAATTTTCAGATGTTCTTATGCTTTGTTGTTGTTAATTGCGAAGTTGTGTCCGACCCATCGCGACCGCCTGGACAACGTTCCTCCAGGTCTTCCTGTCCTCTACCATCTTCTGGAGTCCATTTAAGTTCACACCTACTGCTTCAGTGACTCCATCCAGCCATCTCATTCTCTGTCGTTCCGTTCTTCTATTGCCCTCAATCTTTCCCAGCGTTAGGCCCTTCTCCAGTGAGTCCTTCTTTCTCATTAGGTGGCCAAAGTATTTGAGTTTCAACTTCAGGATCCGGCCTTCTAAAGAGCAGTTGGGGTTGATCTCTTCTAGGACTGACCGCTTTGAACGCCTTGCAGTCCAAGGGACTCACAGAAGTCTTCTCCACCACCATAGTTCAAAGGCCTCAATTCTTTGGCGCTCAGCCTTTCTTATGGTCCAACTTTCACAGCCATACATTGCAACTGGGAAAACCATGGCCTGGACTATACGCACTTTTGTTGGCAGGGTGATGTCTCTGCTTTTTAGTATGCTGTCTAGATTTGCCATAGCTTTCCTCCCCAGGAGCAAGCGTCTTTTAATTTCTTGGCTGCAGTCCCCATCTGAGGTGATCTTGGAGCCCAGAAAAATAAAATCTGTCACTACCTCCATTTCTTCCCCATCTATTTGCCAGGAATTGAGAGGGCCGGATGCCATGATTTTGGTTTTCTTAATGTTGAGTTTCAAGCCAACTTTTGCACTCTCCTTCTTCACCCGCATCAAGAGGCTCTTTAGTTCCTCTTCACTTTCTGCCATTAGAGTGGTATCATCTGCATATCTTAGGTTGTTGATATTTCTCCCGGCAATCTTAATTCCAACTTTTGTTTCATCTAGCCCTGCCTTTCTCATGATGTGCTCTGCATATAAGTTAAATAGGCAGGGCGACAGTATACAGCCTTGCCAGACTCCTTTTCCAATTTTGAACCAATCAGTGGTTCCGTGTCCAGTTCTCACTGTTGCTTCTTGACCCGCATATAGGTTTGTTCTTATGTTTAAGGACGCTCAATTTCTTATAAGGATATTCAACTCTCAGCCCCTTCAACAACTTCCTGTATCCTTAGCAGCAAAATAAGTATACCATTTCAAACATGGTATCATACATTAAATGTACTGAGACTCTCATTGAGAACAATGTGAGGTTTGACAAATTAATAGCAAATCAATGAAAATGTCTGATATTGCCTAGATTGTTACTCCCTCTTTGAAACATACTACTTCCCATATCCTTCTAATCTTGGATTCTGTGTGGAAAGAATGTAGGGGAAAGGGCAATTGGGAAGGAGAACACATGAGCAGAAGAAAACTTAGACATTATGGGCCACCTTCACTCTACTGTTGTCCCCTGAAAATGCCAAATGTTCAAATGCTTTTTCAACAGTAAGAAAAAATGGTTCACAAAGAAGGTCAAAAATTAAAAGGAAAACAACATAAAAGAAAATAGGGATGGCTTTTGCATTTCCTTTAACCTTGCATGAAGAGAAAAAACCTTTCTCAGAGCAAGAGTATCCCTTGAATAGACATTTATTGGGTTCATTTGTCAGCAAGCACATAACAGGAGACGAAAGGATATATGCCAGAAAACACTTTTTTGTTTTCAACCATTGGCAGAATTTAAACACACTTTGCCATTTATAATATCTGACATTCTTTTTTATCTTTTTAAATATATAAAATAACTCTTATACATGTAATTCAGTGGAAAGCACATTATAATCTCATAAAAACCAATCTTAGCTGCTGCATTGGTCCATGGGGTGAGGGGAGAGAGTCTAAAAATTGGTGATGCATTTATTATGAGCATTCAAAATTATACAAATCCTGTGATTTTTAAATATAGATTGCAAACTGACACAAGTGCCAACATGACTGCAAACCAGTCAAATCTAGTCATTATTTGTAAAATGTACAGAGTACATGTGGTAAACTATTAGCCTAATTGCAATAAATTCTCAGGTAATGCTTTGAAAATAGAAATATTGTCATTACAAAACAATGAAATTAATAGATGAAATTATATCTAATTATATAAACTGTGAAGTGAGTCTGCTTTTCATCTGGCACCTTTCTCGCTAACATTTATGGACATACCTCTTATTATTTAAGCCTTGATAGAATGTGTTAGGCTATTGGGTTTGAGTCTGCAAAGATACCAGAATCACAGGCCAAGTTATCAACCTTTCAATTTTAGCATGATGAAGCTTTCTGTATTCTTGTTTTCACACTTTTTCCTATCAAAATAGGTAAGATCTACCTGTCTTTTATCTCTTGCTGTGGGAAATTCATGTAATACTTGCTTTAACCAATAGATGTCTCTAAATACTTCACAGTTCCAGAAGAGCACTACTACTATTCAAACTGATTTGGGGTGATTTTTGAACTGGCCTAGACAGACAACTTAGTGCAAATGCGTGCAGGCCCTGTAGCTGGAGCAATGCATTTATACACTATACACTGAAGTATTCGTATCAGTATATATGTAATCTGCAGATATAATTTCTGATCTAGCAATAAAATATCACCATAGAAGATTATTTCATGAGCAACACAATTTTTACAAAATGAATGGTAGAATATCAAAATGTATTTAGTTTTATGTAATTTATGCATGCATAAAATGACAAATAGAATTTTGCACATGCATATGGTGTAGAAAATACCATGAAAATCAAAATCTATTAAATTGAGGGTTTATGGGTTACAACGGTGGTTGGATCCCAAATAAGTAACCAGTGAAGAAAAGATCACAATTCTCTCATAAGAGATCAGAAGATAAAGTACTGTAATATGCTTCGTATATGTCTATTCAATACAACCTTCAGGGTTAATAAGGGGAAATATTTTCATGCTTTTGAAATGTTTATATCAAATTTCCGTTACAACTGTTTCTATACACACATGCAGATATTAAATGTTTTCTATTAAATTAAATGTATGATATTTAAAAATTTAATGTTATGTCTAGAAGTCACAAAATAAATAGTACAATTTAAGATGGAATGAATCATAGCAGCATGGAAATAATAGAAGAGAAAATATGGTGCATAGATCTAATTTATGGATTCATAAATCCAGTACTACGTACTACACTAGGTAGTACTGTTTAGTGTTCCAGGTTCATCATTTTACCTGTTGATTGTCCAATATAACAGATTTTCTGCTTTTTAGAAGACACTATCTACTCCCCCAACTATTTTCTTCATATCTGAGATTAGAACTCCAGACCCTGAATTTCGGCTATTTATACTTTTTTTTTATTATTATTTTAAGTCATAGTTGTCACGGTACCAAGAAGCTCACTGATAGCCAGATAAGGTTTTCAATACCTATCACAGGTCAGGAGGTGAAAGCTTTCCTAGTCTATAGGGCATAAATATTATTAATGTCCTAATAGTTAAACAGGAAACCTAGAGAAAATCACACAATGGAACATTTTTATTTCTTCATTTACAGCAGAGAGGTGCAACCTTCAGAATGTGCAAAGTTCTTACTATTGGGTTCCTCCTTATCTCTGAACTTTTACTGTATATGGTTTAGATCTTCTCAAACTTTTCTTTAAAAAATGGTTTCAGCTACTAGAACACTGTTACTTTCAAATCCGTATATTCCAGTTTTCTCCTGGTTTTATCTAGATATCCTGGATATTTTCAAAGTGTTTTTTTTTAAAAAAAATTGAAAAGTTTTCTTTGCTTTTGGAGATATTATGGGATTTTATACAGCAGCTTTTGATCTTCTCTTCAGCACAAACATGACACATTTTTTCTGCCCTGTCTTCATAATCTATAGCCCATGGTTGGGGTAGACTTAAACCAACCTTAATTGTTCTTATGTTAAAATACTCTTTTCCTTCTTAGTCCAATCCATTTTTGGTTGTAGATTTTAATCCAACATGCTCCACTGACCAATTATCAGCATAATCAGTTGATTCCTGTGGTTATCAATCTGTGGGCAGAGTCCTCCAAAGATATGCCAGTTTGACCAGTAACAATAGCCACATCTTTCAAAGTGGTCTTTGTCTCTGTACTTCCAGGTCTCTGAGAACATCTTGCATCTTGCATCTTGGAGACCTCACTTTGAAAATGTTATGAGCCAACTAACAGCTGACAGGCACTGCGGGTGCTGCAGGATACAACAGGAAGAAGAATTATACTCTCTCACAGCCCCAAGCTAAATGGTCCTGAGACCAGCAATAGGGTAATAGTAATGGTGTCTGAATCAACTTAAAATCATAATTCATTGACTAGCTGATTCTATCACCTAAGGGTCACTGACACTATCATTAACACAATAAAGTGCCCTAGGTGTTATCCTTGCTAAATCTGTTGCTTAGATATTTTCATTCTAGAAGAGCTGAGAATCTCAGAGATCCCACCTCTGATGAATTTGAATTGCCCTCCAACATGGATTGGAAAGAAGATGGAGGCAACATTATAAAGACACAGAAGGGGAAAAAAAGGTTGTTGGAGCATCCCTGTGCTGGTAGGAAAAATCCCTAGGACGTATTTATGAAATGAATTGTTCCATTTTCATATTCACATATTGATACGAAAATGAACACTTTTGAGATTAGAGTAGGTGCTATGCTGAGAATAAAAATAGCAAACTAAAATTCCTATATTTTGGCAGATGGATTGCTAGTTAGTAATATGTTAATTACAGTGTGTAGCTAATTGCTATCTAAATTCTTTTTTTTTCTTAGCTTCTAATTATCAAACATTTGGAATGACTATTATGATTTTGTACTGCAATAATTGGAAAGAAGAAAATAGCCATAGTTGTGTTTTAAGGATAACACTTACTTGTGTGCAATATCTTTATGCCTCTCATGGGAAGGTTTTGAGCAAGTGCAGAGAGAAATAAAGAACAGTATGTACTATCACAATGAAATACATTATTATTGCTTTAAAAAACTATAAATGATGAAAGCACTAGATCAATAGGTTTGCTTATGAATTGATTATTACTCTGCTTGACATTTGAAAGGGGCATATGGCAAACAGGAATAGATGAACATTTAAATGTGAGGATTCCTGAAGATGCCTGAATTATTCAAATATCCCATGCCACTTCTAATTATCGTTAGATATATCTGAACTTATTGTTTCTTACTTGGAACACTGGTATCTATGTTTGGCTTTCACCATTTCCAGCTAGAGTTCATTTGGTTTCTGCTCATCTCTATCTTCAGTATCAAGTTACAGTTCTGGAAATCTAAAGAGGGATTTTCCTGCAATTCAAGCCTTTATGGAAATCATTCCAGGTCTACATTTTTCTTCTGAGCTTATCCCTGGTAAAGTAGAATAGAGGACAAAGGTCACGAGTATGCAATATTTTTAATCCTAGGGAACCACATAAATTGTTAGTATTGACAGTGTAACATGTACTTGTTCATTTCCCCTCTCAGCAAACAAAAATCATACTGGTGTACAAGTTGTCATTTTTGTTACTAGTGGTTCATAGTAATCAACCAGTGATTAGATGATAGACAAGAATAATATTGTTTATTTTGAACTGATTTCTCTCAGCCCTCTGTTTTTTCTTTTTACCAGCCAATAATTCAGTAGGGAAGGTGCATAAGATTCACCATATTTTCAGACTTCCATTGCACACATCTAAACTTGTGAGGAGATGAGTTGTTTTGGACAGAGATATTAATATGTTGTTAATTTACATGAATATGGGGACAAAGATTTTAGTTAGAAATTGTTGTAAAGATCACTAACCATTAGGCAAGAAGAGGTTAACTTTGATTTTCCCATTGTTGGTGAACCATAATTTCTAGCTGCCCAGATATTGGTGAAGGGTGCTGGGAGATATAGTGTAGTGACTGGGTGTGGGGAGAGATTCCTTTTCCTGTTTAGATTAACTAGCTGTTGATGCTGACCTAAGATTTAATTGTGACTGCATATCCAAGGCAAGGCTTTTTTTGTCATAGAATGCCTAGGATGGAGTTCCGGCATCTTTTTTGGATGGAACCTTGTAGGATGGGCAAGGCGGGTTGTATGACATGTGTGAGTTCCGGCACCTTTTTTTTTTTTTTTTACAAAAAAAGCACTGATAAATAGTAACTGATTTTCATATATTGTTACAGCAGCTTTCAGCTGAAATTCTTTCAAATCCTGCTATCATCAAAGAACTCAAACTGTGTTTAAGAAATAATAATCTCTCCTCCATAATTAAAGAAGAAAGCAAGAAAATACATTCTAGGGTGCAATAAAAAAATTCCAAATGAAAAACAACATTTATTTGCTAAAGTCCTGTGGTTTCTGGATCTCATTTCAAGCACATTCATGGCTCTTGGATCAGACTACTCAATATTTATTCTCTCTTTAGTGAGATTGTGGCTAAAGATCCTTGTGATGGTTTCATCTGGGCCAAAATGAGAGAGGCATATTTAGCTAAGTTCCTATATATCTTACAGTATATTTTATTTTGAGTTTCACTAAAATAAAAATCATCAAGCATATGGTGATTAAGGAAATCAGATTTTAAAGTCAATTGGGAGCCGTTTATGAGCTTTATTACATGACAGGTGAGAGTTGCAGGCCCTGAATGTACCTATCTCTGCAAAACAAGAAAAATCAAGGTTTTTCCTTCACTTTCCTTCATTTCAAGCTTCAAATGATCCTGTCCTTGGTATGCTTATTTAGACCATAAGGGTCAGCCACTCTTCCAATAAAAAGCAGCAAAAAACTACTATTAACAAAACGCTTTAATGGTTCTCAGGAAAGCTACAAGATGTGAAAGGAATCTCCATATTCTAAATCTTCTCTTGACAGGTCCATCTAGTTCATCAGTTAGATAATTTAAGCTATGACAACCAACCAAATAAAAAGAAATATTCCATTTTATTGAAATGGTTGAAGCTGAATGTGGAGAGACTAGAAAACACTAATTCTACCAGCTTAAATTAATTATTTGTACTTTTAGCTTCTCACTTGTTCTCCCTGAGAATATGAGTTCATTGCTTTCATGTCATTTGTTTTGTTCCTTATTAAATGTCATTGTGGCTGATAGGATGGCATAATTTGTCGGCTTACTTAATTATTATGTTGTTATTCTACTGTTTCCATTATCCAACTCTCATGACTTTTCTTTCACAGGGACAGACATACAAATGCATAACTATGCACATACAACCATTTTTGCTGTAAAGTAAATTAGGGTCACAGATGCTGAAAGTCCCCTAATTGTCCAGTGAAAATTGTGGCTGATTTGAAGAATTTAAAATGGATTTCCTTGTCCTCATCAATCACATTAACTACTATACTATCAAGATGATACCATCAGAACACACAGATTTTGTTCATTTGAAAATGTAACAACTTCAAATTCCAACCCAGGAAGAATGCAGCAGATGTTCTTTGCCATCATAATGAAACTTACTGTTATGCAATACTATGGTTTGCATAAGGATAGACTTTAGTGAAACATTGTCTTGTTCCACTCTATTCTAATTAGGCAACTGGTTGCCTATAAGTTGCTCATTTTTTTTTATAGCAAATGGTATAAGGGTCTCCCTATCAAATCTTCTAAAAGAGCCATAATACTGTATCTTCCAAGAGTGCTTGTGCTCCAAAGGCATATTACCTGGTGAGAATGGTTTTTTTTTCTCCTGCAGAATTTTTTTTTTAAAACTCATTTGTATAGTTCCTTGTATATATATCTAAGGTGATAAACAACAACAGAAATACATTCAGATGCAGGATAAAACCTGTTAACCATGGTGCCAAGGTTATACATGTGGCTCCTGAGAGTGTTGTGTATGACTCATAGAATGTCCCCCCAAATGACTAACCAATTATTAATGTTATCAAGAGAGAAAATTAACTACATGCAGAGTAAAGGTACTTTTTAGTCAATTTAGTTAAATAAATATCATCCTAAATGATGCATATATATTAGGAGTGACATCTAAAAATAAAGCAATAAAATCAATATATATATGGCTCCGTTCAATTAAATTAAACTAAAAAGAAATGTAGATTTTTATGTGGCCTCATTCACTTTTTTTTCTGAATGCCAATATAAATATCAATACTGAAGCTCCCAAACGTACCTATGAAGATGGCAATTCCTAACTAAGAAAATATTAAAAATTTCCCATTTGGCATAAAAAAAAAAACCAACATCAAATGTCAAACCATTTTATTTATACATTGTAGTAAATACAATAGGTGGTGTCGTCCAACATGACATGTCAACCCAGGTAATTTCAGGAATTGGAAACCACAATCTGGGCACCATCACACTTGCATCTTCACAGCTGGAGAATAGTATTCACTACAATGCATGTAGAAATAGTCAACAGCCAGTGCACGTTAGAAGTCACGTTAGGAGACCCCACTGCAAACGTTGTGTGGTTTGATTTGTCCGTTATGCAATACGCTGAAGAGTACAGCAACAGCAAAGTTATGAAACCCCATCATAATACATATGGACATTGGCCACACACGTTTTAATTTTCTCATGTTTTCCTTTAATTATAATGTTAACGGAAAACCTGAAAGAATTAGAGACAGAATCATATACATGGAAGGACTGATTTCTAGGGGGAAAACCTAAACAAAATAAATTTGTCTGAGCTCAGGTTTTCAGACTTTACTCAAAAATGTTTCTTATAGATTATGCATAGAGGCAAGTAAATTTCCTTTGAATTAGTTTCTTGCACATATGCAAAAATCAAGCCCTTCACTTGATAGAATATAGGACAAATTAATAATTTTAGACCCACTAACTGGGAGCAACAGTAAGATTTCAATAAGTTAGGCAATTTTTATAAACAGCACAGATTATGGTTGTTCCTTATGCTGTTGTTTTTTCATACTAATTTATATAGTAAAAAAGATTATACTGCACTGAAAAATATTGTGATGTATTATGGTAGATATGATTCAAATTCCACATATACTGCAACCTCATAAGGTGTTTTTTTATTAGTTTTCATCAAGTAGTGTATCAATAAAATTGAATTAACAAAAGCTTGCATTAAAGGGATGTTGTGACTACTTAGAAAATATAAGTAAACTTTAAATAAAATATTTTTAAAATATAACTTATCTTTAATTACAATGACTCCTAAGATAGAGAATAGTAAATGAAACCAAATGCAACACATAAAAAACATCCAAAGAAATCATAAGCAGAAAACCAACAATGAGCAATAAAAACAGTAAGAATGTCTCTTAAAATGTTTCCAAATTAACCGAACATTTTTGGAAAGGTATCTTCTACTCTTGAAACTTCACAGTTATTGATAATGTGTGTTCTTGCTATTTTAGCGAGGGGATAGATGGAGAACTCATCAAATTTGCAGACGACACCAAGCTGGCAGGAATAGCCAACACTCCAGAAGACAGGCTTAGGATACAGGAGGATCTGGACAGACTTGAACACTGGGCGCTATCTAACAAAATGAAATTAAATGGTGAAAAAAGTAAGGTTCTACATTTAGGCAAGAAAAACCAAATGTACAGGTATAGTATAGGGGGTACCTTGTTCAATAGTAGTAACTGTGAGAGGGATCTCGGAGTCCTAGTGGACAATCATTTAAATATGAGCCAGCAGTGTGCTGCAGCTGCCAAAAAAGCCAACAAAGTGCTAGGCTGCATTAACAGAGGGATAGAATCAAGATCACATGAAGTATTAATACCACTTTACAATGCCTTGGTAAGGCCACACTTGGAATACTGCATCCAGTTTTTGTCACCATGATGTAAAAAAGATGTTGAGACTCTAGAAAGAGTACAGAGAAGAGCAACAAAGATGATTAGGGGACTGGCGGCTAAAACATATAAGGAACGGTTGCTGGAATTGGGTATGTCTAGTTTAATGAATAGAAGGATGATGGGGGACATGATAGCAGTGTTCCAATATCTCAGGGGCTGCCACAAAGAAGAGGGAGTTAAGCTATTTTCCAAAGCACCTGAGGGCAGGACAAGAAGCAACGGAGGGAAACTAATCAAGGAGAGAAGCAACCTAGAACTAAGAAGAAACTTCCTGACAGTTAGAACAATTAATCAGTGGAACAACCTGCCTCCAGAAACAGTGAATGCTCCAACACTGGAAGTTTTTAAGAAGAGACTGGACAGCCATTTGTCTGAAATGGTATAGGCTTTCCTGCCTGAGCAGGGGGTTGGACTAGATGACCTCCAAGGTTCCTTCCAACATCGTCGTCATTGTCGTTATTATTATTATTATTATTATTATTATTATTATTATTATTTACCATAGAACATAATTCTTACTTATAAAGGCCCATTTTCTGCAGTCAGTTGAAATTACTCCAGATGCAGAGCCTCAAAACCTTTATCCTGTACCTTGCATGCCATGTTACAGATTTGATTATAAAACTCATCACGAAGTGAAAGATACAGAAACCTATAGAAAATTCAAACTCTTTGCTGCTACCTAAATGCTGTCTTGATTTTGGAAGTTGAGATTTATTTATTTATTTAAATTGATTTTTATGGTACCCATTTAACAAAAGTGAAGTTGAGTAACTGACAAAAATTTAAAAAATATAGTACAACACCAGTACAATGCAATACAATATAAAAAATACATTTCAAAGCTAACTATATCACAAAAAAGCTCCCTAAGACACCCTTTACCAGGATTGGGCTGCATTGCCCTCCCAGCCCTGAGGTCTATGGAAAGAGCCAACCTTCACTGCTTTTTGAAAGGTGAGCCAAGTTGGGGCCAACCATATATAAGCTCAGATTAAATTGTTGAGTAATCTGGTTTTGACTTCTGTGTTCCATGTTCTGAGATGATTCCTCTACTGAAATTGTAACAAGAGAAAAGGAAGATGAAGGATAGAAGAAAAAAGAATATTCAGACTTAAAGAGACTTTTGTCTCCTCTCCCATTTGCTGACAGTTTGTCTATCTCCCTCTTTTCCATAAACTTAGTAGAGGTAATACTTGCAATTTGAAACTCTCTCCCTGAAATAGGAAAGGTATATTGCCATAAAAGAAAAAATCCCAGACGTAAATAATATTCCAAAATACACTCTCAAGGAATTACAATGTATTGCTATGCAATTTCCTCATTTGCTGTGCATAGCTTAGCAATGGGAGCAACCACAGCTCACTATAATGTGAATCCAGAAAAAAGAAACAACAGACGTTGGAAAGAAAAATAATAATAAAGATGGACTTCTTTTATATCAGATGAGGACTTTCATAATTAAAATTTGAGGCTACAAAGTTCAGAGGCAAGATGAAAGCATTTCCATTTGTTACAGTGGTGAGTTAAACTGCATTCAGCTTAGAAGAACAGTAATTTCAATAGTAATGAGTGGTTTCAGCTAGAATTTGGAAGAAGACTAATCCTCAGCATATAAATATCAGTAAGTCATGCTATTGGCGTCTGATGTGGTTGTACTGTTTGAACACTGCTGCAGTTGTTCCTGCTTAAGTTAGACCTCCCCAAGATATCCTGTTTTCTGTTTTTTGAAAGTTTCCTGCTATGAGTAATTTTTAATCAACATCCATGGAAAAGATGATAGTTCAAGACTGCCATCTTGAGGTACAATCTACTGAAGGGAAGTATTTCACTGAATGAATAGTAATTTCTATTCACTATAACAAGATATCCTGTTACAAACACCATCAGAAAGAACTTTCTAGTAAACAGATTTGGTGATTATGTACATTAAGTGATAAGAAATATTAAGATGCCACTTGCTAATTTATGGAGCACTGCCCTATGAGCAATGCAAATTGTCTTCTGATCACTACTTAGTCCAGTGGTTCTCAACCTTTTTAATGCCGTGACCCCCAACCGGTCGTAAATCGAGGACTACTCAACCGGTCGTAAGTCAAAGACTACTCAACTGGTGCAGCAGCGTTTGCAGAATGGGACTTTTGGAGCGCTCAGCAGGGCAGAGACAGCCTGGACAATTCCTATTGGCTTTTGAAAGCCAATAGAATTAGACTCTATTCAAGAGAATCTATTCTATTGGCTTTCAAAAGCCAATAGAATAAAAGGGAGTAGCACAGCTAAGGAAAAGGGGGAAAAAATGGAGGACTGCGTTGTTTGGCGACCCCCGTGAAATGGTCGTTCGACCCAAATGGGGTCCCAACCCACAGGTTGAGAACCACTGACCTAGTCGATTGTGTTTCCAAAAATAAATGTGTAGATTAACTTAGAGAAGATCAGATCCTCTGGGAGGAGGAGAAGGGATGTGGGATGTTGCAGAACAGGACATTCAGATGGAAGGGCCTGATAGAGATGAAAGGAGACTTGCTCCCAACTAAACAGAAGAACTTTTTTAGCAGGGCCTCACTTGACCTTCCATGATGGGGGGGGGGGGAATATATGGGAGAAGAGTCAGGAAACTTAGCTAAGGAGGTACCATGTTTAGCTTAACAAAGAAAAGGCTTAGGGGAGACCTAATAGTAATCTTCCAATACTGGAAGGGCTGCCACACGGTAGAGAAGGTATCGATTTATTCCCCATAGCACCTGTGGATAGGACAAGAAGCAAGGGGTGGAAGCTTGTCAAAGGGAGATCCGGCCTGGATATGATTCTATGAACCTGCGGCTTGATTTTAAGATAATAGACCTTGTGGATACTTTAATGAATTTCTTTTATTATGGCTTCCCTCTGCAGTCAGTGATTTGACCAATAACTTCTGATGTCCAGAGTCATCCTTGCCATTCTCCTTCCCTCCTTCCAGTTGCTAAGTGTGAAAAGACTCTCTTTCCCCTGCATTGGCTCCCTCTTCCCTGCCCTCCTCCTGCCCTTGCTTTTCCAAGCACAGAATACAACAAATATTTTGATATTAATAGTCTTGACATTACATAAAAGCAACATTTATAGGATTTGTTTTATATCAGGTAAGGAGCACCAAATTAAACCTCAGCAAATTATAAACCAGAGGAAAATCCTTCCACTCTCCCACCCTACCCCCACAGAGCTAGTCACACATAAACAATCCCTATAATAATTTTCTGTAACATAGATAACACTTCCTGAAAATGTTTGTGGAGGAAAATAAACACTGTCAACATTTGTACAAAATGTTTCCTAAGGAAAAGATGTTTTTTTTTTTAATCTGCTAACTCTTATTAGTAACAGCTGTTCTCCCAAGGCTGGTATAGAGGCACCAGTCAATAGTCATCCGAGAGTATGTTATCTTAGTGAAGTTTTGGCTGTTTTTAAAAGCACATAGACATGAGCAAACAATCTGACATAAAAGCTGCCATGATATGAAGGGGTAGGAAAAATATTTATTGTTAATATTGAATATTATGTTAAAAATACACTATTAAAATACAATGGAAGGAAGGAAAGAAGGAATCGTCCTTCTCCCCTCCCCCCCTCCACCCCGATTTGTTTGGAAATTGATTTATTTCAAATTTACTGCCTAGCAATTGGGACAACCTTGTAGAATTATATGCAAATAATAAAGAGAAAATCTCTCTTTGGAAAATGATGTTAGATTGCTTCTGTCAACAGGCCCTTTATTTTAACTGTTTTTATTTCCACCTGATTGAGATTATTATATATGCTAATTACAGAGTCCTAAGAATCTTGCATGTTATAGAAAATGACCTCACAAACTGTGAAATACAATGTTAGGTGACATGTCAAAGAGGCAGGAGTTTGGGATTTGGCAAAAGGCTAAATTCTGAGGCAAAATTCAGCAATTTTTTTTTTCATTTTTATCAGGAATGCAATAAATAGGAAATCATTGCTTTCTAGGTTATGAATTCCCTAAAATACTAAAATATTGAATGTTGGTCCATATTTCTCTAAATGTATGCATTTATGTGTTTGTGTCTCTATGTGTGTTTATAAAATAAATTCTTCTGCAAATACATTCCCTAATTTATGTCATTTTATATATTATTTTCATCTCTATACAGATAGTACTCAACCTACAATCACAACTGAACCCAGAATTTCCATTGCTAAGCAAGAAAGTTTTGCCCCATTTTACGACCTTTCCTGCCACAGTTGTTAAGTGAATCACTGTAGTTGTTAAGGTAGTAACATGATTATTAGGTGAATCTGGCTTCCCCCTTGACTTTGCTTGTTAGAAAGTCACAAAAGTTGATCACATGACCCCAGTACACTGCAACCATCATAAATACATGCCAGTTGCCAAGTATCCAAATTTTGATCACGTGACAGTGGGGATGCTGCAATGGTTGTGTGAAAAATGGTCATTTTTTTCAGTGCTGTTGTAACTTTGAACAGTCATTAAACAAATGGTTGTAAGTCAAGGACTACTTGTATGCATATTAGTGAGCTTTAGTAACACCGCCCAGCTCCTCCTTCCTCCCAAAAGCAAAAAATTTCAACACTAACCTGCTTTCCAGCTCTAGTGCATTTCTCTCCTGCTGTAGGGAAACGGAGTTTGTGGGACTAAAAAAAGTTCAGTTAGATCTTCCAACTTCTGGTGGGAAAAAAAACGATCTTGCGAGAAGTTGGAAGGTCTGACTGAACTTTTTTTAGTCCCACAAACTCCGTTTCCCCGCAGCAGAAGACAAACACACCAGAGCTGGAAAGCAGGTTAGTGAAGAATTTTTTTCCTTTTAGAAAGAGGGAGGTGGATGGTGCACCAGAGTTTGGCGGTGGTGTTGGGTGGTGCACCAGAGTTTGGCGGTGGTGTGCCAAACTCTACAGCCGCACCAGGAGGAGAAGCGGCAGGAAAAGGGGCTGCCATTACCAGAACGGAGAAGAGAGATGCAGGGCAATGCAGGGTGGCAAGCAAGTGCGCTTTTCTGCTCTGCATCACTGCACACAGCCACTCCGCTCCCTGTTCTCTATTCTCTCCAGTGGGGGTGATGGAGGGTTGGTAGAGGGAGGTGGTGGGGGAGGCTTGTGCCGCCCGGTCATGACACAAGCTACAGGACAGTTGGTGGAGGAGAAGGAGGTGGCAGCTGCTGCTGGGCAGGTGATGTCTAGGGTGAAGCGCAAAGAAAGACCCTCTAGTGGTGCACAGTGTAGCCTTTTGCTGTCACTCCCCCCAGTTCTGAAATGGCAGGGGGGGGACCGGGCCTATCCTGCCATCCTCCATAGCATGGCAGTCTGGCTTCAGAGGGGATTGAAAAGGAAGTCACCAAATAAGGAGTAGCCTGGCTGGGGGGGAGGCTAAAGGAAGCGGGTGCGGGGTGCATGGGGCAGCTCCACCCCCTCCCCCACCTGCCTTGCCTCATGTTGATGGCAGTGGCATGATATGCCACGTGACCTCCTTCCCCATTATGGCAGCGAGGTGGGATGGAGTGGGCAGGGTCCTAATTAGGTCTTTTTTGGGGGGATGAGGCTTATTTTCTGGAAAACACTGTAGTATTTTTTTCACATCAACATCCAGAAAATCCTGAAAATAAAATTAAAATCGCAGATAGCAGATATGTCTGTGGTGAGTTGGCCATGGCGAGTTGTCACAACCAAATATTTAGAATGTTTTTTTGTAGAAAAATAAAAACTGTTTAGCAAACAAATTGAACATTATAGGTTAAAAAAATAGCAATAATCGCAGATGACCAAAGCATTGTACAAAATATTAGTTCTTTGGTATAAATTAGCAATTAGGGAAAAAAAGGAAGAAAAGGAAAAGAAGGGGGCTACTAGAATTTTTTCCTTAAAATGTTTTTCCTTTTTTTGACTTTAATCTTTTTAAAAATTATAAACATATTTTCACTTCAACTTTTATTTTGGTATAAAGTTTATTTTATGTATGTGTATGTATTCTTTCCCTTTTTTATTTTCCCTTTTTTGTTGTTTGTTTTATTTAATTAATGAGAGGTGAAACCAGAAAAAAAAATAAAAGTATTTTTTCTCTCCAGGGAAATAAAAGGAAATATTACTGAAAAAATATTTTCAAAGTTCATTTAATAAATCTCTGTGTTAGTTAATGATTGACCAATCATCAAACTAGGCTTCCATCAGATACTTAATTTCTTTAAGCAATTGTGACATTTAATTGGATGATTATCCAGCTCAAAAGGACATTACACAAGTTTGCATATTGAATCCATTCAACTTTGTATATTTTGTTTCAGAATCACTATCTTTTACTTCCATTATAATTATGATTATGAGCTAATGTTTCATCCTGGAGAATTAAATAGCAAGTCAACATAACTAAGTTTTTCCCCTTGAAGTTCTATTTAAACTTGTTTCTTTTTTTATTTCTTGTGTAATCAGAGTTTTTCCCCCAATAGTTTTTCTCCACTGCTTCCAGTATTTGTTTCCTGGAACAAGAATGAGAGAAATGAGGAAGCATTATTTTTTAGTATAAATAATTTCCTTTCAGCACTACAGGAAAAATATATCTATTAAATCACAGAAGCTCATAAGTACACAGAAAGGCTTTCTGAGATTATTGCAAATACTAATACCAGTGAAATAAAATTGAATTATAACATGAATTTTACAAAACAGAGCAAAACTGAAGTGCAATTTTCCATTATTTTACATGCCTTGTCTATAAATGTGGCCTGAATTTGAAGCCGTGCTTTGGGGTTTTCACTTTGAATGACTTCTATTCCTTCAACAGGATATCCTTTATTTGTCTCCCATGAACATTACGATGAGCAAAGCTTTTTTTGCATGCTGTGTTTTATGATGGGTGGGTCAACAGCTGCTCCTAGGAGAGGAAAGGTAACTATAGCAACAAATGTTATCTGCATCCTCATGTATTTCCTTGTGCCCACCCTAATTCATGCTCCTTCTATTAAAGCTACCAACTAGTTGGTAAGAGAAAAATATTCCAGGTCTCTTGGACCAAATTCTCTTCTTTTGTAAATGCTCTTCAGTTAAAACGGAGAATATTAGAACTTAGGTAGGCCTAAGAGATGCTAAAAGATGTATCACCTTGGCTCCAAATTCCTGCTCTCTCTTCTGGGTTTCACTGTGAATTGCAGCCTATTCTTAGAAGCAACAGTTTCCCCCTCTTCAGGGCCCCGAGTCAAGTCCAGCTATACTTTTGGTCGGACCTTTTTGGGACTTGATAAATGCAATGCCTGCATTGGAACATCAATTTGCAAGAAATTCTTTAAAGAAGAAATAAGGTCAGAATCTCCATACCATATTTGGGGGGGGGGATGAAGGGGAAATGGGACGTATTTCTTTGGAGGAGGAAAAAAAAATCCTCAAATATGTAAATTTGTCATCACACATCCTGGCATGCATTTATGTGCTTAGCAACACATATCATTTTACTGAAATGATTAATACATCCCTAAATCATTTGAAGATGCAAGCATCCATTTTTGCCCTAGAAAGACTTTACATCAATATTGTATCGAAAGCTTAGTTGCTTATAAAAAAAAGTTCCTTATAATTTGCACAAGCAAGATTTGACCTTAACAATTGTACCATAAAATATAAGTAAACTTGCCACTATAATATGCCTCAGGGTTCGACTGTTGTTTGCGGTTTGCTTTACATTTCAAACATTTTGGCTAAGGGAATGACATGGGGCAGATTACTATCATATATTTTGAGTCCAATTAATTTCACGTACATACGTAACTCTTTCAAAATGAAATCAATGTAATTTATTTTATTTATTTGATTAATATCTATGCTTATGTTACTACTGTAGTTTTATGAACTCTGGAAGCAGCACCAGCTATGTGGTTGTTGTTTGTCTAAATATAATAATAAATAAAATAAATAAAAAATAAAATAAAATTAGGCTTCCAATATCTAGCCAAGAGCTACAGATGCTAAATTAATTCTAGACTCAAATGATTCCTCAAATAAATAGGTTTTGTTAGCACTTCTAAAATTAACACTAGGCTAGCATGATGTGATTCTAAAGCCATGGAATTTCAAAGGGGCTCTGCAACAAAGAAGGCCTGAAACTTTTTAGGTTAACTGCTGAACTGCTCTGTAATGGTGATACCAAGATAAACTATATCTGATCATCTAAAGTTCAAGAAGAACCCAGAAGATGTGAGAAGATTGCATATTTTCACAAGAGGGACTTCCTCCCTGGAAGTACATGAGACTGCAATTTTAGTGCTCCTGAAATTGGAATGAGCATTTTTCAGACTGTTGTAGTTGGGCTTTCCTTGAATCAATGTGTGCTTAGTTCACATCATTTTGAATTATCTAAAATATGAATCAGACTCAAATACTTTTATCATACTTCAGCTATGGTAAAAGGAGCATAGCAATTTAAGCCAATATATTCTTCTAATTTGCAGAAATTATTAGTGCACTTGTCATGATTTGTTTAATTTCAGGTTTTCTAAGAGAGAAAAAATATTATGATAGGCTGAGAGAGTTCTGAGAGAAATGTTAATTCTTTTCCAATGATTTATATAATTGTAAATGGTTTGTATCAATTGGTCACACAGCAGATAGAAATTGTTTCGCTAGTAAATCATAGTATAGTTTATCAGATAAATAAGTTGACTTTTTTTGTCTCTGCTCTCATATTGAAGGTACTATAATATAATTATGTCAGCCTTTGTAAAACCTAATACATAACTGAGCTATGGATTGAATCCATAACTCAGTTCTCAGCTGCAGTGGCCTTCCGGAAAGGCCTCTGACTGCGAAATGCAGCCTGGAGACACTGCAGAAGAAGTGGACCAGTGAGGAGAGGCCTGGTTGCCAGGTAAGTGGGTGCGAGGCACGTGGGGCACACCCCCACCTCTGACCTAGCTTGATTTTTAGGTGTGTGCCTTGCTTATTTTTGGGGTAGGGCTTATATTAGGCCCACCCCCAAAAAATCAAGTTAGGGCTTATTTCTGGGGTAGGGCTTACTTTCAGGAAAACATGGAACATACATATATACATACATATATATACACACACACACATGTGTGTGCACATGTATATGTTTATATGTGTGTACACACACACACACACACAACACATATACTCAATAGCCACTTTTAATATTACTTTCAAATTCTAAATGCTTTGTGGCAATTGAGTCAGCCTTTGGGATAAGTTAAAACTTAATCCATAAAGCCTTATCAAAAAAAAATATATGTTATTACTATTTGGCAACAACCATGCTTTTGTTTTACTTTATGGTCACAAATCCTAGCAACAATGACTACTATATAGGGGTATCAACTATATTGTGGTACCAAGAGTCATGAAGGCAAATAAGCTTCCTTCAAATAAGGATGGATTTCAAAAGTTCCCCTAAATTTATGAAATGATGCTAGGTTTGATCAATGCTAATAAATTCATCAAGACAGTGAAAATGGAAAGGATATTCTAAAAGCATTTTTCCTTGATATCCAGGAATATTGGGGTTAGCTATTAAATTTTCAAGAAATTCAGCATGGTGGAAAGTGAGTATTTTTCTTTTTTAAAAAACCCATCTGCTTTGCTGCATTGTTCAAAACTACACTGGATCTTTAGCTGAACTTCAAGGAGAATTATTTGCTTGTTTCTTTTCAACGTATGGAAACTGATGTCATGCATATAGCTAAGCAGATGAGTATATTTTATAAAGGTTTTTTTATTATAATAAGATAAACTGTATGAGAGTTTTCACAGGGATAACTGTATGTCTGATTACTAGGTTCAGCACTCTGGATCCTCCAAATATTTTGGACGTCAATTATTATGAGCCCTGAGTAACAACAAGGAACTCTACCAATTTTAGACCACATTTGGAAGACACCAGGTTGCTTAACTTTGCCATACTAAAGAAGCGGAAATAGAAAGCACATTGTTAAAAATTTCTGTGCTAGAGTTGGACTACTTTTTTGTAGTTGCTTTTTTGCCATCTTCCAAGAATCAGTTCCCAAAGGACATAGGAAGAAATGGTGGCAATATGCTAATATTATTGGAGGAGCAAAGTCAGAATTTGCTCTCATACTTTTTAAAATCTCATTTAGGAATGGGGTTAAACCAGATATTTTACTACTTCTTTTAAAATAGACTTGAAGAGTTACAGTTTTAGGGAACTTTAAGGACTGAAAAAAAGCCACGTGATGCTGAGAGTTGTCTACAGGTAGTCCTCAACTTATGAGCACAATTATGCCCAAATTTTCTGTTGTTAAGGAAGAGAGTTGTTAAGTGAGTTTTGCCCCATTTTGTGACTTTTCTTGCCACCGTTGTTAAGTGAATCACTGCAGTGGTTGAGTTAGTAACACGGTTAAGTGAATCTGGCTTCCCTATTGACTTTGCTTGTCAGAAGGTCACAAAAGGTGATCACATGACTCTAGGACACTGCAACTGTCATAAGTACATGCCAGTTGCCAAGTGTCTGAATTTTGATCATGTGACCATGGGAATATTGCAATGGTCATAAGTGTGAAAAATAGACATAAGTTACTTTTTTCAGTGTGGGTGTAGCTTCAAACGGTCACTAAGCAAACGATTGTAAGTTGAGGACTACCTATACAATAAAGCTAATTATGCAGTAACTTTGTAACTTTGAACAGTCACTAAATGAACTGTTGTAAGTCGAGGACTACCTGTACCTATTTTTTAAACAGTGACAATCAGAAGTGGGTCACACAAATGCTACTTGAGTGGTATATAATATATTTGCATAATACCCTGGTTTATTTTGTATACAGTTTAATTAAGGTTTATTGAATATGCGTAATACATCAATATAACATGTGTGCAGTACATCAAGTCATAAACTGTAGGATAACAATCAAAATGACAATAAACCATATCAAAACTTCAAGCACCACTTTTTGGTTTCAAGTGAGATGAAGCCAGTCTGTAAGTCACAGCTCTTTTTCTTTTATTGCTTGGCCTTATGGCTTTCTTTATTTACTGAAAATATAATCTCTCTGTACAGAAAGCTAAGGATCTCCCCAGAATCTAATCTTTATTAATTCTGTGCATAATTACTTGGTTCACATGTAATAAACTTACATGCAGAACAGAATTTACTCTTGATGGGGTTTTACATATCTCTGAATACTGTGGTTTTACTCTTAAAAAGCACATTTAAAATCTTTTTTTTATAAAGGATTTAGGGGAGAGTTGGGTGTGTGTGTAAAGATGCAAATTAATAAGAATGAAACAGAAACATGGAAAAAACCTGATAGCAAAATGTAGCAACGAGAGATTTGCTTATCTCTACTCAAAATATAAAACCTTTCTCTGGGATAAATACTTTGTGTATGGCGTGTCCTCAGGCCCATGACTTACTCTGTTATTTGCAAAAGCATTTTGAATAGAAGTTTATCATGCCTTGCATGGGTAGAGAGAAAGCTTCAGATGAAAGAATGTGACAGAATAGTGAACTGTTTTCTAATTTACTCTTGCTGAATTTTCACAAAACATTTCGAAGTATCAGTAACTTATACAACATGGTATTGGAATCCAATTTCCTGCAGGTTAGGTCAGGGACTCAGCGTTTTCAGTTTGCCCTAAAGCAGGGATGTCAAACTTGCAACGTCACATGACGTGTCACAACATATCACAACTTTTTTTCCATTGCTGGCAATGGGGTGGGTGCGGTTTCGGCATGACACATCCGGCCCGCAGGCCGGCAGCTTGACACCTCTGCCCTAAAGGATTCAATGGGAAAAGATCTATTTGCTCTCAATCTGCTTAACCATTTATACTGAATACTAAATGGTAGGCTGCAACACGTTTAACAGATTGCAGTGACTATTTTTGATTTAAAAATATTTGCAGGTAAGCTTCCTTACAAACTTTATTGAATTTATCCTCAAAGGAACTCTATTACACATACCTTTGGAATTCTTCTGTTATATATGTTGAAATGAGGCCAAGGAGGATTCAGTAAATGAGAGAGCATTGAGTTCATGAGTAAACCAGGGATTTTCAAGCTCAAGTCCAACATGATCTTCACAAGTTCACATTGGCTTTTAGTTAGATGCTATTTAAAGTCTGAGGAATTCTCAAATTAAAAGTTGAAAGATGAAAATAACTTCACATATGCCAGATCTTGAGAGCATATATCTATATAAAGTTTTTTTTTTACTGTTAAGGTGGTGAATTACAAAAGAAAAAAGTCTAAATTGAATTGTAATAATACAGTGAAGAAAAAAGAGCTAAATATATGAGGAAGATTAAATACATTAAATGTAGCAAGAGCAACAAGAGTGATACATATAATAAGTGCAAGTACAGGTTTATACAAGGTTAATTCAAACATTAAGCTAAAATCTGTCTCATATAGGATAGCAATGTGACCTCTTCCTCATTTTTTAGAGCAAAGCCTTTTCAAAGATAGACAACAGATCATATCCTGGATCCACTGCTTAAACTCAGCAACATGGCTTTTTTTTATGCAATATCAGATATCCTCTTTGTTGTACCCCAAGGCCTGTAACTAAATGATCTAGACATTTTCAGTATCAGAACTGAACTTGAAAATTCTTGCACCATATAAAATATTATCTGGTTGCAACTGCCATGGAGAGACAGTTTTTTTTATCTTATTGTCATATAATTATACACATTACAAAGAGTAGGATTTATCTCTGAGTAAATATACACAGGATTAATCTGTCAAAAATAGTCATTCATAAACATCACTTAAGAATTCAATGCTTTTCCAGAGTCAAAGACTTTGCAGAGATTTCATTTTCTTTTGGAGCTAGAGGGCGGAAAAAAAACCTGCAATTTTAAATAAATTTAGCATTAATGTAGTCATGATCAAATCACCCTAACTCTGAAAAGATTCTACTGGAATTGATTTCTAAGTGAACATTATAGCCCAAGGCTACAATGGGCAAGTTCTTAAATCAGTTTTGAAATACATTTCTTGGAAATATTAAGGCAGTCTTCCAAATCATATGCATCTTTCAATACACTTTAAAAATCAGTCAATTAAGTGAAATGAGTCATAAGTCACATCAATTTTAAAGTAGTTTTATTGCACACTCCAAATCATCTTTCCAAAGCTTCGAGTTTGAATGTTTACAATATATTTTATAATAAAAGAAAATTGTAATAGGTTCCCTTGATTTATTGGAAGCATTGCAACATTTAAGACATTTTTGTGAATGTCTGCCACTTTATGTGTGTGCGCATGTGTATGTTGTAGGTCTGTGGAGGCTGTGAGAGCACTATTCTGTCAACATTATTTGAACATTTTATAGCTTTATAAATATAACAGTCTGCAAGAGACAGACACAAAATAGAAACAGCCCAAGTTCACAATATTTCCATAGTGTGAAGGTTTATGAAAAAGGATATAAGGATTTACTTTGTAAAATAATTTTGGTCTGCTTGTTGCTTAAATTTGGTTTCACAATGGACCTTCAGCTTGTTTTGTTTTACATTTATTTCTTTGATTTATACTGATTGGTGATTGATTAGGTGCCATGAAGTTAGTGTTAACTCTTAGTGACCACATAGATAGATCTATATACAGTAACCACCTGTTTTTGAGGCTCCAGATGCCTTCTACACTGATATTAAGACTAGCTGCCCTTTATGATTCTTTGCACAGAATCTGATGACATCTCTATAAATAGTTCCTTCTGAATTGTCAAAGCTAGTTAGCCGCATTATAAAAACTGTACACTTGCTTTTGATTCTAAGGTATTTTTTTTTCTCCTGAGTACTTTCCTAGGGGAGGTCAAGTTTAGTGCTTAGAGGAAACTGAAACTAACTTTCCATAACTTTAGGTAAACTTCACAGAAAAGCCTTTCTTATAGTCTAAAAATCTTGAAAACAAGCTATGATATTCCGTTCTGATGCCAAATGCATGTAGACCTAGTAGACAATCACCTAAATATGAGCCAACAGTGTGCTGCAGCTGCCAAAAAGGCCAACACAGTGCTAGGCTGCATTAACAGAGGGATAGAATCAAGATCACGTGAAGTATTAATACCACTCTTCAATGCCTTGGTAAGGCCACACTTGGAATACTGCATCCAGTTTTGGTCACCACGATGTAAAAAAGATGTTGAGACTCTAGAAAGAGTACAGAGAAGAGCAACAAAGATGATTAGGGGACTGGAGGCTAAAACATATAAGGAACGGTTGCTAGAATTGGGTATGTCTAGTTTAACGAAGAGAAGGACAAGGGGGACATGATAGCAGTATTCCAATATCTCAGGGGCTGCCATAAAGAAGAGGGAATTAAGCTATTTTCCAAAGCACCTGAAGGCAGGACAAGAAGCAACGGGTGGAAACTAATCAAGGAGAGAAGCAACCTAGAACTAAGGAGAAACTTCCTGACAGTGAGAACAATTAATCAGTGGAACAGCCTGCTCCAGAAGCAGTAAATGCTCCAACACTGGAAGTTTTTAAGAAGAGACTGGACAGCCACTTGTCCGAAATGGTGTAGGGTTTCCTGCCCGAGCAGGGGGTTGGACTAGATGACCTCCAAGGTCCCTTCCAACTTTACTACTATTACTATTACAATTACATTTTTATGTTTCTACAATGGGATGAAAAGAAAGCTAATAATGAAGGTTGATGAAGAAGATCAGCCATCTTTGTAAACCCAAAAGTTTTCAGTGATTATTAAATTTAAATAACTATTAGCAAAAAAAAATACATATCTTCAGAATATGTCATCACTGTTAATTGTTTACATCCACCATTTCCTTTCCTTCAGGGGTCAGGTCCAATGGTTTCATTCTGACTGATGTTCTGTCAAAATAATGTGATCTTGATATTCCCAACCCACCCAAGGATATAACTGAGAAAGCTCAAAGACCTCCAAATCAGACCTGCAACATAAATAGCAAATTTGGTACTAATGAGTATGCAAAAGAGCAATAGCAGCTTTGCTGAGCATAATTATGTCTAATGTTGGATGTAGTCTGGTGTACTGAACTACAACTACCCTTAGGCTTATTAATTCTACAATTTCTATAATTTATTTTCTCACCAATGTAGTAAGGAATGGGGAAAATGTATTAAATTCTTCCAGTTGCAGTTACATGGAGCACTTGCCACAAGATTAACATTCTTCCAAAAATGCCCTTTATTTAGCCATTTTACAGATCACTTTTTGGCAGCCTATTTTAAAGAATGGGAAAACATTCACATGCTAAACTGGATAAAGGTGGATTAACACTCTTTTATGTTTGTGTTTCGATGACAGGTTTGACAGTTGGCTCTCCTCACATTTAACCCTCCCTCCAAGCTCTCTCTCCCATTACCCTGGGAACTATTCAGATGACAGCAAAAGTTGGCGGCTGGTTGAGATCTCCCGATTAACCACAAAATACCAACACGACGAGTCTGATGAGAGAATTTGCACTTCTCTTACCCAGACTAAAAGATGTAGCATTGAGAGAGCTCTGTGGAAGACAGAGAGATTCCAGAAATGGCTAAAAGCAAAGCGCCTGACCCCTCTCTTGGTCCAGGTTTGTACAAAGTCTTTTGTAATGCCCTTGTATAAAAGCTGCTTATGGTTGGGGAACAACTATTGTAAAATAGATTTTGGATCATCCTTGCTTCTTACTCCCCCTTCCCTACACAAGTGGATACATGCAAACCACAAAAGTCACAAAGTAGTAAGGTGGACAAGTTGCTGAATGGCCCAGCATATTTAGCACATGATTACTTTCATAAAGAAAGAAACTATGGAGTACAATAGATTGTGTTTTTTATTATTGATGACTACGCATGCCTTTGATCTTGTGTTGATACGTGATTAACATATGCTGCTCTGCATCATTCTTGAAGACTTACTAAAAGTTACTGTAAGGTAAGCAACAGAAAAAGTACTTCTGACTCCAATTGTCTTGCTGATCGGTAGAAAAGACACAATAACAAAAACTAAGTTGGACAATTAAAAAAACAAACAAACCCCAAATTCTTCTGAAGCTTCACTTTCTCTTTCTATCCATAAATGCACACTGTTAAGTCCTTCGTAAAATGGCAATGACACGAGAAGCAGTTGTAGTTCTCAGGAACCTCTTTATTTCTGTTCTGCATACTGGTTACAAGACGCCGACAACGCCCAAATCTCCCTGCCCCTTTTATAGGCGATTCCCGGGCCAAACTGCAACATTTGGTGCGCTTGACCAGACAGCCAGTCTGGTCCCGGGCAGCTTGCACCTGCCCGGGACCATTGCAATGCCCCGAGCCTGCTTTCACAGGCTCAGGACATAACACACACAATGAAATTCCATAATAGAATACAATAAACTATTTGATCTGAGGCTCTTCACTGTGGATGAGATTGCATTGTTGCTACCCAAACTTACTCCACAGTGAGTTTAAACATAACTTGGCATTCTGTCATTTGGCAGAGTTCACTTTGATATGATCATGTCAAAAGAAGATGCCTTCCTCCTCTTCCTAATCCTGAATGTTCCAGTCTGTGTATTTTTCTGTCATGTACCAGTCAGGTTATCCACTGGTCTCTCCTTTTATATGAGATACATCTTGATCTATTTGGATATAGAGTCCTTGTCTTTCTTTCAAAATACCAGAACTTCAGTAATTCTGCATCCTTTCTCTAAAACAATGTTCATTTCTATGGTGTATCATGCTCCAGTCAGGGTCTTTGTGCAAAATTGTCTGCTTGCTTTTAGGGGGGAGGTAGCTTGTACACAAATAATTAACACCCAACTTGTGGAGTAAGCTAGGAAATAGAAGCTTCTGGGTGGGCACTCTTTAACCTTAGAGAGTCCAAAATACTAGTGTATGTCTCCCAAATGTTGATAAATGATCTGTGAATGATCAATGGGATATGTCTAACACTATTTAGATTCTAGACTTATTTGGATAACACCTTTCCTTGATGTGCTTAAATTCTATCTGTTTGTTTTACAGCCTGACTTATTTAAACAAGAGTAGCCAAAGAAATAAAACAGATAAATGTATCTTATTATAAAATTCAGTGGGAGAATATTAATATCGTCTGCCATTGACAGGAATAACAATATGACATGTCTTTTAAGATTCACAGGCAATTTGACCCCTATGTTTGTAGAAGTGGTTTAGGATATTCTCGGTGTATCCTATGAAGGATAGTATTTTAACAAAAATGTTCTATGTGAAATATAATTTACATAGCTTAGCAGAAATATGAATCAAAGGACCTCATTTTAGAAAGTTTACAACAAAAGCAGTTGATGAGCTCAATTTCAGTTCAGCAGTCAATGTATTAATTTTAGTCACATAGAAAACCATCAGGCTTTCAGAGTTTGTATCATGCTTACCATCTGAGACCTCCAGTTTTTAAAACCAGCACAGAATAAAATAAAATTAGAGTTCTGGCTTCAGAACTAACTTGTAGTACTATTTTTCTTAATCGTTGTGCTTACCATTGCAGAACCTACACTAGCAAGGAAAACCAATTTCCCTTTTGTACTGTTGAAAGAAAAGTCTTCATCCTGGTTCATCCAAGCCAGGATAAATAAACAACATGGCGACTGTTTTGGGAAGAAGGTTGCAGTTTATTGAAGAGCCAGACAGAAAGGTGGTTCTGGCAGCAAGAGAAGTGAAAAAAAGGGCTGAGCACATGTGGGAAGTAGGTTTTTATACCCACTGAAGCCTTTTGTTTGAAGTTGCTTCCTGTTCCTGTGTTGAGGCTTTGTATTTTCTGTGTCATATTCTGACCTGGGTGTGCCTTTCTGGTACTGGTGGTGATGGGTTAGCCCTATTATGTCCCAAAGGTCATGTCCTGCTTCCCTGGTGTTGGAGCTAATGACTCCTAAAGTTTGGGTGGGGTATGCAGATTTTAGGTCTTTGTCTTCTTGATCTCCTAGCTGGGGCCTTTCTGATGGTTTACATCTGCATTTGTACAGAGCTGGCTTCTGCTTGGGAGAGAGAGAGACTTGGGGGCAGAGTTGGTTTCTGCTTTTAAAATCCTTTTGAGGAAATATATTTTTCTGCTCTTTTAATATTTCCTTCTCTGGCGGGCTGACTTCCCACAGTACATTCTCTTCAAAAGTTGCATAATTCAGGAGAACAGACCACCTTTTTCTCCTAGTCCTTCACTTTTACTTTTTCACTACTTGCTGAGATGTTCAGGGTATGTGTGCACATGTGTGTTTCAAATAAATATTTAATTTGCTGAAAAAGTGAAAAGCAAATATAGCTTTAAAAGTTCCTTTTACTGCCCTTAAATACTTTGTAAATACATTTTCCTTATTAATTTGTTACACAGAGACTGAATTTATTGCCAGCTGGTCATTGGATTAGACTTTTGCTTTTAAATTGAGGCTCACAAGATATATAAGTATCTCTTATTTGGGCTTTTAAGAAGCACTGTGAGTGGTTGCTTAACCACAATATACTGAATAACCCCCAATTGGTTGGATATGCAAAAACATTCATTATAGATGGCTTCAGAATACATGCGATCTTCAATTCCTCTTTTGATGCTTTGAGAGTACCGTTGCAATGGTCAGATCATCTATGCAAACATATTCAGGGTTGCCTGCAAAATAATGAAACGTGTAGAAAGAAATGACTGAATAATAAATCAATATAGCACAATTTAAATTTGTACAGGGAAGTGTCCATCATCTATGTAAGATAAAACAGTGGTAGATAATAATGAATTAATTACCAACAGAATTAATTGATTTCATATTTTATACATTTTAAATATAGCCAGTTGGGTTGTATAATAGTTTCTTATGCATAAATGTGTTTTGTATTTATGTAGGTTCAATATGTAATATAATTATATATTATTCCCTGAATATTTTACCATCTTGGCTTTAAATTGTTCTGAACAGAAATCAAAAATGAAACAAATGGATATTTGATTTGTAAATCAGGGGTTTTCAGATAATGTTAAGTCAAGAACCATTTTTCAAAAGAAAATATTATTCTGAGCAAAGGTATAGTGATTTCTGGAACAGTATTAGATACACAATTATGTACTGTTTAATTTGAAAGAAAAGAGTACGTAGTATAAAAACTATTATCTAATGTTGTCTCTTTACCCCCCTCAGCCCTATTTTAACATGTCAACTGTAGACCCACCACCTGTACACTCATCCACTTTCCATGGATTTCTCTGTAATCACCACAAGAGGGCAGCATGGGACATTTTCAACTTTAAGTGTTAAAAAAAGCCTGCCAAGTTCTATCTGGAAACACAAGAGTTCCTCTTAGAAACTATTAATTTCTCGAGCAAGAGGATTCCATTACTTCAAATCAAGGACTATCCGCAGCTTTCTAAAAATAAAACAAAACAAAACTCTAATAATTTTATCTGCCTTCTTGTTTTCTTTTTGTTTTCTGATAAGTTTCATTTAAGCAACTTGTGCTATCTATCTCTCCACCTCCTTCTGTCCCTCTTCAGTTTGGAAGAAACCCTCTTTCTTCAGACTGGCTTCTGTCATACAAGGTTCTCTTCAGAATCCAAACTTTTCATATACAATGGTGTGCCCTCCATTGGACTACTTCAATTATTTGCTACCAAGTTGTGATTAACTCTTAGTGACCACATAGATAGCTTTTCATCATGATGTTCTGCCCTAATCTGATCCTTTACCTCTTCTAATGGTAAACCCACTGTGGGAAGTCAGCCCCCCCTGAGAAAGAAATATTAAAAAGGCAGAAAAGCATGCCCAGTTTTTCTTAATAGCCCCAAGTCTCCTCCCCCAAGCAGAAGCCAGGCAGAGGCCAGCTCTACAGAAATGCAGATTTGGTGATTCATTCAGAAAGACTTGAGCCAGGAAGCTTGGAGCTGATGAGATTAGAAAGACAAAGAACCCTAAAATCTACATCCCCCATCCAAACTCTGAACACATGACCATTATGACACAATAGGATTAACCCACCAATACCAAAAAGGGACACACAGTTCATGCCACAGGCACAGGAAACAACCTCAAAAGCCCAAGAAGGTATAAAAACCCATCACTCCCAGCTACATGTGGTCAGCTTTCCCAAAGCCTCATTTCTGTCTGGCTCTGCTCTTCAATAAACTACAACCTTCTTTCTAAAGCAGTCTCCATTTTGTTTATTCCCGGCTTGGGCTGGACCCTGATGAAGATTTTTTATTCAACACCACCATCACTGCAACTGAGTCCATCCACTAAGCCAGGGGTCCTCAACCCCCAGTCCATGGACCAGTACCGGGCCACAGCATGCCAACAACCGGTCCCCACTAACAAGCAAAGCCCCATCCACGAGATACAGTCAGCACACAAAACCATGCACCCTCTGCTCCGTGGAAAAACCTCTCTCTATGGAACCAGTCCCTGGTGCCCAAAAGGTTGGGACCTCTGCACTAAACGTTAGAACTTTCTCCAGAAAGCTAGGATTGATTTCAATGATACTTTTTTTTATATAAAGATTTTATTGGTTTTTTTTTCATCAGCACATGTTAATTTTTCCAATCAACAAGTTGTCTGGAGTTTGCTATGCTAATACATGTTCAATTCCTAATCCTTCATTCTTTCCTCTAGCCAAGAATAAAATAGGTTCCAAATTTGATAGTAGTCTGTATCTTCTTTATTTTTCAACCTCATAGTTAATCTGTCCATCTCTGCACATTCCAATATTTTCCTGATTATTTCTTCTTCTGATGGCAATCCTTCATTCTTCCAGTATTGTGCAAAAATTATTCTCGCTGCTGTAGTGATGTGTAAGATTAAATATAATTTCTGCTTATTAATCTTTTCAGGTATAATACGTAGTTTAAAAAGTTCAGGTTTAAAATCCACTTGTTCACCCAATATTTTTTCTAACCACATATGTATCTTTCTCCAATAGGCCTTTGCCTTACCACATGTCCACCAAATGTGATAATACGTGCCTATGTTATGTTTACATTTCCAACATCTATCTGACATATTTTTAAACATTTTTGCTAATCTTGCTGGCGGCAGGTGCCATCTATAAAACATTTAATACAGATTTTCTTTGTATGAAGTTGATATTGTTAATTTGTAGTTTCTCTCCCATAACATTTGCCATTTTTCTAATTCTATATTATAGCCAAAATGTTTTGCCCATCTTGTCATTGTTTCTTTCACTTGTTCACTTTCCATATCCAAAATTAACAAAAAGTTATATATTTTCTTAATTAATTTCTCATCTGAGGTTAACAAAATCTTATCAAACACAGTTTGATCTTTATAAAATCCATACATATTTACATCTTTTTCATATCTACTTTGTATCTGTAAATGTGCCCACCAGGACAAGTTAATTCTCTGATTTTCCAGTTCTTGTTTAGATTTTAATTTCTCATCAATATCTAGAATATCTTTATATGTCCATATTTTTTCAAAGTCTACCAAGTTCGGATGTATAAATGCCTCCATAGTTGATAACCACCCTATATTTTAGCTTTAATTTTTTCCCATACTGTTGACAAGGCATTTCTTATAAAATGATTTTGAAAGTACTTATGAACTCTGTTTTTCCCGTACCATAAGAAAGCGTGCCACCCCAATTGTAAATCATGTCCCTCTAGATACAATAACCTTTTATTTCTAAGTGTTATCCACTCTTTTACCTATGTTAACACAGATGCTTGGTAATACAACATCCATTCCGACAACCCAAAACCTCCATTTTCCTTAGCATCTTGTAATGTTTTCATCTTAATTCTAGCTTTTTTCCCCTGCCAAATAAAGTTCAAAACCAATGAATTTAAATCTTGAAAGAATTTTCTCTCAAGTTTTATCGGAATCGTTTGAAATAGAAATAAAATCTTCGGCAACACATTCATTTTTACTGTAGCAATTCTTCCTAATATTGACAGCTGGAGATTTTTCCATCTTTCCAAGTCTAGCTTTATTTGCTTCAATAATTTTGTATAATTGTCTTCTTTTATTGATGAACACTTAGCTGAAAGATGAATATCTAAATATTTAACTTTTTTCACTATTTGTACCTCTGTTTTCTCTAGTATTTGCCTTTTTTATTTATCTGCGAGGTTCTTTACTATTACTTTAGTTTTTTCTTTATTTATTTTTAGTCCTGCCCTTTTTTCCATACTCTTCTATCTTTCCCCGTAGTTTAGGAATCATCTCTAAAGGTTCTTCCAAGATAAACATTAAATCATCAGCAAATGCTTGTAACTTATATTGTTTCATCTTTTATTTTCAATCCTTTAATTTCTGTGTCCTGTCTTATCCTTCTATTTAGTACTTCCAAAGTAAAGATAAATAATAATGGAGATAGTGGACACCCTTGTCTCGTACCTTTTCTTATCTCAAAGCTCTCAGTATAATCTCCATTCACTATCACTTTTGCTGTCTGGTTGCTATATATTGTTTTTATCATATTTATAAAATTCTTTCCAAAATCCATTATTTGTAATTACTGAACCATAAATTGCCAGGAAACATTATCAAACGCCTTTTGGGCATCTAAAAATACTAATGCTAATTGTTTCCCTGGATGTAATTCATAATATCCTAATATGTCCATTATCACCCTTAAATTGTTTTTAATTTGTCTCTTCGGTAAAAAGCCGTTTTGATCTGGATGTATAAATTCAACTAAGTATTTTTTCAATCTCTCTGCCATTATTGAAATAAAAATTTTGTAATCCACATTGAGTAATGAAATCGGTCTATAGTTCTTAATATACGTCAAGTCTGAATCTTCTTTTGGTATCAAAGTAATATTTGCTTCTATCCATGTATTTGGAAATTTGGCCTCTAACAATAGTCCATTACAAACATCTTTCAGTGGTTCGCTTAATGTATCTTGTAGATTTTTATAAAGTTCCACCGGTAGCCCATCTGGGCCTGGTGTTTTCCCATTTTTTTTGTCATTTTATAGCCTCTAATATCTCCATCATTCTTCTAATATAGTTTTGAATGTCTCTGGAATTTTTGGCAATTTACTTTCTTCTAGATATTGAGTAATTCTCTCTCTTGCAGCCTCCTCTTTACCATACAATTCCTTATAATATCTCTTAATTATCTTTTTTATTTCTTCCTTTTTAAATTGTAAACAACCTTTCCCATCTACTAAATTATGTATTATTTTCTTCTCTTTCTGTTTTTTGAGCTTATAAGCTAGCCATCTTCCTGACTTATTGGCATTTTCGAAGAAATTTTGTTTTGCTCTCTTTATTTGTTCCGCCAATTTTTCTGAGTCCAACAAATTCAGCTTATGTTTTATTATTTCCATTTCTCTTTTCAAAGTCTTTTTCTGTGGATTTTGTTGTAATTCTGTCTCTAACTTTCTAAATTTTTCTTTTAATAATAAATATTGCTGTCTTCTCTGTTTATTTTTCTTTGCCATATACATTATAGCTATACCTCTAAAATACGCTTTAGCTGTATCCCATATGTTTTGTAGTGATGTATCTTCTTCTTTATTTTCTTTAAAGAAAAATTCCATTTCTCTTTTCGCCAACTCTATGAATTCTTTGTCTTTTAGTATAGATTGATTTAAAATCCATCTTGGGTGTTTTTTTTTTCTTTTGTATTCCTTTCCATGTTGCTTTTAAAAGGTTATGATGTCCCTATTTCTATCTCAATTTCCTGTATATCCATCTTTAATTCAGGAGTCATCCAAATCATATCAATTCTTGACCAAGATTTATGGCTATTTGAGTAAAAAGTATATTGTCGATTTTGTGGATTGGTTTCTCACCAGACATCTTGTATTCCAATTTCTTCTGCCATATCAAAGAATGTCTTGGGTAGCCTTCTTCTTACGGATTTTCCTGTTTTGCTACTTTTATAATCCATTGTTCCATCTACTATCGCATTAAAGTCTCCTATTAAACAAATATTTTGGTATTCCATTTCTATTAATTCCCTGTGTAATCTTTGATAAAATTGTTCTTGATTATCATTTGGGGCATAAATTGCCACTAACAATATTTGTTTTTGATGTAAATATATTTCAACCATTACAATTCTTCTTTCTTCATCTGAATATATTAATTTAGAATCTATTGTCTCTTTAACGTATACCGCCATCCCTCGTTTCTTTTGTTGTGCTGATGTATGATGAAGTGTCCCCATTTTCGGGTATTCCAACAGTTTATAATATTGTTTTTTTATATGTGTCTATTGTAAACAGATTATATCTATATTTAATTTCTGAAGTTTCCTAAAAAAATTATTTATTTTTATTGGGGAGTTTAGTCCATTTACGTTTACTGAAAAAATTTCATTTTTTTTTCTCCATTTCCTCTTTCATTACTTATATTTTGGTCTAGTCAATCTTGTAATCCTTTATTCTCTGGCAGTTCCTTCTCCTTCACCTGTTTGTTCACCTTTCTCCTTCTGTTGTTCTCCTTGTGCCATTGCTCCTTGGACCATCTCTCCCATGTGCTTATCCTCTTGTTGATGCAAACCTTCATCCAAAATTACTCTATTTCTTACTTCAAAGTCCTCTGCTTTCCATATTGAGTCCAGTCAATATCTTGTATTATTCCAGTTTATTGAAATGCCTTCTGGCATTAGCCATCTGTAATTTATGCCTTTGGCAATTAATTTTGTAGTTAGAAAATGGTAGTGTCTCTAGGTATTCCTTACTCTCTTGGGTATCTGTTTTAAGACCATAATTTTTTTGTTTTTATATTGTAAGGGTTCCTCTCTCACTTTTCTCAGTACTTCATCTCTTGTTGGCTTCTTCATGAACCTCACATGCACTTCTCTTGGTAATCTGTTTTTTCTTGCATAGCTTGAATTCATACGGAATATTTGATCCTTCTCATTCTGAATGCCTGCTCGGTCTGCGTTTAAAAGTTCTGCCAGCAATTCAATAATCACCATTTCTATATTTTCTTCACTATCTTCAGGAATATTTTGAAACCTCAAATAATGTTCTGTGTCTCTCATTTTTACCATTGCCATAGCCCATTCTAGTTTTTGATTTGTTTGTTCCAGTCCTTCATTCTTTTGCAATAACATTTCCACCTTTTTGTCAATATCTTCAGTTTTATTTTCCACTTCCTGGATTTTCTGTTCATTTTTAATGATCTTTTGATTTTGAGCTTCAAATTGTGCCTTTATATCCAGAATTTCTTCTCTTACTTTCTCCAGTTTACTTTGTGTTTCCTCATGGTTCCTCTGCAAGATTTCTTGAATTAATTTTAAAGAGGCCTGTGTTTCATCTTGGGCTGACAGAACTCTGAGTTGTTGGACTGGCTTGTCTGACAGAGGGCACTGAAGAGGTTTTCTTTGCAAGTCTGGAAATATTAGTTGTACTCATTTTGTGGCTCACAGTCTTAAACTTATATCCAAAGCATAATCAGGAATCAGCTGTTGTGAGGCAAACCTACCTCCTCCAGTCCCTTCTTGGATCTAAAATATTCTTTTTTTTCTTTTCTTCATATAATGTCTATTTAGTTTTTAGCCAATGTCAACAAGCATAGCTATAAACAGTCTTTCACTTGTTATCTCAGACCAAGGCTTTGTTTTGTTCTCAAGCTTTCCAAGGTCACTCTCTTTTTAATTCTTATTTTTCACCAGTAGGTGTCCTCATTGGCTTATTTATCAGCTTATTTATCAGTCTCCACACTCTGGTACTCCGTTAATTTGATATTCATTAACATTTCCCCTTAATGTTAAATTTGCCGCTCCAAAAGTCTCTTTGGGGGGGAGGGTCTTTACTCTTTCAAGTTCTCCCTTTTAGGGTCTCAACATTTTCAAACACAAAGAGAAGGAAAAGACTTCAGCTCACCCAGACATAGCTTGTTGTTGGAAATCAGCTGTTTTTCATAGCTTCCTTTCCAGTTGCAGACAACTTGGGCTGCCTTGGCTCTCCCAGCAGCCTTTCTTCCACCCCTTTAGAGGGGGCTTCAGTCCACCCAGATTGGTCACTACCAGATCCAAGCTCCCGAAATATCCCTCTTTCTTCGTTGCCCCTCCAGGGTAACTTTCCATCCCTTTAAGAGACGCTAGGCAAAGCAAAACTGGACTGAGAGGCTGGAGACCCAGCCTCCCATGGCCGTCTCATTCCCTGCCAGACCAGAAGACCTGATTTCAATGATTCATTGGTTTGTTTTCTTGGCTGTCCATGATAGTTTCAGACATCTTCTCCAAACTCTTCCTGTTGGACCACTCGTTAGAAGCTAAATTCTTATAAGGGTGCAACATTTGGTGACAGCAAGACCCATAATCTTTCTTCCCAAGCTTAATTAGAAGAAAATCAGATAGAATCATTTTTTTCTTCACATGCCCCATTGTTTGATTTGTCAGATATATTGAGTTAGAAGTGCTATTGTATCACTAAAGCTTCATTTTCTTCTTTGCTACTGTTATTATACAGAACTCGCATATTTTAATTAAAATTTTAATACCAGAAAATGAAGATGTCACATTAAATTTCTGCTGACAGTTAATTCCTGGCCAAAGGAAATGCATATTTTTCCAAAATGATTTTTGGATTTTTTAAAAAAAAATATTTGTTATTCAGTTTTTTTGATCAAAAACAAGGATAATGTTTATTTCATACTTTTTCATTGTCAGGGTAGTTTATCGCCCTTCAAATATACTTTGTAGAAGTCTGTTCAAATATAAATTTTACCGAGTGCAATTGAATTTTCTCCTAGGACTTTGTTTGTTCTGCCAAACTCCATCCTGAGTCTGAGTGGTGAATAAGACTCTATCTCAGGGCTTTTGAGCAGTGCAGAAACTTTCCAGTTCCCAGTTCCAGTAAGAAATAAGCCTGAATCCCTATGAAGCAGTCGATCATTTTAAGATTGAGCAACCCAGTTTCAGATGTAGGATGCATGATTCAGAGCTCAATAAAATGTAATGTCTCAGTCAGATTGATTCCCGCTGTCTTATAGTTTATCTTCATAAGTCCAACAATGGAGATGTGGAATCCCTAAGCAGTGCTTATAATTGTGGTGATTGAAGGTATGTGTATTTAAACCACTAGCAGTTTCCACATTTTATGCCACACATTAGAAATTACAAGAGCTTGAACTGATAGTCCTGGGATTGTAGATAGTTTCCAATGAAATGTCTAGGCAGCTTTTGTTTCCCTGGATCTGGAATGACGTTTTCTATTCAAGCCACCCATTGTCTATGTAGACAGGAAAGAATAAAAGAGTCCAGAAGTTTCTTTATTTCTATATTTGTTGATTGCCTCTTTGTCTTGGTTCTTGGCTTGTTTCGGGACCCACTTCCTGATTTGTGTCCTGTAGGTTTTTATCTAGTTATTAGCTACGATGGATGAGTTTGAACTTCATTTCAGTGTAGATTTAAATGTGTGAGGCAATGAGAGGAATGATGGAGAAAGATGTGCTGGGTACACAAATCAAGCCAATAGATGTTTCACTACTTAAAAGAGATTAAAAAGATAATTATTAAACCAGAGAAGCAATTTGGACATTATTTTCCTTACTGGATTTACAAAAGAAATATGTTAAAGTCTTGAAGGGCTTTATGAGAAGTGATATGAAAAAGGGCAAATTTTGCTTACTGGATGTACAAAAAAGGCCTGATAAAGATTTGAAAGATTTTTGAGTTACAAAAAAGATGATCAGAAAACAAGTCCTGGGACCACATTTGAAGGAGTTAAAAATTATGATCAAAAATTCAGAGAATAGTAGCAAGGAAGAATTAGAATCTAGAAGCCAGGAAGACCAACAAGAGGAGCCAAAGGAAACAGAGCCAGAGGTAGAAAGTAAGGAAGGAAAAGGACAAAGGAAAGAAAGAGGAGTAGGTCCAAGAACAAGACAAACACAGAAGTAGAACACACAATTAGAGCAACGGAAGAGGAGAGTAGATTAATATCAATTAATGTTAATGGATTAAATGCACCGGCTAAAAGAAAACAAATATTAACAAACTTAGTAAAACAAGATATAGACATAGCTTGTCTATAAGAGGTACACATAAAAGAGCAACATAAGAAATATTTGGAATTTCCGAAATTAGGAGTATTATATACAGCAGTGTTTCCCAAACTTGACAATTTTAAGGCATGAGGACTTCAACTCCCAGAATTCCACAGCCAGCAACTGGCTGTGGAATTCTGGGAGTTGAAGTCCTCATGCCTTAAAATTGTCAAGTTTGGGAAACGCTGATATACAGCACTTGCGGAACAAAAACAGAGAGGAATAGTGGTTTATATTAGGAAAGATATAAATGTTAAATTGAAATACCAAGACACAGATGGAAGAGTCCTAATATTAGAAATACAAACCGAGCAGAAACCATGATTATTGGTGACAATATATGCACCAAATGAGAACCAGAAAGAATTTTATAAGATGCTACATGAAAAACTTATAGAAATTGGACAGGGAAATGTGTGTATTGTGGGAGACTACAATGTGGTAGTGAATGTAAAAAAATGATTATATTAGTAATATGAAAAAATTTTTGATTTGGCACATGAACTTAATTTATTTGATCAATGGAGGAAACGGAACCCCCCCAAAAAAGGAATATACTTTTTTTTCAAATCCACATAAATCTTGGTCTCGGATAGATATGGCATGGATGAATGAAGAGATAAGTCAGGATATAGAAAAGATAGAAATAATGCCAAACACATGGGCCAACCATAACCCCCTGAAAATAGTTTGGAAAGGGCAGAAAAAAGCAAGGAGAAGGTGGACATTGAATTCCCACATTTTAAAGGAAAAAGAATTTATTGTAAGGATTAGAAAGGAGATAGAATTGTTTTTTAAAGAAAATACAAAACAACAAACATTATTACAGACTATTTGGGATACCACTAAAGCTTATTTGAGAGGCATAGCGATAGCTTATACAGCAAAAAAGAATAAGGTAAAAAGGCAAACACAAAACATACTTCAGGAGGAGATTAAAAAATTAGAATTGAAATTATAAAGGGAACCCTGGGATGAATTGATTAAAATGGAAATGGTTTTGGCTCAACATAAATTAAATATGATAGACCAAGAGGAAACGGCAAGAGAAGTGAAAATAGCAAAACAAAATTTTTTTGAATATGCAAACAAACCGGGGAGAAGACTTATTCAGGACTTACAAGATGAAAATGGAGAGTTGCAATATAAAATGGATAAAAATAAAGAAATAATTCAGAATTATTTTGGGTTACTTTACAAAAAAGAGGAAATAGACGTGGAGAATATTAAACAATACTTAAAGGCTAATAGTTTGCCAGAATTAAAGGAAGGGCAGAGAGAAATATTGAATAAGGAAATAACAGCTTTAGAATTAAGAACCGCAGTGCAAAAACAAAAAAATAATAAGACCCCGGGGCCAGATGGACTTCCAGGAGAAGTATATAAGACTCTTTATGAGGATTTTGAAACGATACTATTAGAAGTGTACAATGATGTGTTGGAGAAAGCCAAATTACTCAACTCCTGAACAGAAGCTAATATATCTCTTATCCCAAAAGAAGGTACAGACCCCAAACAGATAAAAAATTATAGGCCAATCTCATTGTTAAACACAGACTACAAATTTTTTACCACTATAATTGCGGAAAGATTGAAGTTAATATTAAATGATATAATACATTCAGATCAAAATGGTTTTTTACCCACAAGACAAATTAGGAATAACAAGAGAACGGTTTTAAATGTCTTAGAATATTATGAAGCGCACCCTGAAAAATAGGTGGCTCTAATTTTTTAGATACCCAGAAAGCATTTGACAATCTTAGTTGGCAGTTTTTGTTCCAACAGATTGAGGATATGAGATTTGGAAGGAAATTTGAGAAAATGATAAAGGCAATATACAAGATACAAAGGGCCAAAGTGATAATTAATGGGGACAATACAAAAAATTTTGAAATAAGCAAAGGAGTAAGACAGGGATGTCCAATGTCACCTCTACTTTTTATTTTGACTTTAGAAGTGCTATTAACCCGAATTAGAATTAACAAAGAGATAAAAGGACTACAGGTCAAGACAGAAGAATACAAGACATAGGCATTTGCGGACAATTTGGTTTTCTTTATAGAGGACCCACTAGAGAGAGGAAATATTCTAATGAATGAAATAGAAAAATATGGAATGGTGGCAGGACTAAAAATTAATAGAGAAAAAACTAAAATGTTAGTAAAAAAAATATAACTGAAAAACAGAACGAATAAATATCAAAATGCTACTAGATAGTAGAAGTAGAGATGGCCTTGGGCTCCCAAAATGGGAAACTTATTACCAAGCAGCTGGGTTACTTTGGATTAGAGATTGGATAAATTTAGATAATAAAAGGCTTTTAATGATTAAAGGACATGATCTGCAGGCTGGTTGGCATGCTTTCTTGTGGGAAAAATACAAGAAGACACACACATATTTCTACCAGCATCAGATAAGAGATGCGCTGATTTGGATATGGGAAAAGGTTAAAAAGAAACACTTATATGAAAATCCCAAACTGGGCCTCACCAATGGAGGCAATGATTCACCCAAACACATTGGATAAAAAAAGATGTTTAGATATAAAGATTTATTAGATAACCAAGGAAATCTTAAATCAAGGGAAGACTTAAAAGAACAGAGAATAATTATTGATTGGTGGCCATACCTACAGATACAGTCAAAATACAGTAAAGACATGGAAGAATATGGAATAAACTGGCTATCACAGCAATTGGATAAAATACTGACAAGTAAGGAAGGAAAATTTCTAACAAAAATTTACAAATACCTATTAGAAGTAGAATTAGAAGAAGAAGTAGTAAAAGGACCAATGATAGCATGGGCAAGAAATATGTGGGCCGGAATATAGAATTGGAAGAATGGGGAAGAGTATGGAATAAAAATTATTCAACTAACATTGTCAACAGCATATAAGGAAAATCAATATAAAATGTTCTATAGATGGCATTTAGCACCGGAGAGATTAACTAAGATGTACAAAAATATGAATCCAGATTGCTGGAAGTGCAAAAATAAGGAGGGAACATTTTACCATATGTGGTGGCAATGACCCAAAGCAAAGATTTTTGGGGAACAGATAAGGAGATGGATACAGGAGATAACAAATACACAAATTGAACTTAAACCCGAATTATTTTTATTAGGTATAATTAATCCAAAGGTCAATAAACAACTACAATACATCATTGTACACAAAATAACAGCAGCTCGCATTGTGTACGTGCAGTGTTGGAAATCGGAAAAGATACCAACAAATGAGATGATCATTCGTAAGATATTAGAATGCGCAGAAATGTACAAGTTTACTTTAGAAATAAAGGACAAGGAAACAACAGAATTCTATGAGATATGGAATAAATGTTATGTTTGGCTAGAGCAGAGAAATAAAAATGTATGATAATTTATGTAAATAATTATAAATAATATGTATGAGATATATAACACAGTATTGTTAAGGAAAAAATATGTATTTTTATTTTAATTTGTTTGTTGTATTGTATTGTAAAAAAGGAAAAATAAAATTAAAAAAAATTCAGGGAAGGGTTAGGGTTAGGGTGTCAGCTTATTCAATCAAAGTTAAAATAGAAAATTAATTAGATGTTTTCCCTTCCTGGATTTTTGCTGACAAAGAACAAATGACAAGGCTTTTTGACTTTGTTCTATAGTTAAGAGATGAATTATGGGGTGAAGGGAGTACATGCTGTGGTGATAAGCTATTAAAATTGTTTTTACTTGCTGAGATGAAGGGGGAAGTTACTTTTTATACTTTTTATACTTTTTTCTTTTTTAATTTCTTTTTTATGTTTCTATATTTTTATAGCTTGTATTAGTTTTTATTTTCTACTTGTAACTCTTAATAAAATTATTGAAAAAAAGCACTGTTGCTTTTGCTTCACCTAATAATCAATCATCTTTACCGACAAGTTAAGCAACTGCAGTGAAGAGTGGCATTTTTAGAGCATGAACTCCCATTTCTGCATCAAAGCAGTTGAACTTTTCCAATAACTACTTCTTCTCTTCTGTGGTTTTGGATATATATAGGAGATTTGACTCAAATGATTGGGCTGAAGTAATTGCTTTAGATAGAGCAAAGAATTATGGCACTGTCTTAATGTACTTGAATCAAAATGACAGACTGTGAAATAAAGTTTTTCACTTCATGTGGATGGTCCTACCTGACCCTACCAGCAACTTAGCAGCTGCCAGAATGATGACTTTGTGTGTCACAGTGGAAATCTTTACTGAAAATTACAATTGGTCCAGGGCTGAAAACGTGGCCTGCTAACCTTGCCTGCTCAAGAGATTTGTGCTTATATGCATCTCTTGACAAAACTGTCACTGGCAGAGAGGTGTTACTCCCCAGCCATGCCATCCAGGCTGCCTACATTTCAGTTTGCAGTAGCTGATGCTTCTCCCTGAATTATTTTTTAAAGTGTCTGTATTTGACATTAGCAAATATTGTCATGCAGAGCAAAAGGTTCAATGCTAATAGCAAACAAGATGCTAAGTATATCATATCGTATATTGTAACAACAATTTGCCACATTCAGGATTCAATGAACATGTTTTAGAGATGTATATGTAACCCCTGCCTATGTGGCCTTATGGAGCTGTGTTGAAATGAAAAGCTGCAAAGGTTTATATTACAATTTTTCTTTGTTATAACGGTATAAAAACAATTTAGCAAACATAGGGTCAAGTATAGAAAGATGGTCTAATTTAATCCTAAGTAGGTAAACCAGATTTCTTCTTCAGTCAAGGAAGGTTAAGCTGATCTTATTTTGAATTTATACTTAGCCAGTCCAAATGCCAGTCTGGTTTTTCAAGATGCTGATTAGAGAACTTCAGTGATCACTTTATAGCAACTCAGTTCTAGGCGACAGAAGAGCAGCAGCAATTGGGAAGTAAAAATGTGCAGTTTAGAATCAGAGTTTGGCAGTTAACATGGCAAATAAAAAGAATCAGAAATATAGAAATTGGCTCCTCATTCTTTTTACAGTAATTTAGCTAAGCACAATATGTCAGTGCAATTTACCATACTCAATGTGGTAGCAATCCGTAATCATTGTAAATCTTTTATTATTATCACCTTCCTAGCAACAACTTTTTTCCATCTAAGCTTCTCTTTGGCTGACGACTTTGCCCTTCTGTGGCTGAACCAAACATGTCATGAGGGCACTTCTGCCAATCTGAAAATTTAACCAATTATTACTTGTTTCTAATGTCAAATTATTTACGAACAATGCAGAGCCTCCTTTTGGTGCCCTCTGTCAATCTTAGATCCTGATGATGGCACCGGCAAGTCTATCAAGTTTAGAAGTGGTTTACCATTGCCTTGTATCTCTCCAAAAACCTTTATTCCTCCCTTACTGAAGAGAATCGTGACCTGAATGTATTCTACTGTAGGTTTGAGAGGAGATCACTGGAATCTACCATTACCTTCCCCACCTCGAATACACCAACAGTAGCCCAATCTCCTACACCTATCTTTCGGGGTCCGCCATCTTTGGTGATCTTAGAAAAAGATGTGTGAGGTCTATTTAATAGGCAAAAGATCAGAAAAGCACCAAGGCCAGATGGAGTAACTCCTTCCTACTTGAAAGCCTGTGCTGAACAACTGGTCCCCCTCTTCATTAGAGATGTGTTATGTCCCTCTTGCCTCAAATGCTCTACCATCATCCCAGTTCCCAAGAAACCCTTCATCAAAGAGCTGAATGATTACAGATCAGTTGCTCTGACATCTTTAGCTATGAAGACCTTTGCGAGGTTAGGACTGGCCCACATGAAAATCACCACAGACCTTGCAGTTTGCCTAACAAGCTAATAAATCAGCAGATGATGCTGTCAACATGGAACTGCATTACACCTTGCAGCATCTTGAATCTTCAGGGATCAATGCAAAGGTCCTCTTTGTAGACCTTTGTAAAATTTTGGGGTTGGGCAAAAGATCTGGCTTGCTATCATTTGGAGAAATCTCTACCTTGTAAATGTTATACTTGTTTCTCATACTCATACTTGTTATATAGACATGTTTGTATGACACAATTGCTCTTTTTATTATAATTAGTAGCAAAACATAAGCACTATTCTATAGGTATCTCTTCAATATTTTATAGGTAACCCTCATTTAACTACGCTAATGGGATTGGAAACTCATTAAGCAAAGAGGTCATAAGTCAAAAAATCATGTGACTATGCCACATTGATGGCAGTTCTAGCAGTCTTGGTTACTGTCTTTAAGTGACAGCTGTCACATGATCACAACTTCTGACTTCCTGTTGGCTTCCCTGTGAGAAGCTGGCAAAGAAGGTTGCAGATCACTATCACATGACCACAGGGCTGCAGCCATGGCCATAAAAAGGAGGTCTGATCATAGCTACGTGTTCAGCACCATCATAAATTTGAATGGCCACTGAATGAGTGGTTGTTAAAAGAGGACAATCTATATTGAATTAATTAAATTACTCATTGTCAGAATCCATTCCAGAATGTGCCAAAGGGAAATTAATAACAAACAGTCTTATTTTATCTAAGTTCTTGTGATAAAAGCAGAGGAAAGACTGTGCTTGTCAATATTTTTTTTTAGGGCCTTCGTACACCAATGCTTCGCTGTCCATCACAAAGATTGTTGGATCGAATAGTACGGAGATATGCTGAAGTTCCAGATGCTGGTAGTGTCTATATGGACCATTTTACAGACCGGGATAAACTGCGTCTCCTCTACATGTTGTCTATTAACACTCATCCCATTATTTTACAGGTATAATGGCATCTGCTTTCATACAATATCACTCATCCTTTGGAAATCTCATTTCAACTCACTTTGAGATATGAGAAAAGTTATGAATTGGTTGGATAATCCTTATGCTGGATCCAGACTCTTTTTTCTTGGACGTGAGATTTTACTCTCTTTGTGGTACTTAGGTTAAAAATGGCTACTCATTTGCATGATTAAACCCCACCTACTTGGACTCTTGCTAAGCTCAGGTGTCCCCAGATTTGAGTGCTTAGGATACCAGATTTACAATTTTTAATATACAGCCAATATGGCCAATTACTACAGGCAATCAGAGTTGTAGTTCAGGAATATTAGGGCCCCAAAGAGAGGGCACCGTGTTAAATCAAGTCCATGCTCCCAGAGTTAAACAGACACAAACATTGTTTTTAATCTAATGGCTGATTTGTGCTTAAATCTGTTCTAGCTAATGTAAAAGTCATATTCTACAGCAGGGGTTCTCAACCTTTTCTTCACCACAGACCCCCTTTAAATACCGTGATCATGTACCCTCAAGACTTAATTAAAGATTTAAACTATAACATTTCTTCAAGCTTCCATGGACTCCCTGTGAAAACATTGTGCCCTCCCCCAAGATCCTGCAGACCCCAGGTAGAGAACCACTGTTCCTATTCTACAACAGGGGTCCCATTGGGAACTGGGACATGCAAGCAGTGAGAGAGCATGAAAGCATGCAAAGCTCCATTTGCATAAGCAGTGGGCATGCATGTGAAACCCTTCCCTCTCCCCCCTGCCACCACTGCTGCTGGTGCAGAGCCGGAAAGGTTGGGGACCACTGTTCTACAACCATACAGGATGTCATGGCTCTTGCCTAGAAATGGAAATTATTAAATTTTCTGAGACCAGACAAGCTATTATCAAAGTGGCAAGGAGTCTTAATTGAAGTAAGAGATGTAAGGTTTAGATCCTGGGGCTGTTATAAACAAGGGCTTGATTATTTGACTCTGCAATAGCTGATCTTCATTATTAGGTCTTAATATCCCCACCCACCCCCAGAAAAGGTCTGTCTATAAAAATTTTAAACTTTATGCTTCGCTATTAGTTCTTGGATATAAGTTTCAGTTCTTACAGAGAGATGTAAGGGGGGACATGATAGCAGTATTCCAATACCTCAGGGGCTGCCATAAAGAAGAGGGAATTAAGCTATTTTCCAAAGCACCTGAAGGCAGGACAAGAAGCAACAGGTGGAAAGTAATCAAGGAGAGAAGCAACCTAGAACTAAGGAGAAACTTCCTGACAGTGAGAACAATTAATCAGTGGAACAGCCTGCCTCCAGAAGCAGTAAATGCTCCAACACTGGAAGTTTTTAAGAAGAGACTGGACAGCCGTTTGTCCGAAATGGTGTAGGGTTTCCTGCCTGAGCAGGGGGTTGAACTAGATGACCTCCAAGGTCCCTTCCAACTTTACTACTATTACTATTACTATGTATTGATGAACTCTGGATAAAATTCTGATAGCAGGCTCAGTTACTCTCAAGAAAGGGAAAATGCACTAAAGAAGATTCAGGACTCTCAGACTGAACACCATTCTTGAATGGAGAATTGTAACCCCATCCAAGGTTAAAAATGACATATCTGCAATGGCCAGAATGTTCCAGAAAAACATTATGTAATAATAGGGGTTTTTTTTTTTTAGCTACCCTCATGTCAACTGGGAATCAAGTGGGATGTGCCACAGATTCTCACCATGCCTTGCAAAATTCTTCATCTTTCAAAAAGTGGAAAAAGAAATTAGAGGATATATTGGACTTGATATTTAATAACAGAGAAAAAGTGATTGAAGAAGTGGAAATGTAAGGAAATTGAGGAGAGAGTGAGTATTTCACCATATAGAGGGTAGGGAGAACTGAAGGCAGCCAAATTAGTGCTCTAAACTTCAAGAAATCTGACTTTAAAAAACTAAGGAGAAAAAGTAGGAAGAATTTCATGGATGAAAATCATGAAAGGAAAAACAGGTAAAGATACTTGAGAAATTTTAAGAAAGAAATAATTAAGATACACCCAAACTATACGAGAGAGGAAAAAAAGAGACGATGAAACCACCATGGTTGCACCAAGATCTGTCCGATAAACTGAAAAACAAAAAGGACACATTTTAAAAATGCAAAGAGCAGAACATCAGGAAATAGTCCAAATCTTCAAGGATAAATTCAGGAATAAGAAGCCTAAAATCATGTAAGGTATTGAAAGTTTTTCTAGGAGCATGCTCCATATGGTATTATAATAAAGAATTATAATTTAGTATAATTTAATTGGAATTTAGTATTATACTGTAGTTTGTATAGAATCTAAACATTGACACGGACTTGTAACGATTTGATTAACAATTAATGGTTTTAATATATCTAAATATGTTAATATTTTAAGCACTACTTTTTTCAAACCCATATTTCTTTGGTAATTAGCGTACTGCATATTTTTATTCACTTAGTGAATAAGTGAGTAAGTAAAATAAAATTCATTCACTACATTTAACAGTTGAAAAGTTTAATATTTTATTCACAAATTTAACTCAAAAAACCTAATGTGGTAGAATTTGCACTTTACACTGTCTTTTAGTTTGCTTGATTTTCTTGCAAAGTTGTAATGATTTAGAAATGACTTAGAAAACATATAGAAAAGAGGAAATCTGAAACAGAATAACTACTACATTGCAGCAGTGCTGCACTTTTCTGTTTCTGCGCTGGAATCTAGTGATCATTTGGTTTCGCCACCCAGCCATGGTAGCCCTAATAAAATTATACCCAAGGAATACCCTGTGTATCCCTTGATTACACTAAAATTAGTCTATAAAATATAAAATAGATAAAATATAAAATATAAAATATAAAATATAAAATAAATATAAAATAAAATATAAAATAGAGGGGCAATGGAGTGGAAATGCATGATATCAGGAGGCTATTAGCATGGGGAAAGCTAGTACAATAATTCCATATCATCATGGAACTTCACATTTCCTTTTTTTTTTTTTTTGGCAGATTTTCCCTGGTGCAGAAGGATGGCCCTTTCCAAAATATTTGGGATCCTGTGGCCGACTAATAGTAACAGTCAGTACTAGGCCTTTGAAGGAATTTTATGGCTCATCTTCTGATGTGACAGCAGATTTAGCTCTTCAGCTCCTCACTATTATCAGTTTCATGATGAATAATGACCTGAACTATTTCTTCTACTTTACTCATGTTGATGCTGACATGTTTGGTGTTTTCAACAATGGACAACTCTTTATCCAGGATGCCAGCATGCTAGGAGTCATTGACAAACAAGAAGGTACTCAGATGCAATCTTGAATAATATGTCACAACAGGTTAGGAGGCATTATAGAGAGGGATAAAATGACTAGCAGAGATATAGAACAGAACAGAATAGAATATAATAAAACTTTTTAAATATACACTAATCAGCATACATTAAAATGAAATTTCATTGCATTCAGCTCTCATATGAAAGAACTGTTACATAAGCAAAGGAGGCTTAAACATTTTTAAGCCTTGAGAAACAAGATAATATTCACCTCCCTGATTCATTGAAGTATAAGAAGTGGTGGGTAGAGGAAGTGTATTATTGGACAATCAGACTTGCAGGATTCCATTATTATAGCCAATCTTGACAAAGGTAGTTCCAGTTTTCCTGCAGAATTGGTTTCCTGATCTGATCTATCTAGTAGGACTGACAGGTGAGCTGAAAATACATTCAATTCACTTTTCTTTCAGCTTAATTCATATAATAATAGCCAATTAACTAACTATATAGACAGAAAAAAGTGTCAAAATTAGCATGTGACAGATTATGAATATTTCTGTTGAAACCAGATTGAAGAACTGATTGTCAAACTAGATGGAATTCTATATTATCTTTAATACAGTTTTCTTACAATGTTGTTTCAAAAGTTAACGATGAAAGTAAGACAAATAATTAGATTTGTTAAATAAATATATGAATAAAAAAACTGAAGCAATGTCAAAGTCAACACTGCATATGCTTATAATGAAAATATTTCCTTTGTTGTTGTTGTTGTTAATTGCGAAGTCGTGTCCAACCCCTTGCGACCCCATGGACAATGTTCCTCCAGGTCTTCCTGTCTTCTACCATCTTCTGGAGTCCATTTAAGTTCACACCTACTGCTTCAGTGACTCCATCCAGCCATCTCATTCTCTGTCCCCTTCTTCTGTTGCCCTCAATCTTTCCCAGCATTAGGCCCTTCTCCAGTGAGTCCTTCCTTCTCATTAGGTGGCCAAAGTATTTGAGTTTCAATTTCAGGATCTGGCCTTCTAAAGAGCAGTCGGGGTTGATCTCTTCTAGGACTGACCGGTTTGAACGCCTTGCAGTCCAGTCAGGTCTTCTCCAGCACCATAGTTCAAAGGCCTCAATTCTTTGGCGCTCAGCCTTTCTTATGGTCCAACTTTCACAGCCATACATTGCAATTGGGAAAACCATGGCCTGGACTATACGTACTTTTGTTGGCAGGGTGATGTCTCTGCTTTTTAGTATTCTGTCTAGATTTGCCATAGCTTTCCTCCCCAGGAGCAAGCGTCTTTTAATTTCTTGGCTGCAGTCCCCATCTGAGGTGATCTTTGAGCCCAGAAAAATAAAATCTGTCACTATCTCCATTTCTTCCCCATCTGTTTGCCAGGAATTGAGAGGGCCGGATGCCATGATTTTGGTTTTCTTAATGTTGAGTTTCAAGCCTACTTTTGCACTCTCCTTCTTCACCCGCATCAAGAGGCTCTTTAGTTCCTCTTCACTTTCTGCCATTAGAGTGGTATCATCTGCATATCTTAGGTTGTTGATACTTCTCCCGGCAATCTTAATTCCAACTTTTGATTCATCTAGCTCTGCCTTTCTCATGATATGCTCTGCATATAAGTTAAATAGGCAGGGCGACAGTATACAGCCTTGCCGGACTCCTTTTCCAATTTTGAACCAATCAGTGGTTCCGTGTCCAGTTCTCACTGTTGCTTCTTGAGCCGCATATAGGTTTCTCAAGAGACAAATAAGATGGTCTGGTATTCCCATCGTTTAAGAACTTGCCACAATTTGTTGTGATCCACACAGTCAAAGGCTTTAGCATAGTCAATGAAGCAGAAGTAGCTGTTTTTCTGGAACTCCCTAGCTTTCTCCATGATCCAGCGTATGTTGGCAATTTGATCTCTAGTTCCTCTGCCTCTTCGAAATCCTGCCTGTACTTCTGGTAGTTCTCGATCCACATACTGCTGGAGTCTAGCTTGTAGATTTTAAGCATAACTTTACTAGCATGTGAAATGAGTGCAATGGTGCGATAGTTTGAACATTCTTTGGCATTGCCTTTCTTTGGAATTGGAATGTAAACTGACCTTTTCCAATCCTGTGGCCACTGTTGAGTTTTCCAAATTTGCTGGCAAATTGAGTGTAGCACTTACTGCATTGTCTTTTAAGATTTTGAATAGCTCAGCTGGAATATTGTCACTTCCACTAGCTTTGTTGTTGCTCAGATTTCTTAAGGCCCATTTCACTTCACATTCTAGGATGTCTGGTTCAAGGTCAGTGACCATCTCATTGTGTTTATCTGGGACGTTAAGCTCATTCTTGTATAGTTCTTCTGTGTAGTTTTGCCATCTCTTCTTAATCTCTTCTGCCTCTGTTAGGTCCCTGCCATTTTGGTCCTTTATCATGCCCATCTTTGCATGAAACTTTCCCTTCATATCTCCAATTTTCTTGAAGAGATCTCTGCTCCTCCCTATTCTGTTGTTTTCTTCTATTTCTTTGCACTGTTCATTTAAGAAGGCATTCTTATCTCTTCTAGCTATTCTCTGGAATTTTGCATTCAGTTGGGTGTATCTTTCTCTTTCTCCTTTGCCTTTCGCTTCCCTTCTTTCCTCAGCTATTTGCAAAGCTTCCTCAGACAGCCATTTTGCTTTTTTGCATTTCTTTTTCTTTGGGATGGTTTTAGTTGCTACCTCTTGTACAATGTTGCGAACTTCTATCCATAGTTCTTCAGGCACTCTGTCTATCAGATCTAATTCCTTAAATCTACTTGTCACTTCTACTGTATAGTCATCAGGAATATGATTTAGTTCATACCTGAGTGGCCTAGTGCTTTTCCCTACTTTTTTCAATTTAAGCCTAAATTTTGCAACGAGAAGCTCATGATCTGAGCCACAGTCAGCTCCTGGTCTTCTTTTTACTGACTGTATAGAGCTTCTCCATCTTTGGTTGCAGAGCACATAGTCAATCTGATTTCTATGTTGACCGTCTGGTGATGTCCATGTGTAGAGCCGTCTCTTGGGTTGTTGGAAAAGAGTGTTTGTTATGACCATCGTATTCTCTTGACAAAATTCTATCAGCCTGTGCCCTGCTTCATTTTGTACTCCATGGCCAAACTTGCCTGTTATTCCGGTTATCTTTTGGCTTCCTACCTTAGCATTCCAATCCCCCATGATGATAAGGACATCATTTTTTGTTGTTAATTCTATAAGGTGCTGTAGGGCTTCATAGAACCGGTCAATTTCATCCTCTTCAGCACCAGTGGTTGGGGCATAGATTTTGACTATTGTGATATTGAATGGTTTGCCTTGGATTCGAATTGAGATCATTCTGTCATTTTGGGGATTGTATCCCAGTATTGCTTTTCCTATTCTTTTATTGACTATGAAGGCTACTCCATTTCTTCTGAGGGATTCTTGCCCAAAGTAGTATACCTGATGGTCATCTGAGTTAAATTCACCCATTCCTGTCCATTTTAGTTCGCTGATTCCTAAGATGTCGATGTTCAGTCTTGTCATCTCTTTTTTGACTACGTCTAGCTTGCCTTGATTCATGGATCTTACATTCCAGGTTCCTATGGAGAAAAAATCTTTACAGCCTCGCACTTTCCTTTCACCACCAGATATATCCGCAGCTGAGCGTCCTTTCAGCTTTGGTCCAGTCGCTTCATTCTTTCTGGCACTACTAGTACTAGCCCTCTGCTCTTCCCCAGTAGCATATTGGACACCTTCCGACCTGAGGGTCTCATCTTCCAGCGTCATATCTTTTTGCCTTTTAATACTGTCCATGGGGTTTTCATGGAAAAGATACTGGAGTGGTTTGCCATTTCCTTCTCCAGCGGATCACATTTTGTCAGAACTCTCTGCTATGACCTGTCCGTCTTGGGTGGCCCTGTACGTCATAGCTTATATCTTCATTGAGTTACACAAGCCCCTTCGCCACGACAAGGCAGTAATCCATAAAGGGGAATATTTCCTAACAAGATGATATTTTAGTGTTATTTCTTTGTTATATTTATAGCCTACTGCGATCCATATTTTCTTAGCAATATTAATATTGGGGATATGTTTTTTGCCAAATAGTTTAAAAACTTTTGAATGCCTTTAGATTTTTGTATTGCTTTATTTATTTGTTGCTGGCTTTTATTTTAATGTTATATTGTACTGCCTTACTTTTTTCTTTGTTTCTGATTTATTTCAGTTTTATTCAACATACTTTTATTATCATAATGTTACTGTTATTTTTATATTTTAAATTTCTCTCTGCTTTGCACACAGAAATTTGATTATTGGCAACCTAGTAAACATAATAACAATTATGTTTTAAGCAAACTTTTTCATTCTTTTTAATAGGCAGAGACTTGATGAATAGGCAACAGAAATACAAGGATATATTTAGCTGCTTAGCTGTGGATTGTGAGCCTGTCCTCCCTTCCTGTGGTTCTGTCAAGGAAAGCCAGAACCTTATCATGGTATGTGAGAAACTGTTGCCCAATCTCTTAAAACAAAAATTCCAATCGCCTCTGCAGGAGAAGATTGACAGCGCTTTAAGTACCTGTGCAAACAGATTTCTTTCTGACCAAGAGATTATCACAGCAACTCAAGTGCTAGTAGACATTTTGAAACCTCTGCAGATCTGCGATTCCCGCTTTGTTTACCGATATCCTGACTGCAAATATAGCACAACACTCTAAATGAATATTTTCTTGGAATCTTTGGGCTATAAACTACATACTTCTTCTGCTATGGAAGTTAAAAGAATGGAGTTGCCCAGCAAATTCTTCAGAACATGAGCACTTGGATTTGTACTGGACATTCGCCGTCTTCCAGATTAAACTCTATGGCTATTTGGTTTACTTTTTCAGGACTCATATAGAATTGTAGCATCCATGTGATTACATATGTCAAAGCTACATATTATTGTTCTCATTCTCTCATTTCATATTTATTTCTGTTATTGAATTATTTCAAGATGTATTTCTCAAAAGGTATTTTGGAGATCCAACATATTTTCAAAGAAATATTGATCCTTTCTTGTTTCCTATCCATTCTATTCAATGATTCAAAACCCAATTCCAAATGATTTATATAAGATCATTTATTCTATTCAAGATAGCAGCCTCTCCATTCTACTTATAGAAATGGGGGGGGGGGGTTTCCATACAAAATCCTATATTGGAATAAACCTATACTTGATGTACAGCAGTGCCATATTTTCTACATTAGTCCTCGATTTATGATCATTCATTTTGTGACTGATCAACAGCACCGATAAAAGTAAATAACAATCCACAATCCACTTCATACTTATTGCAGCATTCTCAGGACAATGTGATCCCAATGTGGGTGCTTGGTGACTGGCTCACATTTACAACAGTTGTAGCATCCCAGGTGTTCTGTTTTAGAATCAGAGACATCAAAGCAAGGCAGGAGTAACAAAACACAACTTCTTTATTGAGATCACAAACAGAACAGAACAGCAAACAAAATGGCGCTTGCCCTTTTATACTCCCTTTTGCAGGGACAGCATCAGCCTATCAATGCAAGGCTAATCTCCCACCTTGCACATGCTCACAAGGCTGGAGACAGCCTGTCTGGTCCCAGGCAACCACATGGTCTGCCCGGGCCTTCTACAGCAGCGGTTCTCAACCTATGGGTCGCGACCCCATTTGGGGTCGAACGACCATTTTACGGGGGTCGCCAAACAACGCGATCTGCCATTTTTCCCCCTCAGGGGGCGGCGCCGCGCATGCGCGCCGCGTCCGTGTGACCGGGGGTCGCCGTATAAAAAGGTTGAGAACTGCTGTTCTACAGCCTCCTGAGCCTGCTGAGTCATTCAGCAGGCCCAGGACATAACACCAGGGTCACTTGCAGCCGTCTCAGCCAGGTTCCAACAAGCAAAGTCATTTTAGGTAATTTATCTAGATGTCCTTGAGTTCTTTCATTATTACACATTTCCAAAGTTCTTATTCTTTTCTTCATTTTAAAGTGTTAGATAATGATTATGTTATTTATCTGTTAACATTTGAAATCTACCAAATATAACCCCAAGTTCTGATAAGAAATATTTTCTTTCAATCACAAAATGTATGGAAAGGAAATTTCTTGAGTCCTGCTCTTCTGGAAGATAGAGTACACAGATAGAAACATATGTATGGAAGAGAAAGAGAGAAAGAGAATTTTATTATGATCCCAGGCCAGAGTTACAAATAAAGCACATTAATACTAAAATAAAAACAAAACAGGATAAGAATGTTTCAATTGGTGGTGGATTCATCAGTGGACCAATGAAGGTATATCTAATTTTACAAGGAGTGTAATAGAATTTGGCTGTGTTCAAGGAAACTAAATCATACTAATCTGATAACAATAATTGTACAGAAAACAAGCTCAGGATTTCCTGGCTGTTTTATCAGGTAAAGAATCATAAGATGAGTCTTAGGATCCTTACAGAGGGTACAATACCGTATAACAAGATGTGAGGTACAATTTCAATATCCCCCCTGTCTGTAGGGACACAGCTGTAGCACATAGGGAACTTTTTTATATCAGTCCTCCAAAACTACTTCAGGAAAGTATTGAAGCATGCTAAAATTAGTATTCTTTGAAATTCAGAGACAGTTACATGATGTAAACATCTTGCTGATTTCAAAAAGGGAGCTTGAAAGGTCAGAGAAACCTTCTTACATAGAGCAGTCTGGTCTTGTTGGCTTTCCAGGTCTTAGGTAACTTGAGTATATTTTATGGGATGAGGTTTTGGTTTAGAACACGGGTGTCAAACTCGCCATATCACGTGACGTGTCACAAAGTATCACGACTCTTTTTGCATTGCCGGCAATGGGGTGGTTGCAGCTTCAGTATGATGAAACTGGCCTACAGGCTGGCAGTTTGACACCCCTGGTCTAGAAGAATTATGGACAATAATTAAAAGAAGAAAAAGGAGGTAGGGTTGTAAGGTTTGATAAGGAAGATGGGAAAAGCCAAAATTTAATTTCAATAGGAAGGGTAAGTAATTTTAGAAAGCTGTTTCTAAGGAATTAACTTTGGCAAGAATAGAAATGGTTTGATGACGAACTAAGGAATAATCCAAATATATGGAGCAATCATGCAAAAAGCAGTGGGGGGGGGGGGGAAGAAGAGAGAGAGAGAGAGATTTGCATTTCTTTTATAATAATTACATACTTAAATATAATGTGATTTTACCTGAAATTGGAATACTTTAAAAGTATTTCACAATAGCTCAATAATATTTTTCTAGAAGAATGATAGAAGGTTGAAGCTGAGAGATTTCAGCATGTTACATGATGCTTAATAAGTTCACAACTAAGGTGGAAATTTTAATGGGAAGTTTCTTTCTGATTTTCAGCTCATACTTTTGACCTTTTTATGAATTAAATGTTTTGTCTACATTCATCTTAATGTGTTTTTTTTAAAACAAGTGACATAGAATTCAGCTATTCAATTACTTTTATGGCCATATAAGGTTAAGACATTGCATTACATATATTATTTTTAAGTTCATTTCAGCGTTTTATATATAACACATGTAAACATGTACATGTGGATTATAAAGCAAAATGATATTTTACTGGTTGAATTACCTCCTCATGATGATAGTGTCAGGTTTTCAAACTAGGGTTATGAGAGTGCCTCCAGTTAAGAGTACACACTTTAGTGAATTGAGGATGGGCCACAGGGCCTGCACAGCTCAGATATCCTGGAGTTTGCAGCCATTCAGTACCACCTACCTCTGAAGCTGCTATCTTTCATGGTCTCCTGGAAGAACCTTTTACCCCTGAAAGCTGTGATTGTGCCCTTTTTTCCATCCTACTTCTGCTATAGTGAAGCATACGTCTTATTACTTCTAAAAATGCAAGAGCCCTATTCTATATAAATAAAAGAGGTTCTAGGACATAAATTGTCTATAATTTTTGCTGGCAAATTATTAATAGAAGGAAGTGGGAGCTATGCTAAAGATCAGACACCAAAATGGACATTCTCAAATACACATATAGTACACAGTTTTCATTTTAACAGCCTATTTAGCTCCAACTAAATACATTTTCTGGTGCTGCAGATAATTCAAGTAGCCTTTTAAAAAGAACATTTTAAGATTAACACAAAGTTATCTTTAGCTAAAACCCTAACATGTCTATTCATTTACGTGAACAATTTAACAGTGGCTGCACAAGGATTAACGTTTGATGAGGTAGCTGAGAAACTTATGGTAGCACTTAAAGAATTAGGACGATACACCATCAACCACTTAAAGCGCAACCCAAACAAGATCCAAGTGTGTGGAAATCTTGCTCCATTCTCCTTAAGACACTGTTGGATTTTCTCACCTGAAAATTGAAACATGAAAAATGCCCTAGGTTTTGGTTCTGCTAAATTACAACCCACCTGGAAGGGCTTGACAGTTCTTCTGAGAGCTAGTGCATTTTAGGGGATGGGTGGGTGGGGATTGGATCAAAAGATAGCATATTTCTATTTCATGTACACCCACAGAGTTTCTATACTGGAAAAAAAGAGGATTGTATACCACTCCCCTTTTATACCACTCAAATGTCCCTGATAGAGACTCAGTCAAATTCTAGCCAATTTGATTTCTGCTGGTTCTTTTTATGGAACACAATATTTAATACTTTTCTCTAATCCTATTAATGTAGATTGTTCAGTTTGTTTCTGGTGGGGGTTCCATTTACAAAGGAACCTGTGTAGGTCAATGCCAAATAGAATCATTCCCTTTCCAAAAATACAGAACTTTTCTTTTTGTTCTTTCCTCATTCAAGTAGGATTTGTGTTACCGATGATGACAAATAAGACCTAATTGCCAGTTGGTTGGACTATTGCAATGTGCTTAACTGGGGGTATCTTCGCAGATGATTCAGAAGCTGCAGCTGGTAAAAAAAACATGGGGATAGATTGCTGCTGGCACAATCCCACCAGCATAGAATAATACTAACACTTTTCAGGCTGCTGCATTGATTACCAGTAGGCCCAATTCAAACTGCTGACCATTACCTTGAAAGCTCTTTACAGCATAGCACTAGAACACAACAAGCAATGCCTTGTCAGGATTGAATTTGTCCAGAATGATAATATAGAACAGGCTTGTTGGAGGTACCTTCTTTGAGAGGTAAGTTGGGAGTAAAGCAGATGGCAGGCCTTCTCAGTGGCCCTCCTACTCTTTGGAACAGCCTTATCCCAGCACTCCATTGGCCACAATCTTTGCAATACACAAGCACCTAAAGTCATATTTTTCCTATGGATCTTTGCCCCTGATTATTTCTAAGGGGTAATCATAGAATTTTGAATACCGTTTAATATTAACACAATGGGGTGGCTGCTGGCTGCATGTGACCCTGGACAGCTAGTAAAATGGCCCAATAAGATTGTAATAATAAAAATATTTTTAAAAGGAAGTTTGTTATTTATATACATTTAACTATATATTTTATTTGAAGCCCAAGACAATTCCTCTTCAATCAATGTGACCCAAGCAAGCCAAAACTAGAGTCTGCAGGGCATTTCAGCCTTGCTGGTACTCTATTTCACGTGTGTAGTCGTGCATCCTACATTTTTTCTGCACCTGCAACTTTCCTCGCTGGGAATTAACAGCCCAGCCTGATCTTGCAATCTTGGTAGTTCACTTCTATTTTAGGTACAAAGGGCGCTCACCTCTGACTTGAGATTTAGAGTAATTGGTTAATACAGCAAATGTTTTCTTGCAATTTTGGAAAGATTCAATAGTTCCAGTTCCTTGATTCCTATCAATATCTTTGGTTGCATCTATGCCACAAATGGTTAGAAAAGTTTTCTATGTCTGCACCTGTACGAGTGCAAATATTCAAGAAAGTTCTATTCACAATGGATCCAACTCATTGTAAGAAAGTAATCAAATACTCTGTTTTTGTTTTGTTTTTTGATGGAAGGTTATCTGCAACGAGATACATCATAAGTAGGCAGGCTCTTTGTGGCATATGTTTTGCAAAACACAACATAATACCCAAGTGTTGATTAGGTAGCCCCCCAAAATAGTTGAGTGATTCAAGTTTGAACATTGTAAATTCATTAGTGGCATAGCTTTAACAGTAATGCACAAGGCGTTTTCTATGAATTAGCTGCAATACCGATTAGTTTTTTTTAAATATAAACTTAGCATCCTTTTCATATTTTAGCTTATATTGACCTTTTACTTTTTTGAAACCAACTCTTCAGCTCTGGCCTAGTCAACTTCTTCATGTATGATTTTGATCTCAAATCCTCATCTGAGGTGTTTGTGCAGCTCCATCATTTTCTTCTGTCATCCACTTTTTTCTCAATGGGATTATTTGTCATTAATATCTCTTTAAGAACTCTTATTATTCTTAAACTTATTTTCTCTTTATCTTCTTGTCACTGCTTTGTATCATTAATATTTATGGCTAACTCCAAACTAAGAGTCACATTTGTGATATGTGTGGCTATATAAATTGATTTTAATAAATACAAAGGCTTAGCCACTTTTTTCTCTCTTAAAATCAAGTACCTCAGTATTACAGTCACTCTCTCTAAAGTTCTTACATTTTACTTTCTAAAGTAAATCTTTATTAAACAGTAATAGAACAAAGACAACTGATTCTCTTAGCATTCCTCCACTCTTTGTATGATAAAGTTGTCATTAGGACATGTCAGGAATTTTTTGAAAGAGCCATGTTTGACTTTCTCATCTGCCAACCAGCGGTACAGCAATTATTTCATGTCTCTCTGAAAGATCTGCAATTTGCTTTTACAAAGCCATCAAATCTGAGTAATCTTTATCCCTTATAGGATTTGATTTATAGCACACTGAATCTAAGTAATGATGAACCTCACTAGCCTACTTCACAAAAAGGTGATGGAAGATATCTGCAAAGAACAAAAGTAACAGCAGATGACATGATCTGTGGACATAATCTATATAAATTAAGAGCATGAATACAAACTGCTCCTTCCTAGATTGATATAGGGTAATCTACTAGAACAATTTAAAACAGTGGAGAAATCAAGCAACACCTATTTATTTGCATTCTTAGCATATTGCCTGTCAGTTCCATAAGGTAGACCAGGCTTGAAAATCAACTCCACAGGAAGATTAGAACTAGTTTATTGGTAGGCTATAGTAACAAATCTCCTAAATTGGATATGTTTTTTTCCTCTTCCCTCTTCACCCCAGTGAATCAGGGAGGGGCTAACCTGAGTCTTTTAATATTATCTCTGTTTTCAGGGAATGCCTTTGTCCATTTTGCTTATGTAATAGTTTCTGAATATTTATTTGAAAGCTACCTCAAATAATGAAGAATGCATGTTAACCTGATGGCAGAATGTTGGCATTTACACAAGCCTTCCACTGCTACGGGAAATGGCACAAATTATCAGGTCCTCACATTTCTTTTCCTGGATCTGATCTTTAAAAAGAAAATCTTGCAAACTTATATTAAGAGCTACCAGTTACAAATCAGAAATTCACAGGAAATTTTAGTTAGAATCCTGTAATGCCTAAGCTTTTTTATTTGGATATATCATTTCATACAGGTCTGGAGATTAAATACTGTGCTATATTCAATAGTGGAGAAACTATAGTTTTCTCATAACAAATATATCCCCCCCCCCCGAGAATGCACAGGTTTTAGATTTACTCCATTCTGTTTTTTCTGAGGTTTTCGCGGGTATTTGTATGTAGGTCTTTGTTGTTCGGGTTTTCTCCCGCGTAAAATTGGAAGTGTCTTGGCGACGTTTCGACGAAGTCCCATTCGTCATCTTCAGGCTGGTGTTTTCAGCTTCGTGCTTTGAGCAGCAATGTTTGCTGCTCAAAGCACGAAGCTGAAAACACCAGCCTGAAGATGACGAATGGGACTTCGTCGAAACGTCGCCAAGACACTTCCAATTTTACGCGGGAGAAAACCCGAACAACCAATGTTTAAAAAGGCAATGCTAAATCTGCAAAACTAATTATTTGTGACTATGGAAGTTATCTTTATACTTGGGTCAACTGTCCATGCTAGGATAATTCTATGTGAGCAAAATGACATTTTCTCACTGAAGGGATATTTTACCTCTGGAATTTCAGCACTGAAACACAACAGCTATTTATTTCATTGGAAATAAGCCAAATAAACACCAACATTAATCCTTTGCTCACATTGTAAACTAATACTCTTAGCCTATCAAACAAAATATTCTGAAATGTAAGACAATAAGAATTCTCTCTTGCCATGTTGTCCAGTTTTGGGGCATTTCAAATAAACCATCTTTGTTTGTATTAGCAGATAACACAATTTCAGTTTACTTATTGAAGAATACAAACTATATATGCGGGGCTAAGATTAAATACCAATTCTCTTCAGTGCCATACTTGAAAGTGCTATGTATTACACTGATTCTGAAACTATTATCTGAAGTACTGTGATAAGGTAACTGTTTTGAAACTGGTTTTGGTCACAGTAATTTCTGATTTTTCTCTTACCCTTCTGGAGGCATGGTCTGCTGAGAACAATGTAAGAACCATTATTTCAACAAATCTTGATAGTTTCTTTCAACAACATCAAATATAGTAAAACATTTATAGAACTTAACAATTATCAGTTCAATTCAGAAGTTTATGAATCAGTAAACTAATCCACTGGGATGAACAAAGAACTTGGATTTCAATTTAATGGGTTTTCATGTGACAGGTGAAGCATATGGGAGCAACTGGATAAAAAATATTATCAGTAATTTTAAACAATGAACATGCCCTAAAGGACACTAACGCTTTAAAAATTTATCAGTGATTGAATTACATAATAAGCAAAAATATAGCATGATTTGTACTTAAGACAATGTAGCCATATGCTTGCTAAAAAAACAACTGGAATGTACATTTCTTATTTTGGTTAGGTAAAGATATCATTCTCAAACTATTTCCTGTATAACTCCTTACTAAATTCCAAGGTGCCTAAATTGAATCTTCAAAATCCCATTAAGTTATATTTCATTGGAGCTTCTAACTAGGTTATTTCATTTATTACTTCTACAATTTGGCATCAGCTATTAGTCTGTCATTGCAGGAAGTGCAATTTAACAATAAATCAGTCTGAAGGACATATATCTTGAGGATACATACCATATATATATATATTTAAAAATAATCATACTTTTGTAAGCAATATTTACAGTAGACACCTCAATTCTACCATATATATGTAAAACTTAAAAACAAGAAATTTTAGGCTCTAATCTTTATACATATATTTATATTCAGTTTTATATATATTTATATATATATTATATATATACACACACACAAAAGAGTATATATAAAATATATATAATCAGATTTTTAAAAAATCAACAATAATGGGGCCATGTACATAATTTTTTTAAAACTCAAACAATACAAAACTTTAAACATTAAACAATTTTAATAAAAGTTTCTGTACAATGCTAAGCAGTTTTATTTACATATAGAAAATGTAATAGGAGTAATGTTTGAAATTACAGAACTCCTTAAAATTTCAATGGCAGGTAATCTGGAAAAAATAACAGCATTCCATTCACAAATATTTTCAAGCAATAAATATGTATTTATAAATAGTGTAAATTTACATCAAGATTAGAAACAAAATCACAAATCTGAAGTTTATTCTTTAGTCTATGTGCAACCCATTTATCTTTGTGACTTGGCTGTTAATTTTTTTAAAATTTTATTTAGGAAAGAAAAAGTAACCATCATGGTTTCAAAACAAGATAGAATAACATAAAAGCAGTAGAAAAAAAAGTATCACCTAAGTTTCACATTAAAAAACAAAGTAGCCCAAAGAAAGACATAAAATTCTAACTACCTTACATAGAAAGGACCAGCTAAGCCAGTACTTTTCCAAGAAGAAGGAGGGGAAAAAAAATCTTTCAAGGGGAGTGGAATAGAGAATTTGATGAAACCAATTCATCAGCCCAGAAACAGAGAAATAGAAAAAAGGTGGTCTTCAAGTCAGTAGTCTGTATAATGTTGCCAGTTTTGTCAGATATATACAAAACATGGGATTTTTTTTTCAATTCAGCTGAATGAGCTTTCTATTTTTTAAAATTCTGGAGTAGGAGCTGTGCTCTCTCCTGTCCAGTTGGTTGACACTCCACACTTGGAAGGTTGCATAGACACAGCTTTCAGCCAGCAGCCTTATGGGATCGCTACAAAAATCCATGGTGCAGAACTGGGTCACTTCCTGAATATCAGAAAAGATTTTATATAAATGTCCTTGGAAATATGTCAAGATGAAGATGATGGCAATGGAGGTGCCTGTAAAGAGAAAACACATCAGATTTACCTTTTAAAAAAACCTTCATATATATATAGGACAAGTATTCAGTATATATATAGGATTTGACCTACAGTAGTCAATCTATTCTAAATGCTGTTCCACTGCAGCTTTTCAAAACAATTTGCAATTTCAGTGGTGACAAAGTAAATGAATATTTTAGAAGCATCTGCAAGTCTGCACTACTATAACCTATAATGCAGTTAAAGCTTCATTTAAATCCCATTCACAATCAAATTAAACAAACTACATACAAAACAACGTACTGTACTGTAGTATGTTTATTATCTTTGTTGAAAAAAAGGTTAATCAGTTCCTAAAGGGTAAGTCGAGTCAGATATTTTAATTTAGGAGATGACCAAGGAATGCAAGTTTGAGGGGCCCTATTACATAAGACACACATTTTGGTTATCAACATCAAAGTAGGCTCTTCTGGACAGTTTTATGCACAAGAACTCTATATATCTAAAAAATACTTTGTCAATGTTCACAAGACTGGAAAGAGATATAAGACAGTAGCGAAAGACTATTGTCTCCACCAATCCAGTCTGGATGACATTGTACAAATGGGACAAAATGCAACCCCATTCATACTTTTCCCAGGACCTTCAAGAAAGGTTCTTCAACAAAATCATTCCAAGAGTAATGTGCAGAATATACAGAAGGTCAAAGAAAACTCCAGAGTAATGGCAAAAAATCTGAAAGCTCTCAGAATGATGCACACATGGGATGATACCAGGAAGAAAATCCCTGCTGCATGATCCAGCATGGTTTTGGGACAATGTTCTATGAAAAAGAGGAGATGAAAATGATATCTTTTGACATGAATTTTTTTGAAGAAAATAATACCTTCCATTCCAATTAAAAAAAAAAACTCATCCCAACTGTGAAGCATGATAGTGGGAAGATTATGGTTTGAGGCTATTTTGCAGCTTCAGAACTTGAACAAGTTAGCATCACTGAGAAAACTGTACTAGAAATTTCCACAAGATAATGTCATGGTATCTTATCTGTGAGTCAAAAGTTAAACTAATGTGCTTCATGAAGCATGACAAAAATCCTCAAACATTTTGGGATGACCGAGTTCATACCTTGATTTTAATTCAAGATTCTCGCAAGACTTGAAGTGAACAGTTTATGGAAGATAGTGCAAAAATATCAACCAATTTAAGCAGATTTGCAAAGGATAATGGACCACAGTGCCTCCAGACCAATTGTGGGGTTCATCAACAGGTAAAGAAATATTAGTTTGAAATCTATTACATGGAGTACCATCATTACTAAATTAAACGTTTCCCCGCTTTCCCCCAAACAAGCAGTGAATTATAGGTGAATGTTTTTTTTTAACCAAATCTATATGTTGTGGTTTTTTTTTTAAATAAAATCTCTTTATATATTAATAGGATTTTGATGAAGCTTGGATCACATTGTAGGTGAAAGTATGCAGGATATGCATTAATGAAAGATCTACAAAGTTCACAGTTTCTGTCATCCCCATAATCAGAGGACATTTTAACATTTTATTCATTTTCTTCAGTTCATTTAGAGACACATACCCTTCAAACTTACATAATCTTCCTAACTTCTCATGTGTACAGAGCTTTCAGCTTTCTTGTTCTCTGCCTGTTTGAAACTTTATTCTTAAAAGTTCAGAAATGACCTGACCTGAATTACTGCAGGATTAAATGACCTGAATTATTGCAGGAAATTAGTTTGAAAGATCCAGATAAGTAAAAGGGATAGTGGAAATTACTGAAACTAACACCTAAGTACATTAGAATAAGGTAGATTTAAAGCCAAGTGCTTGAATCTGAGGGGATGCAGAAACTGTTTTCATTTTTTTTTTTTTTACAAAATGGGGCACTCTCCAGCTTATCAAGAAAAGTAGGAATATCTTAAATTAGACACAAAGATTACTTGCAGAAGTGCATCAGCATTAAAAGAAACTTCCCAATTGATGGGCTAAGAAATGGAGGAAAGGCCCAGGTCAATCTAGAAGAATTTGCTCTGAAGTTTCTCTTACATCTCTGTTATTTTATTATTCTGCTAATTTTCTGGAATGTTGAAGAAGATAAACAGATTTGCTCATCTAGAACCTATTTTAACTTTTCCCAAAGGGGAACTATATTGAAATAGACCTAAGCAAAGCAATTGATAAAAAGAGGGGGCCACAACCCAAGTCATCAAAAGATTGATAAGGAACATATGATCAACATGAATGAATTTAAGGTTCCGGGATCAAACCAATTACATTACAGGAACTTGCAGATTTCATCTTGGCGCTATTTTCTACAATTTATGAGAAAAATGGAGGTGAGGCACAGTACTTTACCCTTTTACAAGGGGAAACAAGAGCTTAATAAACTATTGACCAATCAGCTTGATGTTACAACTAGCAAAACGTTGGAATGGATTATTTAGAAGTTGCTCTATCAATGTTTAGAAAAGAATGCATTGCATTGAGAGAGCTATCATGGATTTATCCATAAACAAGACAGTCCGTGCCCCACTGAGTTGTTTCGGAGATATTTCCTTACCAGATTCCTCAATGACTTCAACAATGACACAACTTCTAATGTATTTCCTTCACTGGAAAAGCTGAGATAGATTAACAGGTGTATCTGCCTTGAAAATAGCCCATGTTGAACTGCATAGCACAGACAAAATCAGGATAGGAAATGTTTTATGACATTTTGTATTATGTCATAAACTGCTTCATGTTATTTATGTCATAAAATGTTTCATACAATTTGCCAAATTTCAATTCCATGGGAGTCATGGATTCCTGGTTTTGAACACATTTTATAAGTTAATCCATTTGGGATACTTTTGTTCAAAAGGTTTTGCCCTATGGTCTACCATTTTGCTCAGTTAAAAGATTCAGGCGTCATGGTTCATTTGCAGAGCTGACATCAGGAACAGAGCTTTTTAATAGTAAATAGAGCAGCGGTTCTCAACCTATGGGTCGCGACCCCATTTGGGGTCGATCGCCCATTTTTCGGGGGTCGCCAAAGGTGGCGATCTGCCATTTTTTGCGGTGCCGTGCACGCGTGCCGCGCATGCATGCCGCGCATGGGGACAGCACCACGCACGCGCGCAGCGCATGGGGGCGGCGCTGTGCGTGCACGCTGCACGTGGGGGGCATCGCGCATGCGCATTGCGTATGGGGGCGTCGCCGCGCATGCGTGCCACACGTGGGGGCCCGCCCCCATGCGTGCGGCCCGGCGCATGCGCAGAACGTTTGTGTGACGGGGGTCGCCGTCACACAAACGTTGAGAAGCAATGAAATAGAGTGTACCTAATCAGTCTGATTTCCTTTTCATAGAGTGAACAGTTTAAATGGCTATGGAATATAGTGATCATTGTGTATTGGATGTGGTATATTTCTACTTCATAAGATTCTAGAAAAGAGGATGATAAAACATGGGCTGAACTAGGTTACCATGAGCTGGATATATAGCCAAATGCTCTGAGTTAAGTCGGAGAAAAGTATCAAGTAACACAAAGTTTCCTTTTACTGTCAAGGTCAAGATTACCAACACATTTCCTCTGTATTTGTATTGGCCAGACCTCATGCAGGACATTGCAAATGGCTCTGGACACTGCATAAAGGAAAGATATTGAAAACTGAAGGGTATCCACAGGAAAATCATCAAGATTATCAGGGGACTGGAAGGAAAAAATTATAAGGAACAGTTGGGAGGAACTGGGTATACTTGATCTGGAGATGAGAAACCTTAGAGGAGACATGGGGCAGAATTGTTTTGAAAGACAGATAAGAAACAATGCATTTACATTGCAAATAAGTAGCTTTTGGCTGGACTTGGAAGAAAGATCTTAATAGCAAATGTTTTGAACAATAAACAGGACGGTTCAAAAAGTAGTACACTTCTTTCACTGAGGGATGGGGTTGGGATATTAAAAAGAATTTGGATAGCCATTTGTTAACAGGATGCCGTAGTAGTGGATTCTTGCAAGGTGTAGAAACTTGGAAAGGATGATCTCCAAGATCATTTCCAGTGTTTACATTTATAAATGCATAATTCTCTAATTTTCTGTTATATTACTTCCATAGGAGCAAGGCCAGTGGTGGGATTCAGTCAGTTCGCACCACTTTGGCAGAACCAGTAGCTAATTTTTGTTGCCCAGGCCCCGAATGGACTTCTGGAAGCGGCACCCATACAGAGAACCGGTTGTTCACATATTTGAATCCCACCACTGAGCAAGGCTGCTTGCTGAATTAGGACATGGGAAATAATTTAAAATCTAAAAATATTGTAGCAAATATTTTTTTCTATGGGCTAAGGAGAATACAGCCAATATCCAGCTGATAGAGTCAGGCCAGTGTCATACTACATTAAAAAGAAAAAAAGAGAGAACAAATTTCTTGTTAAATGTGGCTCTAAGACATTCTGGGCCTGCGCAACAAAAAAATTAGCTACTGGTTCTGCCGAAGTGGTGTGAATCGGCTGAATCCCACCACTGCCCAAATGCATTGCTTTTGATGAGTAGAAAAACAAACAACTTATTCTGTTGCAATCCCTTTGGAGGGGGGGAGGGACAGGACAACATATACTGACTGAAATGGTGATCATCTAAGAGATGCTGTGAAGATTGTAAATTGGCCATAAAGTTATTTTTTCAGCAACATCATAATTTTGAATAGTCACTGACTGAGTGGTTGATAAGTGAGGACTATTTGTGATTATAAGCCCCATCAGGGAATCATCTTTCTCCTTAACTTTTAAATGAACAGGATGTAACATGTTGTATTATGCGTTTATTGACTCTACTGCAAGTACCAGGCTGTCTAAAAATCAAATAAAAGAAATTCTGGTATATGTGGAATTTAGAGAAAAAAATAACTGGGAGATGACTCTTGGGATGAGTTCAATTCCCTTCAACCATATGGTAATTTCTGGAGCTACAACTAAGTAATTTTGCGATTTATATTTTCTGAGCTCTATACACCCCTGAAATTTCTTCCTGACCTGTCCAGTTGCTTTGCATCTCAGTGCCATTTCCTGGATAATGAAAAGTCAGATGTCATGGAATGTAGGGCTATCAAGTGATCTTAAATTATCATCATTCAGCACTCAAGGAATGAATTTGCTTTATAGAAAGAATACAGATGGTCATGAGTTAATTTGTAGAGATTAATAAGCTTTAGTTTTCTGAAGTTAATAATTTATAGCATTATTCAAACATGTTTTATTTACAATAATGCATTCAATGTATTTTGTATCTTCATCACTTACTAATGTAAATTGGTCATAGATTTGCATTAGATCCTCCATTCTGTATTGTTCTAGCACCACAAAGTTTTCCAGGTTCCCACTTATCTTTCGTGCACAGTCTAGGCAATTTACAACATAGGTTTTTTGAGAATTACTCTCATTTGTAACATAAAGCAAATTGAAGACTTCTACCTGTTGGATCACAAAAAGATGATAAAACTAATGTTAAAATAGTAGACAAAGTTAGAGGGAAAATCACACAGCAATTTAGGATATACATGCAAAGTCTAACCTTAGACATGACATCACTTTCATAGAAAATAAATTCATACTACTATCTAAGCGAGAAAAATAGGAGCTGTAAGGGCATGTGTGTGTGTAGGGGTGCTGCTGAAAGAAGAATAGACCTATGCTCTGAATTAATAGCATTCTTCCTTTAGCCTCTGGTGATCCAATTCCTCCCAAAATTTTAATCAGTGCCCATAAAGAACATTCCATTATTTTTCTGAAAATTTATGGTTTTAGTTATAAGACTTTTTTCTGCCATCACCAGAGATCTTTAAAAAAAAATAAACTGGAGAACTGAATAAAAATATTAATTATGAAAAATATATTTACAATATTAATATGAAAAAACTTTTACTCCTCTCAAATGTTCTTCAAAATCTTAACAAAAGAAAAGATTTCTCCATTCTCCAATTAAAATTTCTATGTTGAAGTCTAGAAATACCTGCAACACCAAGATACTTTGGGAACTCCAAGAGGTGCTGCTATTTTCACAAATAAGCGGTTTTTCTTACTAATCTGATGTTTTGTGGAAACAGATTAGTAATGCACTTATCTGGTTATCATCATGCTTACGTTTAAGAATCAACTACAGTTACTTTTAATATATTAAACATTATGATTTGTTGATAACAGAATCTGGTACTTTATTAAAGTTCTTTCTTTGTTTTTAAAAGGAGAAAATCCTGGAAATTTCATTTTTCTACCTTAGGGTTCAGCAATACATCACCAAAAGGCCACTAGGTAGTGTCTACTGTTACTTTCTCATTCCCCCCATCCCAATTAAACAAATACAATAAATACAATTAAAAACGGTCAGAAGATTTCTATGTCCTTCTAGGAGATTTTGGCCATGTAATTTTAAAAAGTATTTTTAATTTTGTGATGTTCATAACATTTTCTGCAATTATGCAAAAGGATCAATCTGAACAGTTTTTTGAACTCCATTTTAGATTTACCTGACGAGTTTCTATATTTGTTCATCAAAGCATGCTCTTCACAGTTCAAAGAACACAGATCTGAGATTAGTCTTATGATGAATTACAACATGAGATCAGTGTTGAAATGAAATAGTGAAATGTTTGCTTAAAGCAGGGACCCGAATGATGACTTGCAGCCGTATTTGGTGACAGGGAGAGGTTAAAGAACAATGGGTATTCAAAGGCTCCTATATTGATTTCCTCCCTCCCTTCAAAAAATGAAATAACTGTACCACCCAAAATCTGTTAGTTTTGAGGTAAAATTTCAAAAATATGATTCAGCGGTATTCTGGGCTTGTCCTGCAAAATGGATTGTTACTTTTGACTTAAAGAAATTTATAATTCAACAATGAAGAAAGGTTTTGTTCTTTGCTACTGACTATATCTAACCTTAAATGTAGAACAGATACATAGAAACATATGCACATCTCCTGCATTTCTTCTTTTCAGTAACATGCTGAGGGATTTTATTTTCCCACTTATTTAACTATTTTATGTTATTAGGCTCCTTTTCATACATTTTCTGTTAAATGTCTTAGAACTTATTGATTAAAGACTACAATGAACTTTTTTTTACAAAAATAAAATATTTATACGATCTGTAATTTTGCATTATACGCTAAGAAAATTGGTCTATGGCATCATTTGTGATCTCATAAAAATGAAAAGCTGTATAAAGGAATTTATAAAAAATGTGTTACTACTGAATTCAAAGTGTACATCTTTTTATACCTTATATTAAATAGAAACTTTTGATAGTTAATGTTACACCTAGAAAAATATTTTTTTACAGCTAGGTCCAACAGAAGAATGTAATACTTGAGAATGAATGGGTTAAAGAAGAGTTTAAAATTACCAACATCTACAGAGAATACAAGAGCAATTAGTTAAAGCTTTAAGAATATGTTTTCAAAAAAGTTCAAGAAATATTAAATCACAGCACACATGTATTTACTAACCTCACATATGCTACAATAATGAGCTGGTTCTTCTTTTGTTCTCCCATGCCATACAATCTCCTTTCCTGCAGCAATTAGAGCTTCCCTCAAAGTCTGACATTGCTTGAGAGTTCTCAACAGGCAATACCTTAAATATTAATTTATTTCATTAATTTGTTTAAAAATAGGGAACTGATTATATGAATTTGATTTTGAGCATTCAGAAATGTTCCACAAGAATCTATTGGATTAGATAATCTCATTTTTCAAACCCATGCAATCCTCCCACTGCATATACACATCTTGATTTTTCTTCCTTATTTATCTAGTGATGGGATAGTGAAAACAATAATATCTCTTCTCTGTCCCAATTCCTCTATCAGGATGCATAGAAATATATACCCGAAGTAGCACCATTGCAGTTGGGTAGCCATTCCTGGAAAACATGGTCCTCTAGTACTCTCAAGATATTTATTAGAACTAAGAAGTTCCTGTCTTCTAAGTTTGATATCATCCTAACAGAGAAAAGAAGAAAGCTTTCTGCTGCCTTAACCACATCTTCTCTGGTACAACTAAAAAAAAAGTATGGTGATAAAGAAGGAAGACTGGATAGAATTATGTGTATTTGTATAAAGACTGATTCATTCTGATAGTGTTAAACTCTGATCTCATACCATAGGTAGGCAGGTAGGTAGGTAAATAAATAGATATATCTCTCAATGGCACTATGACTCCAATCAATAGTATAGTCCAAAAATGCTCATATACATCTTTTTTCCAAGTGATCCTATTGCAGATCAGTAGTGAGATCTGATATAAAATTATGTTCTGTGATAGATAATTTGGAATACTAATTTGGTTTATGTTAAAAAGATATCCTCATTTTTTATATTAACAAATTATATAATAAAATTCAATATTGATATTGATAAGATATAAGATAGGACTGAATGTGTCTAGAGATGGTACAAGCTCTGAGGAACAAAATATATCAAGAGAGATTGGAGGCATGTACATGAATGCATACAGCCTAGAGCAGGGCTTTTCAACCTTTTCATAGATCGTACCACTTTTAGGACATGACAATATTTGAGTACCACCAGTGCTTAGCAAGGTGTCAAAAACTTGATGACTAAAAGGGGGGGGGGCTTTTCTGGTTAGATTCATTTGTTGTTATAGAAATGGCTAGTTTATAATATTATGGAAAAGTAAAACGTTGAGGTTCAATGCTTCCTTCTACTGCAACAGAGTATGTTCTTTTTCCCTTCTCCCCTTCACTTTTCCCCCCTTTTTCCTCCCCACTATGTCCTACTATTAGCTTTTGTATTTTATTCTACAATCTAATAAAATATTACAAACTGTAGAAAAAAAATAAAAAAAGTTTTAATTTCTTCGGTGGCTAGTTCCTTTGCTGAATCACTTTCCCTTTGCACTGACAAATGTATGATGAATTTATCTATGTTTATTAATATGCACCACTACCAGATGCTTCAGGGGTCTTCAAACTTGGCACTTTTAAGACTTGTGGATTTCAACTCTCAGAATTCCTCAGCCCTCATGGCTGGTTGAGGAATTCTGGGAGTTGAAGTCCACAGGTCTTAAAGTTGCTAAGTTTGTAGACTCCTGAGTTGGCTGGTTTGCCCTTCTGAGCTCTTCCACAGTGTAGTAAGAATGCACCCCCCCAATCCCTTCCCTGTACCCTTAAAGACACAGGAATCAAGTGCAAAGCAAGAAAATTAAGAAACACAAACTCTGTTTTTTTCTCTTTAAGCTGCCTGAGTTTAAACATGCTTGGGATACACACACGTCCATCATCCAACGAAAATTAAAAAAATAAAACAAAAATAAATAAAATATAAACACAAAATCAAATAAACTGAAAGGGCAGACTCGATGGACCAATAGGACCTTTTCTGCTATCTTTCTATATTTTAATATTCCTTCACATTTTAATTAAAGGTCTTAATATTAAATTTATATGGCTGGATGTGATGAAATCACTGGCTGAAGGAGGGGGCTCTCTAGAGGGAACTAAAAAGATATTCCAGCTGGGAGTCATTTTGGGAAGGAAATGTCTGAGGTCAAACCCATAAGTCTGTATTTGCCATTTCTCAAAGGAAGGCAGATAGTTGGTGATATTCTTGTAATATAGATAATCAGTAATAAAATATCCACTTGGGTCTCTTCATGAGTGGTTCTGCTTGCTTTGAATCTGATTCTGCTCATCTCACAAATACAACTCTGAGTGGCTGACATGGATTAAAAAAATATAATATAAACACATTATATAAAAACATAATTATATTTAACAGAAGCATTCCACCTATTTTGTTCTTTGTAAGTATTCAGGAGCAAGTTTTATTCTAGTTAATTATAAAACTTATAACATTCATTATCTTGATCATAAACTATATGATCCAACTTGGAAAATATAGCTCTGAATGGTGAGTAACTTTATTTTTGGAAAAAGAGTGCTACTGCTCACATCTTCATGAAAATTCAATTTTCCCTCCCTTTATCTTTTTATTATCTTTTTACATTTTAAAGAATTTATATGCCACCTTGTCAAAATAAAATATCAGAAATGCATGTTAAATTAAAAAAAATCCTAATCAGACTAATTAAAAAGTATAATATATTAAGAGAGCAATTTAGGCCTTTGAGAGGAAATATTACATATACAAAACATTTCTAAAAGATTGTGTTTTTCAATCATGACCCCCAAAATGATGGCCATGATTGCTGTAAAATTATAGCATCAATGTCACAACAGTGGAAAAATGGGATCAGGACAAAAATAGGCTGCCTAGCACAATTCTTCAGAATATTTTCTTTTAGATTCTAAATAGTTGCATTCACTTCATATTCCTTTTACTCTTCAATCCTCCTTTTCCAGTAAGAACTGGAGATTAACCTAAGTCCTCATTTCTCATAATTTTAATTTATGATGTATGACCTGAAAGATTGGAATTAACCATGGGAAATAGCAACTCTTGATCTCAAAAATTCAGTTTGTCCATCTTGGTTTTTTTGTTAGAAAATTATAAAGGTAACATAGGAGCTCTGGTGCTTCAGACTGAATATTTCCTACTAAATATCTGACATTTCATTTGTTTATTGCTTTGACTACTAAATTTAAAATACCAATTTGATACATTATGCTTCAACTGATCATAGATATCATTCTTGCAGCACCTACATCATAAAATTGAAACCAAGAATCTTGTGTGACATTACACTTCCAATGAAGTGGTTGTAGGGACCTCTTGGCAGAATGTCTTTTTACAAGCATAATCTACAAATTCTTAAATTTAACTGTTATTTATTTTTTTCTTGATATTGATGTTAAAATTGTATTTCCAATGTTTTTTTGGATTTTACTTGGTTATTGAGCATTAAATAGTAAAGTACTACTATTTTATCTGTTCTTTATATATCTTATTTCTTTATAATATTGTTGGACTGCATTTAAATTGTTTTAATGTATTAATGTCACTTTAATTGGGCTATATCATAAATAATTTGGTCAATGAATTCATTCCTTTTTTATTGATTTATTTCTATCAACAATCAGCTTTATAAAAGATTTGTATATTTCTACATTTATGTAGTAATTTGGAAAAGAAAGTAATTTACTATATAGCAATAGTGATGAGACAGATTTACCTCTACTAACTCATTTAAACACCTGGTAGTTAAGCAGAATTATGTAGTAATAAAGAGGGAGAGGAAATTGAGAAAAGTTTGCAATGTATTAGCATAATCAGTAGACTCTTGAAGAGATTCAGCGAAAACATTTAATCATTCTTCACAATGTGTGCATTTGAAGGAGTGAAAAGGAATATAATCTGTTGGGAATATAGCTTTGATGCCTTAAAATAGTATCACATTCACTTCCTCATCAGTACAAAATTATATATAGCTATCATCCCCCCACAATATGACCGACAGTACAATATTAGAAGTGAGCACTATTCAAATTTGAAGCAAGAAAGTCTTTTAGATTTGGTATGCAAATAGGAGGAGAAAGGTGTGTTGGATATATTCACTGACTTGAGTTATTTGTAAATAATTAAGGTGGGATACAAATAAATAAATAGATAAATAATTCATTAACAGCTCCTTAAGTCACACCTTTTCCTGGATTTACCCAAAGATGAGTGGTCCTAGAAAAATGCGTATGTTAAGAAATTCCCAATAGGTATAGCAAACATACCTATGCTGGATTCAAGACACTTTTCCCACTTTACATCCATATATTGCATATTACTATACTGCATAATACTATACAGCATGTTAGTTACAATTACAATATTTAATCCAAATGAGCATACAATATTATTGTAGGGGTTTTCATTTTTTTAATATAAAGTGAAGCATTCAACAATTGATATTGCAAAGCCAATAATCAACAGCAGATGATTTGCTGCTCTTTGTCAGAATGCTAGATATACTTTATTATCTTTGTTTTAATTAATTATAAAGCAGTGGGTGATATATTTCCAAAATTGTCGTTTACAAATCAGCTACATTTAACAGTAGTGATAAGCTTTCTTTCGTATTTATAATTCTACACTAAGAAATAATTTGTTTCACTTAGGGATTTGTTCTTTCTATAAATAATAATTCACTAAGTAAATATATATTGATTTAAAATGACTTACTTGATCATTTCAAAAAGCTTTGGATCTGGTACTTTGATATTTCGTGCTATGTTCCAAGAAAGATGAACCATAGGTACTACTGACTTCACACTTTGCAATTTATTCCACTCGTACCGTTCCACAGCTAATTTATATTGACAAGCTACAAGAAAATGAAAGAAAAAAAAATATGTGGACCATTTTTCTATAATGATCTTTCCCTTCATCAATGAAAAAAAAATTTTAGTCATTAGAGGTTTTAAATATTTTATGAAATCACTTGGCCAAAATTCTTGATTGTATATGCCAAAGTAAAATGTCAGAGACACAAGGGAACATTTACAGTGAGACATTTTATCCTAAGCACATTTTTTATATTAGAGGTAAATAAAAATGAACAGAATTTCAAAAAATGCATTGTCATTTTTAAAAAAAATAAAGTTCTAAGCAGGGCCTTTTGTGGTGAAAACCACATTGACATAACAAAATGTTGGGTTGAAGTACCAATAACAGAATATAGAATAGGGTTGGAAGGGAGGTCTTCTAGTTCAGGGCTGGAGGTCTTCTAGTCCTTGCTCAAGCAAAAAATCTACACTATTTTGGACAAATGGCTGTCCAGTCTCTTCCTGAAAAGCTCCAGTGATGGTGCACCCACAACTTCTGGAGGCAAGCTGTTCCACTGATTAATTGTTCTGACTGTCAAGAAATTTATCTCTCTTTAATGATCTTCCATCTGTCACTTCTTGTCCTACCCTCAGGTGCTTTGGAGAATAGGTCAACTTCTTCTCCTCTGACAGCACCTCACTACCCTCAAGTACTAGAAGATTGCTATCATATCATCCCTAATCTTTCTTTTTGTTACACTATGGAACATACCTAATTCCCTCACTCATTCATTCATAAATTCCAGACCCCTTATCATCTTTGTTACTGTTCTCTGCGCTCATTCTAGAATCTCATTTTTTATTTTTATTGATTTTTTTTCTTGTTTCTTACATATTGAAAGAAACCTTTAAATTATTTTAGGCATTTGTTGCTAGTCTTAGTTCATTCTGAGCCTCAGTTTTCCTTATTCATTGTTGCAGATTTGGGCTATTTACTGGTATTCTGTTTTAGTTTTATGTCCCTCTTTCCATTTCTAATACTTCACCTTTTTTTCTTTCAGTTTGTCAAAGAGTTCTTTACGCAACATGCTGGCTTTGTCTGTGGTCTCTTGTTTTTTTTCTTCTCTGTGATATTATGTTATATTGGACTTATTTTCCCTTTAGGTTGTCCATCAAGGAAACTTTCCTAAAGTCTTTTTTTTTATTGAATTTTTTTTATTTTTTAAACATACAATCATTTATAAAAATACAATAAAATTTTTAAAGTAGAACCCCCCCCCTTACCCTCCCTCCTTCCCACCCCCAACCCCCCTCCCTTCACTTCCCAGAGCAGAATACAGGGTTAATAATAAAAAGTTATAATAATTAAGAAAAAAGAAAAAAAAGAAAAAAAAAAAGGAGAGGAAAAAAATATCATAATTAACATTTAACTCCATAACCTATAAAACAATTCTCTATAATAGTTAAATTCATTCATAAAATAAATGAAACTTTTTAATTCCATACTTTTTCTGAATATAATCTATCCATCTTCCCCATACAATAATATATCTTTCTTGTGTATGATCCTTTAAATAAGCAGAAATTTTTGCCATTTCTGCAAAACTAGATACTTTAAATATCCATTCTTCTAAAGTAGGCAAGGAATCTTTCTTCCAATATAAACCTACTAGTAACCTTGCTGCAGTTAATAAATTCAACATCAAAGTAGTTTCTTTTTCATTTAAGTCAACAAAAATACCAAGTAAAAATAGTTGAGGAGTAAACTTTATCTTTTTTCTAAAAATCTTTTGAATGTTCCACCAAATCATAATCCAAAAAGCCTTTACTTTTTTACAATTCCACCAAATATGAAAGTATGTCGCATCATTATTGCCACATCTCCAACATTTGGGCTGTATATTGGAGTACATACAAGATAATTTTTTAGGATCTAAGTGCCATCTATAGAACATTTTATAAAAATTTTCTCTCAAATTTTGAGCTTGTGTGAATTTAACATTTCTTATCCAAATTGTCTCCCATAAATCCAATGAGATCGGCTCCTGTATATTCTGAGCCCATTTAATCATACAGTCTTTAACCAATTCTGTTTCCGAATCTAACTCTAATAAAACATTGTATATTCTTTTTATATGAGCCGGACTTTGGTTTTTAATCTGAATAACCAATTGTCTATCTTCTAGTGTTATTCCCTCTTTCTTGTCTACAGTCCATCTATCCATTATTTGTAAATATTGAAACCATGACTGTAGAATATTTTGCTGCCTTAGTACATCTAGAAAAAGCTTTTTGGACTTTTACACAAAATTATATTCAAGTGATAATATAAGGGGTTTGGATATAGATAAATATTTACAATCAGTACATTTTCCTAGACTTTCAGAGGAACAACAAAATGGGATGAATAGTTTAATTACTGTGGAGGAAATTGGTTTAGCTATTAAGCAGTTAAAGGTTGGAAACTCTCCTGGAACAGATGGACTGACTTCTAGGTATTATAAGATCTTATCTGAAGAAACGATAGAGCCATTAAAGGAACTCTTTAATAGTATTTTGTTGGGTATGCAAGTTCCTCCTTCTTGGAAAAGAGCTTTTATATCACTGATTCCGAAGGAAGATCAGGATCTTACAGAGCCTAAGAATTATAGGCCAATTTCATTATTGAATGTTGATTATAAGATTTTTACAAAATTTTTGGCAAATAGACTAATGCAGGTTATGAAAGACTTGATTCACAGTCATCAAGCAGGATTTATAACAGGGAGATACATGAAACATAATGTTAGACAAATTATTAATTTAATTGAGTACTTGGATAAGAATAATCAGATTCCTGTGGCTTTTATCTTTTTGGACGCTGAAAAAGCTTTTGATCAATTGGACTGGCAATTTTTATTTTCTTTGGTAGAGAAAATGAATTTTGGGGATAATTTTTTACATGCACTTAAAGCTATATATCAGCAGCAATCTGCACAAATTGTTGTAAATGGGGGATTGACTGAGAATTTCAATATTCAAAAAGGGACAAGACAAGGATGTCCATTATCCCCATTGTTATTTGTTTTAACATTGGAAATTTTATTGATTCAGATTCGGGAATCGAAGTTAGTTAAGGGTGTAAAGATAAGGAAGAATGAGTATAAATTGCGGGCATTTGCGGATGATTTGGTTTTAATTTTGGAACAGCCGAATCAGGCGATTGATGGTTTATTAGAACTTATAACACAGTATGGGAATGTTTCTGGTTTTAAAGTTAATAATTATAAGACTAAGATATTATCTAAGAATATGTCAGTTAAAGATAGGGAAATTTTGATTAAAGCCACAGGTTTTCAGATGGTAAAAAAGGTCAAATATTTCGGAGTATATCTAACTGCTTCAAATGGAAAATTGTATAAGAACAATTATGAACCACTATGGGCAAAAGTCCAAAAGGATTTAAGAGATTGGAAAAAATTGCAATTGTCATTGTTGGGGAGAATTTCAGCCGTAAAAATGAATGTTCTACCAAAGTTTCTTTTTTTGTTTCAGATGATACCTATTCTTAAAAAAGAAGCAAATTTGAAGGAATGGCAAAAGGGTATTAATAATTTTATATGGGCCGGTAAGAGACCAAGGGTTAAATTTAAGATATTACAGGATGCTCGAGAAAGAGGGGGACTTAAGGCACCTAATTTGAAATTATATTATGATGCAGCCGCCCTAACTTGGTTAAGTGATTGGCTTAATTTAACAAATATGGATATTCTTTTTTTGGAAGGTTGGGATTTAATATATGGTTGGCATGCATATTTAATTTTTAATAAGAAAGTTGATCGGACTTTTAAATCACATATTTTGAGGAATGCCTTACTTCGTGTTTGGAAGAAGTATTATTATAGATTAAATTATAAAATACCTCTCTGGGGGATTCCCAGACATGCAACTGAGGGAACTTTTAAGGGGACAAATTTTGACAAAATCTCGTATAAAGAATTGTTAATTCGCTCTGGTTCGAATTGGCATTTGAAATCCCTAAAGTCTTAATTTGTTGAAGTCAGCTCTCCTAAAGTCTAAAACAGTAGTTTGACTTGTTCAATTAGTTGTGCCTGCATTATGTTGAATTCCAATATGACATGGTCGCTGTTTCCCAAAGTTCTTGCAACTTCAATCCCTTCCATTATTTCATCTCTGTTATTAAGTATTAATTCCAGTACAGCTGACCTTCTAGCCGCCTCCTCTACCTTTTGGATGACTAAGTTCTCAGCTAGACTGTCAGGAGCCTGTTTGATCTCCCACATGCTGCAGAGCTTATCTCATTGTTGATTTTAGGGTACTTAAAGTCCCCCATTACTACTATGATGCTTCCTGCACACCTTACTTAATTGATTAGCAAAAAGTTTGTCTATTTCCACTGGTTGGTTGGGTGACCTGTGTATATCAATGTGATTCTTTTTTCCCTTTATATTAATCCATAAGCATTCATGGCTTTCATCCTTGGTTTTATACATTTCTATATAGGTGTAGTGATTTCTTACATATAATGCAACACCACTTCTTCTTTTTTTAGGCCTGTTTCCTTTGAACAGAAAGTGCTTAATTTTAACACAGAATTTTAACCTAAGCCATATGAATGCTTTCAAGTGACAGAAAATAATACCCATGATTTGGGATCAGAAAAGAGATCTGGTAAGTTTACATTCATGCTATGGGTAAGAAGTTTGGTTTGGTTTTAGTATAGCATATTTGTGAATTTAACTATTGTTGTATGTAAATTATGGTACAGGTGTTTTTATGTTTTGTGTATCCCAAACATTACTTATTCAAGAAATCACAACCAGCCATACCGTAATAAGATATGTGAACCGCAGTCACAATGTGCCTCCTCTGGTCCTCCTGTACCTGCTTAATAAGCCTTGAAAAACTGCTGTGGGAAATAATGGCTAAAAGTTTCCTTTGAATTAGGATTGCCAATTATCATTCAAGTTTATAAAAATTGCTCAAAGTTGATGTCAAGGGTACATCATAGTCTGATAACCAGAAAATATTCAACTGGTCAAGTGGAAAAATATGTAGAAATGAACAGCTTATTTCTGATCATTAAAATCATGATTCAGAAGGACATGGTGCTGAATATAATTTATGATACTCTCTTCACTATTTGCTCAACCTCTGCATAATACTTCCAGATATTTTCTATTGTAATGTTATTACTTGGAAAACATGTTTTAATATCATTTTGATGATTAATTCTCTTATAACAGGTTTGGGGTTTCTGGATGTTAAAATGGTTAAGATATCAAATTATCTTATCTATTACATAATTTGTAGTGCTACAGATCAGTCTAATTTTGTGTCTTATAAACATGTTACATATCTGTTAGAAGTTGAAAGTTCAGAAATATTTCTAAATCATTTTCCAATTGTAAGATTTATCAGACTCCTACCTGTAAGAGGGCCAACATTCCAGGCAATATTATTACACCAGCCAACAGCCTGAACCCAATGGACAGTCCCAGCATTTATCCACACTAGATCTCCCGGTCGTTGAATAAACCTATAAACTGGAACATTGGCTTCATACAAATCTTCCAGATTAGGCCACCAAGAACCCATTAGAAAATTCATATTGTTTCTGTAAAAGAAGAACAAATATTTGGAAAAGTTTACTTATACACAAATGCTTGCCTATGCTCAATAGAATATTTTTTCTAAAAAAAACTATGAACCTCTTCCTTCTTCACATGTGATTCATCTAATTTAAATATTTGCAACAAGGTATAATAAACTGCTTTCTAAGAAATTACAAGATTATGGTATAAGAGTATTTTATGCTGGTTAGATAAGATTCTAGCTAGGATGATAACTTTTATTTATACTTGCATATCTATATTGTTACTACCTTAGAAGTTGGGTAAAAATGACAGAAGAAAAAATATAGGAGACAATGACAAACATAATGAATATAATTAAAAATAGAACTGTGTTAGAGAAGAGCAATCTATAATTTTTCAATTTAAAATATCTCACAAAGGCATGCTATTTGGGGTTTCTGAGAATTATAGTCTGGCTGCAGTATTATCACTTTGTCATCTCTGTTTCAGAGAAAGAGACACAGAGAGAATTCAACACTTACTTTTCACAGAAATCATTCATGATACCCCAGTAACTTTCTGGAACAACAAACCATTCACAATCACCTGGACCTATATTTATATTGACTGAGCAAAAGTTGTTATTTTCTTGATGACCTATAATTAAAACAAAGTAAGTGATGAATTATATTTACAATATAAACAATATGGAGCATTATAATAGAAAAACAGAATCTTAAAGATTTAAGAAATATATCACTGTAAGATTTCATACAAGACTGCTCTTGTTTGAGATGATAAATATATTTATTCAAATATATTTATTTATTCACTTTAATGAATAAAGGAGAAGCAAACTCCTTCGCAAATGGAACAAAAAGAAAAGTAAAGAAGGGATGCAAGTGTAAGTTTATACTATTATTTTGGTGATACTTAGATACTATAGCAGACATGGAGAGGTAGGGATTGAATCACAATTTTTCTACAAAAATTAAGCTTTGAAGTAGGATTTAAAAAGTGAGAGAGGTGGCACCAAACAGTATCTTTGACGGTAGTTTCATGAACTAAAAATAAGCAAGGAAAAAAGTTGACTTCAATATGCATTTCAGCATCTTTTCTAATCGCTCACAATCTATTTGGCTGTATGTACTGTGGTCTTAAGCATTTCAATCTTCCCTTCCTGACCTTCCATGTAGCAGGCAAAGTGTGCTCATTCCATTATTCAAGGAATTTGCTACTTTCCACTCTGCTAACTCTAGCAGGCTCCTGGTTTCTGCCATTTAAGGGCATCTTCCCTCCTTTAGCCAATTACTTCACTAACAACCATGCTACCTCTTTCTCCACTGCTCTTCTCCTTTTTTCCTTAGCTGTGGATGCACAAGTAGCTTACATTCTTCCTTTCTCTGGGTATGACAAATGGGAAGAGCCTAGAGGCAATCAAGTCTCACCCTTTCTCTCCTCCAAGTCCAAGGGATCTGGAGGATATTTCCAGAAAGTAAGAGGAGATGGAAAAGCTCCAATATGTAAAAATATTAATATTCTAGGCCACAGTGTCAAACTCGCCACATCATGTGACGTGTCGTGACGTATTGTGACTTTTTGCATTGCCGGAGCTGGGGTGGGCGCGGCCTCCGTATGATGTAACCAGCCCACGAGCCGATAGTTTGACACCCCTCTTCTAGGCAGTATATAATAAAACCTAACACAACAAATTTATAAAGAATGACATTTCTAAACCAAAACTAATGACAACAACAACAACTGTATACCTGGTTACCCAATAATAGACCATCAAAAAGCTGTTTAAAAAGAAACATTTTAACGCTTTCCTGAATCCCAAGAATGAAGGTGGAAGGTGGAATAGTGTATTCTATAACGCAGAAACACAGAGAAGGTCTCCCATTTGATCCATGCCTCATCTCCTCTTGTGGTGGCAGAATCTTAAGTTGGCCTTCTGCATGAATTCTCAAAAAACAGCATGATGTTGGAAAAGGTAGCCTCTAATGTCTGTCTCTTCTCAACAACAGCCAGCCAGAAGGGGAAGATTTCTATCCCACATCTTGTCATGCATAATCCATCCGAAATCTTAAACTCTCTCCTTTTTTAATGTGGGTGGATAGGGAACAATACCTCTATGTCTGGTGCCAAAACTTACTCATATAAACTAATGGGATCAGAGCTAGCAGTGACTGATGAGGAAAGAAACCTTGGAGTATAGTAAACTGTTCAACGAAGATGCCAACATGGTGTGCATCTGCTGTGGAAAAGGCCAAAAGCATATTAGGGATAGTAAGAAATGGTACTGAAAAATCAATAGTCCTATGGGATCTGGAATGCTGCAGTTTTCACTGCCACACTTCAGAAAGGATAGAGGGGAGATAAAGAAGGTTCAGAAGGAAGCTAAGAGGATCAAGGTATTGAAACAACTTCACTGTTAGATAAGGTGGCAACATTTGGGCCTTTTTAATCTAAAAATGAGGCAAATGAATGGGGACATAATTGAAGTATAAAATATGCATAGTGTAATTTAGCAATCTTCAAATTTAAGATACCTGAGGAACCATTTCAAATCATATAGAAGTCATTAATAAATATCTATGGAGATTCTCAGTCATCCAGGTCATGGTTGTCCCAAAGGTGCTTTTTCAATAGGCAACTGGACTTTGTTGTTTTTCTTTGAAGACCTTTCACTTCTCATCACTTCTCATCCAAGAAGCTTCTTCAGCTCAGAGCTGAAGAAGCTTCTTGGGTGAGAAGTGAAAGGTCTTCAAAGAAAAACAGCATCTTTGAGTTATTAATAAATACATTTCATAGAATATATTTATTTGGACAAAATGTTACAATTAATGTTGTAGTAACACATTCATAAATACATTTATATGATTTAAACAGAAATTCTTACAGTATATTGAGCCCCTGGAATATTTTTATGGAACTGGGTTCTGGAAAATAGTTTGAATAGGCTAGGCTAGAGTTCCCCAATGTTTCTGGCTTTGCAGACTGGGGGGGGGGGAGGAAGAGGGGATGGCTCTGCATGAGTGGTGGCAAGAGCATGCATGCAGCTCCATTTGTGCGAGAGGCATGCACACGTGTCTGCTGCTCACTTAAATGGAGTATGTTCGCTTGCCCGTTGCTCACACAAGTGAGCACTCATGAACTCTCTAGTCATTTTTGCGGCCCGTTTACAAACTCCTCATGGCTCACTATTGAGCCGCAGCCTACAGGTTGGGGACCCCTGGTATAGGTAAAGTAAACAAACAGAAGCTATTTTGTTCTTCCCAAAATACCAGAAAAAAAGATTACGCAGAGAAAAAGAAACTTGGAAGACTTAGACAGAAAAAAAGGACTTTTGTTTCTTTTACACAACACAAATTCAATTTTGGAAGTCAGTTCCACAAGATGCTACCAAGTTGGCTTAATTCAAAAACATGTTGGACCAATTCATGGAAGTTATGGGGAATCAATGGTTAGTAGCCTTCATGGCAGTGTATTGACTCTGATAGACATATATTAGGAGACTAATGGTTTTTTGTGAGAACAGCCTGTTGGACTACATGGGCTAAGAGCCAAATCCAACAGGGCACTGCTTATGTCATGAAGTCTGGTCATGAAGACATTGTCTATAGCTACTCAAGATCCCCTTCTAGTGTCACTGCAACTGAATGTTTCTCTGAAGTGAAGCCAAAATTCATTCTACTAATGTTTTCTCCTCCAACCTCTGAAATGAAGCATGTACTTTGTATAACCTACCTGATGTTCTGCTGCCTGGGACTTTCATATACAACTGAACGGTATTCATTCCCAAGACTGTATGACCAACATGACTAAGAAGGTTTCCTGCTGATACTACTCGGACAAAAGCAGGAAGCTTTGTAAGTTCATGTAGCTGTAGCTTCCATCTGTTACAAAATAGCAAATGAATTGGTTATATAATATTTTGGGGAATACAAAGCATTTTTATTCCCTGAAAATTTTTTAATAACTGTATATCAGACATGTCAAACACAAGACCCGGGGGCCGGATGCGGCCTGCAAAGTGCTTTCATGTGGCCCATGAAGTCATCCTGGAAACAGTGAGGGAACGGCCCCCGCTGCCTTGGCCCTGGCCGGCTGGCAGAGAGCCAATGTACAATTTTGTAGTGGCCATCTATGCTGAAACACATTCAGTCTTAGCTCCACAAGGCCATCTGGAAACAGCGAGGAACCAGCCCCTGCCGTATCGGCCCTGCCCCCTGGGTGCATGCTGGGGAGGTGTCACCCTTTGTGAGGAATGAAGAAATGCACCATCGCCTGAAAGTGGCCAGCAAATGGCCCTTGCCTACTTCATCTATCTGGCTTGATGGGCTCCAGGGGAGGGGTTTCAGCAGGCAGTGAGGCTCCTCCAGTGGACCATGCCTTGTCACTTGCCCCAGTCCCACCCCCTTCTGCCAGAGACTCTCAGATCTGTCCCACTCCTGCCCAGGCCCCCACAGGCACCCTTGAATAGAACAATGTAGAGCTGGCCATGCCCACCCAACAGGCCACACCCACTCCATCCACACCCATCCTGGCCACCACCCCCCCCGAGGGCAACCGCAATGCTGATGCGGCCTTCAATGAAATTGAGTTTGACACCCCTGCTGTATATAATTACAGTAAAAATCTAAGGGCAGCTTAACATACCAATTGAAGCCCATTGGAAAACTAACAGCAACCAGTGTAATAATGACATTTGAAAGGGAGAATGACATAGGTGTGTGAAAGAGAAAATTATTAAGTTGTCACAATGTATTAAAGCAACTTGTCCAAAATAGGTATTCAAAATGAGCATACAATTCAGACACATATAAATCCAATTGTAATTAATAATTATTATTTCTCATAAATTATCATCTGCCTATAATAACCCTACAAAGATGAGCATAAATGTCCCTTCAGTTTCTCACTTGAGATATAATATTTAGACCTTTCACCTTTAATCTTAATCTGCAAAAATGCACCACTTCCACGATAACATTAATCTATTCCAAAGGGGAAATATTTATTCTTCAGAATGTTAGGGCAGGGATCCCCAACCCCCAGTCTGTGGACTGGCAGCGGCCTGCAGCATGCCAGAAACTGGTCCATGCAAGCAAACAAAGCCCAATCTGTGGGATGCAGGCAGCGTGAGAAACCACACCCCCTCTGGTCCGCGGAAAACCCTGTCTCCAAGGAATTGGTCCTTGGTGCCCAAAAGGTTGGAGGTCTCTGTGTTAGGATATTGATGGTGTATGTAAATTGTCCTGATAAATATTAATAAATATTACCCACAATGGATAATTAGATAATTTGAGATACTAATCAATGTGGCTGGTAGCTTGGTGTTCTCTGAAAAATGTATTTCCTGAATGCTCTGGAAACCTTACTTCAGTTTAGGTGGAATATAATTTTAAATAAATGTCATCGATTAAGAAAATGATTTGAGTGAATAAAGGCATTATTTTAAAGGAAAATCAATAATATCTCATTTATACATTGATGGGAAAAATATTTGAATTGAATTTCTCTTAAGAAAAGAGCAGCCACCATTGTAATCATACTACCTAAAATAATGAAGCCAAATATACTTGGGAATACAATCTAAGAAAAAATGGTAATAAAAGGAAAGACTTTAATATTGTATATGTGGCTTTACTTACTTCTTGTCATCTGATAAATCAACGTTGGTCCCAAATTTGATAGTTTTAAAAGGTCCCCTTTTCCTCTTCCCAGAACTGTAAATTAAAAGACAAAATAAGACACTAATAAATATATTTAGTTTTTTATTTTAAAAGGTTTTAAATAAATTATTTTAAAATCTTTTTAGTTTTTACTAATTTATTTAGGGCATTGAATCAGACAAAGAATGCAATTAGTTGTTGTTGTTAATTGCGAAGTCGTGTCCGACCCATCGCGACCCCATGGACAACGTTCCTCCAGGTCTTCCTGTCCTCTACCATCTTCTGGAGTCCATTTAAATTCACACCTACTGCTTCAGTGACTCCATCCAGCCACCTCATTCTCTGTTGTCCCCTTCTTCTATTGCCCTCAATCTTTCCCAGCATTAGGCCCTTCTCCCGTGAGTCCTTCCTTCTCATTAGGTGGCCAAAGTATTTGAGTTTCAACTTCAGGATCTGGCCTTCTAAAGAGCAGTTGGAGTTGATCTCTTCTAGGACTGACCGGTTTGAACGCCTTGCAGTCCAAGGGACTCGCAGGAGTCTTCTCCAGCACCATAGGTCAAAGGCCTCAATTCTTTGGCGCTCAGCCTTTCTTATGGTCCAACTTTCACAGCCATACATTGCAACTGGGAAAACCATGGCCTGGACTATACGCACTTTTGTTGGCAGGGTGATGTCTATGCTTTTTAGAATGCTGTTTAGATTTGCCATAGCTTTCCTCCCCAGGAGCAAGCGTCTTTTAATTTCTTGGCTGCAGTCCCCATCTGAGGTGATCTTTGAGCCCAGAAAAATAAAATCTGTCACTACCTCCATTTCTTCTCCATCTATTTGCCAGGAATTGAGAGGGCCGGATGCCATGATTTTGGTTTTCTTAATGTTGAGTTTCAAGCCAACTTTTGCACTCTCCTTCTTCACCCGCATCAAGAGGCTCTTTAGTTCCTCTTCACTTTCTGCCATTAGAGTGGTATCATCTGCATATCTTAGGTTGTTGATATTTCTCCCGGCAATCTTAATTCCAACTTTTTTTCATCTAGCCCTGCCTTTCTCATGATGTGCTCTGCATATAAGTTAAATAGGCAGGGCGACAGTATACAGCCTTGCCAGACTCCTTTTCCAATTTTGAACCAATCAGTGGTTCCGTGTCCAGTTCTCACTGTTGCTTCTTGAGCCGCATATAGGTTTCTCAAGAGACAAATAAGATGGTCTGGTATTCCCATCTTTTTAAGAACTTGCCACAATTTGTTGTGATCCACACAGTCAAAGGCTGTGGAGCCTCTTTACCTTGTGGGCGCGGTTTCCTGGTGATGTGTCCGGCCCGTGGGCCAGCAGTTTGACACTCCTGCTCTAGAATATTCATTTACTACAAGTGAATGTCTGTGGAGATTCTCAATCATTCCAGGTCATTATTGTCCCGAAGATGCTTTTTCAAAAGGCAACTGGACTTTCTTGATTTTTTTTCATTGAAAACGTTTCACTTCTCATCCAAAAAGCTTATTCAGTTCTAACTGAATGGACTAACTTCTTTCTTTCCATTCCCATCATTCGGTTAGAATTGAAGAAACTTCTTGGATGAGAAGTGAAACATTTTCAAGGAAAAAAAACAAGAAAGTCCAGTTGCCTTTTGGAAAAGCACCTTTGGGACAACCACAACTGAATATTTTTATAATTCTAATCTAATCAATTTATGACAATCCTGTAATTTAACTTTGGAACCTTATTTAACTGTGAAATTCCAGAGATTATTTTCTAAAGCTCAAAAAATATTTTTCCTGTCTTTAACCAGGTTTAAAACATTTCTGAGGCACTGCCTGCCCAAACTGTTTCACTGAAAACTTTTTTTTTTCTACATGATCCCAGCCTAATGAAAACTATTTTATATACTTGAGTGCATTTACAGTAAGTTTTAGCAACATGATCACATACAAAAGAAACAGCATATACAAAGAAAATTAATATGACAGGGGAAAGAAATTAAACATTCTATAGACTTACTTATCAGAAGATGTTGACTCACTATCTGAATGGTCCTTATGATGAGTCTTTTTTTCATTTTCCTCCTGCAAATGTGATATAATTTAATACAATTGTTATAGTCTATCATAAATATACAATATACGTACAATGTGAAGTGCCTATAAATATTTCTGAGATAAACATATTCAATTATTCATGGATTAGCTTTCAGTGTAATTATTCTTTAAGATAATTATCTCTCTTTATAAGCTTACCGTTAATGTTTGTTCTTTAAAACATCAACTGTGATGTTATAAAGACTATAAAGAGATACATTACAATTCTATGTAATTATACACACACACAAGTCACTCAATCTTGCCAGGGCTGAGCCAAAGCCTGTTCTCCCTTTTCTAAATCCTCGTTGCCTCCAGTCATTGGGAAGCATCACCTCGTCAGCCCAGGGTGGAGATGTACAACTGATTATCATTAGCATACTGATGATACTGCAGTCCAAGCCAGTGGATGACTTCACTCAACAGTTTTGTGTAGAATTGGGGAGACTGTACCAAGTAAAGGCCTCAAGCTCAATCTCTCCCTTCTGACCAACAATGAGTGAACCCAAAGTCAAGGAGAGGAAACCACTGTAACATGGTAGCTGTGGTGGAATTGTACTGTAGTGAGTTACAGGGGAGAGGAGTGAAGAGACAAATCAGTACTGAATTGTTGGTATACAGGAAGAGACCCAGAAAAGTTCTTCTGTAAATTCTTCACAGCATTTGTCTGATAGATATGCAGAGTGTACTTTAATCTGACAAGATTCTTATTTATACGCAAACAGCAATAAAAAAACTGTTTTGAGCAATTTGTCCCGTTGTTCTTAGTTTCCCCATGCCATATAGTGCCTCCCACTCCTAATCCTTAGCTGGTCCAGAACGATATTATAGTCAAAGACCAGTGATAATCTCTTAAGCAAGGAGTGGGCAATTGCCTCCTTCAAGGCAGACAGAACTGTCCTCTTTTATAGAGAACCATTTACCACCACATAGGCTCAACCAACTGCTATCTCCCAGTAGACCTTAATCGACCAGAAAGAATGGGGACTTAAAACACAGGTGACCAAACTCACAGCTCCACTTCAATCAGAACAAGCAGATTCAAGTTCTTCCAAGCAATACCATACCTCAGGCAACTTCTTTGTACTACAGAGCTAAATTCCAACTTTAAGAAATCTGAGCAACTTTATCTGACAGGTGCCTAGAATAATCTTCAGCTCTGCAAAACTTCCTGGGACCCCCCCCCCCCTTACAAAGAAGGGACCAGGTCACTGTAAACGGGGTCACTGGCTGGCTCTCTATGGCTGCAATAAGGGCAGAAAATTAAATAGATTTTGTTGCCCTTATCAACCCAAGTAATCTTTAAGGAATTCTTACCTATGCTTGTTTGGATTCACTATTTGTTTTCCTCCAGTGGGTACCTCTTATGCCATTTCATCATCTGAACCACCTATGATAGTGATGGCGAACCTTTTAGAGACTGAGTGCCCAAAACCTGCCCCTGCCCCGCTCTGCTCCTGCCCTGCCCCCCACCCTGCCCGCCCGCAGGGCACTCACCACCTCACAGATCGCCCAAGCAGCTCAGCAGCACCATGCTGGCCATGCTCCACCCACGCCCCGCAGCATCAACTGCATGCAATGGGGCACGAGGGCGGAATCTTGTCCCCGCTGCCTGGTTGCCATGTCCTTGGCTGCACTGCTCCGTGCAGGCCATGCTCGGGGGTGACTCTCCTCCAGGGGGGCTGCTGGTGCGGGGCTGGAGCGACGGCACACGTGCCCACAGAGAGGGCTCTGAGTGCCGCCTCTGGCATGTGTGCCATAGGTTCACCACCACTGACCTATGAAAACCACAGAACCCTCCATAATCCATGAGCATAGAGAAGATGGACAGACATGATCTGGTCCAAGCCTAAGATTGCTCTCTCACTCCAGGAGACAACACAGACCTCAGCTGAACTGTGTACCAAAGCACAATCCTATGCTCCCTGTGAAACTGAATAGGGTCCATCAAATGCTTAAGGCACACTGTTTAAATAGATTTTGCCTCTGTTCAAAGAAGTGTATCACCAGAGAACCTTAGAGCCCGCAGGGAGCTATCACTACATGGCAAGGGACTGCTGGAAATATCCCCCAACTGCAAACCACATTGCCACAGCCCAAGGTAAAAACTAAGCCTAAAATAGGGCCTTCTCTGTAAGTTGAGCCAAAGATGATTGGCTGAGGTCCATCATTGCCATGAACTTTTTTTTTATTAAAAGTTTTTTATTTTTTCCATATAAACATTATAAAAAAAAGGTACAATACAATTTTGAAATAAAATAACCATTAATACGACCTGCCCACTCCCCCCAGGCCGCGTCCACCCTCTCTTAAAACATTCCCTACTTCCCTCCTCTTTCTCACCTCCCATCCTACTCTCTTCCCCTCCCCCTCTCCTCTCACTGCCCTACTTCCTCTCTACACTTTCTCACCTCTCATCCCTATCAAACCCATGAACGCAGCATAAGGGGAGTGCCCAGGCCGCACCCCTATAAGCAACCATTATCTATATTACACTTACCCCCCCCACACATTTCCTCCCTCCCACCCCCAACCCCCCTCCCTTCACTTCCCAGAGCAGAATACAGGGTTAATAATAAGAAAATTTGTAATAATAAGAAAAAAGAAAAGAAAAAAAGAAAAAAAAGAAAATATCATACTTAATTTTTAACTCCAATAACCTATAAGACAATTCTCTATAATATTTACTATAATATTCATTCATCAAATAAATGAAACTTTTTAGTTCCATACTTTTTCTGAATATAATCTATCCATCTTCTCCATACAGTAATATATCTTTCTTGTGTATGATCCTTTAAATAAGCAGAAATTTTTGCCATTTCTGCAAAACTAGATACTTTAAATACCCATTCTTCTAAAGTAGGCAAAGAATCTTTCTTCCAGTATAAACCTATTAATAACCTTGCAGCAGTTAATAAATTCAACATCAAAATAGTTTCTTTATCATTTAAGTCCACAAAGATACCCAATAAAAATAGTTGAGGAGTAAACTTTATCTTCCTTCTAAAAATCTTTTGAATGTTCCACCAAATCATAATCCAAAATGCCTTTACGTTTTACAATTCCACCAAATATGAAAATATGTCGCATCTTTATTACCACATCTCCAACATTTGGGCTGTATATTAGGATACATACAAGATAATTTTTTAGGATCTAAATGCCATCTATAAAACATTTTATAAAAATTTTCTCTCAAATTTTGAGCTTGTGTAAATTTAACGTTTCTTATCCAAATTGTCTCCCATAAATCCAATGAAATTGGTTCCTGTATATTTTGAGCCCATTTAATCATACAGTCTTTAACCAATTCTGTTTCCGAGTCTTACTCTAGTAGAACATTATAAATTCTTTTTATATGGGCCTGACTCTGATTTTTAATCTGAATAACCAATTGTTTATCTTCTAATGTTATTCCCGCTTTCTTATCTACAGTCCATCTATCCACTATTTGTAAATATTGAAACCATGACTGTAGAATATTTTCTTGCCTTAATACATCTAGGGATTTCAAATGCCAATTCAAACCAGACCAAATTAACAATTCTTTATACGAGATTTTAGCAAAATTTGTCCCCTTAGAAGTTCCCTCAATTGCATGTCTGGGAATCCCCCAGATAGGTATTTTATAATTTAATCTGTAATAATACTTTTTCCAAACACGAAGTAGGGCATTCCTCAAAATATGTGATTTAAAAGTCGATCAACTTTCTTATTAAAAATCAGGTATGCATGCCAACCATATATTAAATCCCAACCTTCCAAAAAAAAGTATCCTTATTTGTTAAATTAAGCCAATCCCTTAACCAAGTTAAGGCGGCTGCATCATAATATAATTTCAAGTTAGGTGCCTTAAGTCCTCCTCTTTCTCGAGCATCCTGTAAAATCTTAAACTTAACCCTTGGTTTCTTTCTGGCCCATATAAAATTGTTGATACCCTTTTGCCATTCATCCAAATTTGCCTCTTTTTTAAAAATAGGTATCATCTGAAACAGAAAAAGGAACTTTGGTAGAACATTCATTTTTACAGCTGAAATTCTCCCCAACAATGACAATTGCAATTTTTTCCAGTCTTTTAAGTCCTTTTGTACTTTTGCCCATAATGGTTCATAATTATTCTTATACAATTTTCCATCTGAAGCAGTTAAATATACTCCCAAATATTTGACCTTTTTTACCATCTGGAAACCTGTAGCTTTGACCAAACTTTCCCTATCCTTAACTGACATATTCTTAGATAGTATCTTAGTCTTATAATTGTTAACTTTAAAACCAGAGACTTCCCATACTGTGTTATAAGTTCTAATAAACAATCAATCGCTTGATTCGGTTGTTCCAAAATTAAAACCAAATCATCCGCAAATGCCCGCAATTTATACTCATTCTTCCTTATCTTTACGCCCTTGACTACCTTTGATTCTCGAATCTGAATCAATCAAATTTCCAACGTTAAAACAAATAACAATGGGGATAATGGGCATCCTTGTCTTGTCCCTTTTTCAATATTAAAATTCTCAGTCAATCCCACATTTACAACAATTTGTGCAGATTGTTGCTGATATATAGCTTTAAGTGCATGTAGAAAATTATCCCCAAAATTCATTTTCTCTACCAATGAAAATAAAAATTTCCAATCTAATTGATCAAAGGCTTTTTCAGCGTCCAAAAAGATAAAAGCCACAGGAATCTGATTATTCTTATCCAAATATTCAATTAAATTTATAATTTGTCTAACACTATATTTCATATATTGCGCTGTTATAAATCCTGCTTGGTCATTATGAATCAAGTCCTTCATAACCTGTATTAATCTGTTTGCCAAAATTTTTGTAAAAATCTTATAATCAACATTTAATAATGAAATTGGCCTATAATTCTTAGGCTCTGTAAGATCCTGATCTTCCTTCGGAATCAGTGATATGAAAGCTCTTTTCCAGGAAGGAACAAACAAAATACTATTAAAAAGTTCCTTTAATGGCTCCATCATTTCTTCGGACAAAGTCTTATAATACCTCGAAGTCAATCCATCTGTTCCCGGAGATTTTCCAACCTTTAAATGCTTAATAGCTAAACCAATTTCCTCCACAGTGATTAATCTATTCATCCCATTTTGTTGTTCCTCTGAAAGTTTAGAAAAATGCACTGATTGTAGGTATTTATCTATATCCACACCCTTTATGTTATCACTTGAATATAGTTTTGTATAAAAATCTAAAAAACTCTTTTTGATCAAATTTTGCTGAAAAACCTCAATACCTTTATATTTTACTTTCTCTATAATTCTAGCTTTCTGTTTCTTTCGTAACTGATAAGCCAACCACCTCCCAGGCTTATTCGCGTTACAAAAAGTACTATGTCTCATATACGACAGATTGGTAGCCACCTGATCTGCCATCAACATATTAAATTGTTCCTTAAGCATCTTTATAGATACCTTTAAATTATTATCAGTTGGATTAAGAACAAACTCTTGTTCTTTTAATTTAATCTCTTCTTCTATTTCTCTACGTCTTTGTAACCCTTTTCCCCTAAAAACTTTATTCAATTGAATCAAAATTCCCCTCATATATGCCTTACTGGCGTCCCAAACCATGAACATCGATGTTCCCTTATTCATATTTATAGCAAAAAAGTCCTTTAAATGCTCTTTACATTTTTGTACAAACTCTTCCCGAGTAAACAAGTTCTCATTCAATCTCCAGGGTCTTCTATTCCCATCTTCCAAATGTAATTCCATCCACACCGGACTATGATCTGACAAAGTTCTGGGAAAAATTTTCACCTTCCTCACTCTAGAGAGAAAGTCACTAGTAATAAAAAAAAAGTCAATTCTTGAAAATGACTGATGTCTATCCGAATAGAAAGTGAAATCTCTATCACTTATATTCCTTTCTCGCCAAATATTAATAAGCTCCAATTCTTCTTTCAAATCAAAAAAAGTTTTAGGTAACCTAGTTTGGGTAAAAGTTTTAGAGGAGCTCCTTTTGTCTATAGTTGAATCTAGAACCCCATTCCAATCACCCATCAAGATTACAGATTTATAATCCAACTGAGATATCTTCCCATGCAAAAACTTATAAAATTGTTTCTGTTGCTGATTAGGAGCATATAATCCAACAATAAGAACTTTTTTACCTTGTAATGATAATTCCACAAAAAGATATCTTCCTTCAGAGTCAGTCTCAATTAGTTTAGATGAAACATTTTTTTTCACGTAAATTACCACTCCCCCTTTTTTCCCTGGAGCTGGAGCAATAAAATGTGAACCCAAACGAGGATTCATCAAAAGTTTGGAGTCCTTTAGAGTTATATGAGTCTCTTGCAGACATATCAAGTCATTGTTATGTTGTTTCAAATAGTGGAAAACCTTTCTTCGTTTCTGTGGCACATTTAAGCCATTAACATTTCAGGTCAGGAACCTGGCCATCTCCACCGGCCTGAAGCCTCTGGAGCATGGCCTGCAGATCCACTGTCGAAGATCTTTTTGGTCTTGCCCCTCCCACAGGCTCTGTGATAACCATGCCTTCAACTTTGTCTCCACTCTTCTGCTGCTGCTCTTTTTCTTTACGTTTATGGGCAGCTCGTGTCATCCTTTGCTCTTTTATCTCAAAATTCTGTACAGCTTGTTCCATGACCAGCATTGATGAGGCTCCTGCCATAACAGGCTCTTCCATTATCCTTGTTTGTGGGGGTGAGGACGATCTTGCCTTTAAGATAGAGTGATAAAAATCTCTTGCCTTCGGGACTGTAGTTAATCTGTGACGTATCCCCTCATAATTCACTATTATTCCTCTTGGAATCTCCCATCTAAACTGAATTTGACGATGCTTTAGCTCATCAGGCAGAAAAGCAAAATCTTTTCTGCCTCTTAAAATTCTGGGAGGTATTTCTTTTAAAATTATCACATCTTGATCTGCAATTTGAAACTTTTGTTTATAAAAAGCCTGTATAATTTCATTACGAGTAAATCTTCTGGAGAAATAGATGACCACGTCTCTTGGTAAGTTTCTCTGTCTAGCAACCCGTGAATTGACTCTAAAAATTTTTTCTATCTCATTCCCAATTATTTCAGGCCTCCAGCCCAGATTAAGAGCAATATTTTTCACAATAAGCATCTTTAAATCCTCCTGAGAATTCTCTCTCAACCCCGATATGCAATGCATACTCCATCTCTCTGTATTGTGACATAATTTGTTCATCCTGTGTAATTTCTATCTTATTCTCTACCTCCTCCATCCTAGATTCCATTCTTGTTGCATTTTCAGTAATCTCATCAATTCTGTCGTCAATTCTCTTTATATGCAGAACAAGGCCCTGGAAAGCAAAAAGTATGTCTTCCCTAATTTGCTTATTTTTTTGTCTCCAATAGTTCTTCTGTGACAGCCCTCTCTGCAATTATAAGATCTTTTACTTCCTCCTTAATGTCCAAAGCATGCTTTTTTAAAGCTTCTTGTAAATCTTTAAGAGAAATTGCAGGAGGAGGAGAGGGTGGAGGTGATTTTGGTTTCTGGGAAACAGGCTGGGGAAGAGATAATAGCTTTAGGAGGAGGAGGCAAGCGTTTTGAAGCCATTTTCTTAAGTTCTAAGAAGAAAGATTCTTGTTTGAAAAAAAAGGAAAAAATCACAGTTCTTTTAAATATTCTTTTAAAAAAAATTACAGAGAAAAAAGAAAGGAAAAAAAAAGACAAATTCTTGCTTCTATATTTAAGGCATTAATCTGTATCCAGATTTTAACTTTGTGATGCAGATCAAACAAGAAAGACAATCACCATTTTGCCTTTCACTTTCCCTTTCTTCAAAAGGGAAAGTGAACAATAAAAAAAAAGAAGAGGATACTTGCTGGAGTTAAAGACACCATCAAACTTAGACACAACTTCTCCTGGTCTGCTCCGTCTGCTTTTAAGAACTCACAAGCGGCTAAAAGAAGCAGATGTGGAAGCGACAGCTTGCTTCATCCCAGAACTTCGGGACGAAGGCTCCCTGGAACACGGAGATGCTCAGGCTCCGAGGGAGCTCTACCCTCCGATCCCCAAAAATATAGGGATCCAGGGGAGCTCTTACCTCTATCTGAGAGCTCTCCTCCTCCCTTTTGCCCAGGGAGGAGATTCAAGCCGCGGGACAGCTGATTGTCAAAGTCCCGCGGCTTTTACACAGACCAGGAATGGGCGGCTTTGTAAAACGCCGCCATCGTTGTCGCTGGAACCACCGGAAGTCCGATTGCCATGAACTTTTGATTTGCCTTGGAGTCTATACCCAAGAACAGCAGGCTCAAGTCTCTAGAACCATAAATCTGCAGAACTCCACTGCCAACTCAGGTTACTGTGCAGCAGAGAGGGTGGTACACAAGCAACAATTTCTTCTGATCCCAATAGCCTAACTTCACAAACAAGGCTGCATACCTAGCAATTTATAGAGAGGCACCCTGAAAGCAACTAAGATTTCCCAGACCTCAGCCCCAACCCTGAGTTCATGGTTGATGCCACACAAGAAATGCAGCTGGGCAAATTTTAAAGAGGGGAATCTCCTCCATCAGGCCCAGCCAACAGGTTTGAATAATGCAAACAAAGCCAGCCCTCTCACCCACAATTTAATTGTGGATGAGGAAAGTCTTATTATAGGCTAACTCTATATTAAGTAGTAGCAGCTGGGTGATTACCAGGCTTTGGGACAGAGCATGGTGAATGGAAGGCAATATCAATACTAAAGCTTGAGGCCACCATCCGTGAAACTTCCATCCTCCGTTTCCTACCATATCTTTTTCTGTTTATTGCCCGCATCTTCCCTCCTGATCACCAAAGACACCCTCAGCCAAAACTGCTCCATCCCCAAGCCAAGGATCCCAACATTCTAATCCACCTTTAAGGGCTGACCAGTATTGGGAAGCCTTCTGCCTTCCTCTGAGCATCTCTTAGTTTAGGCTATCACATCTCCCTTTCCATCTGCCATATGTCAAGCAATAAATTACTCCACACAACCTGCCCTGCTCTCATCTGGGATAGAAGAGCCATAGCCTAGAAGGCAAGGTTAACACAGAACACATCTTTGCAATCCTTCTGTTACACAAGGAAAAACAGTAACAGTAGCCCAGAGAACATCCCCAACCCATAAGATTGTCAAAGTCACAAACTCTTCAAATGGCACTGGAGAGACAGATCCAAACATTAGATGAAACAGGACTCCAGTTATACAACTGCTTCAGCTGGCTGGCAAGTTATATGCAATTGGGAGAAAAGATGAAGCTAACAAAATGACTGCTGTTCTAATTGACTAGTCTGAACATGGGCCAGTGTCCCTCAAAAGCCTCCTGCCTGCTCCTGCTGCCATCCCAGAGACCAGCATTACCAGAAAACACAGGCATAGCCTCATCTGTCTGCGAACATAATCCAACAGCCCAAAAGCCTGATCACAGATCGGTCTTTGCTGCTACTGTTGCTAGCACACCACAGTTTGCCATTTTCTCTAAAAATCATCAAGAGCTGAGTAGCTGAGCCAAGGACACAGCCAAAAACTGATATGCAATGTGCTGGAGAACCAACTCACCTGAGACTTCCCCTACCGTTTTGGCCAATCCAGGTAAAAACAGCAGCTCTGAACCTACAAATCCAGCCAACTCCCGATCTCCGAATTGCTAGGGAGCTCTGCCTCCCTGATCCTCCTGAAGGCTTATCTAAGGATGTTGCATTGTTGCAGATCTCCTTAGCTTGGCCATCACACAACTCCAGCTCCCTATCCTCATGCCCAGCATAAATGGAGGGTCTATACACCTAACTGCAAACTGTTCGTGACAGTATTTTCTAACACCATCTTTTTTATAGCCCACAATATACTAGATCTCTTCACATTCTTTACTATTTAATTTATTATATTTCTATTTCACTTTCCAAACAAAAGCATACGTGAAAACAATACAGAAATATATTCATTAAAAAGATAAAGGAATACAAAAACAAAATAGTTATTCACAAGTAATATACTGAAAACCCAAGTGAAGAGAAAGATTTTCAAAAGCTGTAAAACAGTAAGTTTCTTTCAGGGAAGAAAACTTCCCAGAATGCAGATATCATTACAGGAAGCCTTATCTAAGAGTACAGGTGGTCCTTGACTTATAACCATAATTTGAGACCAGAATTCCACTATTAAGCAAGGTGGTTGTTAAGTAAGTTGCACCCATTTCTACAACCATTTCCTCCATGGTTGTTAAGTCAATCATTGCAACTGTTAAGTGACTCATATGGTTGTTAAATGAATCTGGCTTCTCCCACTGACTTTCTTGGTTAGAAGCCAGCAGGGAAGATCGCAAGTGGCAATCACATGATCCTGAAATGCTGCAAATGTCGTAAATAATGAAAGTTGCTAAACACCTGAATTTTGATCATGTGACTGTGGGAATGCTGCAACAGTTGTAAATCTGAAGACCAATCGTAAGTCACTTTTTTCAGTGCTGTTTTAACTTTGAATGGTTGCTAAATGCATGGTTGTAGGAGTTTCTGTAAATATGGCAATCAATCTTAGCAAATGCCGTAGATCAGGAGTCCCCAACCCCGGGGCTGCAGCCCACTACTGGGTTATGGTCCGTTCAGAACTGGGCCATGGAAGCAGCGAGCGAGTCTGCGCACAGCTCCACCTGTGCTCACAGCAGGCAGGCAAGCACATGCAGCTTCATTTGTGCGAGTAGTGGGCTCATGTGGAACCATTCCCTTCCCCCCAAGCTGGTCCGCAAAGCCGCAAAGGTTAGAGACTGCTGCAGTAGATCACTCCTCTGGTGATATCAGTGATTTATAGGATGATCTATTTAGGGCTGCACATATTAAAAACAAAGGCCTGAACATGACATAGTAGCTAACTAGTAATCATTAATCTACATTCTTTCATCTGAAATAATCAATTTCAACTTCATTTGTATTGGGGTTGCTCAATATTAAATTTAAATATGAGGCCACTTCTTCAAATAGGCTAAACTTTTTTGGGGGGAAATTTCAAGTATTTCTGTAAAGACATCAAAGCAAACAGAATGCAGTGAAAAATATGGTATCCTTCTGCATCGTCTCGGAGAGGTGGGGGTGGGCGGCACCGTATTGCGGTGGTTCTCCTCCTACCTCTCTGACAGGTCGCAGTCGATGTTGGCAGGCGGACAGAGATTGACCCCAGGCGCCTCGATCATGGGGTGCCTCAGGGCTCGGTCCTGTCCCCCCTCTTTTTTAACATCTACATGAAACCGCTAGGTGAGATCATTCAGCGACACGGGGTGAGGTATCATCAGTACGCAGATGATACCCAATTGTATATCTCCACCCTGTGTCCTTTCAGTGAAGCAATCGCCGTGATGTGCCGGTGCCTGGAAGATGTGAGGGTCTGGATGGGGGTGAACAGGCTTAGACTCAACCCTGACAAGACCGAGTGGCTCTGGGTCTTGCCTCCCAAAGGTCAACTGGATGGTCCATCATTAGTCCTGAGGGGGGTGCAAATTTATCTCCCTCAGTGCAGGCACACAACTTGGGTGTCCTCCTGGACTCACAGCTAAATTTGGAACAGCATCTATCGGCTGTGGCCAGGGGGACCTTTGCCCAGGTTCGCCTGGTGCACCAGTTGTGACCTTATTTGGACCGGGAGGCTTTACTCACGGTCGCTCATGCCCTTGTCACCTCAAGACTGGATTACTGTAACGCACTCTACATGGGGCTACCCTTGAAGAGCGTTCGGAGGCTGCAGTTAATTCAGAATGCAGCCACGAGAGCGATTGTGGGCGCGCCAAGGTACGCCCACGTGTCACCTATCCTCCGCGAGCTGCACTGGCTTCCTGTGGGTCTCCGGACGCAATTCAAGGTGTTGGTTATCACCTTTAAAACCCTTCATGGCATAGGGCCAGGTTACTTACAGGACCGCATACTGCCACACAGTTCCCAGAGACCGGTGAGGTCCCATAGATTGGGCCTCCTTCAGGTCCCGTCGGCCAGACAATGTCAGCTGGCGGGCCCTCGGGGAAGGGCCTTTTCTGTGGTGGCTCCGACCTGGTGGAATCAACTTCCCCCCGAGGTTCAAACTACTCCCACCCTGCCAGCCTTTAAGAAAGCTGTTAAAACTCTCCTGTTCCGGCAGGCCTGGGGCTGATGTCCCCGGGGGGGGGATATGATCGGACGCTGTATGATTGTATTATTTTATTGTTAGATTATTGTTTTAATTTTGTACGCCGCCCTGAGTCCCTTGGGATTGGGCGGCATATAAATAAAATAAATTAATTAAATAAATAAATAACAAATTTCAAGATAAAATGTGAAAATATGTATTTTAAATAAAAAAGCAAGCATGAAAATACAGAAAAATATCATGTTTACAGTAAGTTCATTTTTATTTTAAGCTTAAAATTTTCATATGCTTGTATTTATAACTTAACAAAGCACAACATATAGGCACATTCTTTATTTTGCTTAAATATTATTATACATTATTGTATTGTAGTATTTTTTGAAATTGTAAGCGTTTACAATTAATTTATATAAAATTTTCAGCCACAAAAAAATTAATAACCTTCAGTCAGTACAAAAATGAGTACCTACCCTTAAGGATTCCTGGAATGAGGAGGCCTGGTATTGTGCATATTTAGCAATTGTAGACTGAGATTTACTGCTTTCACAATGCCATGTATTTTTTGTTCCAGTAGAATCCCAGTTTTCATCTGATGGTTGCAATAATTGTGTCCTTACTTCAACCAAGTGTTCATTATTAGCTTCTACCAAAGTTTTGGTAGAGAAGAGTCCCAGATCTAAGAAATAGGAAATGTGTTTAATAAAGCAAAAAGCTTTCCTAATACAATAGCAGAAAAAGTTACAGACATTACCAACAGAGATTACAAAAAATATTGCATTATTCCCAACCTAAGCAAATGCTGTTTTAAAATATAATAACATGTCTCGTTACAATAATGTCTCCTTAGCAAATATTGATAAAAATAAAAGCAGTCTCCTTTGTCCCAAATTTAATTTTTATTTAGCAAACATACCTAATTTAAGAGCTCCAGCAAGGCCACGTATTACAGTAACAGGATTGTTTGGATTTGTACAAAATTGGTGTAAAGGTGGGAAGAAAGCATCACGCTTATTTTCCAGCTACAAAAATAGAAACTAACACTGTAATTTAAATATCATTGTTATTACAAAATATAAAACTGGATTTAGTCCTTTGATTATATTTCAAGGATGACTTCATGACATTAATATTCAAGTCATAAAAACGATCATTTAATGCATTAAAAAACAGTGCAACAATAATCTTCAAAGAAAGATATAATCAGATGTTCAGAGGGCCTATAAAATTTCATAATAATTCAACATATTGTATATAGCTGGAATTTTTAAAGTGCCTAAGAAATAATAAACTTTATTATACTTGGAAGAGTACAGAAATAAATAGGTCTATATGATAACCTTTATACAGAAATATCTATGCATGATAGGATATTTATAAGTATAATATTCCTTTTCACTCTAAATCTATTTCCCTAATTAATGTCTTAAATTAATGTGAGTATGTAAGCTTTCCTGAAAGAAGTGTGGTAAATTTGTTTTCTCTTTTTAAATAACAGTCTGGTTATTGAATATACCATTTTTGAAATCTATTTGAAATGAAATACTGGGATGACAATGGAAATCTTATTGTTTTGGAAAATCTGAAACAGAGTAGCTTTCTGTACTATATATACTAATAAGCTGCAAGAATCACAGATAATAGAAAATCTATCCAATACCTTAAACTAGATTTTGCTTTTAATAGGCACTGTCATACTTTTTATAACCATCTCTAGACAATACGTACATAAATACTAGGTGTAGGTGGATTCAACTTATCCTTTGGCAAGGGAGGATATGGAGGTGGTGGTGGTTTTGGAGGAGGACATTTATCCAATAAAATGCTACTGTTTGATAGGCCGTTTTTCCCCAAATTCCTAAGAAACAAAATAGTTAAAACCTGATAAAACACACAAAAATAAAGACCATGTATTACTTTGCACACAAACTGTAGAAATAATTTTTAAGCTTGGAAAAATATATTCTTCATATATTTAATGAAGGGCTTCAATATTTATTTAGTTAGAAAGGCATTCCTTATCCCTCTTTAGTTTGCAAGATCAGACATAAAAACAGAGCTACAAAACAGAACAAAAACTAAAAAGAAAATAAACTGTGATTGTTTATAGAGAACATCCTTTTTATCTACATGTGTAAAAAAGTACAAATACCACAGATTTACACTCGTGAATAAAGGATGTCATGTCCAAGTCAATACCCTCATCTTAAGAAGCACTATTATAATTAAAGAGATATAATATTTTACATATTACATAAGGATAACACTTTATTAATGAAACAGGAAAAATTGTCAGCTTCAAATTATTCAACTTTAACTTTTAATATACTTTATGAAACTTGGAAAATATTTTGAAATATTTTAAGGAATACTATATTTTCATACGTAATAATTTGATTGCAAGTTAATTAAGCTTTCCTGTTACAAATAATTTAAAAAATGCCTACCAGATTCAGTATCATAACTAAGACACTTATTTCTTAGAGTTAACTTTGGAAGAGGTTCTTCATTTTATACTCATTATTCTATACATCTGAAAATTGCCAAAGTTGGGAAACATTGTTCTAATAGAATCAATTTATTTCCTTATTCCAATATTTTCCAGTAAAACTTGCTTTGGAGTACACTGGAAGAATTCATGGATAATGTTCAGTTTCTCCTTCCACTGAAGGAAACAGATATAGTTTGCTATGAAATGAACAAATAAAATCCAACTTTCTGTTTTAAAAACTCAATAAACAAAAACTCAACAAACAACTTTGAATTAAGTTTGATTTTTGAGAGTATAGCCATCAATGGCCAATTGCTTTTCTAGAAGCAAAATTAGGAGTCAAAGATTTTGGTTTACTCATTATTTGTATTCTACTAATGCACAACTCTAGAGATTTCCCTTACCCAGATTGCCACAGCTTAATACAATATTGCATTATTGCATTAAGTTGTAGCAATCTGGGCAAGGAATAACTAGCAACTAGTTACCCAACTATATTTTCCCCTTCTTAATCCTTTTTAGTAAAATACAAGAAAAATTATAGCACCCAGATTTTAGTAGCTGGCGTATGACTGTGTACACCAAATATGGGTGTAACAGAAAAATACTATTAACCATTATTTAGTCCAATTCACAAGAAAAAGACCTACAAACTGTAAGTATACATGGCTTAATCTTTTTTTGTGTAGCTCTAGAAACAGCATTGCTATATTCCAGTAGCAAACTGTTAAGAAACTGTATTTTGACAGTAAATATATTTTAAAAGTATATTACGTTAAGCTTAATGTAGCAAAACAAGGTGAAATACACAACTTTGTTGTCTGTGCTGGGGGCTTGCTGGAGAATCCGGATTCTAATAAGGCGCAATGATGTATAATGGATTGTATGTTTTGCGGTACAGGTAATCCTTGACTTATAACCATTTGATTAATGACTGTTCAAGGTTACAACAGCATTGAAAAGGTGACTTATGACTAGTCCTCATAATCATATGCACTCATTTATAAAATTTAGATATCTTCACAGCTAGTTCATAATCACAGCATCAACATTACTTCTATCTGAACTCTATTTCAGTTAAGGATGTTAGAAGCTAAATAATTGTATTTCTCCATTTTGGGCAGCTATCATCCAATTTCCAATCTTCCCTTTGTGAGGAAGGTTCTGGATCTTAAGGGAAATTAATTATCCAAAGCCATTTTTGTTGGGTTTCAGACTGGGGTGTTTTACGGAGACATGCTTGTCAATTATCTTTGGCCAGGCTAGGGTGAGGTGATGATGTATCCATCCTTTCAGTGCTGTTGACCAGACTATTGTCTTGGTCCAACTGCAAGGGCTGAGAGTGGGAAGAACTGTGCTGGAGTGGTTTACATCCTTCCATAGTATTTGTTTCCAGTCTGTGTTGATGGGAAGGGAGTGACTCCATCTGTGATCCCTCACTTGTGGGGAAAATTCTGGACTCAACTCTCTCTTCTCTCCTCTTTAATCTTTTAAGAAGAGATTGGACAATCATTTTCCTGCTTGAGCACAGAGTTGGACTAGAAGATCTCCAAGATCCCTTTCAACTCTGTTATTCCTTAACATCTACATGAAACCATTGGGCAAGGATATCCATCAGTTCAGAACTCTACATCTCAACCATGGGTTGCGCAGGTGAAGCTGTCCATATACTAACTCAGGTCTAGTGGCTAGACACTATTCAGGTTTGGAAAGGGAGGAACTAACTTTAGCCCAATCCTGAGAAGACAGAATGGCTGTGGCTGTTTGGCCCCCTTAGACTGAGGATAATTCCATCACTGAATTATAATTCCATCATCTTTCATGGATTTCACTTCCCTATTAAAGACTAATACGCTATTGTTTTTGATGGGCAGGTCACAACAGTGATCAGGAGAGCCTCTGTATAACTTCATCTGGACTACTGCAATATGTTCTACATGGGACTGTCCTTGCAGATCATCTGGAAGATGTAGCTGGCTCAAAATGCAGCAGCGTGAGCAGTAATGGGCACTCCCCCCCCTCAATTTTCCCATATCTGTAGGGTCAAATTTTTGGACTTGTCACCTGCCATTGTAAGTTGAGAGAGAGTGACTGGCCCAAAGTCACCTGGCTGACTTTCATGTGTTAAGGTGGGACCAGAACTCACAGTCTCCTGGTTTCTACCTTGGTGCCTAAACCACTAGACTAAATTGGCTCTCAGTAATGGGCACTTCTCATGATGTCCATATATCATGCTTCACAAGCTGCATTGGCTGCAAATTCACTTATGGGTGCAATTGAAGGTGTTGGTTGTTATCTCTACAACCCTTCATGGTGTAAGGCCCAGTTATCTGATGGACCATCTGCTTCCAGATTTCTGTCCACCTGGCAATATTTAGGCAGACTGAGTGTGCTCCAGGTCCCCTCAATTAAACTTTGTCACCTTGTAGGACTGAGGAAGCATCCCTTCCCTGTTGCTGCCCCTACTCTCTGGCATAAATTCACCTGAGAGATACATGTGATGCCCACTCTCCTGGGCTGTTCCCAGGTCTTAGAAGTTTTGTTGGTAGATTTCTCTAGCTTGTAGCAGAACTCAGCAACATAATACAATTGTATTTGTATAAGAAGTGGTATCTCAATTTTAACAATTTCATATTTAATATGCTTCAATAATTTGTCAGTACCTATTTTTCTATTTCTCATTCCTACATGATTCATCACTTGCAATATTTGTTTACGGTAAATTCTTTTAATATACAGCACTCTACCCTGTACTCCACTGAGCTGTGCTCTTTAATGTAATTGTTCTGAAGACATATATTCATTTCTGTATTTATTTGCTATATTTCTATACTTCTCCACAGACTGACATTTTATTTTATACAACAGAAGTTTAACCAGAAAACAAATTGTAGAGTAAAATCTAAAATAGCTACAGAACAGAAATGAAATAAAATCAGATTCAATTGTGAAGAATTTATAAAACACTGACAGTTCTTTTTAATACAGAAATAAAAACCTTTGGTGGGTAAAATATCAGAGCAGAATCCCAAAGCAATCCTTTACAGATAGTCTGTGGGTTGTGACATATCATTCAGAATGTAAAACTTCTCTTTTTCCATAAAGAATTACAGTGCTTTCTTTTAGCCATGCAATTCTGTTCTTTTGGGGAACAAAAGAGCAGGCTCACATAGCTACAAGGAATTGTTTTCAACTCCAAGTGTTTTAAGTTGCTCTGTTCTCCTGAACAAGGAAGATAATCAATTCCTTGTTTCTAATGGAATCTCTAGAGCAGTTAATGTATTGCTGTTCAAACACCACTACCTCATTCTTTAGATGTCAAGTCAGGCTGGCCAGAAGTCAGAAAAAAAAATCTACCAATCTCTAGAAAAGTGAACAATAAACCCCCTAAGTGTGGCCCAGGATAAAAAGAAAAGGAACCAAAAGTGTACTTTGTGCCTAGCTCCATGTAGGGAAGGCATGTTGGGAGAGGAGATTCCTTCAACTTAAATAAAACCAATCCTTTCCCAATGATTTCAGTGGGGCAAAGGAGAATATGAACATTTACCATATTTACAGTGGATATAAAAAGTCTTCACGTGCCCTTGTTAAAATGCCAGGGTTTTGAAATGTGAAAAAATAAAACCAAGATAAATCACTTCAGAACTTTTGCACCTTTAATATAATATATAAGCTATACAATTCAACTGAAGAACTAAAATCTTTTGGGGGGGGCGGAAATAACAATAAAAATGTACACTACATTGGTTGCACAAGTCTGCACAGCTTCTTATAAGTACAGTAAGGATGTGGCTGTGTTCAGAATTAACCAATCACATTCAAATTGATGGTAAATAATGGTCAAGACTCACTTATCATCAATTAAAGTGACTCTGTTCAAGCCCATATAAAGTTCAGCTGTTCTAGTAGGATTTACTAGATTTACTAGTATACTAATTTACTAAGATTTACTCAGTTGCCTCTTATACCAAAAGCCATGGTCTGCAAAGAGCTCTTACAAAGCATTAAAGGGATCTCATTGTTGGAAGGTATCAGTCAGGAGAAGAAGAAAAAAATTTCAAGGCATGGAACAACAGTGAAACACAATGGAACACATGGAACACAATGAAGACAGTCATTAACAAGGGGAGAAAATATGGCACAACAGTGACATTACCAAGAACTGGATGTTCTTCCAAAATTTATGAAAAATCAAGAAAAAACTGCCTACAGCAAAATTAAAAAAGCAATAGGAATTTCTGTCAAGGACTGGTTGTGTACTACATATTGCAACACTCCCATGGTATTCTTCACATATCTGGGCTGTGGGATAGGGTGGCAAGATTGAAGCCTTTTCTTACAAAGAAAAACATCCAAGCCCCGTTACATCAAATCTGATAAAAATCTACATCAAATCTGATAAAAGCATGTGGGAAAATGTGTTATGACCAAGACTGAGCTTTTTGGCTGTTATTTCAAAAAGTATATTTGATGCAAAAACAATACTGTGCAAAAATACACCATACAGTGAAATATGGAGATGGCAGCATTATGCTTTCGGGCTGCTTTTTTTCAGCTGGGACTGGGGCTTTATTCAAAGTGGAGGGAATTATGAACAGTTCCAAATATCAGTCAATTTTGGCACAAAACCTTCAGTTAAAATGCTGAAGATGAAAAGGAATGTACACCTTTCAATACCACAATGACCCAAAACATATGTCCAAATCAACAGAACAATGGCTTCGCCAGAAGAACAAAGTTTTGGAATGGCCCAAGTAGAGCCCAGACCTGAATCCAATTGAAAATATGTGAGGTGATCTGAAGAGGGCTGTACAGAGATGTCCTTGCAATCTGTCAGATTTGGAGTGCTTGTGCAAGGAAGAGGGGACAAAGATTCTCAAGGCAAGATGTGCCATGCTGACATGCTCCTACCCCAACAGACTGAATGTTCTCATAAAGTCAAAAGGTATTTCAACAAAGTATTAGTTTAAGGGTGTGCACACTTATGCAACCACATTATTGTGATTTTATTTTTTATTTTCATTTTTCCCCCTAAAAGATTTCAGATTTTCAAATGAATTCTAAACCTATAGCTTATATTACAGGTGGAAAAAAATGCAAGTGATTTATATTGGTCTGATTTTTTTTACATGCCATTTTAAATAGGTGTATAGACTTTTTATATCCATTGTATATATTGCCGTTTTCATTCTGACTCCTGGTGGCTATTCCATTTCTTCTGCCAGAATTTGCTATAACATTGGGTAGGGGTAAGATTGCTCTTCAATTACCTTTTCAATACATATCCAAACATGTAGTTATTGTATATATTTTCATAAGTTTCATTTTTAAATGAAGTTATTGTATATATTTTCATATTCATTTTCAATGGGACATATAATTAAATCTATTATGGTACAATTTAATGATTTTTATTTCTTTAAATAAAATGTAAAGTATTGGGGGGATATACAGTACATACAATATAAAATTGTTACTTGCAATTAAAGAGTTTGTGCACTTACCTGCATGCTTTCAGGACCTCTGCAGAACTTGGATATATAGATACCGACATAGATGGTATGATCGGGGAATTAGGTTTGTGTCCAGTAAGAGGAGGATTGGTTTTTATGGGGCTCTGAGAGTCCTCCAATGCTTCTCCATTAACTGCATGTCCACTATGAGGGCTGTTAAGGCTGGTAACACTGTTTGTGGTAGTCTGTTCAGTAGATTTTGGAGACGGTGTTGCTGTGGAAATGGCTGAAGATGGTGAGGAGGCAACAGAATTCTCAGTCTTTGTATGAACAGTTGGATGGATGTTATTGACTTTGTCACAGGTTCCAGTACCCACATTGTTATTGGCTTTTCCCATCAACAAGGCAGAGAGCTGAGGATTGTCTGAACTAAGTAAACCTGGTGACTTTGAATCTCCATGGCTAGGGCTAGAAACAGCATCTGCCGTCACCTGATGGACATGATTAGGAAGTCCTTCTACACTGGCAGTGCTGTTAAGAGTCTCTCCAGAATGCCTGTTTATGTCAGGCACTGCTGATGTATTTCCTGAAGGCTTGCTCTCTTTGGTTAAGGTAATGCCTTGTTGTCCACCTGAGGTAGCAGTGTGAGAGGGGAGGTGATTGAGAGCAGCCCCCTGTGTTACTGAATTGCTAGGCATGGTAGGATGTCCATTTTGATTTTGAATACCAGTGCCAGCTGCCTGGAGATGCTGGGAAGGCCCAGTGGAAGAGAGAGGTCGTTCACTATTAGGACCTGCCAAATGTGAACTCTGACTTTTTTGAAGCCCCTAGAGAGAAGAAACATGATTTTATTTAAATACCTAAACATACATTTTATGGCTTAGGAAGCAGATATAACTTCAATACTTTCCCAGCAGTTTGTTCAATATTTTGTTTTTCAACAGTTCTCAATATTTCAACTTGCAGTTTGAAAACATGAATTTCAAAAGCTTATTTTGAAAAGGAAGTATCAGAAGATCTCTCCTCATATCTCAAGCTTCCAAATCCCTGCAAAAGAGCTGTAGCAGCATCATAAAATAAACTATAACATAGAAGTCCACTCTCAGAAACAACGTGGGACAAATGGTAGTTATTACAGCTCAAATTCTAAAACCGTGGAAAGCATTAAAAGGCTTAGCCATCTGGATTTATAATGGAAATTCATCTGCCTAAGTTAAAGACAACTTTTATTAGTCACAAATGGTAACTTGCAAAACTTTTATTTATTAATTCAATTTATATACCACCCATCAACAGTTTTGCGAGTTGCCACATGACTAATAAAAGTTGTTTTTAACTTTTATTAATTGCAAATTAAACATGCATGCATAAATAAAAAAAATGCTTTTTTGTGGGTATCTGGATGGAGAACAACCTTTAACTAAACATTGGAAGACTGAGTCACTTTAGGTTTGAGGACCTTCTTGATCAGGGATCTCACCATCTTTGGTACTGAATAGGATGCACTGTCTTAGAAGACCTGGTGCACAATCTGGAGGTCCTTCTGGATTCACAACTCCTACTCATAGAAGCTAGGAAGGTCTCTGCATAGCTTTATGTTGTGTGCCAAAGTTGGATCATGATATTGGGTCACAGTTATTCATGCCCTGGTCACCATTTGAATGAACTATTGTAATGTGTTCTACGTGGGGCTGCCCTTGAAGAGCCTCTGGAAGCTTCAGCTGCTGCAAAATGCCAAAGCACAGGAAGTTATGTGTATCGTTAGAATGACATATTACACCTCTATTCTGCAAACTGCATTGGTTGGAGGTTTGCTTCAGAGTTCAAGGTACTGTTTTTGACTTTTCAAGGCCTACATGGCATGGAACCAGGTTATTTGAGGGACTGCTTCTCCCTGTTTACATCTACCTGACCCATTAGATCCAGCAGAAGGGGTATGTTATAAGACCATCTGCTAAAAAGCTTCATCTGACAGCACACAAGAGGTGGGCTTTTTCTGCTATGGCCCTCACTTTTTGGAACAGCATTCACCCCAAAGTGAGATTAGTGTCTATCCTACTGGCATTCAAGAAATCTCTGAAAACCTGTTTTTTTTTTGTTTGTTTGTTTTCAGCAGACCTGAAATGGGCAATCTGCAAGGTAGTTATTTTGTATGTAAATACTGGTCTGTTCTATTGGTTAATTGGTTTTCATTGTTTTACCTGATAGTTACTAAAAGCTGCCCAGAGTCATGTTGGTGAGATGAGTGGCTATATAAATCTGATAAATAAAACAAACTGATCTCATGGTTTATTAAGTCCATTTTGTGGCTTTTGGACAGAGCTGGCACAATTTCATTATTTTATATTATTGACCAGATTTCATAATTCAAAGAATATATTACTTAATAAATTATGTATACTCTAACCCACTAATTAATCCTATCAGCTTACAACTTATAAAATTATTTAAAAACTGTATCTCCACATACCCCAGAACATAATTTTTGTCTGCTCATCTATGGAACTTTGGATATCCTTTGATTTTTTTTTAACGTACACATTTCAAGGCAAATAATCTCATATGTTTACAAGAAAGTTCTCTGTATTATACACGGATTTATTCCAACCAAAAAAAGAACTGGATATAAACCTTTTAAAACAGTAACCAGTTATTGTAGATCCATAATTACTGTACAAATAAAAGTCAAGGATCAAAAGACTTAGAATTTAACCATCTTTACATGTTAAGTAGACAAACTGATCATCAGTTGCAACCATACATTTTGCAGAAATTCTGGCCATATGAAACAAAATATGTCAAAAAAGCTCTCAAAATAAATATCGTAAATATACCAATAAGTCTGAGAATTAATTCAGGACAATGTAGCACAACATTTATTAAACTTTATTGAAATAAGTATACAGCAAAACATCAGCAATAAAATAAATTTGACTAAGGCTATTAGGCAGACATGTCGCGTGACATATCAGGACTGTTTTGGCATTGCCGGCAATGGGGTGGGCGCCGCTTCTGCATGACGCATCCGGCCTCTGGGCCGGCAGTTTGACACCCCTGCTATTAGGGCCTTTTTCACTACCAACAATGCTCTACTTAATGTAATGTACTTTGATTATTGTTTTAAAGTGAGCAAATCCTGTTCCCAGTTAACTCTTTTTCTTCTCTGAAGGAGAAGGAAGACAAAGATTTAATGTTAGAAAGCATAATGAAAGCCTTAATGGGAATACCAAAACCTGCTATACTTAACAGGACACTAAATCTTAATAACTTATTCTAATTAATATTTGTATTATGCAATAAACTTAAAATGATATAGCCCATCCTACTTCTATTTGTATAGTGTTTAAATAATGGCAAAAACAAATAAGAAATTAAACTTGATTAAACTTCAATGCTTTATTAATTGGTTTGCATACTATAAAAAATGGGGATAGGAGAATACTTACATTTCTCTTTGGGCAGAGATCTGTTAACAGATTTGGTATAATTTTTCCCAGTTGCAGTTGTTGCAGTCACCTAGCTACTTGATATAACTCATGCCTCTCCCACTTACCAGAAAACTTATGTGCCCATAGGAAGAATTGAGACATTTACCTAAGATATAGCATGAACGATGGAGCCATATGAGGTATAGGGCAGGAGTTAGTTGTAGACAAGTAGAGCAGCCAGCCTCACTGAACAAACACTGACATAAACTACTGCTCTGTGCCTTGATTTGAGGGTATAAAATTTCTGTTTAACTTCAGCTATATTTCTACAAAGTGCAAGATCAAACGAGTCCCCCTCTGCATGTTGTGTGAATCTAGACATGATCTAAAGGTAGAACTAGAAATATATAGTCATTCCAGCTCTTTGCCCAGCTTCAGCTGTTGCCAATTGCAGCCTTTTCTGGGATCCATTACATCGAGGATAGTCACTCATATCCTTGTCACCTGTCATCCTGCTTGGACAACTGTAATTTATCCTACAGGGGGCTGCCCTCGAAGACCACTTTTGAAATTTCTTTCAACTGTGCAGAATACAGCTGTATGTGTGCCTATGGGTTGGTCCTATTTTTGTTACGTTACATTGCTGCTATAAGAGCTGCACTGGCTTCAAGTTGCTGGATGGTACCATGAAGCCCTATATGAACTGAAACTTGAAATTGTTGAGAATGCCTTTTCTGTGTACAATCTACTTGTCCCAAATATCTATGAGGGTTTTGGCAGAGGTTGGTGTCCTCTGTGGGAACGTCTCCCTAAGAATAGTTGTTTCCAATGGGAAGAGTGTTTCCTTTCCTGATAACTTCCAAAAAATTGCCAAGACTAAATTATTCTGGAAGGCCTCTGAAGACCGATAACTAGTGCGTACTATATTTTGATATCATGAATGATTAGATTGTTTTGGGATGGTTAATTTTGACTAATATATGACTCTTATTAAAATTTATACTTTTTGTTATACAATTTTAGTTATATCCTCCTAGAGATAATTCCTTACACAAAGCTGTCTACAAGTCCTATAGGTTATTCCAACATTCTGCCGTTCACCTGGAGCCCTGGAGCCCAATAACCAGCAATACTGAGCATTATTCTTTAACCCCTTTAAAATACCTACATATTTTACTCCTTGCAGGCCCAGAATTTGTCTTTTTAATTCCTTGGAATTCTCCTCCCAATCTCCCAAATCTCCCAAATGTATACAGGTAGGGAGGTCATCAGCTGTGTACAATGAAATGTATGTACTCCAAAAGTAAATTATTGCAATTTACTCAATGTCTTTTTGAAATCAATAGCTCCAAAGCAGCTTGAATTTGAATATTGTTCAGAAAATTCATTAATTCCACCAAACTGGGATGTCAACTGACTAGAAAGTGATTGATTTGCCTCACTTCTCTTAAAAGGACACAATATCACTGAGGACAGAAAACTAAGAAGAGAAAACTAAAGGAGAGAAAATAGACTGGATCATCCTGGATTGGGATGGCTGTCTAGACACTTGAAATGGATGTGGTGAACTTAAGTAAACCACAGCTCCTGACTGTAAGTTCCTGCAGTCTCAGAGCTAGATAAGCTTAAAAGGCTGCTCTGCTGAAGGATGTGGGGGTTGCAATCAAGCTGCAGAGGAACAAGAAAAAAAAAAGGGAGGGGGAACCTCAAGCCTGTGGAGGAAGCACCAGTTGGAATTAATCTGATCAAGGCTCGTACACCATTCTATACTATCTGGCTGGGATCCAGCTCATTTTTCAGGCATGGTACAGAGCTGGTTTCTCAAATTAAAAAGCCTAACTTAGAAAAAAGGAAGGGGCCAGAGACTTCCAAAGTACGGAATTATAGAATGCCTACTAGTGAAAAGCTGGATAATAAGCCTCAGATTGCTGCAGCCTGACCTACATTCTTTCTTGGTTTGAATTTTTTATAACATTAGTTTTGAGTTGGGTTGAACTGCATATATCCAAATAGTCTGATTTTGTTTTTAGTTTCTGACCCTGAATGCTTAAGGTTTCAGGGAGAATAAACCACAGCAGGTTTACTTTATCGTTGGATAGTCAGTGTTTGCTTTCTATTACTCCCGGACCTCTCTGTTTACAAGAGACTTTACCACAAAGGGAACAGCATCTTCCTATTATCACTTTTCTCAGTAATAACTCCAAAACTATCTCTAGCAAATTAGAAGTGTTATCTTTTTACTGAACATATGAGATCTATTTTTCTAACAAATGTATGCATGAATTAATGTTTCCCCAAAATGTTTGTAATTTTAAATTTATTACTTTGAGTTATATACAATTGTTATTTTTAATTATTTCTATTACCATTACTATTACTGCTGTAATTTGAAATTGATATTAACTGCTAGGGAAAAAAAACAAATGGGAATATTCAAAGCTACCATTATCTTTTTTTTTTTCATTCCCTTAGTTTTTTTAAAAAACACTCTCTCCCAATACTTGGCAAGTTCCTATCAAAACAAATTGGCTGATATTGTCATCTCAAAATGCAGTAGGTAATGTTACTTCTCTGTAATTTATTAAAATTGTTGTTTCAAATGTTTTCACAGAGGTCTTAAAGATCTTCTCAGCAATAAAAAAATGCCATTCCTTCTTGCACGTAAAATATAGCTGAATCATTGCATTTTTTCATACAATGATTTACCAAGACAATTAAAGACTTAGCACTGGCACGCATGTTACATGTGAAGCAGGGCTTATTTTCACTGTGTATTGTATATTTTGTGAAATGGGTTTAGTTTATTAGTTTATGATACAGTATATTTATGTGAATCTAGAAAATGATATAATTTAGAAATAAGGCCAAATGAAATTTAAACCATTCTTTAAAGAACCTTGTCCTGTGATGGAAAAATGTATTCATTTAATTTTAATTTTCTCACACTCTTACATTATTAAAATTCACATTTTTATTATCTTTATGAAAAAATCCATAACCTTAAAGATCTTCAATTTTAAATTAAACGCATAGTTACCACATGAGCCAACAGTTTTCTTTGTTTAGCTTTCTCAATTTATAATCTTCAAATTTAAGCACGTTGATTTTTGCCTAAAATATTGAAAAATCTTTTACTGGCCTAGTGTGCATTATTTTTTTTTGAAAAGCATCTACATTATAATTTTTTGCATCCATATCTTTGTTAGGAAGGCATCATTTGTCTTTCTATTTCTCTCTCAAATGCTTTTATACTACAAGTTGAACCCTGTCTTGTTTACTTCTCGTACTGAGTATTAGTATTTATAAAATGAAATCTAATAAATCCATCCCCTAGGTCCTCCAAGAATATACTGTCTCCACTCCTGAAATGTCTTTTTTGTGAAAAGTCATGACCTGTTTCTTCTGTAAGGGTTTGATACGTATTCTTGAGTTTCAGCAGCACAAATTTTTAGTGTCTCTTGTGTAGTGTAACATATGTTCATCAGACCTATTCCTTTGACTGAAAAATAGATACTTAGTCCTTTTAAAAATGTTTCACAGGGGAAGGTAAAAACACAATTGTGATTCACAGGCACATGAAAAGCAGCAAGGAAAAAGTATATTAGAAGTAAACTTTTAATAACAGAATCAAACTCTGAGCATAGATGTACAAAGAATAAAAGGGGGGGGGAAGCATCTTGAAAAACATCTACAAGATTCACAAATCAAAGGGTTGGCAAAGTGTCATTTTACCTCTATGATGACAGGGAGTCACCTTCAAAACTGAAATGATCTCTGCTACAAATATTGCACAAGGTCGATTCTCCATGCTTTGGGCAAATAAGTAAAAGTTTGATATATAGATTGTCACACAAAGGAAACCCAGCAATTGGTACTAAGCCAATTAAGTTAGAAAGACTCTAAAATACGAGGACTACAGCTAATGAAGTCATCATCATATAATAAATATGGTATTAATCAGTCATATTGGAACTTTACTTAGCTCTCCTTAGCAATGGGAAAGTGGAAGTTACAGTGAAGAGAAGGAACTCATTCACCAGTAAACCAACTTTTTCCTGCTGTGGTGAAGAATAAAGAGATGGAAATTCAGATCAATGGGTGGATTCTGATTTCCAGCAAAGTGGAATAACTACTAATAAAATGCCTGCAAAGTAGAATCAAAAGTCAACTGCAAAAATCTTTTTGTTGGAATTAAAAAAAATTTATCAGGGTATTCTAGTAGAAATCTGCAACAATTTCTTTAAACATGATCTGGAAGCCCATCAAACTTTTCCAGATTACAGGAACCTTTTTTCTACTGATATATATCTGGATATTTAATTTCCAGATAGATCATCTTTTTCAAGCTGTCATTACATGGCAATGGGATTCCCATTTAAGAAACCTCTGGTGGAAACATTCCACTATTTATTTCAACAAGAAAGAAAAAAAAACAGATAAAATTATTGATATTTTCAATACTAAACTAGATTTATTATTTTTATCTAAGGCCAAATTAGTAGGAATGAGGAGTCTCGGGAATGGCAAGGACAAGTGCTGAAGAATATATTATGTATATTAGGAACTCAGAGAAACAATATAGCAAGCAGACTGAATTGTTCTGATTGACAATTCAAACAGTAATGTTTTTACTTGGCAGAATCAGGGAACCTGATTATTTTTCTTTGATTTCTCCTGCAGAAGCTAAACTACTTGGAAAATCTACAATAGAATAGTCAATGGTTAATGATAGAAATTCTGGACAATAGGGTAGCAAAAACACAGTGGCTGGCCCCAATGTAAGAGCCTCATTCAGCATAAAACTAATGTGCTCCTAGACTATTATGGTAGTTGAACCAGCTATAATGGGAGGCACCTAGATTGCTGACCATCTGCACATTCTTATTATAACTGGAAGTTTTTTAAGAGTCGTCTAGAGCTGTACCAATACTGCAATATGAGATGCTTAAAATGTTCATTTTTACAGCACAACAATAAATAGGAAGGAATGGCTAAAGTGGTGTAGTTTTGTTAGATATGTTTTTGTTCCTATCTGTACATAGTGACCAAGTCCCATCTTATTTTAGTTTGTGTTCATTTTTTATGGTAATATATTGTAAGCAACCCAGAGTCAGTTGGTGACGGGCACTGTCTAACAGAATAAACAAACTCTGACAGGGGAAATAGGATTCAAACAACTACCCTTTTTCCAAACACAAATGATACAAAAATGTTAATCTGAAGGGAAGCTTGCTCCTAAATTTAGCAGTTTCACAAAGGAAGTTTTCTGGGTCATAAAGTGCAAAGAGGTATAATAAAGGTGGTGCTGCAATTAAAGTCACTGGATAATAGCATCATTTATTTATTTATTTGGGTGTTTTGTTTCTTTGGACAAATTCCAGTGTCAAAATTAATTAGGAAAATAAAATAGGAAATATAGATTTTGCATAGATTGCATCTTGATGGAGAGAGAACATGCTAATTCTGTGCTCCCCCCCCAAAAAAAGGGAATATAACAGTATACACAGTAGAAAGGGAAGTCTCTGGAAATAGCTTATTTCTAAAAAGTTTAGAGGATGCTAAGAAAACCTTTATTTATAACGCACATAGAATTATTCCTGAAATGGTTCATAGGCGAGTTAAAAGTAGTTTGCATGTTATCCAAATTCATATAAAATACCTAAAAAGTTGCTTATAGGTTTTAATTATTCATGCCTCCTAGTTACTCTGTACTCAATATTCTATTGGAAACTGGTGCTTTGTAGTTCACTTATGAAAACAATTCCCAGTAGAAAGGGAAAATACAACTATAAATACCCATTATAACCAAAAGAAAAGAACTCCACTGACAAATTCCTAATTTATAACAAGTATCAATTATTTTAGCAATAATAACTCTCATCTTAAAAGACTTTAAGAATATCCACAAATAGACATCTTAAGAGAAGTCTTTTATAGTTCAATATATAGTTACACAGAATAGAACAAAACAGAAATTACTAGAATTTATAATGGAAATTGATAGCAATTCCCCTTTAATTTGTTCATAAATTATTCAGAGAAGAGTAAGGAGTCATTGGAAATGGTCAGACTATTTCAGGACATTAAAAACAAATAATAACATACTGGGATTAAGTTCTTTCTCCTTCCCTAATCAGCGATTTTAAAAATTAAGATGAGAATATAAATCTCATAATAGGAGGATATGTGTAGTATAACAGATCAGAGAAAGTTTCTGGTTGGGGAAGACAGTTTAATAAGAATACTAATACATTGTATACCTACTAGGAAAATAAAATTTTAAAAAAATCACCTAATTGATTGAAGCACGGGGCAGAATGAACATGGGATGGAATAATATTCAGCAAAAGTTGTATTTCAGGTTCTTTAAAAAAGAGTGAATCTGAGAAGCTGGGATAATGTGACACATATATATAAAATTATGAATGTTGCAGGAAAAAATTGATGGGAGCTTATATCCATTTGTTACAACACTAGAATCATCCAACTGAGCTGAACAGTAGTGATGGAGAGAGATTTAGGACAAATCAAAATAAGAAATTCACACTTGGGCAAAGTAAGGAATTCACCACAAGACGTAAAGTTAGACAAATTTAAAGTGGGATTAGAAAATTTCATGGAATATGTGTATAAATAATAGCGCTAGGGAGCTAAGCAAGAAGATATGATATTGCATCTTGTTATGGCTTTCCCATAAGCATCTATTTGGCTACTCTGAGAACAGAATGGTAAACAGGTTCTTTGGATTTGATTCAACACAGCTCTTATACATATTGCAATTAAGGTGTTTCAGCAACTGAGTATGAAGTCCACAAGAAATTTACATTCCTCTTATATTACAGTAACGCAAACTCTTTTCCTTATTATTCGTTGAACTGGAAATCTGAATACAGCATCCTTCCATAGTTGTGTCCAAATAGGGTGAAGACAAGGCATCTCCTCTACTTCTTAGGTGTCTCAAGAATTCATGGAAAAGAAATCCAAGCCTTCACCAAAGACAAAACTGTTTTGTGTGTTCACTTGTAGATGTAAAGTATAAATAAATATATTCAAAAAGAATCTTGAGCTACATTTTTAGAAAAATGCCTTCTTTAACCAGAAGATGACAATGACTTTTCAATGTACAGAAAAAGAAAATTTCACCCCAAAAAAGAAGATGTAAACATGCCATATCATTTTGAGATTAAACAGCCTATAATACTCGTATTAGCAGTTCTCTCCAGCTACTGAGAATTTTTCTTCTGTTACCTTGTAGTGCCACCACTAAACAAACTGTCAGCTGTAATCACATGGATATTACTTTATCTAAGCCCCACTGTATATGTAATAAAGTTTGGTTTTCTTTTTTAAAATACAGCTAGTTTTATTTTACAGTAAATGAGATGCAGCAACTACCAGTTTCAATACAATTCACATATCAAGTCACTCCATTGCTTATAATTCCCAACTCCTTCATCAATCAACTCTGTACAATCACAAGGAACGCTACCAATTTAAGAGAATCCAAGAGGAAAATCAACATGGCTAAATCAAAACTCTTATGTATAATATATTAATTATAAAGATGATGCTCTACTTGCAAAGGGGCTATGTTCTGCTCTACTTACAAAGGGGCTATTTACTGTTCATAAATCCATTTGGTTTGTGAATTCAAGGCTGCCCCTTAAAAAGTATCCGGAAGCTTCAGGTGGTACAAAATGCAGCAGTATATATATGCTCTTAGAACAGTGTATATTACACCTCAGCTTAGCAAGTTGTATTGGTTACCAGTTTGTTTCTGAGTTCCAATTCAAACCAGCAATCTACATTTGGTAGGCCCCAGGAGATATGTCTTCTCTGTCATGGCACCCGCTTTATGGAATATTCCCTTCCCCCAAAATTAGATTAGCTCCACCCCTTTTCATATCCTGGAAGGGTCTCAAGATCTGATTATATATCATTAGGCCTGGGGCTCTCAGGCAACTGGAGACATGTTTAGATGGCTTTACTGCTGAGCTGGCTATTTTTATCCATACTTCACCTAGATTTGTATCTCTGCTTTTATATTATTTACTTTTTAATGTGATTTTTTTATATTTGTATTGTTTTAATATGTGGTTTTGTCCTGGAGTCACTCTGGGGGAGATGAGCAGGTATTTATGATTAATAAATGAATCTATCACTTCCCATTATTAGCACAGGCATGTTGTCATTCTGGTTAGTCCTGGGAGTGGACTCACTGTTGGCTCACCATCCACATATTTTGTGGGACCAAGGTAATATTCCCTTCAGTTTATTTAAATAAAAGCCTCATGGCCTGCATGGGCTCAGACCCCATTAATCACTGTGTCACATGAAGAAGACTCTCCAATTTTGCTCAAATACTCAAACTTTGCTTCTTGTAGTCTAGTGCTTTTATTAGAAGATTGACAAATAGGATTGGATAGTGGTAAATCGTTCTTTATGTTAGATGAACAATACATAGAACTTTATATTCCCATGTAATGGTTGAATACATATTGCAGAATTAAACAAGCATTTATTTTAGTCACCAAAGAGTTATGCTTTGGCTATACTTGTTTTGCAATGTCCTTGGTGGAACATCTGTGTAAGGTAGAATGATCTTTCTCAACATCAATCCAAAAATCTGGAAAACAGGTACTCCTTAACTTTGAGATGGTCTCATTGTAACCTTATATTTAAAGATACTCCTTAATCTTGATGGTCTCATTATTGGCAAGATTCAGCAAAGCTTTCTAAGCACAAAATAAGATAGATTTGGCAAACCTCAATGAGATTAAACCATCCCAAACATGTGAGAAACAATGATTCAGAATCTATATAGACTACTCTGAAACCTCCATGGAGCAGAGCCTCAAATATAGAACTAATCAGGAGGTGCTGGATATTTGTTAGCTTTGAAGTTGTCTATCTCCATTCTCTCTTTGGAGTTCTCTATGATTGGCAGAAACTTCACTAAGTCTTTTTTCTTTGTGTTATTGTATATTTGGATATATTTGATTAGTACCTTATACAATATTCTATAGTATTCCTCTTTGATTATTTTCTTATATTATTATCTTCTTACACTATTGTAAAGCCTTGAATATTCATTCTGACATCACCATTATTTCCAAATCCAAAAGACCCTGTGACACCCATCCCCATCATCCATCTTGTTACTGCACAATCAGCTTCACTTCTGATTGTCACTGTTTAAAAAATAGGTACAGGTAGTCCTCGACTTACAACAGTTCATCTAGTGACTGTTCAAAGTTACCGCACAATTAGCTTTAATGTATAGGTAGTCCTCGACTTACAACCGTTTGCTTAATGACTGTTTGAGGTTACAACAGTATTGAAAAAATTGCAGTATCCCCATGGTCACATGATCAAAATTCAGATGCTTGGCAACTGGCATTTTTTTAATGACGGTTGCAGTGTTCCGGGATACTGTATCACCTTTTGTAACCTTCTGACAAAGTCAGTGAGGAAGTCAGATTCACTTAACAACCATGTTATCAATTTAACAACTGAAGTGATTCATTTAACAACTGCGGCAATAATGGTCATAAAATGGGTCCAAATATTATTATTTGGATATGTTTATTTACCCAGTGGACCCTGCTCTCTAATAATGTTCACATGTTTTTTCAATGTCTTTATGACAACAATTTCTATATTAACCTCAGATCTTTTCATCTTTGAAGAAATTCTGACATTTCTAGCTAAAATATAGTCTATTTTGTCCTGGGAGCTTCCCAGTGTCAGGAATGCATAAGCAATTATTGTATTTTCCTATTTTTATTCTTGACTTTATAGCTTTAGACTTGGCTTTTCAAAAAGGATGTACTCTTTCAGTGAGAGTCCAAGGCCCAACAAGCCTTTGATTGACTTTACCTCAAGCCTTCAGTTTCCAGACAATCCTTCATTATTCTAATTCTTTCACTTGGTATTTCCAACTTCACCTTGGAACCCTAGTTTTGACCCATTCTGGAAAGTCTAGGCAGTATTCTTCCCTGTGCATTTCATTCCTGTTAGCATTTGCCAGCCAACTGATACTATTATACACAGTGCAGCTTAAAGGTTTTGAACTCTGCATAAATATGACCCAAAACATTTTACACAGCCCTAAAACCAGATAAAGAGAACCTAATTAAACAAGTGAATCAGAAACATTATACTTCACCAATTTATTGAGGAAAATAATCCAAAGCTACATATTTGTGCATGGCAAAAGTATGTGAACCTTTCTTTTCAGTAACTGTGTTTCCTCCTTGGGCAGCAATAATTGTAGCATTTCTTGTTAACTGTTGATTACTCCTGCACATTGTCTTGGGGGAATTTCAGCCATTCCTCCTTATAGCAGCTTCAGCTCAGGGATGTGGGTGGCCTTTTTCATGTTAACTGGCTGCTTCAGCTCCTTCCATAACATTTCTATAAGATTAAGCTCTGGGCTTTGACTTGGCTATTCGAAAACATTAACTTTCTTCTCTTTTAATCATTCCATGGTTGCATGACATATATTTTGGATCACTGTCTTGCTATATGATCCACTTTTGAGGATCAGTTCACAGACTTATTCTCTCTCATTTCCCAATAGAATTTGCTGGTACAGTTCAGAATTCATAGTTGCAGCATAGACCATACTTCTACCCTTATCCAGAGGTAGCAAAGCAGGCCCAAACCATGATACTGGCATGGCCATATTCTATAAATGGGTTAAGGTTTTTATATTGGAAAGTAGTGTTTTGCCAAACAACACTTTTTCTTCAAGCCAAATTTTGTCTCATTTGTCTCCCCCAATTTTTTTTTTATTGGCCTTCTGTTTATCCATATGTCTTTCACAAATTGAAGATGGGAAACAATATTCTTTTTGAGATTAGTGGCTTTCCCTTTGCAACCCTACCATGCATACCACTGTTGTTCAATGTGTTCTTGATTACGATTTCATAGACATTGACATCTGCCAATCCAAAAAGGTTTCCTAAATGTTATCCTGGGGTTCTCTGAAACAGAATGGGACAATTTGCCACAGTCAATTTACTGCGACCAGCTCGCTGTGGCTAACTCGCCATGGGACAACTTGCCACGACCAACTTGTTGCGGGACAACTCGCTGCAGAACAATTTAACAATTCAATTTAATTATTTAAAATAAACAAATATTTTAATTTTTGTCATTCACATTTCATTCTGTCCCTCCTTTTGTATCCTTTCCTTAATGATTCTATTCCACCATTTATTTGATATTACTGTAACTCTTGTTCCGCAGCGAGTTGTCCTGTGACGAGTTGGCTGCAGCGAGTTGGCAATGGCGAATTGTCTTAGACCCCTGTGAGACTTCCTGGAATATTACACATCTTGTTCTTGGTATGATCTTGGTTAGTCAACCACTCCTGGGGTTATATTGGTGTTGAACTGTTATTTATTGTACAATATCTGCTTGGCAGTGAACTGGTGGAGTCCAAACTCTATGGAAATAGTTTTGTAGCCTTTTTCAGCATAGTGGACATCAACTGATTTTCAGAGATGTTCAAAAATTTCCTTTCTTTGAGCCATGTCAAACTTCCACATGTCTGTTTTGTGGAGATCAGACTTTGATGGTGAATACCAGAGTTATGTTGTTTAATAAGATAGGACATCCCACATTCACACCCAATCATCAATTGAATGAAACATCTGAATCTACTTTCCTTTTCAGATGAACTAGTAATCCTACAGGTTCACATACTTTTGCAACAAATATATAGTAAACCAATGAACATATACATATGTGTGTGTGTGTGTGTGTGTGTGTGTGTGTGTGTGTGTGTGTGTGTGTTCTGGTTCTGTCTTACAAATCTCCTGAAGCAATAACAACAAGAATGCTGGGACCTCGTCAAACAAGCTTCTTGTGTCTTATGAATTCCTCCTGCTTCCATCTTATGCCATACATTTTGGAGGAGGATTGAGAGATCCCTGCCAATAATTCTGTCCTATTTGTATTGGTATGTATTGTATATATTGTGAGAATGACTTCTTCCTGAGCAAATCCATGCTAAGATTCTAGAAAGTTTATATACAAACTAGGAGGGAGGACCTTCAGAGGGCAACTTGTAATCATCATACTCTGAGGGAGAATTGCACCACAATTATCTTATGTCTTTTTTCATTGATGGAGAAGATTCTGCGACTTTGTCATGACAACTGCCCAGACAGACATTGTACCCTTCTGAGGTGAGATTCACACCACCTTTCTGGTCTTCCAAAAGGGCCTGAAGACCTGGATCTACCAACTGGTTTGGAGCCCTAATGGAGGTGGCATAATTCTGTAAGTAACTAACCCCCCACCTCTCCCCCATGTGCATCTTGCCCCCTTTCCCTCATTTTTGTTAACTTTAAACTAATTTAATGTTACTACTTCTTGTTTTGATATTTTAATTTTTTTAATGATTGTAAGCTGCCTAGAATTGTCACTAGATGAAATAGCAGCATATAAATTGAATACTGAAATATTGCCCCAGAATGGCAAACTGCAGCCTCCAGTCACCCGACAAAAGCCTTAGACTTTACAACTGAACTAGCATGTCTGTGCTCTAAATACTGGGTAACAGCTGATATTTTTTCTAACATGGTCTACTTCGGGGGTCCCCAAGCCCCAGTCTATGGACCGGTCCGCGGCATGTTAGAAACCAGTCCACGCAAACAAGCAAAGCCCATCTGCGGGATGCAGGCAGCACATGAAACCACACCCCTTCCAGTCCACAGAACTGACTAGAGCAGCGGTTTTCAACCTTTGGGTCGCGACCCCATTTGGGGTTGAACGACCATTTTACGGGGGTCGCCAAACAACGCGATCTGCCATTTTTTTCCCTCAGGGGGCGCCGCTGCGCATGCGCACCATGCATGGGGGCGGCCCCACGCATGCGCGCCACATCCTTATGACTGGGGTCGCCGTATAAAAAGGTTGAGAACCACTGGACTAGAGCCAAGCAAATGTGTCCTCTCGGGCAAAAGACTAAGTCGTGACTGGGTTCCTGGTCCAGGGAGAGAGGCATGCAACTTGGCTGACTTAGTCTCTACAGGCAGAGGATGAAGCTAACTCATTGGTGGATTCTCCACTCGTCATGCTGGAGAAAAATCTCTCTCCACGGAACTGGTCCCTGGTGCCCAAAATGTTGGGGACCCCTTCATTCTTTGCCATGGCTTTTCTTTTACTAAGGAAAATGGCCATTTATTCATGTTCTCAAAAATTACAAGTTGCCCAAACTCCTGATTCATGACATAGGCTACTATTTATGGTATGCTTCTAGCAGACCCAACTACTGGAGGTTAAAATCCAGCTATCTTTAGATAATTACACACAGAAGTTCATGTTAAAGCAATAATTTTGTTGTTGCAGCCAAAGAGAAACTTTTAGCAACAAAGACTGAGGAAGACAAAAACTACACACCGTCCATTTATGCTGCTCTGAACAGGGGAATTTTGCTATTGTCCAGAGGGAGGAAAAACATTCTGTATCAGAAGGGAGTGGTTTCTGATCTTTCAGACCCCCAGAGAGGGAGGAGGTGTAATAAAGAGGACAATGATGTAAGTTACATGATTATATGAACAATTCATTACTACCTAGCAAAATGACTGAGAAGCACAAAGCAAGGTGACCACCAGACAGTGGGAAAGGAGGAAAAAAACAGCACTGGATTTAAACTGTAATAAAGAGGGGACTATATCCTCGCATAAACACAGAGTAATCACTTGCCTAAAGTAATTTTATTTCAGTATGCATTGAAAATTATCTAGCTGTACCAACTTCACCATTTAGGCAGATTCTGCATTTAGATAACTGCAAATAAGAGCATAATTCGTTAGCAAATTGAGGTTATAGGCAAATAAATTGTGGAATAACTTCTATTGGTAAATTATTGGTAAACCAGATAGAATACTCTAGAAAAAATATCTAGTTAGTATTTTTTAAATTATCTGTTCAGAATAATATAAAGTCACAGGTGCTAGTTCTTGAGCTGGTATTGGCCTTAGGCAAAAGGAGTTCTTCCCAAAACCTAGGAAGTAATAATGTATCAGTATAGTATGCAGATCCAAGTAATGTGGCCTTTTGCAATTGACACATGAAATATTTGTCAATGCACAGATTTTCTAAGTGATCTCCAAGATTTTTTAGTATGACACCCAGTGGGTCAATAACCACTGAACAACATCTGATTTATGCTAGAATCTTTCAATTTTGATTTTCAGATCTGAATACATTGTAACCTTCCCTAATTCTCTGTCTTCTATTCTGCTGTCCCCTGCTATTGCCAATTATCTATACTTTCTTCTTTTAAACCACAGTTATAGCTACTGTGTTATAAGCCAAGACTTTAACAGTTTGTATTCAGAAATCCCACAATATTTTAACCTGCTTATTTTCAACTACTATTTCAAATCTATTTTCTCATCAATTTTTCATTAGTTGGTATAGGATAATTTTTACATGTTTCAATGAATTATTTTGGTAACTGTTATTATGGTTTGTTGTAAAGTTACCACATGTTTAAAAGGTTTGGCATTTTTATCCATATACTGAGTCCTTCACAAGGACCTAGGATAGGCAGATGTTGTTCTTTGATGGTGTTAAAAATATCATTGCAGGAAGAAAGTTGCCTTTTGCAATTGACTGATGGTGATTCTGTCAATGTTGATGGTGTTCAAGTGGGATTCCAGTTGTTTGGGGATTGGAATCAAGGCATTTATCACTATTAGCACTACCTTTGCTTTCTTTTGTCATAGTTGTTCTACTTTTATTTGCAGGTTTTATATTTTGTGATTTTCTCCAGATTTTCTCTTCTATTCTGCTGTCTCCAGGTAATGCTATGACTACTATCCAGCTTTTTGGTATTTTTTTTATTGACAACAGTTACGTGTGATGTATTTTGTGGCAGTTGCTTGTCTGTTTGAATTCTAAAGTCCCAGGATACTTTAGCTTCTTCATTTTCTATTACTGTCTACTTTGTGGTCCCACCAGATCTTGCTTACAGACAAACAGCATTTCTTGCAGATATTCCAAGACAACATTGTTGATACTTTGTCAGATCATTGTTTGTAGTCAGTCTGTGTGATCTTGCAGCAGATAACTAAGTGATCTACTGTTTTTTTTCAGCTTCTTGGCAGAGGCAATATTTGCTTCCTGTTGCTGTCTTTTCAATTCTGGCTTTGTATGCATCTGTTCTTAAGGCTTGGTCTTGTGCAGCCAGAACCAATCCCTCTGTCTTTCTTCAATTTTCCTGCTCTTAGCTATTGCGAAGTATTGCTATTATCTGTTTTGCTTGCTATTTTTTTAACGCATTGGCCTTGTAAAACTTTGCCTTGCCATGTCTCTTTTCTATTCTTCATTTGGTCTTTCTTATAGGCCAGTTTGGTCTCTCCAGTACTCAGTAAGGTTTCCTGGTATACTAGCTTCAGTACATCTCTGATCAAATGCCTCTTTATCGTCTTCAATTTCCTTCTCTGAGCTTGGACTTTAAGATCTTATTCACTTTCTTGATGCATTCACTTCAAAGTTCTTCTTGATTTTAGTGTACTTGATGTTGAGCTTGAAGGATGCTCAGGTATTTATAGTAATCATATTCATCCAGACTCTTGTTTCCCTAGAGCATCTTGATTCCTTCAGTTTTCACTGTTTTTCCCATTGGTGATAAAGGTGACACATTTGTCCAGTCCAAATTCCACTGCAATATCTTGACTGTATATACAGACAGTGTTAAGCAGTGATTATATTTCAGATAGCATTTTTCCATACAGCTTCATATAAAAGAAGTGGAATAGCTTGGAAAATGTTTTTGCTTTGACCTGACATGTTCAGAGCAATGACGAACAGCAATGTTGATAGTGAGTCTCCTTGAAAGTTTCTTCTCTTGATATTAATCTCTCCCAGTCTATCACCACTGATCATCAACTGTTTCTTCTATTGTGCTACTGATCTTTACACAAAGCTTCTGATGTTCCTGCTTACTCATGTTATTTCAAGGCACTTGATTATCCAATCATGTGGCAGGGAATTAAATACCTTCTTGTAATCACTCCAAGCTACATTCAAGATGCAAGGATTTACTTAGGTCAAAAGCAAATAAGATTCCAACTTACCATTCAATTTAACTGACTTAAAAACTAAAACTTTTTTCCTTGCTTTCATCATACTGTAAAGCAGTCAACTTAAACAAATATAATTTTACATTAAAGCCCATATAGGGGGAACCAATTTTCCTTTTGCTGTACTTCTTTCCAATTTACTCAGTAAAATATCAAAATTTTACACTATACCTGAATATAAAACATATACATATGGCTTTCACTTCATAAAATTACTTATGTATTCTACACAGCATTAAAAATTTGATTCCTGTACTGTTTAACTAGGCAAAATGGTGCACCACAGGGCAGAAACATTTTTTGAACCAAGGTACCTACAGAATGGGTCCCATGGAAATGAAATTTGGCAACTTTTATAAAACACTTCATAACACAAACATTTTCATAAAGCAGTTTATATTTTAAATGGTCTATAACATATGGAATGAATCCAAAATCTGGGACCCGTGACTCCCATGAAATTGAAATTTGGCAAATTTTATAAAATATTTTATGACAAAAATTATAAAACAACAGTTTGACATAATACAAAATGTCATAAAACATTTTCTCTGGTGATGTTTGATTGTGCTATAAAGTTCAATATGGCCTGGTTTCAAGCCAAATACATCTCTGAATATTTCCCTGAATTTTTAAGAACTTTCCAAGTACACTAGAAGCTCTACCATTGTTGAAGACATTGAGGAATCTGGTATGGAAATATCTCTGAAACAATGACCCGGCATGGGTTGTCTAGTTTTTCCTTGAAACTGAAAAAAGAAAAATCACAAGGTAGAAATATACTAATATCCAATACAGAAATAACATGTCTACTGAATGAAGGAATGTCTTGATTGCTTACATTCAGATATCCAATTGGAACTATATCTATAGAGACATGTGGTTAGTTAATTAAATGCCAAATGTATCGTTATGAATTCTCTAAGACAAACAAATTCAAAGCTCAATATTTAGTACATACATGAGTAAAGTTCAATGATAAGTAAAATCCTTCCAAATCAATCCCCTTAAATTCTTTGGTTAATTTTTTCATTATGCTTAGAATTTCATTAGTATGTTTCTACCATGAAAACTGATATAGCAAATAAATTACTTTTGTGATTAAACCCATTTTGTATTGGTAGAAGAAAATCATATTACTTTTCAAAGACATACTTCTGTTTTAATAGGTGTAAATAAGAAAACTGATATCTTATTTTGAGTTTTCAAAAAGAAAAAATTACTGTATTTTCTTGGCAAACATTTCCTATGTGATTTTTTTTTCCTTTTAGAAATTTAAATTTTCATTATTTAAAATATATAAATACTTGAATAAAAATACTGAGAAATTCTAAAACAATGAATTTACTCAATTGTTTATTAGTATATACAATTATCATCTGATGATTCAAATATTTCATGTTCTGATTATCAATAAATGTTATGCTAAAAATTATGTTCTTGAATGCCGCTATATTTATATAGAAAGGCCCTGAGGAAATTATTTTGTTATAGAGATGCTATGGGATTCATGCTTTGTTTAAACATCTGTAAGCATCCTATAAACTGTTCCATTTTAAAAGGTACTTAGTAACATATATTAACGACTTTGAAAAACTATTTAATATTTTCAGATGTTCATATTCTTCTGAACTACATATAGAAAATAAAGTTATATTTTTGTATCAGCATTTTTCTATTAAAAATTAAATCAATATATCATTTACCTGAGTGGAGTTAGATAGTTGTTTTTTCCACGGCTCCTCTGCGCTGCTGGTCAGGTTTGTGCGGTTATGAGGTAGAGAGAGTGCGTTTCGCTGCAGGTAAGGCACGTTTCCATTACTTCCACTTCCTGTTATGTGATTATTGCCTATCAAAATAGTGTCTGTACTACTCAGCGTTCTGGCTGTGCTGCAGGGAACTGAGCCTGCTGGAAAGGGTCCATTTGCCATAGGCTGCCCAAGACAGGTTGGACGGATTCCGTGCTGTGTGATGTTAGGCACTCTGGTTAGAGCAACCTGTGGCTGCTGACCAGAGACAGAGTTTGTAGGCAGTGATGAGTCAGCTGTTGGCCCATTAGCAATTCCAGTAGATCGTACCTGTGCAACTCCCATCTGCCTCATCTAACAAAAAGGGAATAAAATGTTTAAGAAGATAGGCAAATTATTTCAAGTTATAATTTCTTCAAGCATTTTTGGTGGAGCAGGTATTAAAGCCCAAACTATGCTCTTCTAAAGTTTATGAATATAAAGGTATGTCCTATAAAAGACAGTGCAAAATTATACAATCATTCTGTCTGAGCAAGATTAAATTGAGCAGTAACAATGAAAAAAAATTGTTATCTCTTTGGCATATTTTATAGGCAAAAGTTGCATTTTTGTACATTCTTCATTCATTGTGTACTTGTAATGCACAACAATGTACTTGTCAAGTAATGATGCTATGTTGGCAAAAATAAAATAAATGCTGCAGCAGCACAGTAAAACATAGTAACAATCCAGCAGAATTCAGGAATAAGTGATACAGCCAGGAGCAGTGTATGGCTCAATTTAAAGTGTTCACCCCAGGTTTTCTGAAAGAATACAGTGTTAAAGCCAGACATATTTTTTTTGATAAAATTATTATGCAAAAGTATGCATGTTCATTTAAAAAAACCCTATGCTTCAGGTAGATATCTTGTCATCTTATAAAGACAGGAATAGTAAAATAACACTTTTGAGGTTTTACTTCACCAAATTCTTTAGCATCTCTATTTAAGTTCAAAATTAATGACAAAAAATAAATGCCATATTATGAATGTGTACTACTTCCATGTCAGTAATTGAAGAATAAATAATGGCACTATATTATTTCATTGCCTCTGTGAAAAAATAAGTCTATATTAATTCACTATATGAATTCCTTTTAATATATTTAATCTATTTATTCATCCATCCTTTTTTCCACACTTACAACACTGACCAAGAATGACTAAGACAGTCATAAATATTTAAAATCCTAGAATTTAAATGTCCAACCAATTTCATTTCATAAGACAATCTGCAAAGTAAATGTGTTTGCTGGCACCTGCTGGTGTTGCTGCATCAAGACAAACTGACTCTCCAGCTGTTCCAGCATAAGCTTCTGTGCTGGATTTAAACTATTTCTATTTGCACGCAGCTGTTCCAAGTGCTGAAAAAGAAATAAAAATATATCTCTTATCACAATATGACTAATATATCTCCTTATTTACTTTCCTTTTAAAACCATCTTTTTAAAGTTTTAACTTTTTCAGTTATGCAATAACAAAGTAAAAACTACTCAAATCAGGACAGTTCCAAATGGAATTCCTTATGACGAGACAGTTTATATAATAACAAAGTTGTTAATTTTGATGACAGATGCTGACATTAAGTCTTTGCAAAATTCATGATGTTTCACAGAGAATTCCACACTGTACACTATATATAACAATAAACATTGATGGCTTTACATCTATCTCTACAGTTCTTTTTTTCTGTCAATCCCCTTACTTTGAGAGAAAAAAATCCTGGTTTAAAAAAGGCATTTAGCCAGTTAAAAGACCAGAGCTGTCCATTTTTTTGATTCAGTATACCAAGAATAACTTTTGAGTATTTCAGTTATTTTGTAGGGTATCAAAATTATACCCCACAAAAAAGTATTCTCAGAGCAAAAGCACTATATGAAATGACTATTTTGTGACATGTTTGTCATAACAATACAATGTGTTTTCATACAAATATAGTGCTTTCAAGTAATATGCACAATGTGTAGAAAAACTAATAGTAATAATTTTATGATTTAATTTAAATGTCTCAGAAGAGGAAAACAAATACATAAATACAAAAACATTTATTAATACAAGCACATCCACACATACATACACTAAAAAGGCAAATACATCAGAAAAAAAATAGTTAAGTCACGAGGAAAGATGTGAACATGCTGATTTTATAGTATATGGTATTAAGTAAAAAAACAAACACACAAAACTCTTCACCTGTAATTTCTGTGGTGTCAAGCACCAAGAATGTATTTGTTGCTGTACCGGAGGAGGATGTGACACTGTATGGCCACTGCTCCAAGTCTCTAAAGTGTTCTAAAAACAATTAATAACAATAACAACAATAATAAGAGTACTGGTAGTAGAGTATCTAAAATTCAAATTGTCTCAATGGTGCTCACTACAAATCGATTCTTAAAGAAACAGTAAAATACTGCTAAATACAATAACATATTAGTTAATAGAATAATGTGAGATAATGCAAAAACAACAAGAACAACCAATTATGATGAATAATTAAATAAAACCAAATGATATATATTTCAAAGTTCACCAAAATTCATTTTAGTTTCTGCGATACCATCCATGTGATGATTCAGCATTCTAAATACAAGCAAAGATGATAGAAAAAAATGGCACGGCCCTTTTCATACCTTCTGCTATGTACTATTATAGCTATTGTAATGGTGAACTACTCTTACACCAATGTCACAGTTGTGAATATTATAACTATTATAAAGACCTATCTTGGTAATTGGCCTAATTCTTCTGAAGGGCTGATTCTTGAAACTAAGTGGGGCTCTTATATGAGTATATATACCTTGGTTGGACTAGATGGTCTTTTCCTCTTGGCTGGACTGGATAGGTCATCTACATGGCTAGAAGGAATCATGTGTAGTGGCAACTGCTGTGAAATAGGTGTCTGACTGAGGCCTAGTACAGGTTCAGTATTTTGATGAGGTTTACAAGCCTAGGAATCAGAGGGAGAGAAAATATGGTTCTATTCGTTTTAAATTGTTCCTTGAATAATATCTTTTACCAGCTGTACATTTTAAAAAGGGCTGTGAATTTACTCTGAACTTATTTACTAAAAATCAATTTCATAGTATCAAAGAAGTAGTGTGTACCTTTCATGAGTTTGTTTTCAAAACAGATAGACAAAAAACTGCTGCAAATTCTATGTGGGATGATATCTTCGTGATAATTATGAAATCCACAAAGGTTCTAAAATGGTACCCCCATATTTCTTCTATGACAGGGAGGTTTCTTAATCTCCCTCTGCTATTAAGTCTTATTACCAGTGAAAACTAACTCTGTGCTACAGCAAAATAATTTTGACTACTACGAATGATTGATTGAAAAGAACCCTTAAAAAGCTGGGCACCTGCAGAACATAACCCAACTTCTCACCTGCTGTGTTGTGTTCATGGCACCCTGCCTGGAGGTAAGCTCTGCGGGGATTGGTAGGCTCCATGCCTCCTCAATACTAGGAAGTAATTTAGTTTTATTCTGTAGACTACCTTGTGGAAGGTTACACAACTGAGCCTAGGAAAAATTATGTAAAAAGTGAATTTAACACAAGCCTAATTTAGTAAGATCAAGTCCATGAAATTTTCCTAAATTCTGTACTCTATTATGTCTTAGAAAGGATCAATTTTAAATCTGGGACTTCAGAGAAATGCTAAGGATAAAGAGGGTAACCAGATATAAACCTTTGTGAGAATTGGAACAAAACTGAGCTCTGATTTCAGTGGTCTCATTCATCCTTTGGTTCTGAAGTTGCTACCAAGAGCAAAAGATAGTGTGTGTATACTCTTACTAAATGCTATGATAACTTAAAATGTAGACAACACAAAATATGCATAAATTATATCAAGATACAAAAAAGAATACTTAAGAATAGAGAACCACTTAAAATGAAAAATCAAATGAAACTGCAAGCTATGGCATGTCCTGAATGCATATGGAAACAGACTGTGAAGCTCATGAAACAATCACATATAATATGTCTGTATCCTTATTTTCCTCCTCCTTTCTAACTCAATGTTATTGCTAAATAGATCCCTATTTTAAGACCATGTTTTTACCTGTAAATACTTTATTCGTGCTGCAAGTGCAGAGGTATTACTACAGTTTTTGCTTCTGGTTGCATTTAAGTAGCATTTAATGGCATCCTGAGACTGATTGCAGGATTCATAGAGGGTGCCAAGATCCATCCAGGCTGCAGCATGGCCATGGTCCAATTGTACAGCACAGATATAGGCCTGTAATGCATCCATAGGCTGATTCTGTTGTTGGTACAGCACACTAAAAAGACAAATACTCAATTCTAAATAAAATAATATCCAAAGTTTCATCATTTGTCTCAACTTGTACTTAAAGAAGTGATAAACATAATTCTCTAGAACAGGGGTGTCAAACTCAATTTCACTGAGGGCCACATCAGCATTGCGGTTGCCCTGGGGTGTGTGTGGCCAGAGTGGGTGCAGCCTAATGGGTGGGTGTGGATGGACTGGGTATAGCCTACTGGGTGGACGTGGCCAGTTCTACATCATTCGCGTTAAGGGTGCCTATGGGGGGCCTGGGTAGGAGTGGGACAGATCTGAGGGTTTCTGTCAGAAGGGGATGGGACCGGGGCAAGTGCCAAGGCATCGTTCACTGGGGCAAGTGCCAAGATGGCCACCACAAAATTGTACATTGGCTCCTGGCTGGCTTGGGCCAGGGCCAAGGCAGCGGGGGCCGTTCCCTCACTGTTTCCAGGATGGCTTCACGGGCCACATGAAACCACTTCGCGGGCCGCATTCAGCCCCCGGGCCTTGTGTTTGACATGTCTGCTCTAGAACAATAAAGCTATCAAACCTCAATTTACTATAATGGAACGTTTGGAAGTACTTCAAGCATCTTTTTAAACAAGAAGTTATATTGTACAGTACTCAGTAAATTTTGCCTACAAGTTAGCCTTAACATTAACTTTGAGAATATATATATCTTAGATGTGAAGTATATCTAGCATAAGACATTCTAATAACTTTATATTTCATAAAAACTATTCTAAGATACTTATATGATAAAACATCTATTAAAAACCATCTTGCTGAATTATATTAAATTTTGTTACATTAAATAATAATAATAATAATTTGGAAGGAACCTTGGAGGTCTTCGAGTCCAATCCCCTGCTCAGGCAGAAAACCCTTTATCAGTGAGACCGAGTGCCCAAAAACCGCCCCCGCCCCATTCCTGCCCGCTCTGTTCCCCCGCCCACCTGCAGGGCCACCCACCACCTCCACAGCCCACCGCAGATCACCCAGGCGGGCCAGCAGTGCCATGTCAGCCACACCCTCCGCCCGCACCCCACAGCATCAACTGCGCGTGACATGGCATGAGGGCAGAGTCTTGTCCCTGCTGCCATGTCCTTGGCTGTGCTGCTCCGCGCGGACCACGCTCAGAGGTGACTCTCCTCTGAGGGGGCTGATAGTGAGAAGGGGGCTGCAGGGGGAGGCGGGGCTGGGGCAATAGCATGCATGCCCACAGGGAGGGCTCTGAGTGCTGCCTCTGTTACACATGCCATAGGTTCGCCATCACTACCCTATACCATTTCAGACAAATGGTTGTCCGGTCTCTTCTTAAAAACTTCCAGTATTGGAGCATTCATAACTTCCACTGATTAATTGTTCTAACTGTCAGGAAATTTCTCCTTAGTTCTAGGTTGCTTCTTTCTTTGATTAGTTTCCATCTATTGCTTCTTGTCCTCCCTTCAGGTGCTTCTCTCATAATCTCTTACCCTATAGAACACCATGTGTCTGCACTTGCTTCTGATTTATCAATAGATTGCCTATAAGAAATAAAGGCATCCTGAACTTTCCCAATACTTGAATAGCACCTGAAAGAAAAGATGGATAAAAACAAATAGAGAGGCTGATTTTATAATTGTTTGCTTTTAATATTGCATGGATTAATTACAATTCATGTATTCTTACAATTTGCTATCTGGTTCAATTTATCTTATCAATTTCATCAGAATCAATTTTACCAGAAACTTGCAACCATCAAAAAATTTCTATGAAATACAAATGGCAATTGCATGCGTCATTCATAAGTTATCTACTTATAATAATTGCCAATATTACATAATAAATGGAGAATCAGTTTAGAACAAAATATGAACTGAAAACAACCAATATTTTATGTGGAAAATCTGTCTTTTATTTCTATTCCCCTAAACTAAATTGAAGAAATTAGTTCCAGACCTCATAACTAAGGCTACACAAAATTAATTTAAAATATAGAATTCAGTGATCTTATTTTAGAATACAATTAATCATTAAAATAGGAATAGAATATAAACCATCAGGAGTATTTTCATACATTTTGCAGACTATTAAGCAAATAAAATAATAAAATGACAGATTAATTTGCACTTAATACAGCAAGACTGATAGTCCTTGATTTGTAACTCCAATAGAGACTGGAAAATTCTTCATTGAGTTGTCATTACAGCTCATTAAGTGGAGAGGCATCACATCCAATTTTATTATTTTTTGCTGATGTCATTAATACATCATGTGACCCCCACCTACAACCTTCCTAATGGATTTCCCAATGAATCTGCTTGTTGGAAGCTGGCTGGGAAGGTCGCAACTGGCAGTCCCAGATACTACAATAGCCATAGATGCATGATGGTTGCCAAGCCCCTGAATCCCAGTCACATGACCATGGGGCCATTGCAATATGTTGTTTTGTTTTAGGATTGTGGTAACTTCAGACATTGTTAAAGGAAAGGTCGTACGTCGAGGACTATCTCTACATAGGCACAGGAAGACTGTCAGAAACTAGCAATGAAAAATTGAAGAAAACAGACTCTTTACTGAACTATTTTATAGTCATCAAATAAGAATCAGCTATCCCTTGCTTCTGAACATAACAAGCTATGATAGTAAAGGGTTTGTTTTGAAAATATCTGGAGGATTCCAGAATATTTGTTTTATCATTCACTATTCAAAGTGACAAATAAGCTGGAAGAAGAAATTCAAAATATAAATCAGTTCTTTCTTATTTTTGCCGCCTAATTAATATACAAGAACAAGAGGCTTAGCAAGTCTTGAGTATGAATTGCCACGACTGTATAATTGCCATTATTTGACTTAAAATTTGGAAGTTTCACAAATTTAAAGGATGACAGTAGATCAAATAGCAAAAGAACAGTACTTGAGACAAATTTTAAAAAAAGATCACATAAACTTATCTCTAAGTAGCCACATGTAGTTTTGCTAATGAGTTCATCTCTATAGTTATTCTGAACAATTAGAGGCTTATTACAAAAAATTATCAGTATTGAACATTTTTCTACAAAATAATTGTCTTCAAACCACAGATAGGCTTGGTTAACAACCATGTCTTCAGTAACTGTTCAAAGTTATGACAGTCTTGAATGAGGAGATTTACAACTGGTCCTCAAAGTTGCAGCTTTTGCAGCATCCCCGTGGTCACATGATCACAATTCATAGCAACTGGCTTGCAGTTACGACAGTTGCAGAGTCCTGCAGTCACATGACCACCATTTGCAACCTTCACTGCTGGCTTCCAACAAACAAAATCAATGGGGGACTTGATAGGAGGTCACAAATGGGGATAATGTGATTGTGGAACACTGTGACTGCATGGGATTCACCTAACAGCCACAAATAAAATTACCGCTGTAGGTCTACGCAGTCACATGATGCCACACTTTACTATTGCATTGCTTAGCAACAGATTCTCTGGACTCAATTACCATTAATTAACCAATTGTGGTGTCCCTGTGAGTTTTACTCCACTAGTCATAGCTTATTTTAGGGGATGGACTTATCTGTTTCTTTGAGCCATTGAGCCAGCACTGTCTGAAGACATTTCTGCATGGCCGGCAGGACATCATGTCGCAATGCAGAGCACATGACAAAACACAGAACATTTTGAAGTGGGACCTATTAATCTACTGCATTTACATGCTTCTGAATTGCTAGGTTGGCAAGAGCTGAGGCAAGCTCATGCCATCAGCGGTGGTAGGACTTGAACAGCCAGAGCATAGACCTTCTCTGGCATCTTTTAAGCCATTGAACCACCATGCTTCAAGGAGTAATTCTATAAAATATACTAATTGTATAAAATAACATTACTCTATTATATAAATCAGGCATTTGCTTCTTTTACCTATATATTTGCTGAACCATAAACTTTGTTATCATAATTCATTCTTACCTTCCAAGGAAATACCAGGATTGGCCAGAGTTTGGATCTGCCTCTAGAGACTTTTGGAGACACTGAATAGCATAGTTTTCCTTGGTGGCTTTATCTCCTAATTGATCCACTGTATGATGCATCCAGCCTAAGAAAAGAAACATATATATATATTATTTAGTGTTTATGTTTTATAATGAACCAGATTATTTTATTTATTATGTGTATAACCTTCCAATAAATATACTTAACATAGATATTTATTTTACCAATCCAACAGAAAACAAGCACTATAAAAGGTATCTAAATGGCAGACAAAAACACACTCTGCTTAAATCTGAGCATCTTTATCAGTGAACCACTGGAGGTTTTCTTACAATTCTCTCTTGTTTTCATTTGCTTTATCAGAACAAATGGAAACTATAACAATTATTCAATACAAACTCTCCTATAAGAGAGTTTATGTGTATGTAAGGGAGAAAGGCAACATATAATTAGGGAAATATAAATAATCATAAATATAACATTAAAACCAAGAACAAGTATATCATTGTAAGATTTAACTCGCCATTAAAAGGTAACTTATAGAAATAGATACACAATAGATACAGAGATCCTGAATTCATTACAATAATTTATATCAGAGAGAGGAAACATTTTTATTAATAGTAGACTTAATGTTAGACTACTTGTAAAGGAAATCCATTACTGTATTTAGGATTAAACTAACATGGGTTAGAGGCTCATGTTGTGCTTTAGGTCAGGGGTCCCAAGCCCTGGTCCGTGGATCAGTACTGGGCTGCAGCATGCCAGCAACTGATCCGCATGAACGAGCAAAGCCCCACCCGTGGGATGCAGGCAGCACAAAAAACCACGTACCTTCTAGTCTGCGGAAAAACCTCTCTCCATGGAACCGGTCTCTGGTGCCCAAAAGATTGGGGACCACTGCTTTAGGTTACTAATAAGCTTTATTTGGGTGCAGTTGCTACAGCTGAAGCAATTCCTATATAACACCTGTTCTTTTTTTTTTAAGAGCTTGGCTCTTCCTAGAAAACAGTTAAGACTCAGTTCCCAGTAGCAAACCAGGAAACTATAGTTCTTTCTATAGCAGCACTGATAGCTGATTTCATAGAATTCAAATACACTACTTCTGGATAAAAATTATTTTAGATACTAGTATATTTTATAAAGTTCTATACAATTGTTTTTCTATATTTTTATATAATCAATATCAACCTGTAATTGTACCATAGAAAAAAACCACTAAACCACAACTGTAACAAGGACTTGAAAGTAAACAAATAATTTTCCATTTACTTACTTTGGATATTAATATCATTCTGAAAGTTTCACTGAAAAAAGAACTATTTGAAGAAAAAAGATAACTGAAGGCTGTATCTTTGTATTTAGAAGACTGATGCAAAAATATCAAGTATTTTTCTAATGAAAAATTAAAATCTAAAATTGAATTTTTGGAGAACTGGATGCAATGCAATGTCCTGCAAAGTAAGGAATGTTAAAAAGACTCTTACATTTCTTCATGTATACTTACCTAACTGTTGTAACACAGTTGCTTTCACTTGTGCAGGAAGATTTTCAGACTGCAAAAGTTGTTCATATTCCTTCTTTGCCAAATGATATTTTCTCTAAAAAAGAGAATGAGATGTTATTTTAAACTGGAAGCTGGATTGACATTACATACATACATACATTACATACATACATACATACATACATACATACATACATACATACATACATACGAATGTTAATGGCAACTAACACATTGCAGCAGAATACTATGCTTATGTTGAAGAAATTATTTAAAGAACCAAATTCAAATATAATATTTGAATCTGGTGAATCCTGATCTATCAGCTTACTATTAATTAAATATAAACTATTCAAATTCTACTATATTACTAATGCTCTACTCAGGTGGTGATGACAATGTCCATCTAATAAATTTAGATTGCCCATATGCAAATCCAAAATAAATTACTGAGGAACTAATATAAATTGATGGAAGTGAATAAATGCAATCCATTAAATTAAACAAAAGCTAATTATACTCAAAATTTCCTCAATGTTTAACACTGTCATTTTTCGATTCTCAATTTCTATGCTTCTCATTAGGATTAAATCTCTTACAGGGTATGTAAAGGTCAATGGAAAAGATGTGGAACGAGTGAGGAGACCCTTAATCAAAGCAGGGTTTTAAAACAGAGCAAATACTGTCAAGCAACTAGAACATCTGCCTTTTCAATTCAAACATACTGGGTTGGATCCAGGGCTGCAGCTCCACAAATGGAAGAGCCTCTTCTGTTCCCAGAAGTGAGTTGGATCCAGTGGATGCTCCTCCTCAACTGGATGCTTCTGCAGGTGGAAGAGGGGGAAACAATTTTCACTGATTTCCCCTTCCCCCTGCAGCCCTCACTGCTATGTCAAACACATGCAAAAGTGGCCCCCAACCATCTAGAACAGATTTCTGAGGGCATACAGGCTGTAGTGGGAGGGGAAAATAAGCAAAAATAATTTCTTTCCCTCACCCCTCAACTGAGGAATCTGTTCAATTCTGCCCCATAAAATTCTGTAAAGATATCTTTTACTTAATATGTGACTAACACTAGGCCCAACTAAGTTGGTCAATTATTGCAGCCATTTGGATCTGTGAAATATCATCTTGTTTACTTAGATTTATTATGGCTACCCACTTCAAAAGATCTAAGTGGCTTATAGTATTGAAATATACAGTTAAATCAGTTTAAAAAATAACAAAACCTAACAGCCCAAACTTTAAAAAAAAATCCCAATCATAATAAAAAGAACACACAGGGGCTCCATAAACACATGAGTCTCAGGCCTGGGAACAGAGTAGTTCTTAAAGGCCTTCCAGAACCTCAGGAGAGTAGGTACCTTACATATCTCTGGGAGGGGGGGGGGGATGCAGTTCCAGGGGTAGAAATAGAAAATGCCTGCTTCTTATGTCCCTCAAGATGGCAACACTTAATTGGGGGATTGGACCACACCAACTCTGCCAAAATCTGCCCAAATATACCAAGTGGGCAGAAAATAGCTATGTATGAAAATATAATATAGCTAATCAGTAAGATGTGAACAAATGGATAAACATTTGAGAAAATAATTATTATGTTTAACTGTAATCTCAAGACTCAATTAATGTAGGATGTGTGTGTATTTTATTATTTCATATACCAAAGTATATAAAGGGTATGCTTTCTATCCCTATATGTACTTATCAAAAAACAGAAATGGAACTCAATATTATTGAGTTTTTTTAAACATAATATATTCGAACATTGCAATAAATCATTATCCAGGCTGTTTAATTAGAGTTCAAAAATATCCACTATATTAGTATCATTGATCAGATCAATAAAGACATAAGTGATTTGAATATTCTCTGAAAATGCACATTTTGTACATGTCATTTGAATACATTCTAATTTAAGGATTTCCTATCTTCCTATGTTGCATAGTTTACATTTGTACATTTTGACTGTTCAATAAATAAATTTCTTTGGAAATGCAAAGTAGTACCAACAATGTGCTACATTCAATAAGCCAGTAACAAATAACAATGATCACATAGCAAAATTAAGGACCATAAAGGACTAGAAATTCTTAAAATAGTCCAAAAAAGTTTTCATAAGTTCTTAAGAATAGGCTAATTTTAATATATTTGTTTCTGGATTACAAAAATGTAAAAAAATAAATAGTTTGATCTGTTACAAATAAAAATACAAATCAAATTATAACTATTTGTAGAAAGAAAAAATGTGTGTCGTTTTACTGGTTTGCCTCTTATAACTACTGTATGTAATTTTCTGAATTAATGTGGAAGAGCTTGATTACAAAATTTAGCTCCATTGATATATTCCAAATTGTTATATTTAATATTCAAAAGGTATTACATACTTACCTGGGTTTCATATAAATGGGCAACATGAAATCGAACTGTAAAAGTACGGAAATGAAAATATTAGGAATAGCAGAATCAAGGTAAGTATTGCATATATGTATAACTTTATGTGTTAGTGCTGTGTATTCAGGGAAGAAAAGGACATGTACAGAAGCAGAGAATATAGTTCTATCCTTCCAGAAAAAGATATATCAAAAGAATCATCTTTACCCACAACAAATTGGAGTTGTGCATGCATATAAAGAAAATATGCAGGTCTGGGGAATTATTTATTTACTTACATACTATGCCTTTGGGTCCCTGGACTAGTCTCTCAAGTTTTCTTGACAAGATTTTCAGATATATTTTTTTTTAATTAGGGCAAAAGAAATAGCCTGCAAATGGGTTCTGTTTCAATTCAACTTAAATATACTTGAATAGCTTTTGGGGCTTCAAAGAAAACATCCTTTTGTTCAATTCTCCAAAACACCAATTTTATACAATGATATTTACTGATTTCAGAAACAAACTATTTTTGAACTGTCTGATCATTCAATGAATTTTCAAGGCAATTTATAATAAACCATAAATAGCTAGATGCAGCAAGAAATTAAACATACATTTGGGAAGACATCAAGTGTTTTAGAATCCCGGGTTATCATTTCCCAGGTGACTCTTAATTCAAATAACAATTCCTTCATGATAGAAACTTATTTTGACACAAGTGTCATCTTTTGTCTATCCTCTTATTGTAAAAGAAGAGACTATATCTGAAGCATTGAATGAGATGCTTAGCAAGGTAAAGAGATTTAGGCTTTCCGGCATACATTTTTAATTGTGTTACAATTTAGCCTAACCATGTAAGGGCCAAATATTAATTTAATTCATATCACAGACAACTATAATAGTTGAAAAAAATGATTAGGTGAGTATGAAGAAACAAATCCTGGTATTAACCAGCATTACACTAGTTCTTTTCCCAAACAATAGTAAGGTTATTTAAATGCAAAAGGATTTTAAAAATGGCTGTAAATGCAATTATCAAAATATGAACCCATCTTTCAGAACATAAATATACATTATATTCTGCATTTCAGGTATCATTTATATTTATAAATTACAATGTTTTTTTTTCCTGAAGAAAATTAACCTTTTCAAGATTTTTAATGAAGGAAATTTGTTTTTCTACATTGCTGGCAGTACTACAGTTTTTATCTTAAGCAAGAATTTTGTGGCACTTAAAAGTTAAAAAAAAGACTATAGAATATGCCAATGTGATGACACCTGTATAAGCCACCATATCTCAAAACACCTGGAGAAATATTATATCCTTTCCAAAATTTTAAAAATTGAGGGTGAAGGTTTGTTCTCCAAGCTTGTGGGTTGGTTTCCAAACATTTCATTACCATGCTAAGTAACATCTTCAGTGGAATTATTCAGAGAATTTTAAAAATTCAAATTGCTTCAGAACAAAACATTATCCTCCACCTGTTTTTTTTAAATGGTTTAAGGAACATACAGTAGTGGTTTGTTATAGGATGCAACTTTGTTTGGCCCATAAAAGGTGGGAGGAGGGTAAAAAAGAGAAAAGGAATCTTCTTTGGTGGACAGGGAATATAGTTAACTGAGCCCAGTACAGGTAGTCCTTGGTTAACAATGGTAATTGGGACCACAATTTTCACAACTAAGTGATGCGCTCATAAGGGGTGATGTAAGGTAATGTAACTGTTTACATTACAGCAATTCCAGCAGACCCGCTTGTTAATCGAATCCCATCGATGTTCAGGTAAACATCCACTTCAATCCACAGCATTCCTGGCTTGGCCTTTTCCAATTTTGATCTCTCTAAGAAAAGAGACCACCTCCTCTTGAACTCCTCTTACACGCCCATCTTCCCATCTCTGCCCTTTTGACTGCCCATCTATCCATTACTCCCACTGACTGGCCAGCCTGCTTCCATCACATCCTCCACTGCTATACTGGCTGGGGCCTTTTTTTGTGTGCTGCCTTCTTTCACACTGGGATTATCTTGGACCCTGCCCAGGGCCTCCATTAACGGCCCATCCAGCGACTCTGTTTTCACCCCACCCAGGGCTTCTGTTTGTAAATGAACCTTGCCATATGAAAAGAAGGCCCTGGCTATGCCAGCATAACAGAAGACCCTTCTTTCACAAAAGCACCTTATTTCAGGATAGGCCCTGGTGGGGCATGAGAGAAGCCCTGGCTGCACTTTCACAAAAGGCAGTGTGAAAGAAGATCCTGGCCAATACAGAAGACTGGTACAGAAGATGGTCTGCACATCGCAGCAGACTGGATGGACACCACGGGAAGTGGGTAGCCAAAAGATGGTCATAAATGCAGATGGGCCTCAGTTGACATGGATTTTGTTCACATGATCACAGGGGCATTGGAACAGCTGGAACTTCAAGGATCAGTCTCATTCAGTGCCATAACTTTGAATAGTTGCTGAATGGAATGGATGTTAAGTGAGGAGTACCTGTACTGGGAAAATGCAGTGTGGACTCTAAAGAAAATGAAAAATGAGAATAACTCCCAGTATTTTGTATACTGGACGTGCCTCCCATGAAAATTATTGTCTGGTGATACCAGAACATTTTCAAAGTTGTAAATGAATCTCAGAAAGGCACAACCTTTTTTGGGCAACCTATTTGCCTTGCAACTTGAAATCTCTGATAAAGAATTAGAAAATAAATATATGGTACTTTTAATGATAAATAAATTTTCCTATCCAGCTACCTTGAAAGCATAATGTAAGTTTCAAATGTTCAAAAAATAACCAATGAGAAGAGAGAAGGAAGGGAAAACAGGAATCCATTATAGACAAATGCTCTTTTTGTCCTGGTGGTATTGTTAGATTTTAAAAATGTGGAACTAATGGTAAATATAATAGTAAAAAGGGATGGATGTGAAGAAATGCAATTTTATTCAAAATATTAATTACAGGATGGGTTCTAAGAATTTCTTTATTGGTATTTATATATCACATTATACTCCACCTCAATCAAAAGACTTTTCTGCCAGTTTCCAAAACATAAAAAATTAATTAAAACAGCCACAGTGCAATTGAGGGGGTTTTAATTAAAAAAAGATCATATAATAAATAACCCAATAAATCAGTAACACTAATAAAAAGATGGAAAAAAAATAAGTGATTCATGAATTCAATTGGAGTGGTCTTTAAAAGAGTGAAACTTTTAATATCCTCCTAAAATTCATCAGAGAGTCTAATATTAACTTAGGAAAATATTCCAAAGCATTAACATGACCAGGAAAAAACAGTGCCTCTTGGCTTTAGCTCCCAGAAGAGTAAGGCCCCCAGTATTAAAAAAATTAAGCTAAAGCAGTCAAAGAACAGATAAGTTTTGAAGTCAGACTGGAGAAAATTATGTATTGCATTATACAAGTTCTGGGAAAAGTTTAAAAGGAATGAGTGGAGTTATTTAAGGAAGCATGAAGGTTGAGAGCAACTCAGGATACACAATCAAAAAGCAAGAACAGTATGGGGTTAGTGCTACAGAAAGAAAATTTAATAGATTACGTATGCTGGATGCAGAGAATAAATGGGAAATTCAACTTAAGTTTGGAATTGGGCAAATGAAATAAAGCTTTTAGAATATAATAGAATAATCTAGAATAGAATATTCTTTATTGGCCAAGTGTGATTGGACACACAAGGAATTTGTCTCTGGTGCATAAACTCTCAGTGTACATACAAATAACAAAGTAATATAATCATAAAATTAAGATACCAATAAGAAAAGCTAATAGGAAAGGTGAGAAGATAACAGTTATATAGCCCCACTACATGGGTAAATATCCTTAGACATAAGACAGTACTGTGGCAATTAGGTGTTCAGCAGAATGATGGCAGGAGGGAAAAAACTGTCTTGTGTCTAGTTGTTTTGGCATGCAATGCCCTGTAGCGGTATCCTGAGTTAAAAGTTTATGTCCAGGATGTGAGGGGTTTGTTGATATTTTCTCAATCCTCTGATTTGTGCAGTATACAGGTCCTCAAGTGAAGGCAGACTGGTTGCAATTGTCTTTTTTGCGCTCCTAACGATCAGTTGAAGTCTGTATCTGTCTTGTTTGATTCTTGTACCAAAGCAGACAGTTATAGAAGTACAGATGACAGATTTAATAATTCCTCAGTAGAACTGTATCAGCAGCACCTTGGGCAGTCTGAGCTTTCTGAATTGATAAAGCTTAAATAAAACTTTATAATTTTACAGTCCCTTTAAACAGCAAAGCTATCATAGTAAATTTAGACTTTTCTCAGTCTAATCAAATAATGGCGAACCTATGTCCTGTGTGTTACAGATGACATGCCAACATCCCCTCCATTCTTGCTTGTTTTTTGAGATTGCAGAAGCCACATGAGAATGTGGTGTGCTTTCATGCAGCCTCCAGACCCTCAAAAGATGTGCAAGAATGAAGCATATTTTCTTGCTGTTTTCAGAGGCTGTGAGGCTATGCAAGAGCATCCTCTGAAGTTACTTCCAGAGTGAAGTTCTCATGTAACCTGGAGCTCAGACAGGCATTTTTTTCTAAGAGGTAGCTGTGGTAGAATGTTTACTTGACAAAGTATTGTATCAGGTGATCATTTCAAACAATAATGAATACTTTGGAAATGTGGACCAGGAGACTTGCTCCCTTTGTTCCCTTTTCCAAGCTCTTAACAAACTATTGTCTTTTATATGTTTAATTGAGATTCACCATAGCTAAATGACTGGCACTATTCTAAATCAGGTAGTATATGAAAGACACTCCAAGTAGGGGTACTTTCAGCTATATGCAGCCATATCCCATTTACTTATACACAAATGATGACACTGGTTTAATAAAGAATGCTTTTTCATTGTTGTTGTTGTTGTTGTTATTGTTATACTAATGTCTGAGTTTATTTCTCATTATAAGGAAAAGATTACCAAGGTAAAATTAAACAATGACCATTCATGAGAAATTGTTCAGAATAATTATTTGTAATGTATTGGTCCAACATTTATCAAGAAGCTAATTACAAGACTTCTCTGTAAATGTAAAATATACACACATACATACACACACACACTCACACACTTTAATGCCAGTTACAAGGTACTATATGAAATGTAAATCATCATACTAACCATAGAAATTAATTATAAGGATATGATACAGGATATAAAATGATTACATTAAATACAACTGTAATAAATGCTTAAAATACTTACTTTCAGCATTGGACAAAGTGCAAGGATTGCAATCAATCAAAGCTAACTGAAAATGCTGCAAAATGATACAATATAATTAATATTTCTGATGAAAACTAATCATTTTTTAAAAATACTTGGAAATATTTGAAACATATTTTCATTGTAATAACTCAATGAATGAAAATCTTTTCATAACACAATCATTAACATATAGTTAAATAACAGAATTGTGAACAGAAAGCCAATTAAATTTCTAAAAATATAAACAATGTTGCAAAAAATTCTAATTTGTAGTCAAGCAACTGATAATGATACTGATATTAACAGAAAAATGATACATACTTTTATAAATTTTCACTCCCATCAAACACATAAAGCATAATCACATAAGAATTTTAAATCAAAGATCATTAATGATCAATATAATCAAATAAAAAAATCAAATTAGGCATTGTAAATAATACATTAATTGGATCATAAAATCTGCTATAGTTACAACAATTTAAATGAACTTATATATAAAAACAAACTGTATGTATATACAGTCACACAAACTAATAAATCTTACAAAAATAATATTGGTTATCCATAAGTTGTTTGCCCTTTTAAAAAAATACATTGCTTTCTGAAATGTTCCTCTTATATCTATTGAAGTATAAATATATTTATGAAACTCTCCTGCAAAGAAAATATTACCAAGATTTATGTTCATTTGCACAACAGAGTGCACATGCCAACATCAGAAGGTACAGATATATAAACAAAAATAATTTAGCAATATATTGTATAGTTACTTCTAATTATTAATGTGCATCCATGAACAAATCTATGAATTTTGAACAATCTAGTATGTCCACCAAAGTTCATTCTGAGAAGTATTTTTTTTTTTAAAAATTAAAAAATATGTAGAACAAACCTCCTTTACCTCCAAATGTCTTTGGAGATTCTCAATCATCCAGGTCATGATTGTCCCTAAGGTACTTTTTTCAAAGGCAACTGGACTTTCTTTGTTTTCCCTTGAAGATTTTTTGCTTCTCGTCCAAGACGTTTCTTCAGTTCTGACTGAATGGTAGAGAATGGAAGGATTTATATTCCTTGCAGGCATCTGGTCGTTAGCATTCTCTCTGAATGTTGAGGCTACTTGGAGGTTTTTATTTGTATCCTCATGATTACCTACATTGTGCAAATGGGTGCAGAACGTTCAGTGGTTCCAAGAAGGTTCCATACCCATTTGCGCTATTCGGGTAACCATGAGGGCACAGATAAAGCTCCAAGTGGCCTCAACGACTCTCAGAGAGAGGGCTAACAACCAGATGACTGCACGGAATATAAACCCTTCCATTCTCTACCATTCAGTCAGAACTGAAGAACTTCTTAGATGAGAAGCAAAACATCTTCAAGGAAAAACAAAGAAAGTCCAGTTGCCTTTTGAAAAAACATCTCTGGGTTTACCGCCAAATAAACTATTTATTATCTTCACCACAATAACTACCAACTCATCACATTAAACTTCCAACTATAAATCTCTGCACCAAACCAATGCTAGTAAATATCTGCATACAAATATTGCAGTACTGAAGCCAGGTATTACTGTATGAAAGTTAATATGCAGGAGAATCCAGACAACCAAATATTTCAAGGTAAAAGTCCATCTAAAGAAATCCAAATCTGAAGAGGATTGTCTAAAAGTAATTAATCAGATAAAGTTCACAATAAAATGATGTAATCTTTGCAAATAATTAAAAGTATAGTATTTGGTAACTACTGTGTTTCCCCAAAATTAAGACCCGCTCTTATATTTTTTTTTGCCTCCAAAAGAGGCACTAGGTCTTAATTTCAGAGAATTTCTTACCTTAGGACCACCACAGCCAGGCCTCCCACATCCCGACACCTGTCACGCCGCTGCTTGACTTCTGTGGCTACTTGCTGCCACTTGTGGCCAGATGCCATGTGGCGCATTGCGCTGTTGTCACTCTGTCGGCAGGACGGCACATGGTGCTTTGCGCTGTTTCTGCTGCTTGTGGCAGGACGCTGTGTGGCTCTTTGGGCCGTTTCCACAACGGAAATGGCCTGAAGCGCCATGTGGCTTCGTGCCTCAAGAAGCAGAAGCAGCCCGAAGTGGAATGCATCGTCCTGCCAGGAGGAGCAGCAATGGCGCAATGCGCCACATGGCTGGCCACAAGTGGCAGCAAGTGACTGCAGAAGAAGTCAAGTAGCAGTACGACAGGTGTCGGGGTGTGGGAGGCCTGGCTGTGATGGTTCTACGGTAACGTAAGCGGGTGCGGGGTGTATGGGGCAGCTTCACTCACACTGGCTTGATTTTTAGGGGTTTGCCTCGCCCCAAAACTAGGGTTTAGTTTTGGAGTAGGGCTTATATTAGGCCCATCCCCCAAAATCAGCTAGGGCTTACTATCATTCTGGATCTAACTTTTGGGGAAACACGGTATCAATTATTAACTTACTTATATGCAAACGATAGTTTTCTTCATTCTTTCTTGAAAACTAGAATTGTCTTTTTCTTAAGTTTTGTGGGTATTTCTACAATGTTGTTTCATCATGCTTCACAACTGCCAAGTCAAAATAACACTTAAAACTAGAACTAGATTTTTAAAAAATCAAAGAAAATTATCAGTTTTTTTTTAAAAAAATATTGAATGCTGTGATGTACTGGAATTGGAAGTTTATTTTAACAGGTCATTCAAAAAGTCAAGATTAAACACTTAATAATTTTTACATGTGTTTACCATAGGTAGAAAATCATAACTAAGTTCAAATCTTTGAGAAGGATAACTTATAATCTATAAATGAAGCCTGATCCTGGGAGCTGTCTTTTGTTCATATAATTAGGACACAGAAAGGCTTCCATAATCAAAGTGCTGTCAAACAGGCAGAAATATATCTGACAAGCAAGGTTAAAAATGAAGCTGCCATATGTACTGCTAAATCAACTCATTTGTTTGTTCTCTAGAATTCTTCAAAATCAGAATCTATTGTTTTAAAGAAAGGAAGTTAAGATATATTTTTTCCACTATAGACTACATAATCAAAACAGAGGAATCAACAGTATAAGCAGGACAAAGCACTTCATCTGCATAAAATGAATACAGAAGGTTAGGTCTAAGGCAGTGGTGGCGAACCTATGGCATGGGTGCCAGAGGTGGCACTCAGAGCCCTCTCTGGGGGCACGCGTGCCATCGCCCCAGTCCTAGGCCTTCAGCTGGGTTTTATAAAACCTTTTCGCTTTAGGCCTCCGCTGCTGTGTGCAAAAAAATTTGGAATTGATTGAACTTTTTAGTCTCATCCAGTCTGCTGTTACCACCGCAGCCATGCCCACCCAATGGGCCACAACCAGCCAATGGGCCACACCCAGCCAATGGGCCACACCTACCCGGCACTCGATGATGCGTAAGTGGGTTTTGGGTTGCAGTTTGGGCACTCGGTCTCTAAAAGGTTCACCATCACTGGTCTAAGGTCACATGCTTAGCCCAATTCTTTTGCTACATGGCAATATTCTATGCCTAAAAGAGTAATATTGTATTAAAATATTGAGACATCAGTTTATTTCAATCCAGGTTGTTAAAGGTTCTTTGGAAAATTCCAGTAAACGTTATTGGAATGAGGTACTGAGTGAAAAAAGTTTCTAGACTCCTCTAATTTTGACTCTGTACTTTTCTTCAGCTTTTTATTCATCTGCTTGTGTTTATAATTCTCTTTATCAGTTGCCACTCAAAAGTGCTTTTTAATTTTGTTGTCCAACAATAAACAAGGATCCAATATTAACAATGTCCCTTCTTTCTAAAATCTGATTAAAAGTGTGCCAAATCTCTTGTTACTCTGCACTACAAAGCATAAAGGCTTCTGATTTTTATATTGCTGTCATTAGAAGGAGTATGGACTATATCATAAATCACTCAGTTTGCATGCTAACAGTAATTATGCAACTGGATAACTACATCCTCACTCTGGTGTAGCACTTTGTGAACACTCTTTAAATCCACAAAAATATTTTCTACCAAGTCCAAAGAGCTTTATGCCAGTGAGAAATAATCAAACCTTCTCAATATTATTTCGAACTATTTTTCAATAATAAGAGAACTGAGAGAGGGAGGAAAGTTGTGATGCATATTTATGATTCAGCGGCAAAATTATTACAGGTAATCCTTGGCTAATGCCCTAACTGGAATTGAAACTTCTGTCTCTAAGCAATGTGGTTGTGTTTACTGTTTTGTTGTAGTCATTAAGTAAATATGGTTTTCTTTCATTGAGGGTTGCAAATGGTGATCAAGTAACCCCGGGATTCTACAACTATCATAAATACATGCTGTTTGCCAAATGCTGAAATTTTGATCACGTGACTGTTGTGATGTTGCAATGATCATAAATGCAAGAACCAGTAACAAGTCACTTTTTTTTTCAGCACTGTTGTAACTTCAAATGGTTGCAAGTCAAGGACTACTAAAAACTATTTCCCTATATTACGCTGCAAAGATATCACAGATAGATTAAGTTCAGTCAGAACCCAAGGCTGTGTTTTAATAAGCAGCAAAGAATCCTGTTTACTTTTAAAATATTTCATTAACTGCATATTCAATATTATTTTAAAAGAACTGCTAATTTTCAGTAATTGAGTTTTCAAAGATTAATCAAGGTGGCTTTTTAGCTCATAAAAATATTTTACAAGATATCCTCTATTCAGTCATTATCTATTTCTTATTCTACATATGATGAGGACTAGACTTCATACATACACTTCTGAATCCTCTCTGGATAGTGAATAGAAAAAAAATGAAGGATTCAATTATTTCAATTCAGAGTTTACGTGAAGCTGCAAGATCCAATACGTTCATAAATAAATTCCAATCTCATCTGTAATATAAGGGCCAAAAGTTAAGTATATGAGATAGGCAGACTATAAATTCATTCAATCATTCATTCAAAGAAAAGAAATCCATATTTGAATTATGACGAGCAAGTGTAATAACAAATAAATCCATTGCTATTAAAAATTAAACTCTTACCTTAAAACTAGACTCAAAATCTGTCTTCACTTTGAACATAAGCCCAAGTCGTAAATGAATTTCCTTGGCGCGGCAAAAACTGGGATCAACATAAAGCACTTCCCGAAATGCTTTAATTGCCCTAGGAAAACAAAAATGGATACTGAAATGTTCTGTGAAGATCAACAGAAAAAAAATCTTAACAGAAAATTATCCAGGAAAAATGCACATATTAAATGAAAAAGAGTCAGTTTGGTGTAGTGATTAAAATATCAGAGTAGAAACCAGGAGACCATGAGTTCTAGTTCTGCCTCAAGCATGAAGCCAGCTGGGTGACCTTGAGGCAGTCATTCTCTCTCAGCCCTAGAACAAGGTAATGGAAAACCATTTCTGAAAAACCTTCCTGGGAAAATTGCAGGGACTAGTTACCTCCTGGTGACAAACAAACAAACAAATAAATTAATTCCTTTTAGATATTTTAAGGCAGGTTACCCAACCCCCAGGTTACGGCCCGGTATAGGACCATGACTCATTGGGAACCGGGCCATGCAAATGGCAAGTGAGAGTGGGAAGCTCAGTCTGCATAAGCGGGGCATGTGCACACAAAACCATCTCTCTCCTCCCCCCCGTGCTGCCGCCGCCCCACCAGTCCTCAGAGCCAAAAAGGTTGGAAACCGCTGCTTTAAGGAGAACAACTAAATAGTAAGTGTATGGTTTCAAATAGAGTTTTAAAATTTGTTTAATTCTGAAACCAAATTATACTAATATTTATATCAGAATAAATATCTATTAAATACACTAATTACCATCAAAAGCAGGTAAGCATTAATACTTTATTACATCTACATTTCACAAAAGTGTGCAAACGGGTAGCTATAGCAAATTAAATCATATTTATTTGCAAAAAACTAAAAAAATATTAAAACCTTTATAGCATCAGAAGCATAATCTGTAAACTTTTGATTCACTTCAACAGGACATGTCAACGACTTAAAAATCGTGAACAGTGAACAAGAACTCTTGAGGATCCAGTGACCAAAGCCTTCCTTGAGAAAGTTTAATCATATTAAAGTTATTTATTTTTTTATAATATTTGTAGGATATTCCTAGAAGACTCTGACTAACTAAACAAACCTGCAATTTCTACTTTCTTTCATCACTAGCTACATAATTTATTGTAGCCAGTTGTCTTCCTATCACAATTCAGCGTAAGCATGTTCCATCAATCTCCAAGTGCTATTTAGATTTCACTTGTTAGATTTCCTGATTATTTATCATCCTGGCAAACTGAAAATAAAGCAAACTGTAATTGAATAATTTCTGGAAATTAAGCTGGAACACAATTAGTTCTTTAAAAAAGCAAGATCATATAATTTTCTCTATTATATTATAATTGACAGTGCAAGTAAAATCTCAATTCAACAAACCACATTTAGTAGACTTCAGATGCAACAGATTCAATTTTTTTCTTGACATCCCTCAACAATAACAAATAAATTTGGTTGTACTTTAAATTGTTTGGATGGGGCAATTAAATTTACATTACTTTTATATTAATTCTACATAGTTCACAAAGGTTTATGTCATTTGAGTAATGACATATATATGCAGATGAAATAAATTGGTTCAAATGATTTTGGGATGTGGCTCTTCATATAATTTGTTCTTCACTATATTTTAGTTTGGGTTGGATTTTTTTTGTTTTGTTTCAGAGGCTATTTTAATTGTTATAGGCTCTGGGGTTATGAGAGCAATGCAAAAAAACATGTTTATTGTTTTAATTGTTTTAATTGTTTGAATATCATGGATACTTTATACAGTATTTGTTTTTCTTATTGTGAATATTTTTATTGTATTTTATTTTGTTCTAAGCCACAGGGACACATAATTATTAGGTAGCACACAAATTTTATCAAATAAATAAAATTGTCCCACAAAATATATGCTAGTGCTGACATTGCTTGTGGAGTGAAGCAAGCACAGCTATTTGACTGTCTCATAGCAAAGTAGCATTGGCTATCCATTTGAAAAATACAGTGTGTGAAAGATTGATTTTTAGATGAGTCTTGAAAGCCCAAGAATAAATATCATGGCAAAATGGTGCTGTATGGTTCATATAAATAGTGAGATCATAATGGGCACTCAAAACTGTTTCCTATGGTGCCGATGGACTGGGAAAAATGGTAAGTTCCATAAACGTCTTGATTCTAGTATTAATCTGAGACTGACATTTTGAGAAATGAAACAAACCAATGAAAAATGAGGGAGGATTTCTTTATAAGACAAAATTGTTCAATTTGATTAAAAAATGTGACAACTACCCAAAAAGCTATCTTCCAACAGAGGAAATCAATTGGAATAGTAGCCATAGGCTCAAGGACTCTGATATTAACAAAGACAGAACAAGGGAGGTGGAACGGCAGATATGAGAGGAACCTGAGACTGCTAGACGCAATGAAAACTTCCTTTTTATTTTGACTAGAATCAGGGAAGACATTTTTTAAAGAATAAATTTGCATCTGTTAATGGAAATTTCTTCAATACCAATAAAAGCATAAGAATGAGCTGAAGATCTACTGTGGAAGGTAAAATTACCCAATCTCTCAGAGAAGAGAAAATCACCAAACAATTTTTAGATTAGAACAGAAAGTTTGGATGAAGTGAAGTGGGCTATAATGGCTTTGGAATCTGTTGCTATTGGTAGTTGATCTCAAAGAATGGCTTACAAATACTGAACAAACTTCACCAAGCCAAAAATTAATACCTGAATACCTGAACTTAACCCATAAAGTCAAAGTTGGATGCCTGCAATGGGAGGGCAAATCTTGTAGAAAAGCAAAAAATGAAAAATAATCCAATAAAGCAAAATAATTTTAACCTAAGGACAAAATTGCTAGTGTTTTTGTGATCAAAAACAAACCAAAGATGTTCCAAATTCCAAATGTTCAGATATATATGTTATAATGGTGAATGACAGAGACCAAACTATTCAGGGACGGAGGAAATACTACGCAGAATATTAAGGCAAGTTCTGAAATAATTTAATTGACAAAAATAAGAAAATTAATGTTTTAACATATAGTCTTAGTTCAACAATCATTTTTGTACTGCATTAATGTTAAATAAATTTACTTCCTAGAAGCACCAACATTTTGACTGGGAAAGAAAAAAATGTTTACCAAAAGCTCTAAACATAATCTATTGATGATTGATTGCATGAATAAGCTTAATATTTTCTTCTAAATGTATGATTCAATCTCAATTATCAGACAGAAATGTAGTATAGTACATGACCCGCTGTAGAAAATGATAGGGCTTTCCCTTCTTCAGGGAATCTCTTTATAAATAAATCCCAACAATATTTACGAGGCAATCAATCTAAAAATCAGTGATCTAGAGATTTAAAATTGTTGCCAATTTATAAAAAAATAGTTAAAAGAATGACATTTGTTCATAAATGCAGGACAAATAATTATGAATTTTGAGCCTCAAAAGAAAGTTCAAAATTGCATTAATATTGGATCAAAAACAATTTTAAAGAAACTGAAGCTGAACCATAACCACCCCCCAAACTCTTCTTATGAAAGGAACATTTGGGTCCACACATAAAGACACATTGTTCTGAATATGGACCAAAACATTAATGATGTGACAAATCTTCCCTGCTAATTTAACAGGTGGGAGAGAAATATGCTAGACTAGGATGTCAGAGCATCTAAGAATAAGTAAGGAAGGTACTTGAGAAAATGAGGGCAGATAAGAAGAAAAGGAACACTGAATATTTCACATTCCTTCATATTTTGTTTTGGCCAAGGCTGAGAATACTAACATTCCATACTTTTGTGCTGAATAAATCAGTGGCCATTCCAACTAAGGATGATGAAACTAGTATTACAGAGGACAAGGCATATAGAGAGGTCAAGCTAACTCTTATTGTTAAGCAATCTACACTGTAGTTTTAAAAAGTTGTTTAAAACTGTTCTTTAAAAACTATACTACTTTTTCTTTCATTTCTTTCAGTGCCCAATAAATTGTAGACAATTAGCAAAATAAAAACACTCCCAGCTTTTTTTGCCACATACCACTGAAATGCGTTGTAATGGAAGTAGACCAAGCCAAGGCCATACAAAAAGGCAGCATTCTGTAAAAAAGAAAAGAAACACTTCTTAAGAATTGATTAAAGTTTTCAAGTTTTTAGAAAAAATGTAAGGGTATATTAAGTAAATGTATCTGTAGCAGCAGGGTAGGGACCTAAAATAGACAATTCTGAAATTTAATACCATGAAAATAATACAACTAAATATGTTAAATTTTTTACTATTGCTATTAATTATAATAAAAAGGCAGGTAAGAGAATAGTTCAATGATGCAGGTTTTAAATTTTGGGAAGTAGGAGAAAATTATTCCTCAGATCAGCCTTTTCTTTTTTCAGTTTCCAAGTAATCTCCATTCAAGTCAGCAGAACGTTAAAAAAAAACAGACTAAAATGAAAAGAGAAAAAGGAAAAAAAGGAGGACTAGTTATGTCAGAATATAATCTGTAGGGGTAGAAAAGCTTTATATTTCAGACTATACACTTAGTTCCAAATAAATCCTAATCTTAATATTCTCAAGAGAAAGCACCCAAGAACTCTAACAAAGCCATACCTCAAACTTAGAAACTTAGCACCAACGAGCTGCAACAAGTTGTTCTGTTTTTTGTCCTTTCCTATTGGATAAGAAATGTTCATAAAGAACTCAGAAACCACTCAGTAACAAAAGCCCTCAAGCTTACCGAAGTTATTTTGTCAATCCTTGGCTTGGGACCCTAATCACACCCTGAAATACAATGAAACAGCCAATGTTGGCCATCATTTCCATGAAAATGAGACAACAAGCCAAGAAAAACAAAATAGAATGGAATTAATTTAGAGATTATATTTAGGAAATAAATTCTTCAAAGGCTCTAATTTTGTGCCTCCTATATCTAGACTCAGACAATTATGAGATGAGGTCATAAAAATGATATGAGGGACATAATTTGGGGAAAAAATAAATGCAATTTTACACCGATTCAGATATGACAGTTGGGAACAAGCAGATTTACTGAAGTTTAGACTAGAAATGTCAATCAAACTGGTTTACAAATTTCAGAAAGTTTTAAACATGCTAGTATTATAATTTCCATATTGTAAATAGCAATAGCATTCTAACAAGTAATACTATGCCAGAAATTTATTGAACATGGTTATCATATTACATGAAAAATGTTTATTAGATAGAAAATGAAACAATTATGCAGCTATCGGCCTATTACTAAATTAAGGAACATTATTTGTGGCATCACAATCCAGAAAAAATGTATTTAAGAATCTGAGTTCAGGGCTTTGTTACACTGTGATTTCTTACCTGCTCAATCATGCTGAATGTTTTCTGTGCTTTCTGTGTTTACTATATTTTTCCCTCCTATCCTCGTTTGGTGTGCATTCGCTACATGTGCTTGTTTTTAGGAATGAAGAAGTTGGAAGATCATACAACTTTAATATACAGTGCATTCCGAAAAGATTCAATCCCCCTTCACTTTTATCAGTTTTATTATGCTGCAACCTTTAGACATTTCTAAAATTCTGTTTTCACTTTGTCATTATGGTGTACTGAGTGTAGATTAATGAGAAAAAGATGAATTTCAACAACTGTAGAAATTGCAGATTTCAGCATAACAAAATTGGCAAAAGTGAAGGGAGTCTGAATGCTTTCTGAATGCACTGCAAATGATTTTGCAATATCCAACTCTAAATGTAAAGGATGTGTTTGAATCTGCTACCACAAAACAGAAATAAACCTTCTGTGACATATATTATGTTGTGTTTTACTGAATAACCCATTAGTTTCAATATACAGTGGGGCAAAAAAGTATTTAGTCAGCCACCAATTGTGCAAGTTCTCCCACTTAAAAAGATGAGAGAGGCTTGTAATTGCCATCATAGGTAGACCTCAACTACGAGAGACAAAATGAAAAAACAAATCCAGACAATCACATTGTCTGATTTGGAAAGAATTTATTTGCAAATTATGGTGGAAAATAAGTATGTGGTCAATATCAAAAGTTCATCTCAATAGTTTGTTATATATCCTTTGTTGGCAATGACAGAGGTCAAACGTTTTCTGTAAATCTTCACAAGGTTGGCACACACTGTTGCTGGTATGTTGGCCCATTCCTGCCTCTAGAGCAGTGATGTTTTGGGGCTGTCACTGGGCAACACGGACTTTCAACTCCCTCCAAAGGTTTTCTATGGGGTTGAGATCTGGAGACTGGCTAGGACACTCAAGGACCTTGAAATGCTTCTTACAAAGCCACTCCTCCGTTGCCCGGGCGGTGTGTTTGGGATCATTGTCATGCTGAAAGGCCCAGCCACGTTTCATCTTCAATGCCGTTGCTGATGGAAGGAGGTTTGCACTCAAAATCTCACGATACATGGCCCCATTCATTCTTTCCTGTACACGGATCACTCGTCCTGGTCCCTTTGCAGAGAAACAGCCCCAAAGCATGATGTTGCCACTCCCTTGCTTCACAGTAGGTATGGTGTTCTTTGGATGCAACTCAGCATTCTCTCTCCTCCAAACACGACGAGTTGTGTTTCTACCAAACAGTTCTACTTTGGTTTCATCTGACCATATGACATTCTCCCAATCCTCTTCTGGATCATCCAAATGCTCACTAGCAAACTTCAGACGGGCCCGGACATGTACTGGCTTAAGCAAGGGGACACGCCTGGCACTACAGGATCTGAGTCCCTGATGGCGTAGTGTGTTACTGATGGTTGCCTTTGTTACGTTGGTCCCAGCTCTCTGCAGGTCATTCACTAGGTCCCCCCATGTGGTTCTGGGATTTTTGCTCACTGTTCTTGTGATCATGTTGACCCCACGGGGTGAGATCTTGCGTAGAGCCTCAGATCGAGGGAGATAATCAGTGGTCTTGTATGTCTTCCATTTTCTAATTATTGCTCCCATAGTTGATTTCTTCACACCAAGCTGCTTGCCTATTGCAGATTCAGTCTTCCCAGCCTGGTGCAGGTCTACAATTTTGTTTTTGGTGTCCTTCGACAGCTCTTTGGTCTTCATCATAGTGGAGTTTGGAGTATGACTGTTTGAGATTGTGGACAGGTGTCTTTTATACTGATAACAAGTTCAAACAGGTGCCATTAATACAGGTAATGAGTGGAGGACAGAGGAGCCTCTTAAAGAAGAAGTTACAGGTTTGTGAGAGCCAGAAATCTTGTTTGTTTGTAGGTGACCATATACTTATTTTCCACCATAATTTGCAAATAAATTCTTTCCAAATCAGACAATGTGATTGTCTGGATTTGTTTTCTCATTTTGTCTCTCATAGTTGAGGTCTACCTATGATGACAATTACAGGCCTCTCTCATCTTTTTAAGTGGGAGAACTTGCACAATTGGTGGCTGACTAAATACTTTTTTACCCCACTGTAGTATAAGCCATAATTTACAAATCACAATGGTTGGATTTATACATTATGGTACAGCAGGATGTGTGAATTCTCTCACTATCAGACAATGGTGAGAATTCTACACCAGGACTAAGAAAAGTTACAGAATCTTTTTCAAAATCTAGAATACATAAAGCTGAGTGCTACAAAATACACATTCATATCATGTGTGAGGGCTCCATCTAGATTAAGAATAAGGTGTGAACTTCGCCCTGCCCCTTTCCCTGATGTCTATAGTTTCAACTAGATATCTTAATGGAAGCTACACATACTCAAGACTTAAATGAATACAGTTTTCTATTATCTGGAGTTCTATGTTACATCAGATGGAAGCACTTTTAGAACTTTGTGAAAAACAGAAAATATCTAGTGATGACAACAGCAATCAAGATCATTTTGATTTATCTTTCAGATGAAATTTCTGAAACAATTCTTTATTCACCACTTACAAAAGCATTATAAAGAATTTATGTAGCTCATACGTCTTCTTAAAAGTAAACCTTTTTTCCTTCCCTTTCAATGAAATTACTTCACTGTTTCAATTCCTCCCCTCAGGACACTGCTATAGGGCATTACATTCCAAAACAAGTAGACATATTTTTTTTTCCGTCCTGCCATCATTCTGCTGAACACCTAATTCCCACAGAACTGTCTTATGTCTAAGGAAATTTGGCCATGTAGTAAGGCTGTATTACTATTATCATATTTCCTATTACCTTCTCCTACTGGTATCTTACTTTGTTGTTTTTATATACATCGGACCGGAGAAAATTTCTTGTGTCCCCAATCACACTTAGCCAACAAAGCATATTCTATTCTATTCTATTCTATTCTATTCTATTCTATTCTATTCTATTCTATTCTATTCTATTCTATTCATTATTCTTTCAGCAAGATCTCTAAATATTCGGCAAGCTGTCTTAAAAGCCACTTTGATGAATGAACAAAGCACAGATAACAGCAATGCCTCTTCCCACCTCCACAGGAGGGAGGGAGGGAGAGAGAACACACACACAATTTAAGGTTTATAGGTGCCAGTTGATCTTTTTTCTTCTTCTAATCATGACATTTTAGTATCGGTCTAATTTATCAAAGACCGATGTCCTTGATCTGTGCCTGCTAAGCATTAAGTCTGAGCATTGGTATGAGTGAAGTCTAACATGAAGTCCACTAAGAAAACTTTTGGAGTCCCACCCTTCATGCCCTGAGAAACTCCATCCCCTCAAGTTTATTGCAACAACTTTTCCTTTACTTTGTGAATATAAATCACTTCAGAATGGGATTGTTCTCTTCTCTTCTATCAGCAAAGAAACAATCTCTTTAACTATGGATAATAACTTAATTTACTAATTTAAAAGAAAGCTGGTGTGGGTTTGTTTACAAATAGTCTTCAACTTATGACCACAATTGAGCCCAAAATTTTCATTGCTAAACAAGACAATAATTAAGTGGATTTTGATTCGTTTACAACCTTTCTTGCCACAGTTGTTAAATGAATCACTGCAATTGTTAAATTTCTTGCCATGTGCACTTGTTACAGTAAATGAATCTGGGTTCCCATTGACCTGAATGTCGCAAAAGGTGACCCTAGGACACCGTAACCATCATAAATACATTCCAATTGCCAAGCAACTGAATTTTGATCATATGACCACAGGGATGCTGCAACTGTTATAAATGTTAAAAATGGTCATGTCATTTTTTTCAGTGCGGTTGTAACTTCAACCAGTCATAAAATGAATGGCTGTAATTCAAGAACTACCTGTATCTGATTTACATCCCATCTTTTCTCCATAATCCTCGAACTAGCATACATTGTACTCTCTTTTCCAATTTTTCCCACAGCAACTCCTGAGAAGCAGAAGTTGACCTAAAAGTATTTGCTACTACTATCCAGCATCACTAAGGAAAAAGAATCAGAAATCAGCTGTTGCCAAGTCTGAACAATGTGACATGGTTTTTAAATGAACGGTAAGACAGACAACTGGCGATGATGTCAGGAAAAAAATTCTTCTTACTGACTCTCTGGAACAAAGTTCTAATATTACTCTGTTTAAGGTTTGGAAAAACCTACTGAATCTTGGAACATATGTATCTATACAACGTCAACCCATCTTGGTTACAACAACAGTCTTAAGCCTAATGCTTTCAAAAATGTAGTCTGGAGACTACAATGCCACAAACCCTTCGTCCTCCAACTATTTCTCTCAGAAGGTACAGGTAATCTTCGATTTACAACTGGTCACTTAATGACAAGTTGAAATTTTGAAAGCCCTGGAATGGGTCCTTTACAATCTCTGAAGCATTTCTTGCCCTTTGGAAATCTCGTTTCACCCTCTCCGAAGGTCACATGACAATATGCTGGATGCTTGGCAATCACCTTGTCTTTACAACTGGTTGCATCATCCCATAGTCACATGACTGTGATTTGCATTGCTTTTTGCCAGTTTCTGGCATTTTTGTTGGTTTCTAGCAAAAAAAAAATGCCCATTCAGAAAAATAGGTTCATACTTGCGACTGTAGTATTTGCTTAATGCCCATTGCAAAAATTGCCATAAACTTGCATCTGGTCAAGTGGGTGCCTCAACCTATGACGATAATGACTTATGATTGGAAATCTGGTCTCAATTGAAATCAAACTGGAGGACCAATGTAATGACATAAAGACTAACTGTCACAGGGAACACAGGGAACAGATAGGGCAGCAATGTATAAAATTCAACAAAATAACAGCCAATATCTTTTTTGTGCTGTTCTAATGAATTTACAGATATCAAACTTTCAAAGACTAGAGATTCAAATTTCATTAATATCCTTGTATATAAACTTTGACCTGCATGCATTCAGAATGACTTGTAGAAAATAGTGTTCGGTATACTTCAATAATCTTCTTCAGATACTGAAGAACATTATTGAAGAAATGAAAAGAATGATTTAGCTTTCCGAATGGGGCATTGTCTTACCTGGATGCTTTTTCTCAGCACGGAGATGGAGAATCCACCAATGGGTTTAGACTGTATTCCTGCCCAATCAGATCAAGTCAGCCAAAGTTGCCACGCCCGTCCTGGACCATAGATCTCTTAAAATGAGCGTAGCGATTGACTGACAGCAAGACGTTGTAGCTCATAAAACTAAAAAACTAACCCTAGGCCTATATGACCTACCAGGGTGGGAGTGGATTCTCCATTTCCATGCTGAGAAAAGGCGTTCAGGTAAGACAACGCCCCTTCTCCATCACTGGAGATGGAGAATCCACCAATGGGACATACCAAAGCCTACTGTCCCTGAGGGTGGGAAGTAGACCGGTCCGGTGTGGCACTTTGATATATAACCTGTTGGAGAACCCTCTACCGAAGGAAGCCTCAGCCGAGGCAAACCTATCAATTTTGTAGTGCCGTATGAAAGGAGATGGTGAAGACCATGTGGCCGCTCTGCAGACGTCCTCAATGGACGCCTAAGTGGCCCACGCCGCAGAAGTAGTTGCACTCCGTGTAGAGTGGGTTGTAACTCGTCGCGGAACCGGCAATGACTCAGCTTTATATGCCCCAGCAACACAAGCCCTAATCCACCTCCCAATTGTGGAAGAGGACACCTGGAGGAAGGATGGAAGGATATAAAGAAGGCTTCTGATTTGCGGAACGTCGCTGTTCGTGAAATATAGTATCGAAGTGCTCTGCAGACATCCAAACTATGCCATTGCCGATCCAGAGCATGCAATGGATTAGGGCAAAAATCTGGCAGCACTATTTCCTGTGATCTATGGAATAGAGAATTGACCTTCGGGAATAAAGTAGGATTGAGTCTAAGGACCACTCAATCCTGGTGGAAAATGCACAAAATGCGCTGCCAACTCGGAAATACGTCGTGCCGATGTGATTGCGACCAGGAATGCCACCTTGTGGGATAGGTAGTGAACGTCGCGTGTCTTTAGGGGCTCAAAGGGCGACTTGGTAAGAGCCCGAAGGACCCAAGGTAACTCCCATGAAGGGTACCTGTGCACAGTAGGGGGTCTGGTGTTAGCAGCCCCCTTAAGGAATGATCGAAGTAGGGGGTGATGTCCCAATGACCCTACGGAATCACAGGTGAGGACTATGGACAGAGCAGCTATCTGCCTGTGTAAAGTAGTCGGGCCCAAACCCCTCTCCAGACCATCTAACAAGTAGTCCAGGATATGGGGAATCGTGAGTTCCAAGAGCGACAACTGTCAACCAGAGCACCGTGATTGAAAGTTCTTCCATGTGGCCTCGTAAATACGGTTTGTGAAAGGGCGACGGGATGCCTGGATTACTGTAATGATCCCTGGTGAGCAAAGCTCCCGTGTCAGGATTGAGCGTTCAAGTGCCAGATGGCTAACTGGAGCCATTTGGGGCCCGAGTGGAAAATAGCCCTTTGGCTGAGTAAGACCCGTTCTGGAAGAATCCGCCAAGGATCTGCAAGGGAGAGGCTCATCAGATCGGCGAACCAAGGCCTCCTTGGCCAAATAAGGGGCCACCAGGATTATCTCCGCTTGCTCTGGAAGAAGCTTGTGTATTACCGCCGGGAGGATGGGGAGAAGGGGAAAGGCATAAAGCAGTCCCTGCGGCCATGGGCTCCGAAGAGCATCCGTCTGTTCCGCCCCTGGAGAAGGGAACCGGGAGAAGAATCGAGGCAACTGGGCGTTGGTCGGGGACGCAAATAGGTCCAAGATTGGAAAGCCGAAAAGGTGACAAATTTCTCTGAAGACCCTCGGGTGGAGGCGCCATTCTGAGTGATCTACTGTTGTCCTACTCAAAAGGTCGGCCTGAGTGTTTGCCTCCCCTGAAATGTGGTCAGCCTTGATGGAGGCCAGGTTGTGTTCTGCCCAGGATCCCAGTAAAAGCGACTCGGTCAACAGAGTCCGAGAGCGGGTGCCCCCTTGGCAGTTTACATGCGCCTTGGCGGCCATGTTGTCCATAAGGACCAGTATGTGACGCCTTGTAACCAGACTGTGAAAGTGGTGAAGAGCCAGATGTATGGCCTATAGCTCAAGCCAATTTATGTTGTGCCAAAGATCTGAGCGGGGCCAACGGCCCGGTGCCCACTGTGAGCGAAGGTGTGCTCCCCAGCCAAACAGGCTGGCGTAGGTCGTTAGTACTATCCGATCTGGCTCCTTTAAGCATGACTCTCTGAGCATGGCGGGAGATAGCCACCATGTGAGGGATCACAATACCTGGTGTGGAAGAGTCTTACTCTTTGTAGAGAGGCACTGAGATTCTGTCTCTGGAAAGGAAGCATGAACCACTGCAGTTCTCTGGAATGGAGCCTGGACCACGGGATGATTGCTATGGCCGAGATCATCTTCCCTAACAATTGGGAAAGACTGACCAACGTTGCTGTCCGACTCCTGCGTAATTGGAGGACTGACTCTCTTATGCTGTCCCAGCGTTCCTGGGATAGATACACCCGGCACTCCACCATGTCTATTATGGCCCCGAGGTGTAACAGTCTGGTTGTGGGAACCATATGACTTTTGGGAAAGTTTACCGAGAACCCGTGGTCCTGGAGCAGCTTTACCACCAGTTCGAGGTCCGTCCTTGCGGATTGAGTGGACGATGACTGGATTAATATGTCATCCCAGTAACATTGGACCCTGACTGGTACCATCCTTAAATGAGCTGCCAGAACCACCAGGACCTTGGTAAATACCCTGGGAGCCGATGATAGACCAAATGGGAGCGCCCTGTATTGAAAGTGGCGTCCCTTGTACGCGAACCATAGAAACTGGCAGTGGGCCAGAGAGATAGGGATATGAAGGTACACCTCCATGAGGTCGATAGACGTCAGGAAGTCCCCCTTTCTTACGCTTCCCAAGATGGAGCGGAGCATTTGCATCTTGAATTTTCGGTATGCAAGATGAAAATTCAAGCCCTTAAGATCTAAAATGGCTCTCCATCCCCCTGACGTCTTTGGGACGACAAATAGGATGGAATTAAACCCCCGACCTCTCTGGTCTGCCGCCACCGGTTCTATGACCTGTATGTGCAAAAGATGTTGAACAGCTTCGTTCATGAGTCTTTTCTTTGTTCGGTTTCGTGGGTAGGGGCAAGAGACAAATTGATTTGGAGGGTTGGAAATGAACTCTAGAGTCAGGCTGTGATGTACTGTATTTAGTACCCACGCATCTGTGGTGATGGCTTCCCACTGGTGGGCAAAAAAAGAGAGTCTGCCCCCTATGGGAGGACCCGCTGGAGAGTCACCTGGAACGGTGGAATGGTTGGCCATTCCCGCAAAAGGGCCGCTTGCCCTGAAATCGCTGTCTAGGCTTGGCTGCCTGTCTGTCAGGCTGTCTATCCTGTCTGTTCTGCCTGGATGGAAAGGGACGAGTGGTTTGAGAGTAATTATATCTAGTCCCTGCCCGAAATGACTGCCTTCGCGGGTAATAATTGGATCATTTGTCCGATTTCTTCAAGAGGTGATTGAGGACCTTGTGCTTATCCTTGTTCTCAGTGAGATAAGGATTCAACGCATCACCAAACAATTTACCTCCCTGATATGGGGCTACCGATAGACGCCATTTAGACTTGGCATCCGCGTGCCAGTGTTTCAACCACAGTATACGGCTCCCAGTGACATTGGACGCCATAGCTCTAGAGGAAAATCTGGCAGCTTGGAGAGTGGCATCTGATGCGTACTCGGTGGCTGCCACCATCTTGCTACGATCCTGGTGTGTGCAGATATCCTCTGCTGGAATACGGGCCTGGAGCTGCCTGAGCCAGTGGAGTGCAGATCTGTTGAAGGAGGATGCGGAGGTGGCCACCCTAATAGCCCATGCAGCTGCTTGATGTGTCCTGCAAAAGGTGAGTCCGCACTTATGGTCCTCGGTCTTGAGAGCCTCAGAAACATCTCTGGGAATGGCAGTGGGCAGTGGGACCAAATGGCTCGTCTACCGTGGGCATTTCTAGGGCCTCCTCCAGGTCCTTGGCCACGTTATATAACTTTTTATCAGTATTACCTGGGAGGGGAAGGGAGGCAGGGGATGTACACTGTTTCCGGACCGCATTCAGAAACATGGGGGGACAAGGTATACAATGTTGAGCAGCCATTGGTTCGGTGAAATTTGGGTCCACCTCCGAGTCTGGGGAAACAGTGGTTGTTGATGAAGAAGGCTCAGGCCCTAGAAGGGCTGTGGATGTAGCCTTGCAGAGCAAAGTGACAAAGAAGGAAGGATTAAAAAGGCCACTGAATGAAGGGGCTTCTGGAGGAGCTCCTCCTCCTCAGACATTGGAATCCCCTGTTCAATGTCATGTTCACGAAGGGATGAGCCCTCCGAGCAAGTGGACCCAGAAGGGGAAGAAGGAGCGTAATAGGTCTCCGGAAACGGTTGATGGGTAGGGAGGTGAGTGAAAGCCACTGGTCTAGAAGCTTGCTCCCTAGCCTCAAGAGCTTGGTCAACCACTTGTGCAATCAACAAAGCAAGACGGTCCTCCGTAGGAAGGAGAACAGGCTCGCTTGGTCGGAGTCCGGCTGCAGTAGGAGTAAAGGTAGCCTTGGGAGTTCCGTGGTGAGCCCATGTGGCCGTGGATTGGGGAATAGGGGAAATTTCGCTAGTCCCACACTGTGCGGGGGAATGTAAAGGCTCCCCCGTCAACCATATTCCCAGGGGAGAGGTTGGGGATCCCACAGGCAGGTCAAAGGCCAACCCTTCAGTTTGAAAGGTCTCTAACCTGGCCATTTTCTGTGCCTTTGAAAATTCTTTTTCTAGTGCTTGGTGTCTCCGGCTGGCCTGCTTTTCAGATCTCTTAGAGGCCTTGGCAGTAGTTTTGGCCCGGCTCTTGGTTGTGGTCTTCTCCGCGCCCGCCAGACTAGGTGAAATAGGATTCGCTGGAGCTGATGACATTAGCACGCCCTTTGTGTGAGGTATAGACTCCTCCATTCTCTGATACTCCAGGAACACGTTAGGGGGCTCCTGATATGCAGAGAGTGTTATACACTGGATAAGAACAGGTGCACTATAGGGGATGCCTGGAATCCAGGTAGGCCGCTGTGTGGATAAGAACAGACGCACAATAGGGTATGCCTGGAACCCAGCTATAGCTGTTGCATGGATAAGGACAGACACACGACAGGGGACGCCTGGAATCCGGCTAGGGCTGCTGTGGATAAGAACAGGCGCACAATAAGGGACGCCTGGAATCCAGATAAAATTGTTGGTTATTTATTAAATTGAGAATCCCAGTAAGTCTGGTATAAGCGAGCTACGGCCGAAAGACACCAAGTCTGAGAAAATAAGAATAATAATGAGCAAAGAAATGATCTGTATTATTATGGAGACCTATCACAATTTGCCTACTAAACTCCAAATTGAATAGATCGCAGGGGAGCTCCAGAAAGATCCAAACTGTCCCCTAAAAGGGGCTAGAGATGCACCTGGAGGTATCAGGCCTCAAGGGAAAAATGGGCCTATTAGTCTACCAAGAAGGCGGTTGTCCCCAAAATGGCGGCCTGCCTGTGATGGTGACACCTGGAACCCGTTCTTCCCAGGCTGCCTGCCTAGGTTCACCTGCCTCAATAAGCTCCTTTCCCAGTAACAGGGGAAATGATCGTAATGGGGAGGAAGGAGCCCCTTCCCCCCGAATTCGCCTTATACCCCACAGTGGAGCCGACAGGAGTCTGGAGATACATGGCCAAGATGGCAACCACGCAAGAGAGAATGGTTATGAGCCGTGCCCTGGAGCTCCGGAAAGTGGTCTATGCAGTACCAGCAGTCCCTTTCTGGGAAAGATCCGCTCCCCTCAACTCATGAATTTAAGCAGCAAGCAAGTGAAAAAACTGAGTTTTTTCGCCTTTCCGTCCACCGCCTAACGGCTGATCGGCGATGGCTGTTTGGTGTGCGGCTCGCCTGCAGGCTGCGAGAGACAATCGTAGCTCCCAAGCTGCTGGAAGCAAAAAAATCAGGCAAGTGCCTTAAGTAGCTATCGGAGCTGCAGCCGCAGCTCCGAGAACGTAGGATTCCAACAGAAAGACTTTTAGATGCAGCAACAAAAAGGCCTCCCCCCCCACCTGCTCTCGTAACGAAGTGCCAAAGCTGCAGCCGCAATCCCCGGCAGCAAGGAGGCCAAGCTTGAATCAGTTGAGGACTAACAGCTGTTAGTCCACAGATGGGATATCCAATTGAGGGGCTTTGGGGAAGGTCTATTTATTTGGGTAGGGGAGAAGAAGAGAAAAAAATGGAGAAACGAAGGAGCCCCTTCCTTGGACACTCAATTTCTGTACCCCCCCCCCAATCAAGATATTTTAAAAGTGGGAAATTTAGAATGTTCCTGAATGGAGATCAAAATTTTTATATGAATCCAATCCTGTGCTGAATACAGCACAGCTCAACAACTGGGGAACTGGAAATCCACCAATGGAAACTGTACCTGCCTAAGAGCCAAACTTCCACGTCTGTCCTGGGCGAGATCAAATCAAGACTGGGATCTCTATGGTCCAGGACGGGCATGGCAACTTTGGCTGACTTGATCTGATTGGGCAGGAATACAGTCTAAACCCATTGGTGGATTCTCCATCTCCAGTGCTAGAGAAGTACAGTGTTCTTCAGAAATATCTAGAAGTATTTTAGAATATGCTTCCTTCTAGATATTTGAAACATCTCCTATGTTTATAGAGCTACAGGGATACACATTCTAAAAATAACTTGAAATCACAGCTAGATTCACAACTTGAGGGTTAAGGGAGAGTGGCAGGCACTACATAGAATTTCTGTAAGCCTAAATTCTCTTTGAGCAATTAATTTCAAATGTTACCATTCCTGATTTGACCATTTCTTTTTTAAAAAAATATATTTTATTGATTTTTTTACAATGATAATCTTTAGTGCTTAGTAACAGCGTGTTGTCTGAATTCATATATTTAAAAAACAATCAATAATAATTTCTATAATTCCATAATTAATATATTCTTTGTTTCCTTGATCTTCCCTTCTTCCAATAATATTCTCCTTTATCAGCATTAGATAGATATAATTCTTAATATCTTCAATGCATACAAAGTTGGATATAGACATTTTTTTGTATTTGTAAAAGTAACAATGACATCCATATATAACATCTTTTCTAATTGAATTATATTTCAATTGTATTTGTAAAAGTCATCTTATTAAATCACTATACATCCTATTTTCAGAATTCTTATTTATATTTAATTTCCCCTCAATATTCAGATCATTTTTATCAGTCATAATTTTCTCAAAATTGATTACCTTTAAAAATCCTCATTTTTCATTTACTTATACCATCGCAATATTTTCATATTTCATATATTATAAAGATACTATACTATTTATATATCTTATAACATTCACATATAACATCTTTTCTGGTTGGCTTATATTTCAATTATATTTGTAAAAGTCATCTTGTTAAGTCACTATATGTCCTGTTTCTTATTTAAGCTTAGTTTTCCCTCAGTATTCAAATCATTCTTCTCGGTCATACTTCTTTCAAAGTTAATTACCTTTAAGTGTCCTAACTTTTCATTCACATACATCATCCCAATATTTTTACATTTCATATATTATAAAAAAATACTATACTACTTATGTCTCTTATCCCTCTTACTATAGCTCCTTTATATCCAAAATTATCTATTATTTTAACCATATTTAATCATGTAATACTCCATCTGGTAAGTCAAATCAGATCTCTTGAATCTAATTCTAGCCTTCTTTTGCCAAGTAGCCTGTATTTTTGTAAATACTGTTGGGAGTGAGAAAAGACAGGTTGTACATGATGTACGCTTTTTATCTCCCAGACTCTAATGATTCTCCTGGCAGCTCTATAATCCATTTTATTAAATATTTTTTTTATCCTCAAGTTTGTTTTGAAGTCCTGACAGATATCTTTTCCATTTTCATTGTCGTGGCAAAATTTTGTAGATTTTTTCCTGATTGTATTAAGTAGTAGTTCGCTTGATCTGTAGCTTCCCTATTTAAGTCGCTTTCTTCCATTCTTTATTGTTGTTTTCTAGAGTTTTTTATTTGTGATTTTAAATTGAAGATGTGATCATTTATGTCGTCAAAGTGGTTTTTAATCTCATTGTGGTTTGAAACCATTGTCATTTGAATCTGTTGTAGCATTGCATACATTTCTTCTTGGAAAGTATTTGTCTCACCTTGGAGTATTGCTCCTGCAGATCTCTGATGTCTGCAGTCTCTCAGAATGGAATATTAGGTGTGGTTTCCTGCCATTTTTAGGTAGGTATGCAATATCCATTTTGTCTCCTCCCTCCAGGTAGTCTTTCACCATTACCATAGTCTCTGTATTTAGCCTTATCAAACCAGCCAATCTTAAAATCCAAACAACCAAATCTTATATAGTTCTTATCTTTATATATGGTTTTTGTAATCCAATGCATTTCCAATTATCAAGGCATCAGTGAAAGCAGTGTTTATAACAATTCTTCTGTTCAGGGGCTTTCAATTATCAACCAGTCAGAATTGCAGCAAAATGTTTCGCCACCTTAAAGCCTTCCAGTAAATTCCCCCCTAGAAGATTAGCCAAGAGTCAAAGTTTTTTTTTTTTCTGCAGACAATTCTTGAGCTTAGACAATAGTTAAAGGTGTTTTTTTTTGCAGACACTTATTAAGCTTATGGGTGGCCCAGTATGTTTTCTTTCTTTGTTCCCAGTTTTTTATTTAGCCGAGGGTTATTAAAGTTCAAGGGAACAGATTATTCTTTATTTCTGGGTGTCTTGTCAATTTCTGAGTCAGTGTAATACTATTGTTCTATGCTCTAGTTCTCCACTAGATGTCAGTAGTTATTTATTTTCCAACTTTTTCAAACAAAGAATTATTTTTCTTTTTCAATTTCATCAGGACTCTTTAGGATATAAAATCTTAGCAGTTTTCTTAATTTTCAGATTTATCCAGACTATAGTAATATTAATTTCATTTCAGTATATTTCTTTTCCTCTTGGAAGTTAATTTGCTGCTTCCGTCTATGGACAGGTGGGGATATAATCCTCTCCCTTCACTTTCGAAGGACTTCTTGCTTTGGGGATCTTTTCCAAGGAATCAGTTACAAAATAGAAGAGAGAAGACCGATACTCTCACCCAGTTCCAAGCACGCTATTCACCGTTGTTCTGGTTAGTGCTCTTGGACTTCAGCTGCTAGTAGCTTGGGCTAGACGCTGGGGTGCAGCTAGCCTTTCTCCTGTCGGGTTAAAGAGCTTCCCCCGGATCGAATGGATCGACCGCCGTCATTCCGTGATCACTGGGGTGCCCCTCTTTCTTTGCCGCCTCTCCAGGGTGACAACAGACCCATTTAGGATCCCCTGGCAGAGCAAACCCAGCCATGGAGTGCAGAGCCCCATAGTCCCTTGGCTGTGTCGCTGTGAGGCAGAATCGGAAATCCCTGTCTTGACCATTTCTAATTTGATGAAATAAATAGAATAAATAGCTCATATAATAGAGGTGTTACATGGGCATACTGAGGCATATCCATAACTGCATGCATTGCTGTATTCTGGCCCAGTTGAAGCTTCTGGGTGGTCTTCAAGAATAGCCCCAGTAGAGTGAATTGCAGTTGTCAAGTTATGTGATGACAGGAATAAAAAAAATAAACTCTATTGTTTTTGATGGAATACAGTGTCCTAAAAAGTTCCCAGACCTTTGGCCAGTGGACTGGCACTGGGCTGTGGCATGCCAGAAACTGGGCTGTGCAAACAAGCAAAGCCCCACTCGAGGGATGCTGGCAGCACCCAAAACCATGGGGGCCGCTGGAGAAGGACACAGTTAAAAAAGAACAAAAATAAAAAGGAGGAGGTTACTATAAATTAACTACACTGCTTAGGAATTCAAGTAAAAACTTTATAGCATATCTGGATTAACAATTCAAATATTGCTGTGTTTATTGTTAGGGTTTATTACAACTCATCCAACCAAGGAAAATATGTAGAAAGAACATTCTAAAAAGAAATTGCAACTCTTTGAAAGTACATGTAAGAACAGTGATAAAAGTCTTTACTAATGGAAAACAAACTCTGCCAAGCATAATTCTTTTTAAAAATGCTTGATTTGTCTAGCTGATAATTTTCTCCTCCAGATTGTGGAGAAAGACACAAGAAGATGATGAAAACTGTCTTGAATGCATTTGGGTCACTATAAAAAGGGGGGGGGATGACATTGCCACAGGTGTATACTATAAGCTACCCAACCAAAGAGGAAATAGATGAACTTTTTGCTAATCAGTTAACTAAGGTATGTAGGAAGCACATCACAATAGTAATGGGGGGCTTTAATTACCCTGACATCAACTGGGAGACAAACTCTGCACCAAGTGGAAGTTCAAACAGATTCCTGACAAACCTAGCAGACAACTTTGTCTCCCAAAAAGTAGAGAAGGGAACTAGGAGATCAGCCATATTGGATTTAATTCTCACTAACAGAGATGAAATGATAGAAGGTGTTGAAATCACAGGAACCTTGGGGGGGGGTGACCATGCAATATTGAAATTCAACATTATGCAAGCAGAAGCAATAGAACACAGTCAAACTAGAGTCTTGGACTTTAAGAGAGCTAATTTCAACAAACGTAGAGAGAGCTTGGGAAGGATTCCATGGATGAGAATCTCAAGGGGAAAACAACTCAAGAAGCTTGGGAAACTTTGAAAAGTGAGATTATAAAAGCCCAGTCTATATACCAACGAAGAAGAAAAATAACAGCTCTCAAAAGAAACCAGCAAGGCTGCATAAAGAACTCTCTGATAAATTGAAAGACAAAAAAGACAAGTATAAAAAGTGGAAAGTGAGGCACATAACTAAGGCAGAATATCAGTGTAGCATTACCTCCTCAGAGGCCGCCAAAAACCAGGCCCTCCCAGCCCCGTCCCCCTTTGTCAAGCCCTGCAGTAGTGTTCTCTAGGGGTTGATAAGATGTCTCTTCCAGCCAAAGCTCATGCAGAATTAGTAGGTAGCAGGCTCTTGTTGTCAAGGAGGGGCTTCCAGGAACGGAAATAACCGTCACGATAATCAATGCTATGATGATATCTAACAGCCCAAGGCCGTTATAGCAGTAGGAATAAAAGATTCCTCAGCGATCGTTCAGAGTCAAGTGGGATGGAGGAAAACCCCGGCCCCAGACGGTAGTAGAAACAACAACAGTCAGTGTGCTGTAGCAATAGCTCGTCCCCCAGGGCAACTCCCCCACAATGTCCAAAACCTGTACCAGCAGCAATACACAGTCCAAATAGCCTCCAGGCTTCGCAGCAACAGTAGCCATCACCAGTCTCTCCTCTCCTTCTGTTGCTTCTTCTTCAGTCAGGTTTCAGGATCAAAGCCCTCCCCCCCCTTTATCTTTATTGTTAAAATCTGAGGCTAGGAGCCTCAGCCAACTCCTTTCTACACACTCACTCTTTCCTCCGTATCCTCCTAACGAAGGAAGCAATAAAACTCCACTATCTCCCCCTCCAGCCTCTGTTTAAAATATCGTTAGGAAGAAAAGCAAATAAAACTTCCAGTCCCCTTACCTTCACCTGACGAACTCCAACAGCTACCCCGGCCCTTTCCTTTCCTTTTCTATCTTTTTCTTCCGCCCACGTGGGCTACACCTAAAGCCAGCACCAGCTGTCCCAATCTCTCCCTTCCCAAACAAGCTCCTGCAAACACTCTCAGACAGCCCCGCTACATCAGCAAATCGCCTGAGCCTACAAAATGAAGTGAGGAAAACTAAGGCTCAAAATGAACTAAGGCTTGCAACAAAAGTCAAAAATAACAAAAAAAGCTTCTTTCATGTTAAGAACAAGAAAAAAGTTAACAAAATGATTGGTCCACTAGTGGGAGAAAGTGGCAAGAAAGCGACAAGCAACAGGGAGAAAGCAGAACTAAACTCGTATTTACACAAAGGGAAAAAAGTCCAACCTGTCAAAAACAGTACCATAAAAAACACAAGATTAGAAACACAAGTTAAGATAGGCAAGAAAATGGTAAGTGAGCACCTGCCCACCCTAGATGAGTTCAAAACACTAGGACCAGATGGACTACACCCCAAGGTTCTGAAGCAACTGGCAGATGTGATCTCAGCATCACTGAACTACATGTTTAAAAGATCCTGGAGCACTGGGGAACTATCAGAGGACTGGAAAAGAGCTGAAGTAGTTCCCATTTTCAAAAAAAGAAAAAAAAAAGGGAGGGGGATGGATCCAGGAAACTACAGACCTATCAGCCTGACCTCAATACCTGGGAAGATCTTGGAAAAGATAATCAAGCAACAAATCAGTGAACACCTAGAGGCAAACCAAGTCATTACCAAAAGCCAACATGAATTTGTCAAAAACAGATCACGCCAGACAAATCTTACTGCATTCTTTGACCAGATGACAAAATTAGTGGACCAAAGGAATGCTGTGGATATAATTTACTTGGACTTCAATAAGGCATTTTATAAAGTAGATCACAATCTATTACTTGATAAGATAGAAAAATGTGGGTTAGACTGCATCACCACCAGATGGCTGACCAGTCATATTCAATGTGTGGTCCGCAATGGAACTGCATCCAAATGGAGTTAAAACAATTAATCAGTGGAACAACCTGCCTCCAGAAGCTGTGAATGCTCCAACACTGGAAATTTTTAAGAAGAGACTGGACAGCCATTTGTCTGCCTGAGTAGGGGGGTTAGACTAGATGACTTCCATGGTCCCTTCCAACATGATGATGATGATGATGATGATGAACTACTTTTGATTTTAGGTTACCAATAGAGAAGATTTAGTAAATGAAGTATATAAAAAAAACTTTGGCGAAGTCTCCATGTAATACTGGTCAATAGAGATCCTAAATCAGAGTGAGGTTAAACACCATACCTTGAACTTCAAAAACACAGATATTTTTTAAAACTCAGAACAATGTTAAACAGAATTCCATGTAAGGAGAAGCTAATGGGAAATGGGGAATATAAGGGAAGGAAGAGAGAAAGAAAGATAAAAGTACTATTCAAATGAAGAAAACAGGGAAACTGGCAAAAAAAAAAAAAAAATCTACTGTAGGTACCCAGAAAGCTTAAAAATGAAAAGGGATATATGTCAGAGATGAAAAAAGGACATTACTAAGTAACTCATAACTGTAAGGATGAACAGGAAAGCTAAAGGTCAGAGGACAGAGAATAAGATTAAGAACAAAAAAAGGGGGGGGCTTCCTTCATTATGTTCAAAGTAAAATAAAAATAATTAGTATAATGAAATGAAATAAATCCACATTCTGCTTTGGACATAACCCCCCTAATACTGTGTCCCATATTGGATATCACATTTTAAAAAAGATTCAGAAATGACGGATGATCAAAGAACTAGAAATTAAACCCATGAAGAGAATCATGAAAGAACCATGTTTAATCCAAGCAGGCTGAAAGAGAATAAGCTAGTACTCACCAAATATTCAAAAGAATGTCATACAGAAAGGAAAGACTGTTTTATCACCTCAGGATACAAGTCAACATGATACTGGATTTAGAATAGAATGTACTTTATTATGGTCAAGAACTTATTAAAAGTTGAAGAAATAAAAAATAAAGATAGTGAAATGACAGGTAAAACCCAACTTAAGAAAAATGTAAAAGAACTGAGACAAGCCAGTCAACTCTTGCCAAGCACTGAAATATAGCTTTCAGGATGATATTAAAAATTGAGGTAATTCTAGCCTTCTTTTGCCTCAGGATTTGCACTATACTTTATTCTTTGCTGTTGCTGAGATGATTTTATGACCTGAATATATATTTATTAAGTTGGATGCAGGGTGGATAATAATTGATGATTTTTTTAAAAAAATAAAATAAAAATGAGATTTTTTTGAATTAAATTGGATTTATTTTTATCAAATTTATTTTAATAAAATGCTTTTGGAGTAAAAATCTATCTAAATATAGTTTTCCATTTAAGATACATTAATAATTTAGTCTATTCAGCATGAAATGGAGCTTAGTTATGTAGCATGAGGTTGTAAATTCTGCAATATTTACATTTTTTGGTAAACTTATTCAATGAATCCAAGCTCTGCAAGCTGAGATAACATGCACTGCATTGATACATTCATACAATTTCACAGTAACCATAACAGAAATCATAAAACAAAGTTCAGGAATATTCTTTTATCCCATTGTTTTGCAAATCTATGTACGCTACAAACTGTATGATTGTTTGAAGAAAAATGCATCTGTACCAGACTCTAAGTGTTTTAATTAAATAAAAGAATTTGAGTAGTTCTCCAACTATCATGTTTCCCCGAAAGTAAGACCCAGTCTTATATTATTTTTGCCTCCAAAAGAAGCATTAGGTCTTATTTTGAGGGGATGTTTTATATTTTTTGTGACACCTAACTTACCTCGTGTTGGTGGCACCAACAGCTATGTCCAGCAGGTGGCCCTGCGGCACATCGCACCGCTGCAACCACAATGAGATGAAGCAGGTGGGGGAGGGGGTAGAGCTGTCCCGCGTACTCTGCTTACTTCAGGGCCCTAACAGCCAGGCCATTCCTTGCTCAGCGACCTTCCTTTTCACTTCCCTTCCGAGCTGGAGTGCCATGCTATGGAGAATGGGCGAGGTAGGCCTGGTCCCCCTCCACCGTTTCGGAGCCAGAGTGACAGCGAAAGATTCCGCTGCCACTATGTGCCACTGGAGGCACTTTCTTTGCACTTCACCCAACAGATCATCTGCCCAGCAGAAGCCACCGCTTACTCCACCAACTCTCCAGTTGCTTGCGCTGTGACTGGGCAGCGCAAGCCTCCCCTGCCACCTCCTTCCGCCAGCCCTCCATCACCGCCACTGGAGAGAACGGAGAACGGGAGCAGCTCTGTGCAGCGATGCAGAGCAGAGAAGAGCCCTTGCTTACCATCTTGGATCGCCTGCATCTCCCTTCTCCATTCTGGAAATGGCACCTGTTTCCTGCTGCTTCTTCCAGCACTGCTGTAGAGTTTGGTGCACCATTGTCCAGCTCCTCTCTCTTCCTGAAAGCATTTTGTCACTAACCTGCTTTCCAGCTCTGGCACGTTTCTCTCCTGCTACAGGGAAACAGAGTTCATGGGACTAAAAAAACTTCAGTCAGGCCGTCCAACTTCTCACAAAAAAAAAAAAATCTTGCAAGAAGTTGGAAGGGCTGACTGAACTTTTGTATTGTCCCACAAACTCAGTTTCCCTACAGCAGGAGAAAAATGTGCCAGAGCTGGAAAGCAGGTTAGTGAAGAAATGCTTTTGGGAAGAGAGAGGAGCTGGGCGGTGGTGCACCAAACTCTACAGCAGTGCCAGGAGAAGCGGCAGGAAATGGGGCTGCCATTTCCAGAATGGAGAAGGGTGACGTGGGGGATGCAGAGTGGCAAGCAAGTGCTCTTCTCTGCTCTGCATCGCTGTGCAGAGCCTACTTGTTCTCTCCAGTGGTGGCGACAAAGGACTGGCAGATGGAGGCGGCAGGGGAGGCTTGCACTGCCCGGTCACAGCACAAGCCACAGGAGAGTTGGTGGAGTAGGAGGCGGCTGCTGCCACTGGGCAGATGATCTGTTGGGCGAAGCATAAGAAAGCCCCTCCAGCAGCACACAGCAGCAGTGGAGCATTTCCCCGTCACTCCCCCTAGCTCCAAAATGGCAGAGGGGGACTGGGCCTATTCCGCCCATCCGCCGTAGCATGGTAGTCCGGCTTGGGAGAGGAGTGAAAGGGAAAGTCGTCAAACAAGGAATGGCCTGGCTGGAGGGGCCCTGAAGTAAGCAGGTACAGGGCATGTGGGGCACCTCCCCCCCTCCCACCTGCCTTGCCTTATGGTGGCAGCAGCGCAACATGTGCTCTCCTGTCCCATTGCAGCAGCGAGGTGGGACGGAGTGGGCAGGGTCCTAATTAGGGCTTATTTTGAGGGTAGGGCTTATATTATGCCCACCCCCAAAAATCAGGGTAGGTCTTATTTTCGGGGTAGGTCTAATTTTCAGGGAAACATGGTATGCGTGATTAACCTATTAATTGAAAATCGGTTCTGATATCGCTGTTTTACTAGCCTGACAGCTTATTATTCTAAATAGGAAACCTTCATTTTGTTTGCAAATAATAATATTAAAGATTCTAACTACCAGCAAGAATGAGTCCTTACATTTAAAGAGCACCTGTCATTTCTGATCCATCTTGGTAGCGCCTGCTAGCACGCATCCATTCACCTACAGCCCACCATGTCCCTCACCTTGTTGTCTCACTGCCGCATCACCAGCCGTCCCATTAAGGTGAATGGGACTGTTGGTGAGTCAACATCGGGTCAGAGGAGCCGCTGCGGGACAGAGATGACAGCTGCTCTTTAAAAATTATGATTTAAATCGAGTTGATTTAAATCAAGCCTTTTTACTAGTGATTTAAATCATGATTTAAATCATGATTTAAATCAACTTGAGTTAAATCAAATCCACCTTGTATTTTGTCCAGTGCCGGGGTCGGTAACCTGAAACAGTGAAAGAGCCACTTCGACCCGTTTCCCTCACAAAAGAAAAAACTGGGAGCTGCAAAATGTGTGTGTGCGCACACAGAACAGGGCACTTGATTGAAGAGTGGAGCCTAAGGCAAGACATGCCCCCCATCCAGCTCTGGTATGGACGGCTCTGCTCCCGGCGACATCATTGCGGCCAGGGGCGGCTTTGCCTACCTTGCAGGGTGGGCGGTAACCAGGGGGGAGCCTCTTCCTGGGACCCGGGCGCATGAAACTAGCTGGCTCCAGCTTTTATGCCGCGTGCATGGCTGTCTGAACATGTGTTTCTTACGGTGGCTTTTGCAGCTTTTCCAAGTTTTTGCCCAGAAATACCAGCTGGAGCCCCAAAGCAGTGAAGGGCTGGCAGAGCAGGAGAGGCCTCTAAGCCCCCAGGACCCCCCCTCGCTTTGCTTCCTGGTGATCTCGGACTTATATAGTTTTTACAGCACCCCAGCTTCATTGCCCTTCCAAATCCCTCCTTCATCCTCTCTCTGTGTCCGGTTTGCGCAGAAGCTGCCGGGGGAAAAGCACTACTGGCACCCCGACCACCACCCAAAGTTCAACAGGTAAAGCCTTACACCCCCAAGGAACTGCGTGGCAGGTTGCAATGCAGCTGCCCGCCTTTGCAATGCAGTCAGTCTGGATCCGGCTCCCAGCGAGCTTCATGCAAGTAGAGCCAGCTTCATTTTCTTCCCTCCAAGGCCAGAACCCTCAACGCCTTGATCCAGATTTACGCCTTTCCCGAACCCCGAATCGGTCCCTTCCAACGAGTTGCCAAGCCTCCCCTCCCTCCTCCTTCCCTTGTAGCGACTGTGTTTAAATTTGCTTTTTCTTGGGTGGCTACAGATCTTCCTTCCTTCCTTTGTTTTCTTTCCTTCCTATCCCTCTTCCCCCCCCCGCGCCTTCCCTACAATGCCCTTGTGCTGCGGTGTATCCTCCTCTCCCATAGATGTTAAATTTTTAAAGTATGGTCAGCTCTGCCATCCTGGCTTCTCCTCCCCTCGGAAAAGACTGCTCTCCCCCCCGCCCCGCACTCTCCCTCTCTGGGACCTTCTTCTTTCCGCCTTTTGGCGCAAAGGTTCAAAGGGAGAGGAGGAGGAGGCTGACGGGGAGAAGGAGCTGCTGCGGCAAATCTTCCAAGGCGGCAGTAGACGGCCGCTCGGGCTGGCCTATCTCAGCCTGCTGCAGGAGGCCGGAATTCTACTTCCGGAGGACAGCGAAGGGATGCGGCTGCCCGGTTGCCACCCCAGTTGCCTGGACCAGCCCAGGGAGACACATGGCCGGCTCGGCAGACCAGGGAGTGGCCCAGGGATGCCGATGCCCCCACTGGCTGCCACACCAGCTGGGACTGCCGCCCGGGGGGCAGCAGGAGGAAGGAGAGGAGGGCGAGGAAGCCGCCGCCACCTCCGCCAGGACTCCACCTCTGCCAAGACTCCATGCTGCCCAGGCTAACCTGCCCATGAGATGTAGCCATGGCAGGCTGCTGGGGGGCAGGTACCATGCAGCCCGCTGGCCCTGGCCACGATTCTGCAGCTGCTCTGCCTGACCAGCCTGCCAGCCCCTCTGCCTGGTACAAGTAAGCCGAGGGGCGCGCAACCTGCCCCTTGGCCACTTCACGGCGGCAATCGGTGGACTCAGAGCCCCCTCCCTCCCCCCACCACTGACCCTCCGTCTCCGGCCCTGCTGCTGTTGGCCAATGGTCGCGCAGGCTGGGGATCGCAGGGGCTGCTCTCCCTCGGGGCCGCGGCTTGCGGGAGGGCTGGCCTGCTCAGCGGAGGCTCCGGCGGGTCTCTCCCAGTGGGGATCCCAGGGCTTCCTCACGCAGCTCCCCGGTCATGTGCGCCTTGGACAGGACCAGCCCAGGAAAGGGACTTCCTGGCCCTTCTCCCAAGAGGCGGGGCACCTGGGTACAGGGCCAATCAGGAGCCCCACAAGGGGGCAAGCCCGCATGAGAGAGAGAGAGAGAGAGAGAGAGAGAGAGAGAGAGAGAGAGAGAGAGAGAGAGAGAGAAGTGCAAGTGCCTCTCTGTCTCTTTCTCTCTCTCTGCAAATGGCGGAGTAGGCTCTGGAGCCGCAGAAAATGGCTCAAAGAGCCACATGCGGCTCTGGAGCCACGGGTTGCCAACCCGTGGCCCAGTGCAAGTTTCTGCTTTCTGGATTTCACTAAATCCAGAGTATTACTTTTTTCTATGTTTAATTAATTACTTACTAAGAATGTTGAGCAACTTTGCTGCTAAATTCCCAAAGGATTTTAGGACACTGTATTTTTTAGTACCCCATTTGCAATAATCTATGTTAATAAAATAGAGCCTAAGTTTACACACATACACAGAAACATGCATACATACATACATAAATTCACATACATGGCCTATTACCTTAGGCTGCCTATCTAACTAATGATTATAACCGTCATCGACTGATTTCTCATTATATCAGGAACAATTACGATTGCATATATACTTATTCATTGCTCTTCAGCATTCTAAAATTAATTTCAACATTCTAATGCAATCACCTGAACATTCAAAGTATTATAATGTACTGAATGGAGAGTTTTAACTGCAACAAAACCAGAAATACAATCATCTTCAGATTTCTTCTGATAATTAAAAAAATATTTTAAACAAATGATTAGACCCGATTCCTACTCACATTAATATATTATTAATAAATTAAACAGTTGAAATAACATACTTAAAATGGAGAATTTCTTTTACACTATGTTTCATTTCAACTATCATGAATGCCTGCAAATGCCAGCTTCATATTCATAATAATCCAGTTGAAACATCTGGTTAATTGTGCAATGAACCATAATAAAGTTGAAGAAAGAGACAGAGTGGCTAATTCTGGCTGCACAACATCAAGCCAGAATTGAGAAGCAACAGATAACAAGTGCCACCTCTGCAAAGAAGTTGAAGAAACAGTGGATCACCTGGTTAGCTGCTGCAAGCAAGGTTGCACAAATTGAATACAAATGACAGCGTGACAAAGTAGTAAGAATGGTGCATTGGAAAATCTGCAAAAAAAAAAATACTATTTTACTTCAAGCAAGAACTGGTGGAACCATAAAAAACAGAGAATAGAAAATGAAGAAACTAAAGTGCTCTGGGACTTTGGAATTCAAACAGACAGGCCCCTGCCACATAATACCCCAGACTTAACCATTGTCAATAAGACAAAAAAAATCTGGACAGTGGATGTGGCAGTACGTGGAAACAGCAGAAGAAAAGAGAAAGAACTGGAGAAGATAACAAAATAGATAGACCTGCAATTAGAAATAGAACGACTATGAAAAAGGTAGTACCAATAGTAATAGGCAACTTGATTGTAATCCTAAAACAGCTGAAACACCATTTAAACATCAGCATTGACAAAATCACCATCAGTCAATTGCCAAAGGCAGCTTTGCTCAGAATAGTTTACATCCTGCAATATTTTAAACCATCAAACATCCTCATCTGCCTATCCTAGGTCCTTGGAAAGGACTCTATAGGTGGACAAAAATGCCAAACCCAGTCTGAACATCTGGCTTATGGAGCAACAAACCACAGTAATAGTAACAACTTTTAAGCTGAATTGTACAACAAACCTGAAAGATTAGCATAACAGTTGGAGTAATAGTATTCCCCTTATAATAACTCCAAAGTGTAGAATTTGCTTTTAAAAAAAGCAGATATACCCTGAGATGACATTTTCAACAAATTACCGTGATTCAAAGAATTTTTCCTGAACAATTACCTGAGCAACCCCCAATGCCAATCTTTTATGTACAAGTTAAAAAAAACAGTGGTCCCAGCACAATCTCTTTGCACATTTGCTTTCTTATTCCTACTCTTGTTTCTTGCTAATCTGACAGTTGCTAGTCTATAAAATTACCTGCCCTCTTATAACACCAAAGATGAGTTAGGTCGGATTTTTTTGGTGAGAGATTTTGTCAAACGCTTTTTGAAAGTCTATTTAAGCATCATCTATCGGGACAGCTTTTTATTCATGCTTGTTGAAATTCAATGTATTTGCTTCTTTTTTCTTTAATAATTCTTGCAATTACTTTAGTATCTAAAATAGATACGGAACTTAATTAACCTATGGCTTCCTTTACCATCCTTCAATCTCTTTTTAAAAACTGGGGTAACACTGACTAGTTTCTTAATCCTAAAGAATAGATGCCATTATTAAAGAAAAGTTGTGTATTTTTGTGAAAAGATGAGCAATTTCATATCAAAATCCTTTCAGAAGTCTTTGATTAACAACATCTAGCCTATACGTATTATATTTACTTTGCCAATTTTTCTAATGCTGTCATCTTTCATTACCTCCATCTGTTTCTATTTGTGCAATTTTTTTTTCTGAAAAAGCCAATTCAGGCTTGGATATTTCTCTTATGTCCTCACTGGTAAAGATAAATGCAAGAATTGTAGACTTCAATATTGGCTTCCCTGTCATTCCAAAGAGTTGGATTACATACATAACAGTTACAATAAGAAAAGTGATGAGGGATGTGGCTAACTCTAGTTCAATTAGCTTGTTAAGCACAGTAACAATCTAGGCCAGTGGCCCCCAATCTTTGCAGCTTGATGGCCTGGCTGGGGGGGGGGGGAATTGAGCCATGTGAGTGGTGGTCTGGTGCGTATGCGTGCAGCTCAACTTGCACAAGTGGTGGGCCAGTGCACATGCGCATGAATACCTACTGACCTGCTGCTCACGCAAGTTGAGCTGCGTGCATACATGCACTCCAGCCAGCCACTTTGCATGGCCTAATTCAGAATAGGCTTGGCCTGGTAGAGGCTGTGGGCCATGGGTTGGGGACCCCTGATCTAGGCAGCTTCATGAGATAATAGTTACTGGATGGTATAGAACAGTATCTGATAGAGAAATGAGCTGAATTTAGGGAAGGTAGGTTAATACTCATTAAGTGTGTTGTCCTACATCATTTATTATAGAAAAGTACATCAAGTACTTCCTTTATGTTGCCTTTATTAGGAATGACAGTATCAAATGGTGTTAAAAATTGTTGATTTTTATTTATAACAAATGCTAATTTAGTATAAAATAATCCATAAGAATGCAAAAGCAGAATCAGAACATGATGGAGGAAAGTTCTGTAGATAAATCCAAGGGCAAAAGGATATTGTCTTTAAACATTTTAGAACTGAACCCAAAAAACCAAACACAATGAGCAACAGAATACAAATATAATATGTAAAAAGAACAGAACAAACAATGGGAGATAAGTTGACGTGTGTGAGGGAACTTGTTGGATGGTAATATTGGAACCTATTGGAAAAGAGAATCAGTATGATGCAGTTCTCTCTGGATATCAATAATACAGAATGGAAGATATTGGACATTGGAAGTGGTGTCACTCCCCATATCAAGAGTGTACAGAGCTAAATCAAAGAAACAAGTGCAAATGTTCATATAATAGCAAAAAAACAACCAAATTCTTAATATCATAAATACATTTATCTGCAAAAGTGAATCATACAGTTATCCTATGGATATCTAGGGATCTGCAGTGGATCATTGCTTATTAACTTGTTGATAAAGTATCTAAATTTCTAAATTCCAATCATCAGAGAAAAAGCAAAATTTTCAGATAAAAAGAAAAGCAGTTTACAAATAGTTCATAAACAACCCCCAAATAACAAAAATAGATCTTAAAATAGCAAAAAGAGCTAGGAAATAGGAGAGAGGGTATGACATCCGAATAACATATATAGAAAATATCTACACACCTATACACCCTGGACATAACTGTTTCACAATTTCTCCCCTTGGGATGCCACTATAGGGCACTGCATGCCAAAACAACTAGATACAGGGACAGTTTTTTCCTTCATGCTATCACTCTGCTGAACACCTAATACTCAACAGTACTGTCATGTCTACGTATATTTACCCATGTTGTATGGCTGTAGTATTATTATCTTTCCCATATTCTTTACTACCCCCTCTTACTGGTATCATTATTATGATTATTATTACTGCTTTAGATGTACACTGAGAACTTTTGCACTGGAGACAAATTCTGTGTGTATCGAATAACACTTGGTTAATAAAGTATTCTAGGAATTCTAATCTTGTCCTGATTAATCTGAAAATAATCTTGAAGTTTTGATAGTTACCTTTATGAACATATTCTGTTATTATGTAACAGTTGTTGCTGAATTCTGCATTAGTGATCAATAGAACACTTGTCCTACAGTAATCCAACTTTTCTAAATTCTGATTGCTACACAATAGAATTAAGTGTTCCTAATCTTTTGTAATTCTGAAACCCAAAGTTTTCCAATAAAATTGAATTGATGAACACTATCAATATCATATCTAGCTAAACTAAGACATTCATCTCCACAATTTGACAATACTGATGACTTAGGAAACTTGAAACTGTTAAGACAAATTCATAGAAAAGTAAACTAGCAATGAACATGCAACTGCTTTTGGGTTCAAATACAGCATTATAATAATAATAATAATAATAATAATAGTAGTAGTAGTAGTAGTAGTAGTAGTAGTAGTAGTAAAGTTGGAAGGGACCTTGGAGGTCATCTAGTCCAACCCCCTGCTCGGGCAGGAAACCCTACACCATTTTGGACAAGTGGCTGTCCAGTCTCTTCTTAAAAACTTCCAGTGTTGGAGCATTTACTGCTCCTGGAGGCAGGTTGTTCCACTGATTAATTGTTCTCACTGTCAGAAAGTTTCTCCTTAGTTCTAGGTTGCAGGAAAAGACTAATACAAGTAGTCCTCAACTTACACCACAACTGAGCCCAAAATTTCTGTTGCTGAGACGTTTATTAAGTGAGTTTGCCCCATTTTATGACTTTTCTTGCCATATTTGTTAAGTGAATCATTGTAGTTGTTAAATTAGTAACATGGCTGTAAAGTGACTTTGCTTGTCAGAAGATTTCAAAAGAGGATCACATGACTCCAGGAACTGCAACCATTATAAATGAGTCACTTGTCAAGCATCTGGATGTAAATCACATGACCATGGGGATGCTGCAACGGTTGTAAGAGTGAAAAATGGTCATAAGTCATATATTTTCAGTGCCGCTGTCACTTCGAACAGTCATGAAGCGAACTGTTGTAAGTCGAGGACTCCCTGTACACTCAAGGGTTTGAGTGAGAAACAGGATGCTGAACAAAACTGGAATCTAGTAGTGATGTCACAATCTTCTTAATATGGAAATTTTAGCTATGATAAATATCAGTGTAAATAATAATTAAAAATAATTACTATGGAAGTAATAGATTAAATAGTCCTCTGTAAAATAACAAAAACATACTAATTGCTGACAATTAAAATCTATACAGACCTTCCAGTAGTCAGATTGTAAACTGTAGTACCTCTGGTATGCAGATAATGCTGAAATAGAAAAAAATTATTTATTAGAAAACAATACAAACTATAGGAAGTATAGCATCATGTCTCATCTTAAAAGGTGAACATATTTAATAAAAAATATTCTTGCTATATAAAGTTACTGCATGGGAGATACAGAAATAAAATCATATAATACCCATTTATACAGAATTTCAGCAAAATTGTCATGGATGTAATTTATGTGCACTTATTATGTGCACATTCATTTTCACATGCATTTGCAGATTTTATTTAAATAATATGTGCATCCTGGTGAATATGTGCCTAATAATCAAAAGTCTCATGGGTTCATAGAAATTATGAAATCTACAATTCATACACCAAAGAACTCATGTGAGAACATTTTTTGTGATAAAAAAGCCATATCAAATGGGTAATACTGAGACCCATATGTATTTATTTACTTTAAAATGCTATTAAATATTTTAATAACAATTTAAAAATTGCAGCACTTTTTTTTAAAAAAGGTTGAATTGGACACAGACAGAAGCAGCAGAGAACTATAAAAACAAATGTAATAAATAAAATAAATAAATAGCAGGAAAGACTGGTTGGGAAGGAGGAGGATGTTGCAGAAATTAGTACCTGGGAACCAGGGAGAGGAAAGAGAGAATCTGAAAGAAAAAATAAAGAATTGGAGGAAAAGGAAGTGGGGATGGTAGAGTGAGAAATTTCAGACTTTAACAGTGAGGGAGCATAGCTCAGGAAAAGTAAAAAGTGGAAATCAGAAGCAGAGGAAATGCTGTGAAACAACCCCAAAAGTAAAGACAAGAAATTTAGGACTAAGGGGTTTTTTAAAAAATTGAGGGGAAACAAGGGAACAAGAACAGCTGATACCCAATCCTTTTGTAGGCTCTTTTTATTTTTCTGTAATAGATGTTTAAAAAAGATTGAGGAGGAAAAGTAAAGGACTACAGGGTAATTACAAAGGGTAATAGCCCCATATTATTTTTAAAAACAACTCTCAACAAGTGAGCGCTCAGCTTCAAATACACAAAATAGGATAGGTAAGGTACCAATGAAGAAACTACTGCTCTCCAGATTGCTACCCATCTCAAATTTGCTAAAGACTACTTTGATGATTTAGCAGACTTCTGGAACAAACTTCTGTGGACAGATTGGCTGAAAAAATATCTTTCTGCCATTGATGAGAAACATTCTCCAGCATGATAAATGTAGAATCCACCGGTGGTAATATCAGCCTTCCTGCTCAGAATAGACTAAGTCAGAACTTTAGCCACGCCTCCCTCTGGGAGTGTCCTCCAGTTTTTTGACTTAGTCTCACTCAGTAGGACGCAATTACTTTGGCTCCTCAGTTAGACTAGTTAATTAATTTTGGTTTATTCCTAACTGCATTTCAAATTACTTAAAAGGAGTTCTAAATTTATTAGTTTTATTCTGACTTGGTTTTTGGATCTAAATTGGCAAGAATTGGACAGTAATCAGAGGCATTACAACCTCCTGGATTTTACTCAGGCCTATGGGCCTCAAGAGCCTAATAGGCTCCTATAGGGCAGGCTACAAGCTGCTCGCTGGTGGATTCTTCTCGCTCCCATCTACCAGATCCTGGTACTTATCTGGTGTGTGTGGAGCGAAGGGGAATTTTATTTCAGAACCACCTGTTCCAATTAGTCTGTGGTACTTTGCCACAAGGCCTAGACAGGCAGTTCTATGGAACTGTCTGGCTGTCCTTTGTCATTGCTGTTGTTCGGAGCGAGGATCGGTTTTCCATCTCTGACAACTTGGTCTACGTGTTTGGGTTCCCTCCACTTCTGGATATCTCCTACCTGGATTATCCAGCCTACATGGCAGACAGTTTGTCGCCCCAGGCATACCAGGGCTCTGGTATTTCCCCCGCACAAACAAATAGCAGATCAACTGATTTGGACGCGGGGGGGGGGGAGAAAAACCGCCAAGACGAAATAATTATTCACCAAACAGACCCAAAGGCAGCCGGGCGAGAGGCCACGAGGAGACATCAGGCGCTGGAGAGGGAATTCTCCAAAGCCCAAAGGCTCAGGTCCAGTGAAGCTGAAGTGGTTCCCCCTGTTCCGTTGGACACTTCTCCATTTGAGCCCCCATTTGCGCCTTCCCAGGATGCCCCCTGGCATGGTCTCCTCAGGGGGAAACTGAACAGGTTGGTCCCCATCACTCATTATCCTCACCTACACAAAAGCCACATATGCCTCAACTGAGGCTGGGGCCAGTTTTAGAGATCAACAGAATGTGTGGTCAGCACAATTTCATGCATTCATGCAAAATGAATTTACTCAGTTTATGTCCTCCTATAGGAGTCAAGCACCTTTGCAAACTCCATTGCTTCCATTCATACCACCTTCTCAAGTGGGACATGCCACAGTCCCTGGTTTTGGCGTTTCTGAGACTTCCTCCCAGTTAGGAGAAGAGGGGTCAGTGGACCTAGAGATAGTCGACATGCCTATGTCTGAGGATGAGGAGGCAGCGACTGAAAAGACCCAAAGTGACAACTTTGGGTCTTTTCGATCCATCTCTTTCAGATCTCTACTTATCAGGCCTGTCCCACGGCCAACCTCACTTTGGCACAGGGGGACAAACCTTCCACCTCCACTATCCAGGAATCTAACCATTTGTTTGCAGACAAGGTCGTGGAGGAGAAGAAGAAACTGTTCAATGTTTCCTCCTCATTCGCTTCTATTATAGAAGGGCCTTCTGTGGACACTCTTTTAACTTCTTTGTTTTCCACCTCTGCTATTCCAGGGGATATGGCTGAGGCCCTGAAGGCGGAGGACAAGAAGTTTGAGTTCTCTCTTTGTCGATCTCACCAATCCTCGGCCTGGGCGATCAGGGCTGTGACTTCATCTTCCTTTTTTGCAGGAGCTCCAATGATGTGGCTCTGCGAACTTCAGGCACTCGTTCCTCCTGGTCAGGTTTGGACACATCAGACACTAGGGAAACTAGTGGCAGCGTCAGAGTACATTGCAGACGCCTCTCTTCATTCGGCCAGGTATTCTGCAAGATCCATTGCAGCTACTGTTGTTTCTTGCAGACTTCTGTGGCTGAAACAGTGGCGGACTGACTTAAAGTCAAAGTGGTGTCTGTCGACATCCAAGTACAGTGGTACATACCTATTCGGTCCAATCCTTCAACCACTCATAATTGAGGGCAAGGACAATGTAAGGTCCTGGCACACCCGTCCAAAAGGTTGGATAGGCGGCCCCAGCAGGAGTTTTAGTAGGCAGGCTTTCCGTCCCGGTGGTTCCTGGGAGTGGAGGCAGCCCTTTCAGACCAGGCAGTTCTTGGATTGGCCCAGAGGCTCGTGATCTTTTCTCCCCAGACAGGATCGCCAACAGGACCGCCAGAACATTGCAGCCAAGGGCCAGTTCCAGTCTAGGCGTCCCTTCAGGGGCTCTGGGGGCCGTCCCTATAGGCGGTCCAAGTGACGCCATGGAGGACTCTCCCATAGGGGGTCGCTTGGCACTGTTCAGCAACATTTGGGAGGTTACCAACGACTCTTGGGTCAAGGAGACCACAAAACACGGGCTCACCTTAGAGTTTTATTCACCTCCTCCAGATCGCTTCATCCAGTGCCCAATATCACAAAACACAACCAAAGCAAAATTAGTAGCCACGACCATCTCCCACTTGGTAAAAATCAGGGCAAAAGAGCCCGTACCACGGGAACAGGAAGGAGAGGAGTTTTCCTCCATCCTGTTCGTGGTCCCCATAACCTCAGGGGGATGGAGGGCGATACTGGACTTAAAGGGTCTAAACCATTTCGTGACACACAGAAGTCCCTGAAGTCCATCCTGGCCAGCATCAGGAAAGGGGACTTTCTTTCCTCCACAGACCTGACAGAGGCATATCGGCACATTCTGATACTTCCGGACCATTGCAGGTTCCTTCGGGTTTATTATGCGCGCCGGCATTACCAATACAGGGCTTTTCCCTTTGGTCTATCTTCAGCTTCAAGGGTCTTCACTAAAGTTTCTGGCAGTATTGGCGGCCCACCTCAGGATGATGCCGGTGCGCGTACAATGTTACCTGGACAATATCTTAGTACAATCCAGTTCCTTCCAGTCAGCTCTGTCAGAGCTGGAAATCACGATTCATATCCTTCAGGCCCACCGGTTCTCCGTGAACTTCAAAAAGAGCCACACGATCCCCACAAAGCGCGTCCTCCATCTAGGGGCGATTATAGATTTGGACCTTTGCAGGGTTTATCTTTCTCAGGAGCGTCGGATCAACATCCGGAAGCTCGTGCACCAGGTTCGGAGAGAGAGAACAGTGCCTTTGGTCTAGCTGTCTCAGCTCTTGGGAAAGATGGTTTCTTGCATGGGGTTCGTTCTGTGGGCCAGACTTCACTCCAGAAGTCTCCTATGGGTTCCTCCTTCCTTTCCAGAAGCAGAACCTCAGTTCGTCCACTGGAAAGGTCAGGATTCCTCAGCACACTCTGTTGTCTCTCCTTTGGTGGGCGTCATCCGCAACGTCCAAGGGGACCAATTTCAGGGAGCCTCTCAGGCTCACCTTGACTACAGACGCCAGTCTGTTCAGTTGGGATGCCCATCTTCAGACTCATCTTGCTCAGGGACAGTGGTCCCGATCGGATCTAGTCCACAACATAAATTGGCTCAAACTCAGAGCCATTCGCTTAGCTCTCCGTCGGTTTTTCCTCCCTAGTGCCGGGACAGCACGTCCTGGTTCTGACAGACAATGTGGCAGCCAAGGCTCACGTCAACAAACAGTGAGGGACCCAGTCCTGGTCACTCATGCAGGAGGCCTTGGAGCTGGGTCTATGGGCAGAGTCCACTCTGGGTTCCATCAGGGCGGAACATATATTGGGGGAAGCGAATTGGCAAGCAGATTCCCTGAGCAGGGTCACAGTAGACCACTTAGAGTGGCGACTGAACCCGGCACTGTTCAGGGACATCTCAGTCAGGTTTGGCCATCCACATCTGGATCTCCTTGCCTCTCTGATGAAGCCCAACTTCCCAGGTTCTTCTCCAGGTTTCCAACAAAGGGGGCGGAGGGAACGGATGCCCTCTGGTGCAAGTGGCCGAGGGGTCTGCTTTATGCCTTTTCTCCCCTCCCGTTGTTGCAGGCAACTATTTGCAAACTGATTCAGGAAGAGGCAGAGAGAATATTAATTACTCCATATTGGCCAAGGCATCCGTGGTTTGCTGACTTTGTGGAATTATCTCTCTCGCCAACGTGGAGGATTTCCCCAGACCGAGTGGCTTTCAGCCAAGGGAACCTTCAACATCCAGATCCACAGTGGCTCCAGTTGGCCACTTGGCACTTGAGCAGGAAAGTTTAGCTAGGCAATTCTATTCGTTAGGGGTGATCTCGATGATCTAAGCCTCAAGGCACCCCTCGACCAATAGGATTTATGACCCCATGTGGAAGAACTTCTGCACGTGGTGCACTAAACAGCAGCTCAGGCAATTATCTGGAACCATTCCTAACATATTGTAGTATCTTTTGGAAGGTATGAATAAGGGGCTCTTGCCTAATACCATCCGCAGACAGGTTGCGGCCTTGCAAACGGTTCTTACCTGTGACAACCTGGTCCCTTTATCACATCATCCAGCTGTAAGCACCTTTCTGAAAGGAGCGGTTAACGCCAGACCACCTGGGGTCCATCGTTATCCCTCTTGGGATTTACCTAGGGTGCTACAAGCCCTAACCCAATGCTTCTCAAATAGTGGGGCGCGCCCCCCATGGGGGGCGCGAGGCTCCATAAAGGGGGGCTTGTTTGACCTCGGCAAATACTGTCATATTGGATTTCTAGATCGGATCATCCGACTCACTCGCAAGCGGCAGTCCGACGCGGAGGACAACATGACCGCCAACACACGTGACACATGCAAAGGACCCGATTGGATAGACATGATGCTCTATCCTGATTGGCCAAGCCCGTCCGTGTGACTTTTAGACCCGGAAATCGGTCCTCTGTACAGAAAAAAATTTTTTACAGTCGCGCGGGGGGCGCGAAATGTTTTCTTCTTCCTAGGGGGGCATGACAGAAAATAATTGAGAAGCACTGCCCTAACCTCTCCGCCGCTTGAACCCCTCTGGTCTTGTTCTCTTCATTTCCTTTCCTTAAAGGTAGCATTCTTTCTTTTTTTAATTTTTTTTTATTTTTCACCATACACCATACACCCAAACAAACTTAAAATACATAAACATAAATCTTTTCTTTTAACAGAACAGTACTATACATTTAAGCATTCTTTACATCTTATTTACATTTTATGTACATCAATAATTATGTCTTTTCCTTTCTCTGTTCTAGCCAATTATAACATTTATTCCAAATTTCATAAAATTCTGTCGTCTCCTTGTCTTTTAATTCTAATGTAAGTTTATTCATTTCTGCACATTCCAAGGTTTTGTACATAATCATATCATTTGTGGGAGTATTTTCACTCTTCCAGCACTACATTACACATTACAAATGCCATCTGTAAATCATTTTATATTGATTCTCTCTGTATGCAGTTGATAGCGTCAATTTGCAATTTATGTTCCATAATCTTTCCCATTCCTCTAAATTTATATTTTGCCCCACATTTCGTGCCCACGCTATCATTGGCCCCTTCACTATTTCTTCCTTTAACTCTATCTCTAAAAGGTATTTATAAATTTTTGATAATAGTTTTCCTTCCTTACTTATTAGAATTTTGTCTAGTTGGTGTGGGGTCTGACTAATTCCATGTTCTTGCCTATCCCTATTATATCTAGATTGAATTTATAAATACGGCCACCAATCTATGGGTATTCTTTGTTCCTCCAACTCTTCTCTTGACTTGAGATTTCCTCGGTTATCCAGTAATTCTTTATACCTAATCATATTTTTTTTCTCTAATGTATTAGGATGAATCACTGCCTCCATCGGTGAGAACCAATTTGGAATTTTCCCATAGTGTCTTTTTTTTTATTTTTTCCCATATCCCGATCAATGCTCCTCTTATCTGATGTTGCTGGAAATATGTTGATGTTTTCTTCTGTTTCCCCCATAGAAATGCATGCCAACCCGCCTGTAGATCATGTCCTTCTATCATTAGTATCCTTTCATTATCCAAATTTATCCAGTCTTTAATCCATAATAATCTTGCTGCATAATAATAGATTTCCCATTTAGGGAGTCCAAGACCACCTCTACTCTTATTGTCTTGTAATGTTTTGATATTTATCCTAGGTTTTTTGCCCGCCCAAATAAATTTATTTATTATTTTATCCAATTCTTTAAAAAAAGTTTTCTCTAATTTTATTGGAATTGTTTGAAATAAATACAATAATCTTGGTAGAATATTCATTTTAGTCAATGCGATTCTGCCTAATAATGATAATTGGAGATTCCCCCAAATCTCAAGATCTTGTTTCATTTTTAATATCAATTTTGTATAATTGTCTTCTTTTATTGAGGAACACCTTGAAGTTATCCGAATTCCTAAATATTTAATCTTTTTTGTTACTTGTAATCCCAACTTCTGTTCCAATTTCTTTTGTTTATCGGTTACATTTTTTGCTAAGATTTTAGTCTTTTCTCTGTTAATTTTTAATCCTGCCACTATTCCAAATTTTTCTATTTCACCCATAAGAATATTTCCTCTCTCTATAGGTTCCTCAATAAAGAAAACCAGGTCATCAGCGAATGCCTGTAACTTATATTCCTCTGCTTTGATCTGTACCCCTTTTATTTCTTTATTTGCTCTAATTTGAACTAATAATACTTCAAGCATCAAAATAAAAAGTAAGGGTGAAATTGGGCATCCCTGTCTCATCCCTTGTTTATTTCAAAACTTTTTGTATTCTCTCCATTGACTATCTCACTAGCTCTCTGTGTTCTATATATTGCCTTTATTATGTTAATAAATTTATCACCAAATTTCATATCTTCAATCTGTTGAAACATAAATTGCCAATTGAGGTTATCAAATGCTTTCTGCGCGTCTAAAAAAATCAAAGCTGCCTGTTTTCCTAAATGTATTTTGTAGTACTCTAGGACATTTAACACCGTTTTAATATTGTTTCTTATTTGTCTTTGGGGTAAAAAACCATTTTGGTCTGGATGTATTATATTTTGTAAAATTAATTTTAATCTTTCAGCCATTATATTAGTAAAAATTTTGTAATCCGTATTTAGCAGAGAGATTGGCCTGTAGTTTTTAATCTGTTTGGGGTCTGTGCCTTCTTTTGGGATAAGGGTTATGATGGCATCTATCCAGGAGGCTGGTAGATTAGATTTCTCCAACACATCATTATACACCTCTAGTAATATCTTTTCAAGATCTTCGTGGAAGATTTTATATAGCTCCCCCAGAAGGCCATCCGGTCCCGGGGTCTTATTATTTTTTTGTTTTTGCACCACCCTTTTTAATTCCATAGCTGTTATTTTCCCATTCAGTATATCTCTTTGACCTTCTTTTAATTCTGGCAGACCATTAACTTTCAAATATTGTTTAATCTTTTCCCCATCTATTTCATCTTTTTTATATAATGACTCAAAGTAGGTTTGAATTATTTCTTTCTTTTTATCCATTTTATATTGTAGCTTTCCATTTCTATCATAAAGTTCCTGGATTATTTTTCCCTCTTTCTCTTTTTTTAATTTATAAGAGAGCCATCTCCGAGGTTTATTTGCATGTTCAAAAAAATTTTGTTTCGCCAATTTCAATTCTTTAACTCTTTCTTCTTGCTCCATCACATTTAATTTATGTTTGGCTAATGCCATTCCCACTTTAATCGATTCATCCTGGGGCTATTTTTGTAGTTTGGATTCAAATTTTTTAATCTCTTCCTGTAGTACGTTTTGCCTTTGTCTTTTCTCCCTATTTTTCCTTGCTATATAAGATATTGCTAGCCCCCTTAAATACGCCTTCGTTGTGTCCCAAATAATTTGTACCGATGTTTGTTCTTTTGTGTTTTCTTTAAAGAAATAATCCATTTCCTTTTTAGTCTGTACAATAAATTCTTTTTCCTTCAAAATATAAGAATTCATTACTCATCTTTTTCTTACTTTTTTACGACCTTTCCAAATTATTTCCAACGGATTATGATCTGCCCATACATTTGGTTTTATTTCTATAGTCTTTATATCCTGTCCCACTTCTTCCTTTACCCATACCATATCTATTCGAGACCATGACTTATGTGGTTTTGAAAAGAATGTATATCCTTTTTTCCCTTGATTTCTCTTTCTCCACTGATCCGATAGATTAAGTTCGTGTGCCAAATCAAAGAAGGTCTTTGGTAATATTTTCCTTTTCTTTTTATTTTTCTTATCACTAATGTAATCTTTTTTTGCATCCACCACCGCATTATAATCACCCACAATACAAATATTTAAATGACCCAATTCTATCAATTTCTCATGTAATTTATAATAAAAATCGTATTGGTTCTCATTCGGTGCATATATTACTACTAACAACCAGGTTTTCTGTTCACTTTGTATTTCTATTATTAATACTCTTCCATCTGTATCTTGATATTTTAAGTTTGCATTTATCTCTTTTTTAATATAAACTGCTATTCCTCTTTGCTTTTGTTCAGCTAATGCTGTATATAGTGATCCTAATTTGGGAAACTCTAAATATTTCCTATGTAGCTGTTTAATATATACTTCTTGTAAGCAGACAATATCTATGTGTTGTTTGGCTAGTTTTGTTAATATTTGTTTTCTCTTTACTGGTGCGTTTAATTCATATTAATAGATAATAACCTAATTTCCTTTTCTATTTTCTACTTGTGTGTTTTACTTGTGAGCTTGTCTTGTTCTAGGGCCTGTTCCTTTCTCCTTCCTCTGTCCGTTTTCTCCCTTTCTTTCTGTTCCTCGTTCTCTTTCCCTAACTTCTTGTTGTTGGTCTTCCTGGCTTTTGGATTCCAACTCTTCCTTACTACTATTCTCTTCCTCAGTTCCTTCCAATTGATCAAAAAATTCCCGGGCTTTCTCTAGATTATCTATTTTAATCTTCCTCTCTCTCCATGTTATCAGCATTCCTTCCAAAATTAACCATCTAAAGGGTATACTTTTTTTATTAAATAGAAACTGAGGAATCTATAATCCCTTCTTTGATCTCTTATCCTTTTTGGTATCTGTTTTAAAGTTTGTATTTCTACACCTTTATAGATCATTGGCTCTTCCCTTGTAATTTTATAAATTATATCTCTCACCCTTTTTCTGGCAAACCTAATGTGTACTTCTCGTGGGAGTCTATTACGTCTAGCATAACTTGTTTGAATTCTATATGTTTCATCTATATCCGTCAGAATTTCTTGCTTGTCCCTTTGCAACGCATCAGAAATCAAATCTGCCATAATATCCCCCAGATCTTCTTCCTTCTCCTCTATCACATTTTGGAAGCGTAGATAAAATGCCGCCTTCTCCATTTCCAGATAAATAATTGCTTCCTCCATTTTTTTTATTGGAAGCTATCATTTCTGTGTCTAATATGTCAACTTTTTTCACAACCTTATCTAATCCCACTTCTACTGATTGAATTCTTGCTTCATTTTTTTCCATCGTTTGTTGCATCATTTCAACTCTATTGTCCAATTTATTTATATCACCTCTCATTTCCACATGATTTTTCGATATAGTCTCTTGCATTTTTAACATAGTTTCTTGGATACTGAGGAGTGTAGATTGCATAGTTTGCATATTAGCTATTGCATTTTGTTTATCTGTGTCAAACATCCCTTCTATTGATCTTTGGCCAGGTGGGGATGAAGGTGTCAATGTTAAACTGGATACCGTTTTTTTTCCTGTCCTCAATGTTGCCATAATTATCTCCTACTTCTCTAGAATTCTAAATATTCCTTTGATTAACCAAAAGCTTAATTGACTTTATTTTAATTTTGAACTTCTCTTTCCTCAACTTCTCTGAACTTTACTCCAACCTCTCTCTACCTTCTCAAACTTTCTTCACTTTCTTATTCTTTCTTACTTATTTAACCAACAATTTTTCACAGTTAAATAGTCCGTTTTTATCTCTTCTCAAACCTCATCTACTCTCCTGATAGTCCCAACGTCGTCTTCCATTATCTCCTTCCCTTCTGTTCACGCTTGTCTTAAAAGCACCGTCCCTGTCAGGATATAAATCTTCCAGCCTTGTCTTTCACAGCGTCAGCCCGTCTTTTTCAGCTTTGTCTCCTGTCGCTTTTCTCCAATCGTCGCTCCGCTCCTTCACCCTCGTCTCTTCCTTGTTTCTTTTGAGTGGGATCTCTCAAGCTCCAGGTTTTCCTTCCAACCTCAGTCCGTTCTTTCACTTTCCTTCAGTATCGTGTCCTCTCAATTTCTCTTTCCACTTTCAGATTTTTACAGCAGACCACACTTTTCCGTAACTGGCAGCACCTTACTTGAGTTTCCTGATCTTCAGAGCCTTCAGGTTTGTCTCAAGCTTTTCTCCAACCGCTTTTTGACTGCTACTTCATCTTTTCTAAACCGCCATTTTCTTTCAACTCACAATCTTCTCTATCCAGTTCCCTCAATCCACAGGCTCTACCAGCTTCAACTTTATCACGATCTCTCAGCTCCCAGCTTCTTCCTCAAACCCTCTCCGTCCTCTGCGCTCACAGGTTTAATACACTATCTTTCTTTGTGTCTTCCTTCTATTATTTAATCTCCTGGTTCTTTAATAGCATTCTTGGTGGCTATTACATCAGCCAGACGGATTTTGGAATTGGCCGCACTCTCAGTTCGGAGTGACATGCACCTTTTTTTGAGGATAGGGTGGTCCTTCGTTTGGACCCTTCTTTTGTTCCAAAGGTTAACACTTGGTTCCATAGGTCACAGGACATAGTTCTTCCAGATTTTTTGTCCTAATCCTTTGCATCATCTGGAGAGACATTGGCATAAGTTAGACGTGCGCAGGGCTCTGTATCATTATGTTAAGTGGACCTTGGCTTTCTGTAAATCGGAGGCCTTGTTCGTGTCCTTTCGGCCCTCTGCCATGGGTCAGAAAGTGTCCTTCGGCCATTGGTAGATGGATCAGGGCATGCATTGCTAGGACCTACTTTTCTCAGTCACTTCTGGTTCCTACACATATCACCGCTCATTCGACGAAAAGCGCAGCTGCACCTGCGTCCTGGTCCACCCAGGCATCGGTCGAGGAGAGTTGTAGGGTAGGAGAGTTCTGCAGCAAGTAGTTTCTTCTCAGGACACACAAGCCTAGACTTTGGTATGTCCCACTGGTGGATTCTACATTCATCATGCTGGAGAAGGGGCGTTGTCTTACCTGAACGCCTTTTCTCAGCATGATGATGTAGAATCCACACACCCCCTTAAGGCTGTCTAGGCAGGTGTCATGTTAATGGAGCCATTGCATCAGACTTCGTCATGGATGCTTCACCTCGTCAAAAACTGGAGGACACTCCCAGAGAGAGGCGTGGCTAAAGTTCTGACTTAGTCTATTCTGAGCAGGAAGGCTGATATTACCACTGGTGGATTCTACATCATCATGCTGAGAAAAGGCGTTCAGGTAAGACAACGCCCCTTCTCTTTATAGAGAATGAAATGATGCATTTCAACAAAAGAAACATCACAATCATGAAGTGTGGTGATGGGTGTATCATGGTTTGGGGCTGCTCTTCAGCCTCAGGAGATATGGCTTGCAATAGTTATCACGACAACTGAATTTAATTGTATTAACAACTGGACTGAATTAAGATGAAACTTAAATGAATCCGGATGATGCAGCATAAAACCATTTAGGTAATATTACAATAAAATGACTGAAACAAAAGAATTGTGCATTTTTGAGTTAAAGTTCTAGCCTTACTCAAAGTGAAATTTTACAATGTGAAGTGAGAGGTTCATGAAAAAAAGTTCAAGAAAGAGTCAATGAATTTAAGCCAATATCTCCAAGCTAATGTGCAGGATTGATCAAAAGGTTCAGGAAACATTTGTTTTCTTACTATTAAAAGAGGTGTCACCAGTTGCTAAATCTAAAGCTTCACATGCTTTGTACAATGTTAGTTGGCTTCACATATTCAGTACAAACATGACAAAATATCTATTCTGTGATGGTGTGTGTGTATGAAAGAGTACATATGCTTTTGTACATTTATATTTAATACATTTTCATGCACCTACTATTTACAATTTTAAAAGGATATATTGTTTCTGATCTAACATTTTATCAACCTAAGTTTCACTAGGTAAAATTAAACATATCGTCTATTATATGATTAGAATCTCGCATGAGATAGCCTAACTGCTATATTGACTGGGACTGCTGGGAATCATACTTTAGTAACAGCAGGATGCCAGAGATGTTTTGTTACTTGCTTTATGCAGTACAGTTAATACATGGTCAATTTTGTTAGAATCATTTTAATATTTCAGTCAGCAGTAATATTTGATATAAAATGAAGATAATACATTTTCAGTCTGAGAATTCCTATATAGGTAGTCCTCAACTTACAACTGTTCAATTAACAATGGCTTGAAATTATGGTAGCTTCTGGAAAAGTCACTTACAACCTAAATTCTTGCAAACTATCATACCACCTTCTGCAGTCATGTGGTCATAATTAAGGCACTTGGCAACCAGCTTTTATTTACAAACTTTTGCAGCACGTTTTCTAACTTTCCAGCAAAAAATACTGAGGAAGCTAAATTTGCTTAATAAAAGTAGTTAATAAAATAACTATCACAGTGATTTGACTTAAGACTGCTGTCAAAATGACCATAAAATTGGGTCTGGTTATGTGATGACTTGACTTATGACTGCAAAGATTTATGATGAAAATTCCAATCACTATTGTAGTAATATATCAAGGATTATTGTAAAAAGCCTGAAGCACATATGGCTAATATTCTTATTATTGGCAAAGACACTTCTAAAGATTAGAATTTATTATATTTTATGTTTAAAATCCTTTACTACTTTGTTACTCTTATAAGAATATTTAGATGTAGATCTTTTACGACAGTATAAAATTTTATATTTTCTCTGATTATTTGATATATTACTTGAATAAATTATAATGAAGTTATCTAATCCTAATTTATGTTTTACAGCCTATGCTTTACTTGATCATCTGAAAAATCTGCAATTTTATTTATTTGTTGTGATATTCCTTCCCACATACTCCCCCAGGTCAGGTCTATTTTTATTTTAAAGGAGTTGCATTAAATACAAACATGTATGTCTGAATTCTTAAATATAAATAACAGTTTTAAGTGAGGCTGATATACCGAAAACCCAAGAATACAAGGAGACTTACAGTATATAGATAGTCCTTGCTTTATGACAACAATGATCATTCATTTAGACTGGAACTTCTATCGCGAATCATCACATGCTTGATCATTGTTAAATACATGCTGACTGCCAAGACACAATCTGCGATCACATAACTGCGGGGAAACTATGATGGTCATAATGGCCAGTCATAAATCATTTTTTCAGGCTTGTTGTAACTTTAAATGTTTGCTAAATGAATGATCAGAAGCCAAGGATTACTTGTACTTTTTGGGCCAAAGCTCAGTTTACCCTCCTGAAAAAAAGAATCTGTTATTTTGAATTATTGCAATGTGCTCTACATGGGGCTACCCTTGAAGACTATCTAGAAGTGGCAACTAGCCCAGAACACAATGACACATGCAGTTTTGGTGCCCAGCAGCTCACCTGAGTAACATCAATGCTGCACAAACTGTGCTGGCAGATGCTTTCTGGGTGCAAATCACAGTATGGTGATCATCTTTATGACACAGGGCCATGTTACTTGTGGGACCACCTCTCCCTGAGGGTATCTGTATGTTCTACTAGTTAGATAAGAGTATGCGTGTTCCTGGTACCCTCCTTTAAATATTGCCATCTGATGGTACCTTGGGAGATCCTACCTTTGTCGTTTTCTGGAGCTGAGAACATCTGGCTCTTCCCCCAAGCAATGAGCTAAGATGGGGGTTGAGGGTATTTGGTGTGGCACTTGGGGGCAAGAGTACCTTTGTTTTTTAACTATGTTTTATGGATTATTGCGAGCACCTAGAGTCACTGTATGAGTTAGTAATGGAATTTATATGATTGCCTAATTAATTGAAAATAAATACTTTTGAAATTGTAATTATCCCATAATACAAACTTTACATGTGTCAAGGATACCATGACTGTGCCCCAGTATTTTTTATATATAACAGTACAGTTACTCAAACAAATCCCAAAGCAAGCAAGATTTCCATCACTTGCCAGGATTTCTCTGGATGTTATGAGCCTGTCTGTTGAGTCCGACTTTGAACTGGCGAAACAGAATTTGAGAGGTTCTGAGCTTATTAACTGAGGAGCTAGCAGGCTCTCAGTTATCTCTAAATGAGGCTCAGAAAGAGCAAGACTCATTGGAGGATGAGTCAGGAGCAGTCAGGTAATCAGCCACCTGTTGCAGAAACACAGCAATAGAATGAGTCACTTGATATAAATCAGAGGTTTCCAACCTTGGCAACTTTACGACTTGTGTACTGTGCATCGCTGGCTGAGGAATTCTGGGAGTTGAAGTCCAGTTGAAGTCCACAGTCGTAAAGTTGCCAAGGTTGGAGACCCCTGATCTAGAGTCTGAGCAAAGGAAAATTCTTAGCCCTCACATACTGTATGCATAAAGGTCAAGCAAACAGAACAGACATGCTCAGGGAAGCATCTCAAAAGAAAAATGAATGGTTCAAGAAAAGAGACAGGCTCAAGTCAGAACGATAAAAAAATGGCCTGGAAGTCAGACTTTTGTTGACAAACAATTTTCCAACCTCAGACACAGCTTCTTCACACGTTGCTACTTATTCCTGGACTGACCTTTGGACTAATAAAGTATTAATACTTTCATCTTAAGTTTAAACTTAGCTTTAATTGCTGGATCCTGGATTTATCTTAATGGAACCTCACCTTCTGCGATAAACTTGTTTGTATTTCCTGGGCTCTCACATTTCCACACATTGGTGAGTTTTACAGAACTCTGATCTAAGTTTGACTTCCTGTATTTGTAATTGCTGGCAGAGGATAGTGGGTTTATATTAGTTGCAGAACCAAGAGAGGCTGAATTATGAAGTTCCATATTGTAAACAATAAGGAAAGAAAAAATGAATGCCCAAACTTAATAAAATGATCATAGAAAAATAAAGTTTTTAAAAAAATTAAAATATAGTAAGAAAAAAACTGAAGCTAATTAAAAAATGTTCTCCCCCTCTGTAAATATACATGTGCATGTTTGTGCATGTGTGTGTGTATATATATATGTGTGTGTGTGTACACACAAACATACATGCACATATGCACACATAAATACATATCATTTTTTTCTCCAGATTTTCTCCTATCAAATGCTACTGGGAATAAAAAAAACATAATCTTGGAGAAGAGTATAAAGCAAAAGTCTTCATTATTTTGAACAGTTCCACTGATTTCCATGTGTATTGTAAAAAGTTAGGGACTCTAGTAAGAATCTATTTTCCCAGATGATATTTTCTTGAAATCTTAAATTCATTGTGGGACATCATGAACAAATCAGATTCAAGGATACCACTCAATTCCAAACTTGGGTAAATAATTGACATATAATAAAGCAGAAGAAAGAAAAACAGTATTTGTCTTTTTCTCCTAAAATCTTTCTGTATAAATAGGAAAGGAAATATCAAGAAGGTTTACTCAAGCAGACCAATCCTGGTCCTTAGACAACATCAATATTGAAACTAAAAAACATATAATCTAAAAAGCAAATAGAATGCCCTTCCCTCATAGCTATGAGAGTTGCCCAATGATGTAAAAACCCTGTATGTTGAGATACTGTTGCTTTGCTTCCAGTCTAACAAGGATTGAATCACTCGAGCTCAACTTCATAAGAAATTAGTATTAGTAATGAATATACCATAAATCTGAATGTATTGCCAGTGTGTAAGATTAAAGAAAATTGATTTAAATTTATCTTTGCACTAGCATAAAATATTGGCACAATAACAAAGGTATGTTTCAATACTAAATTCATTACTGTACTAGTTACATTGTTCCAATTTGGTAAATACAGATAGTCCTTGACTTAAGACCATAGTTGAGCCCAAAATTTCTGTTGCTAAGCGAAACAGATTTTAAATGAATTTTGCCCCACTTTATGATTTCTTCCCATAGTTGTTAAGTGAATCACTGCAGTTGTAAACTAGTACACTGTTGTTAAGTGAATCTGGCTTCTCCATTGACTTAGCTTGTCAGAAGGTCGCAAAAGGTGAGCATGTGACTCCAGGACACTGCAAGCATCATAAATGTGAGTCAGTTACCCACTGCCTGAATTTTGATCAAATGACCAGAGTGCTGCAATGGTTGTTAAGTGTGAAAAATTGTCATAATTCATTTTTCAGTGCTGGTCACTAAATGAATTGTTTTAAATCAAGAACGATCTGTACATAAACATGCATACTCTATTTATTTGTCTAGAGTACCCGGATTTTCTCAGTAATGGAGCAACATGATTTTCTTTTTTCCTTGTATATAGAAATGTTACTGAAGTATTCATATTACTATACCAAGTATCAATATAGATTGTACTCCGAAACGTTAACCAAATATATATTATTTATGAAAAAGACTGCTTATGCATACATGCTATTGTGTTTCAAGATGACATTTTTCATAATAAATGTACTTGAAATAAAAACAAACTGTGATAACTTAAAAGAATTTAGTGTTCTTAATCTAGCCCTTAACTACTACTATCTTCAAAAACTTAACTTAAAAGAAATGCATATACTCCAGACTGCTCTATCCTGATTATTTTCAGAAATTATCTTTTTCAAGCAGCTAACAGTGAGAACCAAAAAACAATACAAGATGTAATAGGTATTTTATGCCCCTTTTATCAATATAATTCCAAAAGTAGAAAGCAGAATTATTGATAGCATTATTCAAATGACAATCCAGTATTTTCTAAGTAGTAGCAGATTGAGAGGTTTCAGAGGTAGTTTTTAGCTTAGGAAATCTAATCCACATAAAATAACATAAGCATAGATAAGATATAGGTTTGCAATAGTGGCGAATATCTGTAGCTCGGGTGTAGGATGAGGGTGAAGGTTCATTCTCCAAGCTTGTGGGTTGATTTCCAAACGTTTCGTTACCAGGCTAGGGAAGATCTAAACACCGTTGAAGATGTTGCCTAGCCTGGTAACGAAATGTTCGGAAACCAACCCACAAGCTTGGAGAACGAACCTTCACCCTCAAGATATAGGTTTAATTATATATTAAACTAGTAAAATGTATATCAGAAAGTATGAATTGTGTCATCTATCTTGTTCTGTACATTCATATGTTGGCAATAGTTGCTAGTTATGAAAGAACCACGGATGGGCTTGAGAAAAACTTCTAAATGAGTGCAATCTTGAAAGAAAAATTATTTTCCTTAAGTGATATGAACAGATGGATGGAAACAAGAATATACAAAGAGTGATTGGCCACTCAGTTTAAGCATTAACCTACACACAAGCACATAGCAAAGAAATGCAACTAAAAAGCATGAGTAATCTGACTGTTCATTATGAAAGAAACAGTGATGATGAGCGATTCTGAATTTGAGACATGGCATTTTAGGTAATATCAGAAATGAATCTTCAGGGGGAAAAATAAATAAAGGAGAAGAGGCAATGTGAAAGGAGAAATGATTGATGAATGTATTTACTCAATGTATTTATATGTAAGGAATGCCCATGGTGACATTAGAAATGTGCTTGTTGGAGACATAAAGATACATATAATTCTGCATGTAGACAATATAATAGGTTGTTGTCTAAGAACTCATATAATTTTTAGCAAGTATTAGACTGTATGATAGAGTAAGGAATATGTACTTGAAAATAAAGGTACTAAAGGCAAAAATAGTTTGGTCTGAAAGAGACAACAGAATTCAGTATTGCAAGTTATACATAAATGACAAAAAATTAGAGGAAATAGATAAATGTGCTTGTCTTAGTTGAATTTTGACATCACAAAATGAATGCAAAAAATTTAAGCTATGCAAATGCTGCTAGAAATGTAGTTGATATTACATAGTCTATGGCAGTGATGAGAATCTTTTAGAGACCGAGTGCCCAAACCGCAACCCAAAACCCACTTATTTATCGCAAAGTGACGCATAAGCATTGTGGTGCCCTTGAGGGCCGGGTGGGCGTGGCCCGCTGGGTGGGCATGGCTGCAGTGGTCATATTGCTCGTGGGGGGATGCCTGTGTGGGCCGGGCATGGTTGGGGGAGATCCAGGGGGTCTCAGGAGGGGGGGCAGTGGGCAGAAGGCTCGTCCTGTAGGGTGAGGCAGGGGGCAGGATGGGGGTGCCATTGCTGTGGGCAAGGCAAGGGGAGGCAGGGGCCAGGGCGGCGGCTGCCTGGCACCATTGGCATGTGATGCAGACCGCCAGATGCGCCTATTTCATCCCATCTGTTTTTGCTTGCGGTTGGAGAGCAGGTCACTGCTGGTCATCTCCTCAGCCTCCTGCAGATCTTGCCCTTGGCCCGCGCGTGGAGCCTGTTCCTCTTGCGCACCTGATGCACCTTGGCCCCACCTTGGGCCGCTGCCGCCCAGAGCAACAGCTCCACCCAGCACAAAGGAGTTGAAGCGGCCGGCTAGCAAGCTCGAGTAGAGGTGGTACAGCACACCCAGGGCCAGCAGGCAAAACGCCACCCTGAATGGAGAAAGCCGGATCCCCATCAGCGCCATGGCCCCCCAGTCCCAGCTAGGATTGCATACCTTCCTATCTCTGCTGGGCCTGGTCGGCCATGATGCCGATGGTGATCCAGCTTTCCCCGCTCAGGGTGGCCTTTTGCCTGCTGGTCCTGGGCGTGCTCTGCCATCTCTATTCAGGGCTTCCTAGCCGACCGCTTTGCTTCCTTCGTGCTGGGCAGGCCTGCAGCTCTGGGCAGTGACCTAGTGGACCTGTGCGAGCAGCTGGCAGCCGCGGTAAGTACTGAGGTGCGCAAGGGGAATGTGCTCCACCTGCAGGCCAAGGACAAAACCTTCGAGGGGGCTGAGGAGATGGGACGGAGTAGGTGTGTCTGGCAGTCCACGTCAAGTGCTCCCCTGACTCCGTGTGCTGCCGGTACTGCTGCAGTGCTGCTGCTGGAGGGCCAGCCCGGTATTCACAGTGGGCTATGCAGCCCCTGCTGCTGAATGCTGTCGGTCCCCATGCAGTCACGCTGCCATAGGTTCGCCACCACTGGCAAGGAATGAATGTTGAAACAAACAAAAATGGATTATGTTCCTGCCTACTTCATAAACAGGGACTTAGGTATGTCAAAAGAAATACAGAAGGGAACAGACTAATTCAGAAGAGATAAGATTGAGAATATCAGTGGCTGGGTATGAACAAATGGAGACTGAAAACAACAATGTGACTGGTACAAAAGAAATAAGATTATTTGACCACACAGCTATAAGGAATAACTAATCACTAAAAATAAATGAAGAAAGAGAAAATGAGTTCAGAGGAAATGAAACACTGAGAAAGTTGCGGTTAGAAGAAATTGAGATCATCAGAAAAGTTTGAAGATCAAAAGTTAATATGTAAATGGACATGATGGAAGCAAAAATGATTTGCATGGACAGAAAGATGTAGAGAAGAACAATGAATGGTATTGATTTAAAATGAATTTGGTTGGGTTTTATTTTATCTCCTTCCCTTACTTTTTTTTCCTTGTTATTGCTTTTTTATGTATTTTGTATAATCTTACCTCTTTAAAAAAGGGAAAAAATGTAAGTACTGTAGTATATATGTAATACTGATCTAGGATTCTGAGGAAAAAAAATACTAAAATAAATTATAATAGACTTACCTTTTGGATAATCCTCCAATAAAAGGTTGAAGTGACCTAACTGGCAAAAGAAATCTGATTCAACTTTTCCTTCTGCTTTTAATATTAACGATTCATAGCAGCCAACAGCCTGGAAAAAAAAAGGATATTCTTTATAAATATACTCTAACATATACTTTAAAATTGACTTTTGTTGCAAAGCTAAGAAGCAATCCCACATTTTGTCATCTTACATAATATTAGTTTTTCTTCTAGGGAAATATATATGTCCTAATTTTACTGCTATGATGATGATACAATTATGTTTAATTTTCATTTTAAAATTAAGTATTATTTTGCTTTGTTACATGCATCATTTCCATTCTGTTAATAAAATAACCTAATCATATCATATATTTCAATAATTATTAAATATTAAGATGATAGTTTAGTTTAATACAATACAAGGTATTAGTATTAGTCACTTCTCTATAAGAACAATTCTGCTGTAGCAGAAATTATAAATGAAACAGTAAATGTTATTTTAGCATTAAATACCACACAGTTCTGGCACAACATATTTTATGAAACTAGAAAAATTGAATTTTAAATATACTAGCTTCAGATTCATGTACGTGAGAAGTATCTTTTTATAAGCCATATCTAAAACTGTAAGAGAAGTGACTTTGTGAAATATCGTAGGATCATTTGCCTCTCAAATTTGTAAAAATTTAGATGAGAATGAAGAACAGAGGAATGAGGAAAAAAAATCCATCAATATTTCTGTGCAGTAACATGCCTATGCTTGCATTCTGAAAATTTCTATCTACTTTTGCTAATTAATAGAATGTGTTGCATTGTATGTACTATATTAATTAGGAAACATTTTTGATTGAAAGAAAAAAGTGATTTAATTATATGAACATAGAGGATTGAACAAAATTTACAGTGGCATTCACTTTGCTATTTTTGTCTCTTTCTTTCCCCAAATTTGTTAGAATGCACTTTTAGTTTTTATCCTACTCTTTGTCCTTTCTTGTATCAACTTCTCCTTCCACAAGATGTTTTGAATGCATGTATGTTAGAATTAGATATGCTGTTTGGCCAAATATATTCTCAGCACTCAACAGCATTAACAAATAATAATTAATAATACTTGAGTATCTTCCTCTTGCACGCATCTAATATTTGATTAAAAGCATAAAGGTGCTTTTTCCATAAGCATATGGAAATGGGGGGAAATGCTGTAGATAACAGTCCTTTGTATTAAAAAAAAGTGGGACCTAAGCTTGACGGATATAAGTTGGCAATATCAGCAGTTACATGAGAAAAAAAGAAGCAAATGACAGAAGAAGCATTACTACACAGATTAAAATACTCGTATGTAAAACTACTTGCACTGCTCTATCATGTTTGTTTTATGAATACTAAACTGAATACTGTCTGACTTATGACAAAACTTTCAATATGAAAAATAAACTGCCTATCTTGAAAATGAAATCAATATTACATTTAACAAAAATACTTCAATGCTGAAAACAGTATTTGCAATACAATCATCACATTGAAGATTTAAAAAAATCACCAGTCTACATCTGTAATTACACTAAACTATAGTCAAACCTATGTCTCAGTTTTCTGAATCATTTCGTCATAGCTGAAGGTTAGCAGTTTAAATGTCCAGATTTAATTTTAATAATTACCAATTTCCTCCCCCTTGAAATTAACTGTCAGAGTGTATTGGTTTGATAAGAAGAAACAGAGATGTAACTGTCTGATTTTAACATTGAGCGTTGATAAGGGAGGAATTCTTTCTTCTAAGACAGGAGTCCTCAACCTGTGGCCCGCGGCCCACTACTGGGCCATGGCCTGCTGGACAGGCTGGTCACTCACCCTCACTCACAGCAGCCTGGTAAAAATGAGGCACTGTGCAACTTAAACGGGGTGCTGCAAGGCAAAAATGGGGTGGTGCTAGCGGCCATGCAGCAAAAACGGGGTAGGGCTAGCGAGTGTCATGTGGGCACTCACAGTTGTCTAACTGCTTCTGCAAATTTTGACCAGAAAAAAGAACTCAAATATAAGCCTTTGCTACCTCTGTCTTAAATAACGTTAAGTAAAAAAATCATACATTGAACATTGAAACAAGTGTTCAATTAATGTTGAAACAAGTTCAAACGCTAGTAGACATATCAGGGCAAACCTACTGGACAAACTATATCAGTTAATTTTCATCATATGCAAATCACCATTACATTTGATAAGTTTGGTATATGAATATTACAGTACATAGAAAACCCTAGATGATAAAAGACACTGATTAATTTTAGAAATTAATTTTAAGGTTAATATACATACATATGTTATTTATTATCAACCTGGTTATTATGTAACAAAAAAAAATTAAAATTGACTTTAAAATAATTTTAACAACTAATTCATGTTACTGGCCAGAATATGTCATCTTAAAAGCAACCTGGAGCGTTTCTAGAAGGAAGATATTTAAAGCCCCTTGGTTAATACAGCAAATCTCTTCTGACTAATTAAAACAAGCCAAAAGCAACAAGGAACAGTTTTATAAGTGTCTGACCAAAAAAGTTCAGCTATCAAATTTCTCTAACTAAAACTGGATTCAATTGTCATTTGATCAATAAGTTACAAATTATAAGAAGTCCAATGAACATTTGGAGCAATACACGTTGCTCCAAATTTATAAGTGAATGAAATTTTTCATTCTTTGCTATTAAGTAAGAAAAAAAAAGAGCTATAGCCTTATTTATTCAGGAAGAAAGCTCCCGTCAATGTCATTTGCTTTTTAATGTCATAGTTTGAGAACACATTTGCAAATTATGAATTGAAACAAATGCACATTACAATTAGATGAATAGAAATTTGAAGGGGGGAAATGTAATGAACAATATCATAAAAACTATCAGGAGCAAAAGGCTAGGACAGTGGTGGCGAACCTATGGCACAGGTGCCAGAGGTGGCACTCACAGCCCTCTCTGTGGGCACGCGCACCATTGCCCCAGTCCTAGGCCTTCAGTTGGGTTTTATAAAACCTTTTTGCTTTAGGCCTCCGCTGCCGTGTGCAAAAAAAAAAAAAAAAAGGTTCAATCAGTCAATTTCAACTTCTTGTGGAAAAAAAAAAGATCTTGCAAAGTTGGAATTGATTGATTGAACTTTTTAGTCCCACTCAGTCTGCCGTTACCATCGCAGCCATGCCCAGCCAATTGGCCATGCCCACCCAACTGGCCACACCCAGCCAATGGGCCACACCCACCCGGCACTCGACGATGCATAAGTGGGTTTTGGGTTGCAGTTTGGGCACTCAGTCTCTAAAAGGTTCGCCATCACTGGGCTAGGACATAGGTTTAGTTCCAATTAAACTGACTTATTACTATTGATGTCTATGCAGAGGAATCTACTCAATTAATGGATTAGCACTATTTTGACATTAGATAAGATAAATGGAATTCAAGAGGGGGTTGGACTTAATCCATTTGTGGCTATGGAGAAACTCTTAGCCTAATTAATCTTTTGACTCCATCCCCAGATTCTGCCACTCCTTCTCCTGCAAAAACTCCTGAAAGTATGTCTAAATAATTGTCATTGTTTGCCTCATTTTAATTTTATTCTGTAACTCACTCAGAGCTCTGCTAAAAAGTACAAGCCAAAAGACCTGAACTGTAAATAAATTATGGTATTGGAAAAAGTACATTTAAAGAACAATCAACAGAAACATGCAATCTCATATGCTATCTTCTTAGCTCTCCTACTTTCATGGTTCCCAAACTTGTACATCATGACAAATTATACTTAATATAAAGATAAATATATTAAATAAAAAACAATTTCAATTCATGCCCTCTTATTCTTATTTATCATTTCATAATTATAATTGATCTTTCTAATAATGATGTGGATAATGTCTGAAGTGATGCTATATTTTACTCACTGTTATTACACTATTATAGATAAATGGACCTTACTATGTACAAAGAGAACACACGGGAATCGTGTCACCACAATAACTTATTTGTTTTGTTTCCATTCAGCCTGGAAAAACAGGAACAGAAAAGAAGACTCTTCAGAGAGAACGATGTACAGTAACTAAATATTCTCCTTCACAAGCAATTTTACTGTACATCCTAATGTCTGAATTGTTCTCACAATTTAGATCTTCAGCCATTAATGCCAGAAAAGTACAGTTATACAAATTATATTCTTGAATACAACTGAGTCAACTCCATAACTTCAACTTATTAATAGTTAAAATACTAAATACTACTATATGTAATAATTCTAATTATTACAATTAGTAATAATTGCTAAATGAGAACCAGAAATTGATGGTGTATTATGTACAGTTGCAAGGATGCAAGGGAGGTACAGCAAGCTCAAGGAGGGTACAAGGGAGACAACTCGAGAAGATGCACAAGGGTGATGCCGTGAGAGTCAGGGAGGCATGGTAAGGATTTTCAATTTGAAAATCCCAATTTAAAGTTCAGAAATTTTCTCATTCAACACAGAGTATTTCATATTCATGTCTTTCATTCATTTGGGAAACAAATAATTTTGAATATGTTCTTTACATACTGTTAAAATGAATGGGAAGAAAAAAAGCAAATATTGTTGAATCAAAGGAGTTTTAAAAACAAAGCATGTAAACCGGAATGAATTCAAAACATTTGGGGCATGCCTACTCCTCATAGTGATGAAGTACTTCACATTACTCATTATGTGATGATTTGCAGGGAGACATGGGGTTGTCCTACATAACAGTTGTTTCAGAATGTTCTGGAAAGATAAATGGAATAGTCATAAAACCCCATAATTGTCATGCACAAGAAACATAACATTAATTGCAAAGTTAGTGCTTCTTTTTAATATTCCTCCGAATATTGTGTAAAAAGCTTTAGATACATTATTAAAAATCTCAAGAAAAAGTTGGCTATTCTCTTTTACTGCTTCCAGGCACTACAATTCAGGAAGCATATACAAGTTACTTAGATAAGGTGCATCTATTTGTGATCAGCTTAATACAGCTTATCTAAAAGAAACTTCAATAGTCAAGCAAGAAGCTAGGAATAGACAACAAGGTCAACTATTATGAATAAATATGGCAATCTTCCACAGAATTCTGCACAAAACAGTACAGAGGTCACTAAGGAAAAGACAATCATAGTGTTTCCTACTTTTGTGTTGAACAGTTCAAAATTCTACACAAAATTGTACTTTTAATATATAATTTTAACATGCCACAAAATGCAGTAGAGGTAGTCCTCGACTTACAATCATTCAAAGTTACAATGGCATTGAAAAAAGTGACCAATGATGGTTTTTCACACTTATGACTATTGTAGCATTCCCATTGTCATATGAACAGAATTCAAGCATGTGGTGGTCTCCCATGGAAAATGAGACATGCACGCAGGTATCTCGGGATGGGAGCCCAGAACTGACTCCAACACCCTATTTTATTGTTACTATAGTTTTTACATCACACAGTGTAATCAAAAGACGTATATAGGGGTGGTTACAATGTATTACATAACAGACACTCTCCAGATGCAAGGCTATGCAGGTGGGTGATAATTCATGCATCCTGTTTCCCGTGTTCTTATCGGAGCCTGTCCAAATGGCTGATGAATGTGTTCCGTGTCTGGAGCAGTCCGTTTGTTATCTCAAGAACTTTGTGGGAGCATGTCTATGGGCATATTTATGCAATTAATTCCACATCTCCTCCTTTTGTGTTTTTTTAATGTTACTCACTTCCAGTTCCAGAAGGGATCTTGATTCACTGATTAAGGCGTCCTTCCTAGTGGAGGGCGTAACATTTTTGCACATTTGCAGGAGGGAGGGAATACATTGAATGCAACAACATAGCAATACAACTAATATCAAAATGGTTACTATAATAGAAATCAAAGATCATAGCCAGGATCCATCCGGTAGCCAGGACCAAAGGGCTCCCCAGATATCCACGGTGCCTGATCCATCGCTGCGTAAGGGATTATTTTGGATCATAGATTCCATTTTCCTTGCTGTAGCAGAAATATTAGGTTGAAAATCATGTATATACATACAACAATGAGAATGAATTAAAGCACATACACCGCCTTTTGCTGCTAAAATAATATCTAAAGCATACCGATTTTGCAAAACTACTTCCCTTATTTCCCCCATTTCTTGATTAATCATTTTAATGCTGTTGTTTCATTAAACATATGAACAGTCCAATTGTTAAGCAAATGAAGGTCCCTATAGTTCATGGCAACTCCTAGATTGGGTAGAATCCCTCTGCTGATTTGAGTCTCTAAACTACCACCCAATGTTAGGGATGGATCCGAGGAACCAGTATCACGTTTGTTCCGCAGGCGTCCATCAGGGAGATGAGGCAAGGCATATACAGCAGGGGTCAAAAGGCCCACTGTACAGGTGCCTTTCCAATCCTTAGGCACCTGGCGATAGGCTCTACAGCCTCATAGTAGCCACATATCGGGTAACTCATAATAACCCTGGCGAGACTCATTAGCAAATGTTATTATGGATTCCATGTCAAGGCAAGCCATGTAGGTACTGACGTTTGTCCATTGATTGCTTCGATAAGTGTTGTTTATCTTAGTAAGGTTGCTTTTGATGGATTTGCATTTCTTTGCAGAATTCCATATAATAACTTGTTGACAATTACTATAATTTCCCAAATAAGTGGCAGTACGGAATAGTCCTGTGCTATAAAAACAAAATCTGGCAGGTTCCATTATACGAGCGCCCACAGCATATGTCTTATGCAATGTCTCTGTAGTTATGCTCCACAGCTGCTTCCATCCTGTTTCATTGAACGGAATGGCATGGAAAATAAGGCCACCACGACTGTCACCAGGAATTTGCATGCAAATCCAACAGTTCGTGACGTTAAGTGTAAGAGCAGTGCTCCTGGCATCCCGTACAAAAGCATTAAAAGCCCACAGTCCATGATCCTCATATGCCTGGCTGAGGTGGTGTACGTTGAGCCATATAAGGACGAACACAACGAGCTGGAGTCCAAACGATCTCGCCATGGTCATCTATTGCAGCATAGCCTCGACCCCAGGTAATGAGGGAGGCAGGCCCTTTCCAGGTGGGATCAGGCAAGCGTCGATAGTATACCTGGGGGCGTGAAGAATCTGTGGGAGAAGCAGAAAAATGCCTGCTTGCGGCAGTTGAACCAGGGGTGCCAGAAACATTCAAAAAGTTTAAGGTAAAAAGTACAAGATTAAGAGTGTTTTGTATCCCAGGCAAGCCGGGGGTATTTTCCCCTTTCTTTTTTGCATGCATGTCTAGAGCCCTTTTTACGGTCTGATTGGCTCGTTCCACGATCGCTTGACCAGTGGAGTTATATGGAATGCCAAATTTATGAACAATAGACCAGCGAGAGCAAAACTGCGCAAAGGAGGTGCTGGTATAAGCAGAAGCATTGTCCGTTTTAATTTCTTTTGGGTTGCCCAGGGTAGAAAAGGTACGAATACAATGATTAATAACATGTTTAGCAGACTCACCGCTTTGAGGGGTGGCCATAATAAAACCTGAATAGGTGTCAATGGAAACTTGCAAATATTTCCAGGGGGCAAATGGCAAATATTGCGTAACATCCATTTGCCAAAGTTGACAGCTCTGCGTCCCTCTTGGGTTGACCCCTTGGGGAACAGAGTGTGCTTGGAGGCTGCAGGTGGGACATTGTTGTATGATAGCCGCAGCCTCCGTAGCCGTTAAAGAAAATTGTTTCATTAAAGCCTTCTTATTTTGATGAAAATATGAATGGCTGTCCCATGGGGTTATGGGAGATAAAATAAGGACAGAAACATCCTGGTGAGTCGAGGCAGCCGAAGCGGCAGCATCCGCCTTGGCATTGCCTTCGGAGATAATACCAGGGAAAGGTTGGTGACTTCTAATATGAGCAGGAAAAAAACAAGTAGAGTGGGAATGAAGAAGGGATTGGAGTGTGAGAAATAGACTGAGGAGAGAGTCATCCAATGAGGGTGACACATATGAGTCAGATAAAGACGTGAGAACTTTATATACATAAAGACTATCTAAAATAAGATTTAAAGGTTCAGAAGAAAAAGTTTGTAAAGCCAATATTGTAGCGGCAAGTTCAGCACGCTGAGCAGAAGTTTGAGGAGGAGTAATTTTTGTGTGCCATTGTTCACCCTCCTTCCATACACATGAACCATAAGTCTTGCTGCCATCAACATACAGGGTGACAGAGTTAGGAATGGGAGAGGAGGAAATGGGAGAATGCAGAGAAATTGAAACATTATTAAGGAGTTGGAAGCGAGGGTCAGAGGGAATATGACAGGAAACAGATCCTGCCCAGTCAGCAAGAGAAAGTTGCAATATATCTGAAGAGGCAAATAAAGGTTCCCATATAGTAAGAGACATGGGGACATATAAAAAAACAATATCAAATCCAATTAAACATTTTGCTCGAAAACGGCCCTTCGTAATTAAAAGAGCAAACATATATGGCAGTGGATTGATAGATTTGCGAGGGGTATTGGGGAGGTGAATCCATTCAACAATGGAGACCCTCCCCTTTTGATGTTGGAGAAGGGCAGCTGTAGGAAGAGAGGAAGTATTAAATATGGCCAAAGACAAAGGCTCATTGGGAATGGCTCGGTCCACCCAGCGGGTAGAGAGGGCACTATTAATTAAGGCAAAAACATGTTTTTGAGTGGGGTTAAAAACAACAACAGAGGAGGGGGAAGTGTGGCCTCGCAAAGCCAAAAACAAGGGTGCCAATTGGGCAGTGGTGAGTGCAAGAAATGGGCGCACAAAATTTATGGTGCCCAAGATTTGTTGTAAAGCAACTAAAGTGAGAGGAGAAGGAAGGTGGATGGCAGGGAGTACTGGAACAGAATGAGAGGCTAGGACTTTGTGTCCCAGATATAAAAAGGGAGATTGGGTCTGAACTTTTTCTGGGGCGACAATAAAGCCATAAGAAGCTAAAAGCTGAATGAGTTGGGGAAGGACAGTTTGCACCATGCCAGGAGGACCCGGTGCAGCTAGGAGAATGTCATCCATATAGTGATAAAGCAAAAAGTTAGGATAGGATTTGCGAAAAGGCAACAAGGCAGCGTCCACAAAAGCTTGACATATGGTGAGGCTGTTAAGCATGCCTTGGGGAAGAACAGTCCATTGATAGCGAGGAGTAGGTCGGGACATGTTAGTTTGAGGCAAAGAAAAGGAAAAAAGTTGTTTGTCATCAGGGTGTAGAGGAATGGTAAAAAAAACAATCTTTTAAATCAATAATTGCCAAATCATAGTCTTTGGGGATCATATTTGGGTTGGGCATTCCGCACTGTAGCGGACCCATGGGTTTAATTATTATTAATGAGGCGTAAATCATGAATAATTCTCCAGTTGCCTGATTTTTTCTTGACTACAAATACTGGGGTGTTATAAGGACTGGTAGTTGGTTCCAAATGGCCAGATTGTATTTGCTGATATACCAGTTTCTGCAATGCTTCCTGTTTTTCTAAAGTGAGTGGCCATTGGTCTACCCACACGGGGGTGTCAGAAAGGAGCGTAAGCTTCATGGGTGAAGGAGGCATTATTAGTCTTCCAGAGTCAACTTCGCATTAAATTGAGAGAGTAAGTCTCTGCCCCATAAATTTGTGTGAAGAGGGAGGATGACAGGTTTAAATTTAGCAGAAATGCCTTTTGTGATTCATTGTGCAGGAAGCCAATTTTTACTGGAGCTTGCTTGTTGAAGTCCTCCCACTCCCCTGACTGCCGGTGAGGATTCGAGGGGCCAGTTAGAGGGTCATTCAGCTGTTCTTATGACTGAGACATCCGCACCAGAGTCTACAAGACCAGAGAAGAGAATGCCATTGATTAAAAAAGGCATCACTAGTTTTTGGGGAGTAATTTGCTTTGTTAGTGCCAATAAATCAGAGGAAGAATTCCCAGAATGAGGTGCATACGCAGCCTCTGGAATGGATGGTGCTGCACATGGTAATAAAACCAAGCGTGCCACCGTATCCCCCCGGTTCATTGTGACAGAGAGATTGGTATAAAATTGGACTTTTAGGGTGTCTCTATACGTGGGATCTATCATACCTGGAAGCACAAACACTCCTTGTTCCCGAGCAACAGGTGTGGGAAGGATCATTCCCTCCGTTTCCGGAGGTAAGGGTCCAGAATAAAGGGTTTCAGCAACCGTGAGTAGGTTAGGAAAAGTAACAGAAAGATCAGAAGCCAATTTTAAATCAATGCCAGAAAAATATTGCGAAGCAGAAGGAGTAAAGTCTGAAAAGGATGCAGCCTTTGGAGAGGGGTTAGCTGCAGACCCCTCTGTTAGTTTCCCCGATTGGACTGAGAGGAACGGCACTGATTGGCCCAATGAAAACCCTTTTTACATTTTGGGCACACAGTTTTGGGCTTGGCTCCGGGGATGGCAGCGGGTCGAGCCGCGCCGCCTCCTGGGGCTCTGCATTGCTTTTTAAAATGACCAGGTTTTCCACAATTGAAGCAAGTGCCTTGGGGTTGATTCCCCTTTTGGATTGCGGCTGCAAGAGTGTCCATTTGATAAGCATTGGTTCCCACAATGCGGCAGGCTTTAAGAAAGTCCGCTAGGGTGGCCGTGGGATTGGAAACAAGTGGTTTAAGAATGGACTGGCAGTCCGCATTTGCATGTTCATAAGCTAATTTTATGAGGATTTCATTTGCTGCATCTCTGTTTGAAATTTGACGCTCAATGGCAACTTGCAGGCAATTCACAAAGTCTGCATAGGATTCAGTCGCAGTTTGGCGAATGGCAGAAAAAGACTGAATCGGGGTGCCAGACTCATCAACGCGAGCCATGGCAGAAAGAACACAAGTATTAATGATCGGAAATGCAAAGGGGGTGAAAGTTTGAGCCTGAGCATTAAGGGTAGCAAAATTGCCTTCTCCGAAGAGTTGCTCTGCTGTCCATTGTGAACCTGGGTGATTAGCTCTCTTTTGTGCCTCTCTCTTATATTCAGATTCAAAAACTACGTATTGCATTCCGTTAAGAAGCATGCGGAACAGATCTTTCCAATCTTGAGGCAACATTCGATATGCGCTAGCAACTGAGTGTATCAGTCCTCTAGTATAGGGACTGGTTATGCCATAATCGTTTGTAGCCTTTTTCAATTCTCGGATCATAGCCAGGGGAAGTGCTTCCCAATCAACCACTATGCCTGCTGCGGTCTGTTGATAAGTAACAGGGAACAACTCTGTCTTGGATAGTTCAGAAACGCTTAAATCACCATTGTTCAAAGCCTTTTGAAAAGCGCCACGGATGATTCCGGGCCGGGAGACAGGCGGCAACGTGGCAGGAACAGGAGAGGATGTTTGTTGTTTATCAGGATCCATAGAATTTGCAGGGGCAGAAGGAGGGTTAAAACCGGCTCCAGGTGGCAAGGGAGTGCCAACATAACAGACGGACTTTTGTACGGTGGAGGGTCTAATAAAGGCTGATGAGGCGAGTCAGCATGGGTTTGAATCAGGGTATAGGCAATTTTCCAAAGGCACAAAATCTCTGGGGGGGCTCTTGGAGACTGATGGAGAACGGCACCGATTTTCCTCCTTGTATCTACTTTTAAAGATCCAGACTCCGGATAGGATGAGCAGTTAGCCCATACGTAAGCAAGCAATTTAACAGCCTCAGATTTAGAAAGGTGATGGGTTAATTTCTGTTCCTGATCAGTAAGATATTTTTTCCTGCCAAGTAGCCTCAGCTCTTCCACATGCTGCTTTGGAGCGTGAGACATTCTACCCCCCATACTTACGAAGAGGAGTCAGTTGCCAGCAACTTCGTCGGGTGCACCAAGCCTATTCCAGGCGATAACTAAAGGGTCGGCAGGGACGTATCCCTCAGTGGATCATGTCGGGGTCACCAGATGTGGTGGTCTCCCATGGAGAATGAGACATGCACGCAGGTATCTCGGGATGGGAGCCCAGAGCTGACTCCAACACTCTATTTTATTGTTACTATAGTTTTTACATCACGCAGCGTAATCAAAAGACGTATATAGGGGTGGTTACAATGTATCACATAACAGACACTCTCCAGATGCAAGGCTATGCAGGTGGGTGATAATTCATGCATCCTGTTTCCCGTGTTCTTATCGGAGCCTGTCCAAATGGCTGATGAATGTGTTCCGTGTCTGGAGCAGTCCGTTTGTTATCTCAAGGACTTTGTGGGAGCATGTCTATGGGCATATTTATGCAATTAATTCCACACAAGCACTTGGCATGTGGCATGTATTTATGACAGTTACTGTCCTAGGGTCATGTAATCACCATTTGTACCCTTCCCGGGTGGTTTCCAACAAGCAATGGGGGAATCCAGATTTGCTTAACAATTGCATGATTCATTTAATAACTACAGTGATTTGTTTAACAACCGGGGCAAAAAAAGTCATAATATAGGGCATAACTCATATAACTGTCTTGCTTAGCAATGGACATTTTGGACTCAATTGTGCTCATAAATCAAGGACTACCTATATTGCAACAAATATTTGTTGTTGAGCAGAAGGAAGGGGGAGATTAAAAAGCTTCTGATACATGTAAATGTTTTAATGGGAAAGAGAAGGGGCATTGTCTTACCTGAACGCTTTTTCTCAGCATGGAGATGTAGAATCCACCAATGGGTTAAACTCTGCCTTCCTGCCCAATAGACCAGGTCAGCTAACTTGTCACGCCCCTCCAGGGGTAGCCGTTCCCCCATTCTTGACGAAGGCGAAGCAGCTGACTACAATTTGACGTGATGGCTCCTGGTTTTCTAATATGAACTTTAATGATGTTAAGGGTGGGAGTGGATTCTACGTCTCCGTGCTGAAAAAAGGCGTTCAGGTAAGACAATGCCCCTTCTCCAGCACTGGAGACATAGAATCCACCAATGGGACATACCAAAGCCTCACTGTCCCAATGGGTGGGAAACAGAAGAGGATGAAGTTGTGTTTGTGGAGATTACCTGTTCCAGGACACTCCTTCTGAAGGAGGCTTCCGCAGAGGCGAAACAGTCTATCTTGTAATGCTGGATGAAGGGAGAGGGCGAGGAACATGTCGCCACCTTGCAAACCTCGACAGAGGCCTGTGTGGCCCACGTTGAGGATGTCGCAGCGCTTCGAGTGGAATGCGCTGTGGTTTGTCTTGGTGTTGGTAGAGAAAGTGATTGATATGCTTCCGCAATACAAAGTCTGATCCACCTGCCTATGGTTGAGGCGGACACCTTCTGTCCACTAGAGGTGTGGTGGAAGGAAATAAATAGAGCTTCTGATTTGTGTAAGGGTGCCGTTCACCTGACATGTCGTAATGCCCTCCAGACATCCAGTGTGTGCCACTGTCATTCCAGGGGATGAGACGGGTTGACACAGAAGTCCGGTAGAATGCTTTCTTGGGCCCTATGGAACAGGGTGTTAACCTTGGGAATAAAGGTTGGGTCCAATCGGAGGACCACCCGGTCCCGATGGAAGGTGCAGAGTCCTCCCTGACCGACAGGGCCACAAGCACGGAAATGCGTCTGGCCAAGGTGATGGCGACCAGGAAAGCCACTTTGAGGGATAGGTCCCTCAAAGTGCAAGATTTGATGGGTTCGAATGGTGCCCTGGTGAGAGCCTGAAGGACCCAAGGTAGTTCCCATGAGGGAAACTTATGGACCACAGGTGGCTTTGCCTGGGATGTGCCCTTTAGGAAGGCACGAATTCTGGGGTGCTGTGCCAGGGGAACTGTGTTGGCGCAAATGAGTAGGGTGGATAACGCCGCTACCTGCCTGCGAATGGTATTTGGTGCTAAGCCCCTGTCCAGGCCGTCGAGCAAGTATTCTAGTATATTAGGAACTGTTAGGCCCGCGACATCGAGTGTTCGCTTCTCGTACCAGTTGCAGAAATTTCTCCATGTGGAGTCATAAATGCGGTTGGTGGTCGGTTGGCGGGATGCTTGGATCATGGAGATTACTCTTGGCGGGTACGACTCCCCACTCAAGATTTGGCGTTCAAGTGTCAGGTGGCTAACTGCAGCCATTAGGGTTCTGGGTGTTGTAGATCCCCCTGGCTGAGTGACACCTGGTCCGGGGGTATCCTCCATGGCGGGGACCTGGAGAGATTCACCAGGTCCGCAAACCATGGACTTCGTGGCCAGTGTGGGGCTATGAGTATGATCTCTGCCTGTTCCTGCAATGTCTTGTGGATGGTTGCCGGGATCAGCGGGAGAGGAGGAAATGCATAAAGTAGTCCCCTTGGCCAAGGGCAACGTAGGGCATCTGTTTCCTCCGCCCCCGGCGATGGGAACCTTGAGAAGAACCTTGGGAGTTGGGCATTTGTTGGGGATGCAAAGAGATCTACAACTGGTTGCCCGAACCTCTGTGTTATCTCCGCGAATAGGTCCGGGTGCAGACCCCATTCGGCATGATCCACAGTCGACCTGCTCAGGAAATCCGCTTGTCTGTTTGCCTCCCCCGAGATATGCTCGGCCCTGATGGAGGCGAGGTTCTATCATGAGAGACCTGGATTGGGTTCCCCCCTGCTTGTTCACATGTGCCTTTGCGGACCCATTGTCTGTGAGAACTAGTATGTGTTGTCCCGCTACTCTGTTGTGTAAGTGTTGGAGAGCTAGATGTATGGCTCTTAACTCTAACCAGTTGATATTGTATTCTAGGTCCCTCCGGGACCATTGTCCCTGTACCCACATGGCCTGCAGGTGCATCCCCCAGCCAAACAGGCTGGCGTCCATCGTTAAGTGTGAGACAGTTGGGTTCCCTGAAGTGGGACCCTCTGGCTAGTGCTGGCAATGACCACCACTTGGGGACTGTAATGTTTCTGGAGGGACCCTTACCCTTCTGTTGGAGGAACTGAGTTTCAGCTTCTGGAATGGAAGGAGGAACCATTGAAGACTCCTGGAATGCAGTCTCGCCCAGGGCACTATTGCTATGCATGAAACCATCTTCCCCAGTAGCTGGGAGAGTACGACCAGAGGGGCTGTTTGCTCCCTGTGTACTCTGCGTACTAGGGAACATATGCTGTCGCGACATTCCTGTGACAGGTAGACTGCTCCCTGCATGTGTCTATGATTGAGCCTAGGTGTAATATGCGGGTGGCTGGGCAGTTCTGACTCTTTTGGAAGTTGACTGAGAATCCGTGTTCCTGGAGAACTCTGATTGTCAACACTAGGTCTGATTGTGCTACCTCTGGGGATAGTGATTGGATGAGAATGTTGTCCAGGTAGCACTGGACGTGCATCGGTATCGTTCACAGGTGCACGGCCAGTACTGCCAGGATCTTGGTGAAGACTCTTGGGGCTAACGAGAGGCTGAATGGTAGTGCCCTGTACTGGAAGTGGTGTCCCATGTAGCAGAACCTAAGGAACCGACGGTGGCTGTGGGCAATGGGAATGTGGAGGTACGCTGCCCAAGATGGAGTGGAGGGTTTGTATTTTGAATTTTCGATGGGTGATATGATGGTTCAGACCCTTCAGGTCTAGAATTGAACTCCATCCCCCCGAGGACTTGGGAACTACGAACAGAATGGAGTAGAATCCCCGCCCCCGGTTTCCCACTGGAACCTGTTCTATGGCTTTTATTTCTAGGAGGTGTCGAATGGCCTCTTGCATGAGATTGCTCTTGGTGGAGTTCCTTGGCTGAGGGCAGGGGACAAAACATTCTGGAGGATTGGATACAAACTCCAGCAACAGACCAAGGCGTATGGTTTGCCAGACTCAGGCACCCGTAGTGGTGGCTTCCCACTGGTGAGTGAAATTTGCCAGTCTGCCACCTATGGGGAGGGATGTTAGGGATCTGAGGGAGTCATTTGAACCTTCTGAAGGGACAGCCCCCTCCTCGAAAGGGCCATTTGCACTGATTTTGGTGTCTGGACTTGGGTACAGACCTGTCCAGTTGGCGGTCCTGCCTGGGAGTGAAAGGAGTGTAAGGCCGAGGTGGCTGGGGGAGGTGAGAGAAACCCGAGCCCGTTCCTGACCGAAAGGACTGCCTGCAGGTGTATGGGGTTGAACGCCTGGCAGCCCGCCTGCTGGAGTGAACCAGTACCTTCCGCTTGTCCTTGTTTTCAGTTAGGTAGGGGTTTAGTGCTTCTCTGAATAGTTGTCCCCCCTGGTAAGGGGCCGTGGCTAAGCGCCACTTGGCCTTTGAATCAGTTTGCCAGTGCCTGAGCCATAGCATTCTGTGTGCTGAGACGTTGGATGCTATTGCTCTGGATGAGAACCTGGCTGCGTGTAGTGTGGCATCAGATACGTACTCTGTTGCTGCAGCAAGCTTGCTCAGGTCCTGTTGTGTTTGTACCTCCTCCTGGGGAAGTTTGGCCTGCATTTGGCGGATCCAAAGTAGGGATGTTCTTGCGAAGAACGAAGTGCAGGAGGCGGTCTTAACCACCCATGCCATCGCTTGGTGGGTCCTGCAGAACGTAAGCTCCCATCTCTTGTCGTCAGATTTCAATACCTCTGCCATGTCTCCCGACACTGTGGTCGGAGAGAAGAGGAATCCAAAGGGTTCATCTTCATTTGATACCTCAAGGTCCTCTGACTGCTCTGGTGTTGTGCTGAACAATTTCTTGTCTGTTCCCCCGGGTGCGGGGAAGGTGCCCGGAGAAGCCCATTGTTTGTTTTTTTTTATTGAAAATTTTTAAAATTTTTACAAATAGGGAAAAGAAAAAATAAAAAAACAAAAAACAACCACCCCAACCCTCTCACTCCGTCCCCCCAACCTTCCCAGAGCTGAATATAGGCTTAATTAAAATTTCTAAAAATCTTAAAAAGAAATTAAAAATGTATAAACCATAAATATATATAAATACATTACATAAACTTATAAGATAATTAACAATAATATATATGTAAAAAAGAAAAGCATAAATATTAAAAAAGAAAAATGCTTAAAAAGAAAAAAAATAAAAGAGAAAAGAAAGAATCTATCCATTTTTCCCATACCGCAAAAAACTTCTCTTGCGATTGATCCTTTAAAAAAGCCGAAATCTTTGCCATTTCCACCAAATAAGAAACTTTAAAAAACCATTCTTGCAAGGAGGCAAAGATTCCTTCTTCCAGTATTGCCCTACTAACAACCTTGCGGCTGTAATTAAATTTAACATCAGTATAACCTCCTTAACATCACAATCAGTAACGATACCCAACAAAAACAATTGTGGGGTAAATTTTACCCTCCTAAAAATTCTTTGAATATTCCACCATATCTTAATCCAAAAAGCTTTTATATTTTTACACGACCACCAAATATGATAATAAGTAGCATCCAAACAACCACATCTCCAACATTTAGGCTGTAAGTCAGGATACATACGAGACATTTTTTGTGGATCAAGGTGCCATCTATAAAACATTTTGTAAAAATTCTCCCTTAAGTTCTGGGCTTGTGTAAATTTAACATTCCTCACCCAGATGGTTTCCCAGGTATCTAGTAGAACTGGTTCACCAAAATTTTGTGCCCATTTAATCATACATTCTTTAATTAGTTCTGGTTCTGAATCCAGTTCTACTAGCACCCCATAGATTCTCTTAATATGAGCTCGCCTTTGATCTTTTACTTGTTTAAAAAGATTTTCATCTTCTCTAAGCAAACCTATATTACGATCTATCTTCCATCTATCCACTATTTGTCTATACTGAAACCATGAATAATTAATATTTTCATATGCTAAATCATCCAAAGATTTTAATTGCCAATTTTTACCATCCCATCTGAGTAATTGTGCATAAGAAACACTATCCATCTTAACTCCTCTTCTTATCCCCTCTATCACATGTCAAGGTATAGCCCATAATGGTATTTTAAAATCACTTTTATAATATTTCCTCCAAACCCAAAGTAAAGAAATCCTTATAATGTGAGATTTAAAAACCCGGTCAACTTTTTTATTAAAAATTAAATAGGCATGCCATCCAAAAAGTAAATCCCAACCCTCCAAGTGGAGTATTTCTACATTTGTTAAATTAATCCAGTCACTAAGTAATGTTAAAGCCACAGCATCATAATACAATTTCAACCCATTGTTTCTTAATGGTACTCCGGAAGAGTGTCGGATAGGGAACGTGGTGTTGGGCTACCACGGGTTCTAAAAACAATGAATCTGAACCGGGCTGTGGTTCAGGTTGAGGAGTATGGTCTGGGCCAATGTTTGATGTTGAGCTGGCTCTGCGCAGCAGAGGTAGGAAAAGGTTGGGGTTGAATACCCCTTCGAATGGAGTAGGGTCTAGGGGAGGGTCCTCCTCCTCCCACCATGACGTCATGCTGATCGTCCTCGGTAGGGGAGGACTCCCTGCTGTGGAGGGACCGTGATGGGGAAGATGAGTCTTGGAATGCGGCTTCCCCTGATTGGGACCTGGGTGGGGCCCTGTCCATCATGGTCCGTGGTCCGTGGTTAGGTCTGGCCATCATCCTTTGGACCGTTTGCTCAATGATAGCTTGAATACGGTCCTCACAGAGGTTGACCACAGGTTCCGACCCCCTGAGTCCTGCCACTGTGGGTGTGAACGTGGCCTCAGGTGTGGGTTCTGAAAGCCCTAGCGTAGGAGGGCCCCTCTCTGGTCCCTGGGGAAACACCTCTGAGAACCAAACTCCGTGGGTGGAAGGTCCTAAGGGAAGATCAAAGGATGTTTCCTCTATTTGTTCCTCCTTTGCCTTGGCTTGTTTTTGTGCCTTGGAGAACTCCCTCTCCAGGGCCTGGTATCTTCTGCTAGCCTGTTTCTCAGCCAACTTGGTAGGTTTTCTTCCAGAAATGGACTTAGCCTTTGTTTTGATCCTGCCTGCCGCCTCCTGTTTGGAGGATTTTTGTTTTTTGCGGCTGGTGAGAGGGGAGGCAATGCTCAGGGGTTGAGACACCGTAGGCTCCTCCATCCTGGTTGAGCTATCTCAGTTACCCGAGAGGAACTCTGGCAGGGGATCAGTTGGCGAGGTGGCAAGCAGGGGTAGCAGGGAGTGGTCGTCCTGCTCTCCTGACCATCTGACCGACAAAGGGACCGCTGTTTTCCCACCCCTTTGGGGTCCAGTCCTTCCTGTGTCCAACCGTTGCAGCGGGTGGATCTGAAATACTGGGGGTTACGGTCAGGATACAGTATACCAGGGTCGGGTATCAAGCCTTTCTTTAATTAATTTTTTAAAATTCATTTATTAATTTATAATTTATTAATTTATTTGTTTTATATAATTTGTTTCTGGTGGGGCTCCAGCTGATTCCGTGTGAAAAACAAACCCTGTTGTGGAATTAATAGTGGTGATGGAGGGGGGCAAGGTCACTGTCTGGGTGATCCGGTGAGGAGAGAGAAGAACCAAAGGGACCAAGCAAGGCAAAGAAGGGAAAGGCACAGAATTAGATTGTTCCTTCTGTGCCACAGAAAAAACCCTAGGTCTCCACGTGTTCATAACAAAACCGGCAAAAAAAATGGCGACTGGGAGATGCCGGATGCCTGGGGGAAAAGGAGACGGAAGTACACCTACTATTTGTGCTTCCTGTCTCTTGGCGGGAAATTCAACAAAGAGGGAAGAAGACGGAAGTCCCCTCTGGAAGCTCCATGCGTCCTGGCCTCCCAAAATGGCAACCTGCTCAGGAGAACTAGCGTGGTTCCCCCGGGTGCTTTGAATACTGAGCTGTCCTGGCCTCTATAGCACTAATGTCTGGCTGGCGTTTTCACCGCGACCGCAGCCGGCGTTCCGTCAACTCCCTTGCTTGGAGCCAAAGAGAGACCAACAGGGATATCCCCCCCTCCGGATTGGCGCGGGGGCTTCGGCTGCAGTGTAGAGCTGTGACCAATGCCCAGCTGATTCTCCCTGATGCAAGCATAAGCGGAACAGCTGAGAAAAAACCACCCCTGCTCCCCTCCGGAAGTGCGGAAAAAACCTCAGCTGTAGCGCTGATCTAACGCTGTGCTGGGGATTCCCTTGGAGAGAACAGATCATAGGAGAAGCTGTTTAGGGATGATGAGCCTGGGAACGTCCTTGGGACCACGGCTGCAGATATCTCTTCAGCTGAACCCCAGGTCTGGGGAGGGAAATCACCCCCTACCCCAGGCCTTCCACAACTAATCCTCCCAGCACTGTGATCAGTGCTGTTAGGGTAGTTGTGATTCAATTAATAGAATCCACCAATATTTTATCTCTATTACCTGCCTTAGACTGGGAGCCAATTTATTATATCCGTCCTGGGCTGAGATCGAGTCAAAAATGGGGGAGTGGCTATCCCTGGACGGGCGTGACAAGTTAGCTGACCCGGTCTATTGGGCAGGAAGGCAGAGTTAACCCATTGGTGGATTCTACATCTCCAGTGCTGGAGAAAACAGTGGATTCATGAGAATGTATATGCCTCAAATCAGAATGAGCCTTGTGATCACACCACTATTTGATGCCATTCAAAAGTCTTTTGAATGGTTAGCAAATCATGGAGAGAGAGATGACAAGAAATAGAAGTGCAATACTTTACATCATTATTATCCATACTTTCATCTTGAGTTACTGTGTGTACATATAGTTCTTCACTTATAACCATAACAGAGCCTACCCATTACATTTGCAAGTGATCATGACTGTTAAACGAGATAGGTTTGCTTAACATGTTTAACACTGACAATTAATCAGTGGAACAAGCTGCCTCCAGAAGCTGTGAATGCTCCCACACTGGAAGTTTTTAAGAAGAGACTGGACAGCCATTTGTCTGAAATGGTATAGGCCAGGGGTATATATATATAAAATGATATATGCAATGTTATCTTCATTTTAGATATCAAAAGGTTCTCTCTCTCTATCCCTCCCTCCCTCTCTCTCCCTATTTCTGCCCTTGGTCTGCCAGTCCCCCCACTCAGTGTGTGTGTGTGTGTGAGAGAGAGAGAGGGGGGAGAGAAGCACTTGCACTTCCCCCTCTTTCTCTCTTTCCTCTCTCTTTCCTTTCCCTCTTTCCTCTTCCTCTCTCTTTCTCTTTCCTCTCCCTTTCCTCTCCTTCCCTTTCTTTTTCTCTTTCCTCTCCCTCTTTCTCTTTCTTTTCTCCCTTTCCTCTCCTTTCTCTTTCCTCTCTTCCCCTCTCCTCTCCCTCTCCATTTCCTCTTTGTCTTTCTTTCCTCTTTCTTTCCTCTCTCCTCTCCCTCTTTCTCTTTCCTTTCCCTCTTTCTCTTTCTTTCCTCTCTCTCTCCCCCTCTCTTTTTCCCTTCACCTTCCCCCCCTTTACTAACAGAACCAGGTCACCTACCAAATCGTTTAACTTCCTCCCTTAGACATGGGCAATCAGGGATTCACCACATTCTGACAAAGAGAAATGCCAGCACCTCTCACTTAGCATCGATCCTGCTGCAGAGACTGCAAACACTGTATGTTAGCAATATCTGGAGAGCTACAGTTCATCTGCACCCTCCTGAAAGGCTCTCCCATCCGTTGCAATGTCACGTTTTGAAAGGCCCAACCCTCCTCTGCTTCAGACCGACTGCGCCCAGCAGGGAGCCTCAGTAGCTGGCGAGGAAGGGAGGAGGGGAGAAAGAGAGACAGACTATCTCCTCGCCACTCACTTCCAATCCCAATGTGGTGAATCCTGCTTGGGAGTTGGGACTGAGAGGGGGAAGATCCTGGCTCCCAAGCCACAGGGACTTCCAACCACAGAGCTTGCTTGGCTCTGTTCCCAGCCAGTGCCGCGCGCACAAAACAGCAACAAAATGCTGCGGTCGAGACTTGCCTGCCTGCCTGCCTGGCTCCTGGGCCTCAGTAGCCAATCATTTGAAGTGAGCAAACTCATCCGGAAAGAGAGGAGAGGAGAGAGTAAGGGCGGATGAGCCGAGTCTGTGGCAGGGATAACAAGGGTTCGGGAGATGTTAGCACGAAAGTTCTGCGTCTTTTGACTTACCTCACCTTGCCCCCACTGGTTCTTCACCAGAATAAGTCTCCCTCTCTCTCTTTCCTCTGCCTCTCTCTCCAGAGGAGAGAGAGAACGAAAGGCAGATGGTGGCGAAGGGGCAGGGAGGGGAGGGGGGCAGGAGGCAGTAGAAGGTGCTGAAAGGTGCCCGGGACATCACGGACTGGACCGGGGATACATGTGGCTGGCTCGGCTGCCCAGGGGACAGCCCGGGGACAGCCCAGGAAGCGATGACCCCTGCCACCGCCCCATCTGGGACTGCCGCCCGGACCGGCCCGCAGAGATGCGTGGCCAGCTTGGCTGCCCGGGGACGCTGTAGGAAGCAATGTCCCCCTGCTGCCGCCCCAGGCCTGGGGAGACGCGTAGCTGCCTCGGTGGCCCAGGGATGGCCCAGGAAGCGATGCCCCCCTGCCGCCGCCCCAACCGGGACTACTGCCCGGCCCAGCCTGGGAAGACGAATAGCTGACTTGACGGCCCAGGGAGCGATGTTGCTGTTGCTACCACCCCAGCCAGGACTGCGGCCTGGGGGGGCAGCAGGAGGAAGGGGAGGAGGAGGACACTCTGGAGCCGCAGGAGATGGCTCAAAGAGCCACATGCGGCTCCGGAGCTGCAGATTGCCGACCAGTGGTATAGGCTTTCCTGCCTGAGCAGGGGATTGGACTAGAAGACCACCAAGGTCACTTCCAACTTTATTATTATTATTATTATTATTGTTGTTGTTGTTGTTGTTGTTGTTGTTGTTGTTGTTGTTGCTGCTGTTGTTGTTATGCATTCCTGCTCTCCCTAATGCAATCATTAAATGGAACAGGATGCCTCAGGGTGGGGGAGGGTCCTGGGAGGCCTAGCAGAAGTCCCTGGGCTCCCAAATCTTCCTGTATTCTGAGACACTTCATGCTCTGCTTCCAGCTGCTTGGGGTCCCCATAGTCCTTGGGCCTGCTTCTCCCCCCATTTCCTGTAGTCCTTCCCCCCACCAGCATCAGGGCCCTACAGGGACTAAGCTTCCTCCCCACCCACCCACCCCCATCAACCACTGCACACTTACCCTTTGAAGATCTCTGGAGTGCAGAATAGGGAAGGAGGACAGCCATTCTGTTACTGAGCCATATGGAGCAATCCCAGAAGTGGCCACCATTTTTTGAGCAGCCAAATTGAATTGGGGCCATTAGGAAAATGGTGGCCACTGCCAAGGATGTGCTATGTGATCTAGCAACGGAGCACCTTGCTTTGCTACTCCAAGCTCTAGCATTCCGCAGCATTCCAGTACTGTAGAATGCTGCAAAGCTCTTGTTAGTGAAGCAAAGCAGGCTTTGCTGCGACTGGGGACGAGACAGGATATAGTTAGAGGGCACTGCAGAATCCCTGCAGTTGGTTTTAAGGGTGAATGCCCACAGGAGGTGCTGCAGCAACCACAACTACAAGATTGGATCATAAGCAGCTTTTGGAGGGAGTGCCATGACTTTGAATAGTTGCTAAATGAGAACAAATTCCATTGCAAATAATAGTTATTTTTATTTTCTTCATTTCAATAGAAAGTAATTTCCTCATTGATTTTTTAAAATGTTTTACACTGCTTCCCTTTCGCAATATATAAATACACAGATACAATATATTCATTGATTTATTTAATTCCCCAAATGATTAATTACATAGCTTCTTTACTTTGCCAAAATACTTACATGCTATACAAAATCACAGAAAAAAAAGCAATGTATTCAAGTTATTGTCATACCAATATAATATGAAAAGAAAGCGAAATCATACCTAGAAAGTACAATTATTGTTATAATTTTGAACTGTCTTTCTACATCAGGGGTGTCAAATTGCCGGTCCATGGGCCAGTTGCATTATGTGGAGGCCGCGCCCACCCCAGCTCCGGCAATGCAAAAAAAGTCACGATATATCACAACATGTCACATGTCGCAGGGAGTTTGACACCCGTGTTCTAGATCAACAATAATTACTAACACTACTGTTTTAGTGTTAGTAATGTTAGAACAAACTACCTTTCAGAGGTGATATTAAGATGGATGAGGCTACTTCAAAAATACAGCTTTTAACTCTGTTTTCATCACTACAGTATGTCATTTTACATAAACCTAGTTAATTTTTGTTGTCATAACACTTTGCTTCAATAGGTTGTTTTCTACCATAAGTTGTTCTACTTCCAAAATGTATTATTTAGAAATAAATTCTTAAACACCAACTGCTTCCAAAAGTCTTATGTTGGCTAAAAGGTCTTTATATATATTGATTTCACTAAACATAATGTATTTAAGTAAATGCTACTATTAAGTGAAATGAAAATGTCAAATGAAAATTGGTCAGAATTAATCTCAATGCAAAGATGCCAGAGGGGGAAAAAAAAACACTTTATATTTAAATCAGCACTTCTTTAACTGCATGTGCTATGTCTACTTCTTTTTTTTTTAATTTTAATTTTATTCAGAAAGTTAAGGTAAAATACAAACTCCAAAAAAATTACAGAAATAAAACAAAGATAGACAAAATATTAAAAACAAAAGACAAAATGTGCATTACAAGGAAAAAGAAACATATATACATATATTATCCTCCCTAGTTGAATACTAATAAATATATTGCAAAAATATTAGTTTCCCCTCTTAACAAAGCAGGCTCAAAATTTATAAACTTTTACATTTATTTACAACCAATTTGACCTGTTATTAATCTACCATAAATAAACGTAAAGCAGTTAAAGGTGAAGTAACAGCAAAGTTAAACTTCAACATCTTTTGTTAACAATTTATTATATTTAACTCTATGGAAGTTTACAACTGGCTTCTTATTTACCATAAATCACCACATCATTATCTCTGATCTGTCCAGGATCAAATATTCTTGCTTAATTCTTCATAATAAAACTTTTCCTTAATATTTCAATTGAGAATTTTCTCAACAATTGTATCTTATTCCCTGGAATCATAAACCTCTATGATCAATCCATCTTCCTCCCCCAAATCCAGTCCTAATTGTTTTTCAGTTAGATATAGTATGTCCATTCCCCAATCACCATTAATCTTAAGAAAGTCCAGTTCATCACTCATTGATTCTACTGACTCCAAATCTATAGAATCCATATCCCTTTCAACCTTCTCCAACAAACTTGAAGTTTCCAAACCAAGTCCCTCCTCTTTTAAGTCTCTCAAGCAGAAGTTTAGATTCCAATCTGTCAGAGCATGCAGTCTTATTGCGCTGAGATAACCCAAAAGTAAATACAGTAAACAGTGGTCTATATTAAATGGTGGTTTATCTTACACTAACTACAATATCATACACCAGGAACAATATACATACATGTGTTAATACAGCAGTCTCCAACACACAGCAGTTACAGCAGGAAACAGAAGAGAGACCACACATCTGCGGAGCCTTCCCTTTTATATAAAGCTCTTAAAGGGACACAGACCCAGCTGGCTCTTAAAGGAACACAGACCCTGCTGAGTCATTCCCATCATTACATCATACATCAGCTGGTTAGCGTCTAAATTAGGGGTGTCAAACTCAATTTCATTGAGGGCCGCATCAGCATTGTGGTTGCCCTCGGGAGGGTGGGGGTGTGTGGCCAGGGTGGGTGAGGCCTACTGGATGAGCATGGATGGAGTGGGTCTGGCCTACTGGAGCCCTGGGCAGCAGAGGTCAAATGCTCAGCCTGGGCCTCGAGCACTCGTGGCACCAAGCCCAGCCCCCCTTCCCCAAGGGGGTGCCCAGCTGCACTTACCTCTTCATCAAAGCTGCTGTTGCTGTGCTTGGTCTCCTTAGCCAGGTTGTTCATGATGGGTACGAGGGCAAAGTCAGAGGGAGGCCCATTCCCTCTCCATGAGAGGAGACTTGGCTTTGGATCCAAAGCTTCCTTAGCAATAGGATGGGAGACCCCCAGGATAGGCCAGGAGGAGGGGGCAAGGGAATGGTGAAAGGGCAGCAGGGCAGGACTAAGGCGGGACTTCCGTCAGACCCTCCCTTTCCTTTCTTTTCTTCCTTCCTTCCTTCCTAAGTACAGGGTGCTGGGAAAATATTTGGGAATGAGGGAGGGAGAAAAACAGGCAACAAACGCAGCTGGGGAAGTGTCACCCTTCGTGAGGAATGAAGAAATGCACCATCGCCTGGAAATGGCCAGCACATTGCCCTCACCTACTTCACATATCAGGCTTGGTGGGATCATGGGGGAGGGGTTGCCATGAGCAGTGTGAGAGTCAATGTTACCTGTGCAATGCCACCTAGCCCCCAGCCTGCATGGTTTCGGCAGGCAGCGAGGCACTCTCCTCACAGCGCCAAGAAGCTGAGCCAGGCTGCGCGAATCCAAAAAGAAGCATAACGCTGCCCAGCTCCCAGACTGCCTGGTCTCGGCAGACAGCGGGGTGCTCTCCTCACAGTACTGAGAGGTTGAGCCAGGCAGCGCGAAGCTCGCCAGCTTTGCACCTTGCTGGCTGCTGAAACTGGGCAGGCTGGAGGCTAGGCAGCATTGCACTTCTCATCAGTTTTGCACCACCCGGCTCAGCTTCTCGGCGCTGTAAGGAGAGCACCCTGCTACCTGCTGAAACCCCTCCCCAAAAGCCCATCAAGCCGGATAAGTAAAGTAGGCCAGGGCCATTTGCTGGCTACTTCCAGGCGATGGTACATTTCTTCATTCCTCACAAAGGGTGACACCTCCCCAGCATGCACCCAGGGGGTGGGGCCGACGCAGCAGGGGCTGGTTCCTCACTGTTTCCAGACGGCCTTGTGGAGCTAAGACTGAATGCGTTTCAGCATAGATGGCCACCACAAAATTGTACATTGGCTCCCTCCTGGCCGGCCTGGGCCAAAGCAGTGGGGGCCGTTCCCGCACTGTTTCCAGGATGGTTTCACAGGCCACGTGAAACCACTTTGCGGGTCGCATCTGGGCCCCGGGCCTTACGTTTGACATGTCTGTTCTAAATCATTACCTTGACACAATCCTTCCAACCATAAGTCCACTTTGAGTACAGTTGCTTGTGTCTATCTTCTTTAGGTTGATTTAAAGCCACTGTTATTTTATCAAACTTTTTACCAAAGTTTATCAAAGGTTTACTGTAGGAATGTCTTAAATGGCCCTTTCCAAAGTATGATATCCTTTGTATGTTATATACAATAAAATTCTTAAATCATTATTATAATCTGCTGGTGAATATGTTGCATTTTAAATGAATTTTACACTGAAATCTAAAAGCATTTTAGTAGCTTAAATACAAGTAAACAAGCAAATTATAAGTAAACAAGAATAACTGAATTCTATTTCTTCCTTCTATAAAAAAATACAGGAATTGTCAAAGATTAGTGAATTGACTGGTGCAATATATAAATCCTGTTAATGATAAAGAAATAAATGTGACTGCCTACAAAGACAGGTCAGTTCTCCCAAGTTCACTCTGAATTAATTCAGAATTAAATACCTCAAAGGAAATAATAATTTTCTGAGTGAAAGTAAGAGTTTGGAAAAAATGCCTCAATCACCAATTATTGTCACCATTTTGATAAGCCTTTAAGCATTTTTTTTCTTCCTTTACAGAGTTGATTAAAAAAAATAAGGATTTACAAGGTCACTTTCCTGCTGCTTCTGGAGGTTTTTTTTTAAAAAATAATATACAATATTGTAATTTCATTTCCATCTACAGAGAATCCAGAACTGAATCGTATAACTCTGAAACTGACAGTGGCCAATCAGTGAATTCTATCCTAAGTTTTTCATGAAAGCTCTTTTGAAATATATGGCTAATCTTGCTTTGAATTTCATTTATTTTATCAGATCTTAACTTACCTAATATAGTCAACTACAAGACTTTTGTTCTCATTTAACTTAGTGGAATATTATGCTTCTATATTGATCCAGCCAACTCAACTGAAAATTCATCTGAACTCTTGACATTCTGATTATGGGCTCAAGGCTGACCAGTCTGTTATACATTATTGCATCAAAATATGCTTCAAAATTCTACATTATGAGGTAGGCATAAGTCTCAAGTGTATGTCTCATAGGTTAACATAACTGCTAAGTCAAGCTTTTTTTCCTTTTTTTAAATATGAGGGACTGATAAGGTAATGATTGCTTTCTCTGGGGAGATCTGGGATCTGCACTTAATCTTAACCAAAAGTCTAAGAAGCCTTTTTAAAGATTTTTTTTATTTTTAGTTTTTTATATATTGTTTTTTGTTCTGATGTATTTTTATATTTTTTCGTTCTTTGTACTCCACCTTCCTTATACTGATCATAAAATACCTTTCTGTGTTAGCCACATTCTGTGGCACTGGATTGCACTTTGCCAGTTAATTCTTTCTACCTTTGACAAAATATTTCTAGGAAGCCATAACTCTTGCTCTATCATATCAGATCATCATTCCAGTGATAAGGAGATTCTTCCTAGGAGAGGCCAACTACATATGCCAACTGTTCTGGCCCCTGGCAAAACTCAATGATCAGACACAGCTTCACCATCTCTCAGTAAGATTCTTTAGTACATTCTTTAGTTGCTTGAAATATTGATTTTGAACAGCCTTTTTAAACAATTTGATTTTGTATTATTTTAATATAGGGTACTTTCTGCATTATTTAACACAATTTCTTCATAGGCAATTTGTTAAGACAATGTGAAGGTAGCTTTGCTATTCTTCTCTTGTACCTTAAAATAGTTGTAGCAGAAATTGTTCATTGAAACTGTTAATAATATCCAGGTCCTGTCCAACCTGTCAAAAACAGTACCATAAAAAACAGATTAGAAACACAAGTTAAGATAGGCAAGAAAATGGTGAGCACCTGCCCACCCTAGATGAGTTCAAATCACTAGGACCAGATGGACTACACCCCAAGGTTCTGAAGCAACTGGCAGATGTGATCTCAGCACTACACACTTCCCTCCATGTAGGTGCAGTTCCACTGAGGACCACATGCTGAGTAAGGCCGGTCAGCCTGCTACGAATCCATCTAGTGGTGATGCTGTCTAACCCACATTTTTCTTTCTTATCAAGTAGTAGGTTGTGATCTACTTTATCAAATGCCTTAATGAAGTCCAAGAAAATTATTTCCACAGCATTCCTCTGGTCCACTAATTTTGTCACCTGGTCAAAGAATGCAATAAGATTTGTCTGGCATGATCTGTTTTTGACAAACCCATGTTGGCTTTTGTTAATTACTTTGTTTGCCTCTAGGTGTTCACTGATTAGTTGCTTGATTATCTTTTCCAAGATCTTCCCAGGTATTGAGGTCAGGCTGATAGGTCTGTAGTTTCCTGGGTCCATTTTTTCCCCTTTTTTTGAAGATGGGAACTACTTCAGCTCTTTTCCAGTCCTCTGGTAGTTCCCCAGTACTCCAGAATCTTTGAAAGATAGTTCAGTGGTTCTGAGATCACGTCTGCCAGTTGCTTCAGAACCTCGGGGTGTACTCCATCTGTCCTGGTGATTTGAACTCATCTAGGGTGGACAGGTGCTTGCTTACCATTTTCTTGCCTATCTTAACTTGTGTTTCTGATCTGTTTTTTATGGTACTGTTTTTGACAGGTTGGACTGTTTTTCCCTTTGTGTAACTACGAGTTTAGTTCTGCTTTCTCCCTGTTGCTTGTCGCCTTCTTGCCACTTTCTCCCACTAGTGGACCAATCTTTTTGTTAACTTTTTTCTTGTTTTTAACATGTTGAAAGAAGCTTTTTTTGTTATTTTTGATTTTTGTTGCAAGCCTTAGTTCATTTTGAGCCTTAGCTTTCCTCATTTCATCTCTGTAGACTCAGGCAATTTGCTGATATTCTGCCTTAGTTATGTGCTCCCCTTTCCACTTTTTATACTTGTCCTTTTTGTCATTCAATTTATCAGAGAGTTCTTTATATAGCCATGCTGGTTTCTTTTGAGAGCTGTTATTTTTCTTCTTCGTTGGTATTGTGCTAGTCTGGGCTTTTATAATCTCACTTTTCAAAATTTCCCAAACTTCTTGAGTTGTTTTCCCCTTGAGGATGCTCATCCATGGAATCCTTCCCAAACTCTCTAAGTTTGTTGAAATTCTCTCTCTTAAAGTCCAAGATTCTAGCTTGACTTTGTTCTATTGCTTGTGCTTGCATAATGTTGAATTCCAATATTGCATGGTCACTCCCTCCCAAGGTTCTTGTGGTTTCAATACCTTCTATCATTTCATCTCTGTGGGAATTAAGTCCAATATGGCCGAGTGCCCAAGGCTAGGCGAGGCAGGGTGGAGGTGCCATTGTCACAGGGCAAGGTGAGGCAGGAGCCAGGGAGACTGCTGCCTGACACCTTCGGCCCCCGCACACAGAGGCCAGTGAGTGCATGGGGGCCAACAGTGACCGTCAGCAGGCATAGCCTGCCGGCCCATCGACCGACGCACTCTGAGGTTCCACAGCCTGCCCCCAGCACTTCAGAAAGCTGCCTCTGAGCTGGCCGGCCGGCCGACAACTGAGGAGGTGATGCAGTGGGTCGTGGCTGGGAACAGGAGAGCATGTGAGGCCAGGAGGGATGGGAGGAGGGGAGTGAAACCAGCTATGCTGGGATGCATCTGGCCACATAGGACCTCGGCGAGTTAGCAGGTGGCTTGTTGAAGAGGGACAGTTGCCATCTCCAGGGCATGGTGCATGTGCCCACAGAGAGGGCTCTGAGTGCTGCCTCTGGCACGTGTGCCATAGATTCGCCACCACTGCCCTAATTCCCTTCTCTACTTTTGGGGAGACAAAGTTGTCTGCTAGGTTTGTCAGGAATCTGTTTGATCTTTGGTGCAGTGTCTGTCTCCCAGTTGATATCAGGGTAATTAAAGTCCCACATCACTATTGTACCTACATACCTTAGTTAACTGACTAGCAAAAAGTTTATCTATTACCTGTTTGGTTGGGTGGCCTATAGTATACAACTATGGCAATGACATTCCCCCCCCCTTTCATTTTGACCCAAATGCATTCAAGACGGTTTTCATCATTGTTGTGCTCTATTTCTGTAGAGATGTAGTTATTTTTTACATAGAGAGCAATTCCACCTCCTCTTTTATTTGGTCTGTTTCTTTTAAATATTTTAAATCCCTCTAGCTGTGTGTTCCATTTTGGGTTTCATCCCACCAAGTTTCCGTAATGGCAACAATATCATATCTGCTCTCATTTACCTGAATTTCTAATTCATCCTGTTTGTTGCTCATGTTCTGTGCGTTGGTGTATAGACATTTGACTCCTTTATGACTAACCCTGTGTTTACTTTCTACATAACCTGTGCGGTGCCTAAGTTCCCCTATTTTCTTACCACCTGTTTGATTAGTGCACTTTGTGTGGCACTCACTATTACAAGCTTGATTTTGCTTGACAACAAGATTGATATTTTGTCCACACACACACATTTATGTTACATGCACTGAAAACCCTATAATTTTTAGACTGCTGGGGACAGGAATGTTCTGTGTCAATTAACTCACTATCTCCATCTCGTGAGTATCAAAGCCACTGCTCTGGATGTACCATAATCCAGAGTATCCAGAAGTGCATCAGTATCATGACACTAAAAGATGAGTGGTTGAAAGAATGCCTGAGATGGCAGCAGCAACAGACATGGAAGGAAGATCAAGCAGAAGAAGTGTCATGGCAAGACAAGGCCTACATGAGATGTTCCTGTCAACATTACAATGATCTTAGCTGAAGCCATTTTTGCTTCGTTTTCGGTTGCCACAGTACTGGAAGGGGGGATGGATGGTTTTAGCGTTAGACTAAACTATATTTTGTCACATGAGAGCAAAGGTCATTGCTGTCTGACTTTTGGCAGGCTGAGCCTTCTGTTAGAAAGCCCGCAAAAGTATTTTATTGGGGAATGTAGTTAATTACATAGTGCTGGGGTGGGAAGTTCAGCTTTGTAACATTGTAATGCTTTGGAGGGAACTCCAGACTTGGTTTCACTTTTGACTGTGCTGATACTTTGTAGCCAATAAACATGTTCTTTAAGAAAACCTCTTGTCTTGGAATTCTGTTTTACTGGTCTCATCTATTGGAACCATGACAGTTTCATTGACAGATGGATGAGGTAGGTGACACTGAGAAATCCTTGAGGTCACATACCAGCCATAGGGATTTTTTTATATGCCAATCCTAAATTCAGATAATTAGGGAGGGCTAGCAAAGATCTGGTGACCTATTCCAGTATTAAAATCAAAATTTAATCAAAATGTTCACAAAAAAGTTCAAAGATAGCACTACAAGTGGGACCCGAGGCTAGTAGGTATCAAGAATGTCATTGGGGGAAAATAACCCTCCAAAACTAGTCTATGAAAGCTGTAATCCCAGATGGAAAACACCTTTGGATTGCAAAATGCTGATAAAGTCTATGACAAAAGAAGAAAATGAACAAAATTGTATAAACTGGGGATCATGGAAAGCTAGTTATTATCAAGAAAGAAATGAGAACAACCTAAATAGGTATTAATATGATCAACTGAACTGGAAATGGCCATTAAGTGACTCTAGCTTCCTCCTTTAAATCATGAGTTTATATTACATTACTTCTGGAAATGACAGCTTCAGAAGGAATGCAATAACACTGTAACAAATACCACTCAGTTGAAAGCTTCCAAGTTGAAAATGACAGAATAATGATTATATGAATTGAAGCTAAACCTCTGAATCTCACAATTTTCCAAATGTATGCACCAAGAACCGATGCAATTGAAGAATAAACAGAATAGTTCTATACTAACATTCAAGAAGCACAACAAATGAAAAATTATCCACCATCCATCCATCATGGAATATTTTATTGCCAAAATTGGTGACAAAAAAGAATGAGAAATTGTTAGACAATCTGACTTAGGAGAAAGTAATGAAAAAGTTGATTGTTTAGTAGCAGTTGTTATCAAGAAAACAGGATCAATACTTCTTTTTCAACTGACATGCTGCTTGCACACATGGACATCTCTAAATCAATTACATCTTATGAAACTTATGGAAAAATACATTTCTGTAGCTATGTAGAAAAGTGGCTCAGATCATCAATTATTTGGTGTAAAAATGCATCTCAATTTCAGATACTGCAACACCAAAGGGAAATACAATTTTATTTCCAAATGCAGTTGAACTAAGGAACAGACTTGACTTATAGGTAGTCTCGACTTAATAGCCTTCCATTTAATAATCGTTCAAAGTTACAACAGTGCTGAAAAAGTGGCTTACAACCATCTTTGCACTTGTGCTCCTCACAGCATTCCCATGGTCACATGATTAAAATTCAGGTACTTGGCAATCAGCATGTATTTATGCGTTTCGGCATCCTGGGGTCATGTGATCACCATTTGCAACCTTTCCAGGAGACTTCCAAAAAAGAAAAGTCAATGGAGGAAGCTAGAGTCACTTAATGGCCACATGATTCACTTAACAACACAATTAAAAGGTTTTAAAATCAAGCTAATATGTTTAACAACCACATTGCTTAGAGATGGAAGTTCCAGTCCTAATTTAGTTAAAAGTCAAGAACTATCTATACTTTACTTCTTGGAAAAACAGCTGATGAACTATAGGTAGTCTTCAACTTACAACTACAATTGGGACCAGAAGGGGTGTTGTCTTACCTGAACGCCTTTTCTCAGCATGATGATGGAGAATCCATGAATGGGTTTACTTCATCTTCCTGCCCAATAGACTAAGTCTGACAAGTTGCCACACCTCCTGCTGGGCCATTCCTCCCCAGTTTAAACCGAAGGTGAAGTAGCAGACTTTAGTCCGATGCATTGGTTCCTCCTACCCTGACACAGGCCCTGGCGGACACTGAAGAGGTGGGTGTGGATTCTCCATCATCATGCTGAGAAAAGGTGTTCAGGTAAGACAACGCCCCTTCTCCAGCATGAGGATGGAGAATCCACAAATGGGACATACCGAAGCCGACCTGTCCCTATGGGAGGGAAACAGTCTGGGCCTGTGTCCCACTGGATGGCATTACTTGTTTAAGCACCCTGTGGCCAAAGGAGGCGTCCGCAGAGGCAAACCTGTCCATCTTGTAGTGCCTAATGAATGGGGAAGGCGAAGACCAGGTCGCCGCCCTGCAGATTTCCCCAATGGATGCCTGTGTTGTCCAAGCAGCAGATGTTGCAGCGCTGCAGGTGGAATGGGCCGTGAGATGGCTTGGCATAGACAGGGAGAGGGGTTGGTACACCCTTGCTATGCAAGCCTTGATCCACCTGTCTATTGTTGATGACGAAACCCTCTGTCCCATAAAAGAGGGTTGAAAAGAGATGAATAGTGCCTCTGACTTGCGAAATGCTGAAATCCGCTTGATGTACTGGCGTAGGGCCCTACATACGTCTAGAGTATGCCACTGACGTTCTGAGTCGTGAGATGGTCGAGGACATAAGTTTGGTAATATCACCTCCTGCGACCTGTGAAACAAGGTATTTACTTTGGGAACAAATGACAGGTCCAGCCGGAGGATCACTCTATCATTGTGGAAAATACATAAGTCCTCTCTGACCGACAGAGCTGCCAGTTCCGATATTTTTCTGGCCAACATGACGGCTACTAGGAAGGCTATTTTCAGAGACAACAGACGCAAAGTACAGTTCTTAATGGGCTCAAATGGTGGAGCGGTAAGAGCCTGTAAGACCCGTGACAAGTCCCAAGAAGGGTATCTGTGGACCATGGGTGTTTGGTGTTGGTCGCTCCCTTGATGAAGGAGCGCACCATTGGGTGATGGGCTAAAGAGGATGAATTGTTGCAAGACAGCATCGCTGACAGAGCTGCCACTTGTCTTTGGATGGTATTTGGCGATAAGCCCTTGTCAATCCCCTCCAGCAAATACTTTAGGATTCTAGGGACGGTGATGGACGAGAGACCAATCTGATTCCTGTTGCACCAGAGAAAAAAGTTCTTCCAAGTGGAATCATAGATTCTGTTCGTAGAGGGGCGTCTGGATGGCTGTATCATGGTGACTACTCTCATCGAATAGGACTCCTGGATCAGGAGTCGCCGCTCAAGTGCCAGTCGGTTAACTGGAGCCACTGGGGTTCTGGATATTACAGGCATGAATAGGTCGGGGTGCAGGCTCCACTCGGAGTGGTCTACTGTCTCCCTGTTCAGGGAGTCCACCTGCAGGTTTGCCTCTCCCGAGATGTGTTCCGCTTTGAGTGAGGAGAGGTTGGATTCTGCCCAAGAACCCAGCAATGGAGCCTCGGTATGAGAGACATGGACCGGGTCCCTCTTGCCGGTTCACATGGGCTTTGGCCGCTACATTGTCTGTAAGGACGAGGATGTGTTGTCCCCTCACCTTGCGTTTGAGGTAAAGTAGAGCGAGATGTATGGCCCTGAGCTCCAACCAGGTTATGTTGTGTTTCAGGTCCAACCGGGTCCACCGGCCCTGAGCCATCTGAGATTGTAGATGAGCCCCCCAGACAAACAGACTGGCATCGGTAGTTAGAGTGAGTCGGGCCGGCTCCTTGAAAAATGAGCCCGACTATCGCTGGAGAAGTCCATCAGTGAAGGGACTTCAAAGTTTGAGGGAGGACCCTGACCTTCTGGTGCCCCGTCTCTGAAATGGGAGCAGGAACCACTGCAGGCCCCTCGAGTGTAATCTGGCCCAAGGGACTATGGACATGCAAGAGATCATCTTCCCTAACAATTGGGAAAAGAGTGGCCAGAGGAACGGTACGCTCCCTTTGGACCTGACATACTAAAGTCCGAATGCTGTCCTGGTGCTCCTGCAACAAATATACCGTGCACTGCCTCGTATCTATGACCGCGCCCAGGTGGAGGAGTCTATTTGGCTCTTTAGAAAGTTCACAGAGAATCCGTGTTTCTGAAGGACCCAGATGGTTAGGGTCAGCTCTGACTGAGCCGCCTGGACGGATGGGGACTGGATAAGAATGTTGTCCAGGTAGCATTGGATCCGTATGGGAACCAGCCTCAGGTGGGCGGCTAGGGCTGCCAAGATCTTTGTGAACACTCTTGGAGTGGATGACAAGCCAAACGGTAGGGCCCTTTATTGATAATGGTGGTTCCTGTAGCAGAACCTGAGGAACCTGCAATGAGCTGGGAGGATGGGGACATGTAAGTATGCTTCCGTGAGGTCGATGGACATCAGGAAGTCGTTCCTTCTGATGCTGGCCAGAATAGATTGTAGCATTTGCATTTTGAATTTTTTGTAAATTAAATGGGAATTTAGTCCTTTCAGATCAAGGATGGCTCTCCATCCTCCTGAAGTCTTTGGCACCACAAAGAGGATGGAGTAGAAGCCCGTCTTTAACTGCCCGGCTGGCACTGGTTCTATGGCCCTTATCTCCATGACATGGTGAATGGCCTTGCTCATGAGGTTTACCTTGGTGGGATTTCGTGAAGCCGGACAGGGGATGAAGTGATCTGGGGGTCTGGAGGAGAATTCTAGTGACAGGCCATGCTGATAGTGTTGAGCACCCAGGCGTCCGTCGTGGTGGCCTCCCATTTGTGGATGAATAGGGAGAGTCTGCCACCAATGGGGGCCCCCTCCCTGGAGTCACTTCTTCTAAAGGGACAGCTGCCTGCACCTCAAAATGGCCGCTTGGCCTGAAACTGTTGTCTGGATCGAGGCCCAGAGCGATCCGGTTGTGGGTCGGGCCTGGGAGGAAAGGAGCGATGAGATTGAGTCCATTCTGATCCCGATCCTGGCCAAAATGACTGTGGGAATACGGGTTGGCCCTCCTGTCCGCCCGTCTGGTAAGGTGAGACATCACCTTGCGCTTGTCTCAGTTCTCCACTAAATAAGGATTGAGGGCCTCTCCAAACATTTGTCCGCCATATAAGGAGCGGTTGCCAAGCACCACTTGGATTTTAAGTCTGCTCGCCATTGCTTCAGCCAGGAGCCTGCGAGCAGACATGTTGGTAGCTTTGGCTCGGGATGAGAACCTGGCAGCATGCAGTGTCACATCCACCGTGTACTACGCAGTCGCAAGTAACTTACCCAGGTTCTGATGCGCCCGTATCTGCTCCTGGGGAATCATGGCCTGAAGCTCTCGAAGCCATATAATGGAAGTTCTGGTGAAGAAAGAGGCGGAGGTGGATGTCTTCACTGACCATGCCGAGGCCTGGAGGGACCTGTGTAGGGAAAATTCTGATTTTCTTTCCTCCGCCCTCAAGGCTTCCGCCATATCTCCTGACACGGTGGAGGAGGAAAAGAGAGGTGCTAGGGACTCATCGACTGTTGGGACCCTGAGGCGCTCTGACAAGGTGGAGGCGATGTTGAAGAGCTTTTTCTTAGTTCCTCCGGTGCAGAGGGGGCGCTAAGAGCTCCCCATTGCTTTTTGATGGTATTGAGGAAGAAGGGAGGGCAAGGAATGTGCCTCTGGGTCACAGTGGGTTCAGAGAACAGAGAGTTTTGGTCCTGACTGGTGGATGGGGAGGATTGAGGTTCTTGCTCTGGGTTAATTTTGGCAGCCGTAGTTGCCTTAAACAGTAGGGATTTAAACGTCAGATCAAACAATCCTACAAAGGGGGAAGGGTTCGGCGATGACCGTCTTCCGACAATTGTTATGCCCCCTCGAGTCATATTCTTCAGAATATGACTCTCTATCCTGAGAGGAGCGATCAGAGGCAATGGAGCAGGGATATTCTGGAGGCTCTAACGAGTATTGAACTGGTGCCATTGGAGCAGCAGATTCAGAACTGTGCCTCTAGAACGAGGAGGCCATGTCCTGAGCGAATGCTTGGGCAATTAGGGCTTGAAACTGCTCTGGCCACATCCCTTGAGGGGTGATGGGACAGGTTCCAGCTGCCGTGGACATGAACGTGGGTCCCGGTTGGTCCCTGGGCGAATGGGCTATCCAGTGCAGGCCAGATCCCTGGTCAGAGGCGTCCTCTACATCTGTCTAGTCTCATCATCCGGGGACCATGACCGTTGATCAGAGAATTAGGAGCGAGCTGAGGATTGAAGAGGGAGCCCTCAGGTGAGACTGGACAGGCTTGGGGAGTCCCACTTGGATTTTGTATTTGGGCCTTGGAGAAGGCCTTTCCAAGGCGAGGTGTCTCTGGCTGGCCTCCTTCTCAGCTGTCTTAGGGGATGCTTTATCTGAGATACCCTTGGCTTTGGCCTTAAGCTTCTCTGGCACTTCCAATTTGGAGGACTTGCATTTCCCTTTGACGGGTGTGCTGGGGGCACCCTTCACGGTCTGTGGTGACGTAGTGTCTGCCATTGAAATAGAGAGCCCACAGTGTTGTGCTATGAAGGATCACAAAGTATGGGAGCTGAGCACTAGGTGGCTATTATCTCAGATACTGGCAGAAGCCAGTAATCGCTCCAGAGATGGTGGCTGCTGGACCAAGAGAGGCACACACCAAAGTGCTTCTGATGGCTATGAATTGCTAGAAAGCGCCCTGTAGCGCAATGGACAGGCTGACGGTGGTGGCCAAACCACGACTGGTGAGTGCTGGCCCACACGTCCCAGTTAGTGGCGGCCAATCACCTGGGTGATCTGTGCCTGCATACTATACCTAGGTGGTAGTGGCAGTGCCGAGGGTGGGCCAACCACTTTATGAAATGAGAATGTGGAGATGCTACTATAATTGTTAGGCAGCTGACCTCCAAGCCCTGGTCCAAATCAAACTGTGAGGAGGCAATCAGTCACAGACAGGGGGGTGCCTAGGTGCCCAGTGTCCTATTAATCAATTAATAATCCTGTGAAGTTAGGATTGGCAGAAATGACCTGGGCCTGGATCTGCCCCCCAAGTCATTTTGGCACCAAACAGATGTTTAGGATGGCGGCTGGGTGGAATGTGGCTGGGGAGGCTCTGGCCGAAGGGAAAAATTGATCATCTGATGCTAGGGCAGAAAAGCTGAGGCTGTCTGCCCTCCTGGTCCCCCTTAGTAATCCCAGGGGAAATTTTTTTAAAAGTTTTAAGTCTATCTAAAAGGAAAACGGCTATTTGGGGGTCTCCAAAATGGTGGCCACGGTATGGTGCGCCGAAAATTCAGCAGAGACAATTGTCTCAGTCCGAAGCTTAATTGGCCTGCTAATGACTGAGGAGAGCCCGGAGAAGCCTGCCGGTCATCTGTGCTGCGGGCGGCCATTCCTTGTCTCCAGACCCAGGAGTCAGCCGAATGGCTGATTTCCCTCAGCACGATTCCTAATGCGCTGCTGAACAAAGGACTATCTGAGGCAGCTGTTGCTTCGAAGATGAGAGTTGGAGAAATCCAATTACAATGATGATATATCGCAGCTCTGATCCCAGCGCTGTGATCCAAATATTCTGTTCTTTTCTCCCAAACCGGGAGTCAGCCAGATGGCTGATTTCCCTCAGCGCGACTCCTCTGCGCTGCTGAGAAGCTGCTTGAGGCAGCTGTTGCTTCAAAGCTAAACCTTGGAGAAGTTCAATTACAATGATGATATTCTAAAAGTTCTAATATTCTAGGAATCCACAAATGGGTTTTCATACAACCTGAAGACGGTCTGACATGGAGCAATGAACCAACGCATCCTGCTGGGTACAAGACTAAGTCGAAAACTGGGGAAGAATGGCCCAGCAGGAGGCATGGCAACTTGTCAGACTTAGTCTGTTGGGCAGGAAGATGAAGTAAACCCATTCGTGGATTCTCCATCCTCATGCTGGAGAATTTCCATTGCTAAACATTATTTATTTATTTTATTTATTTATTTTCAGTGTTTATATGCCGCCCAATCCCAAAGGACTCAGGGCGGCGTACAAAGTTAAAACAATGATAAAGCAATAAAATAAAGCAGTCATACCGTGAGTCCGATCATATCCCGGCCCCCCGGGAACATCAGCCTCAGGCCTGCCGGAACAGGAGGGTTTTAACGGCCTTCTTAAAGGCCGGCAGGGTGGGAGTAGTTCGAACCTCGGGGGGAAGTTGATTCCACCAGGTCGGAGCCACCACAGAAAAGGCCCTTCCCTGAGGGCCCGCCAGCCGACATTGTCTGGCCGACGGGACCTGAAGGAGTCCCAATCTATGGGACCTCACCGGTCTCTGGGAGCTGTGCGGCAGAATGCGGTCCTGTAAGTAACCTGGCCCTATGCCATGAAGGGCTTTGAATGTGATAACCAACACCTTGAATTGCGTCCGGAGACCCACAGGAAGCCAGTGCAGCTCGCGGAGGATAGGTGACACATGGGCGTACTTTGGCGCGCCCACAATCGCTCTCGCGGCTGCTTTCTGAACCAACTGCAGCCTCCGAACGCCCTTCAAGGGTAGCCCCATGTAGAGCGCGTTACAGTAATCCAGTCTTGAGGTGACAAGGGCATGAGTAACTGTGAGTAAAGCCTCCCAGTCCAAATAAGGCCGCAACTGGTGCACTAGGCGAACCTGTGCAAAGGTCCCCCTGGCCACAGCCGATAGATGTTGTTCCAGATTTAGCTGTGAGTCCAGGAGGACACCCAAGTTGCGTGCCTGCACTGAGGGAGGTAAATTTGCCCCCCCCCCAGGACTAAAGATGGACCATCCAGTTGGCCTTTGGGAGGCAAGACCCAGAGCCACTCGGTCTTGTCAGGATTGAGTCTAAGCCTGTTCACCCCCATCCAGACCCTCACATCTTCCAGGCACTGGCACATCACGTCGACTGCTTCACTGAAAGGACACGGGGTGGAGATATATAATTGGGTATCATCCGCGTACTGATGATACCTCACCCCGTGTCGCCGAATGATCTCACCCAGCGGTTTCATGTAGATGTTAAAAAGGAGGGGGGACAGGACCGAGCCCTAAGGCACCCCATGATCGAGGCGCCTAGGGGTCGATCTCTGTCCGCCCGCCAACATCGACTGCGACCTGTCAGAGAGGTAGGAGAACCACCGCAATACGGTGCCGCCCACCCCCACCTCTCCGAGACGACGCAGGAGGATACCATGGTCGATGGTATCGAAAGCCGCTGAGAGGTCAAGAAGCACCAGGATAGAGGAATGACCCCTATCCCGGGCTTGCCAGAGGTCATCGGTCAGTGCGACCAAAGCAGTCTCAGTGCTGTAGCTGGGCCTGAAACCAGATTGAAAAGGGTCCAGATAATTGGTTTCATCCAAGGATCGCAAGAGTTGAGATGCCACCACCTTCTCTACAACCTTCCCCACAAAGGGGAGGTTGGAGACGGGACGAATGTTCTTCAAAACAGCTGGGTCCAGGGAAGGCTTCTTGAGGAGGGGCCTCACCACCGCTTCCTTTAAAGGTTGCGGGAAAGACCCCTCCATCAAGGAAGCATTGATTATCGCCTGAAGCCAGCCTCGTGTCACCTCCCTACTGGCAGAAACCAGCCAGGAGAGGCACGGGTCCAATAAACAGGTGGCGGCATTCATTGCCCTCACGGCCTTGTCCACTTCATCAGGGGTCACAGGCTCAAACTCGCTCCAGATAATATGACTAAGACCAGCCCCTGGCAACTCGGCTGGCACTGCCCAGTCGGAGTCCAGGTCTCTCTGAATCTGAGCGATTTTGTCCGAAAGAAACTGAACAAACTCCTCAGCTCTCCCCTGCAAGGGTTCCTCCGCCTCCTCCACTTTAAGAAGGGAGCGGGTCACCCTAAACAAGGCGGCCGGGCGAGATTCTGCGGACGCAATAAGTGCGGAAAAGTGAACACGCTTTGCCGCTCTCATCGCCACTAAATAAGTCCTAAGATAGGCTCTTAATAGTGATCGGTCAGATTCAGAGTTACTGGCCCTCCAACGTCGCTCTAGACGTCTCTTGTGGCGCTTCATCTCCCGGAGCTCCTCAGTAAACCCAGGCGCCCTCCGGGGACCACCACCACAGAAAGGTCGCAAAGGCGCAATTCGATCCAGGGCCCCGGATGCCGCCTCATTCCAGGCCACAACCAGGGACCCGGACGAGTTGTGGACAAGGGAGTCAGGTATTTCCCCAAGTTCCTCCTGGAACCGATCTGGGTCCATTAGGCGCCTGGGGCGGAACCACCTAGTCGGTTCCCTCTCCCTGCGATGGGGGAGTGATGCTCTGAAGTCCAGCCTCAATAGGAAATGATCTGTCCATGACAAGGGCGAGATCTCTATTCCCCTTAATTCCAGATGTCTCCATTGCCCCGAGAGAAACACAAGGTCGAGTGTGTGACCACCATAAAATGCAATGTCTTGTGACAACATTGTTTAATGAGACCAATCCAGGCTGCCATCAGAACTCCAGATGCATGTTTTTAAGCATGAAGCAGAAGGAGTTGCAGATAAGGGGTGTGAAGTTGCTGCAGGGGTGTGAGGAAGTCTGGGTAGGCCCAGCATGGGCCACATAAGCTCAAGGAGAAAGAGGTACATTGCGTTAGTGCAGGGAGGCTGGGGAAAGAATACACTGTGGTTCCAGGGCTCCTTGGCACACAGCCGCTCTGGGGCTACAACAAACCCCCCAGTCCACTGCAAGTTGCCAAGCTCCAGGATACTCCAGCAGCAGGGAGCAAAGCCAGAGAGCTTTAGGAAGCACAAAGGGGCTTCCTGTGGGACCACAGCTCTGAGGCTGTAAGAAACATGAATTGTAGTGCAGGATCAAGCCCAGTTCCAGACTGGTCCAGCAGCATGGCACGAAAGGTTTCTTGGCATATTGTGACTACATATGGGGCTTCTTGTAGCCCTTGAGCTGCAATGCTGTCCAAAGTCTAATGAAAACAAAGAAACCATTGAGTAGGAAAGCTAATAGAAAGGCAAGTTAAAATGATGGGTAGCAGAGATGAAGCAAAGCAGATAAATGTGATGTTTTAATGTAAAGCTAAAAAAACTAAAGAAAATTATTGGAATGAACTTTGCAAAAACAATGGAGGAATACTAACTAAAGCTTTTTTACCCCAATGAAGAAAATCTGGATACCGTTCACCACATTCAGAGGAAAAGTAAGGGGCAGAGATGGGAAAGAATTGAATGATCTTAAGAAAATCAAAAATACATGTAAGAAATATGGTGAAGTATTATATATGAAAGGTTATGTTTTTCAATCATATAAATAACAGAAATCTGTGTGGAAGACCTGTATTGGAAGACAAAGTAATATGGGAAAGGAATCAGCTGGCCAAAAGAAAAGTCCCTGGCATTAATGGTATTCCATCAGAACTGACTGAATTAAAACCAACAGCAGGAATGACAAAAATATATACCAAAAATATAGATCATTTATGAATGACTGAAAGACTGGAAAAAGTAATATTCATCTGAATTTTAAAGAAGGGTCACATACAGGTCACTGCATAATAGCTCTGACATCACACTGTAGCAAAATTTTGTTGAGACACAACAACTGAAGCACAAACTAGTTCAAAAGATGTACAATAGGAGTTGTATTCCATTACCATTTCCATTCAATTTGTATTTAGAGGAATGTCAACTTAGGCAAATTGGAAATTAGGATAAACAATCTAACATAGGCATGCACAACATGTGGCCTGTCTAGCAGTCTTGTGCAGCCTGTCAGTGTTTTCTGAAATCCACTATCAGAAAGGATCTGTCCCCTAGTTTTCATAGCCACCTCTTGTACAACACTGTTTTCCTGTAACTACTGTAGCCACATTTGTGAAAACTGGACAATAAAAAGCATATAGAAGAAAACTAGACTACTTCAAATTACAAATTTGGGGGTGACTACTGCAAAACCATAGACAGCAAAAATACCAAGAACATGAAAAACTACTTCAAGTCAGAAGTATCAATAAAAGTTATGATTATTATGCTAAGGATGTCTTAGTTTAGTGAAATCTTGTATTTAAATTCTTAGGAAAATCAATTACACCAAGAATACTTGTAGGAGTTAAAAATGAGACCAATAAAGAATCCTCTATACAGACTACATGAAACAAGATAATGAATTAAACACAGAAACATCAAAGTTTTAAAACATCAGAAAGAATGGAGAGGACTGATCTACAAAGTCAGATATAACTATACTGTCTGACAGAAAGTATCACAAGGCAAATCTGTATTGACCTCAATTTGGACCACACTCTTAATTACACTACTGAATGTATTACACAAATGAGACACAAATACATGGATTTATACTAATTAAATTAGGATGTATTCCAGGAAAGCCAAAAAAAAATCTTTCTCTGTGAATGTTTGTATACATGCACTTTTTTCAATAAAAATAATTACATTTCTGAATAAGTATGCATAATCAACCTAAATTAGTCTAATAAAAATGGCTTTGTTCCCAACTTCTACTCATCTTCCGATAATAATATTGCAATTATTTTTATCATTCTTCTTCTAAATTCTCCATTGAACTATGGAATAATTCTGAGACAAAAAAGATTTAAAGAAATAAATGATAAACAGAAACAATTAGCATTAAATGCATTTATTTACTACTGCATGAAAAAACTGTTACATTCTGAAAAATGGAAGGAAACATTTTTTTTTGCATTCACCCCACCTAAAGTGATGGAAATAAGAGTGGGTAAGAAACAAAATTCCTGTGTACAACTCCGCTCCAGAATATAACATTCCCATTAAAATTTCCAAAAAAATGTGTGATATCTCCTGAATTTTTTTATTGGTAAAACCCTATTTTTGTTTCATTTACAATTTCTGAAGTTTTTGCTAAGAAGGAGCTGATACTTACTCTAAAATTCTCTTTAGGCAAAGTTTTCCTTCAGACAGAGAAAAATATCAATCTATGCTATTTAAATGTGTAGACACATAATCAAATGATATACTTTTAAAGATCATATTATAATAATACAGGTAGTCTTCAACTGTCACATAAAATTGGTCTGGAAATGGTGCTTTACAGCTCCTGAAATCCTTCTGGCTGTCACAAAATGTTGCATTACCACTCCTGCAGTCGTGAGATTGTGGCGCGTAGAGACCTGTTTGTACTTGCCAAGAGCCCTGCAATCATGTGATTGCTATTTGCAATATTCTCCACCCACTTTCCAGAAAAGACAATCGGAAAGCAGGCAGGGAAGGATGCAAGCTACTGCCACCTACTGAGAGGAGTCCTACTCGTTTCTGGGAGCTACCTGAAGCAGCTTGCTGATGGGAACTGACGTGTGCAGAAATGGAGCGCCAGTCCTGAAAATTTGAGTTCTGTTTTTGTACCCTGTCAAAGGAGATCCCTACCGTGCATGGAGGGGAACTGAACTCCTTTGGTAGGCAGCTTTTCATCTAGCCCCCCCCCCCCCAAGATGAGAAGAAGCAGAAGCCCAAGCAGAGAATGGAGAGAAAATGTGGTAAAGGTAGGTGGGAGAATCTCTGGGAAGCCTGGCATAGATTGAGTGCAAGTGTCTCTCCACTCAGGAGCTAAAATTTTTATTTATTTATAAATTTTATCGACTGCCCATCTTACCATAGGGTAACTCTGGGAAGCTTATAGTCATAAAAATATGTCTATACATATATAATTAAAACATAAATAATTAAAATCAAACATTAAAACCTAAGGACACATGAAGAGGGCAGGAATGGAGTGGGGGGAAGTGGGATCTGTTGTTACTTGATCAACCACCTTCACTGTGCTGTTCCCCCACTGGGGGCCCAAGCCAACTGTCAAAGCCATGTTTTTAGGCGCTTACGAAAGGATAGGAAGGTTGGGGCCAGTCTCAGATCAGGGAGCAAGATGTTCCAGAGGGCAGGAAGAACAGCAGAGAAGGCCTCCTCCTGGACCCTGACAACTGTTTCATCCAGGATTCTCTGCAGCTGTCAGGCCACCACCTTTTCCATAATCTTCCAGAATGGAAGGTTGGGAACTTTGTACTATCTACAAAGTATTTCGTGCCCTTCCCCAGGTAATTTTATTCCTCAGGCAGCTGAATACTGAAAAAATTGAGAAAATAGCTACAGTGCGGGGGGGGGGGATTTGATCCCTTGCTGATTTTGTACGTTTGCCCACTGACAAAAAAATTATCATTCTATAATTTTAATGGTAGGTTTATTTTAATAGTGAGAGACAGAATAACAACAAAAAATCCAGAAAAACGCATTTCAAAAGAGTTATAAATTGATTTGCATTTTAATGAGTGAAATAAGTATTTGACCCCTTCGCAAAACATGACTTAGTACTTGGTGGCAAAACCCTTGTGGGCAGTCACAGAGGTCAGATGTTTCTTGTAGTTGACCACTAGGTTTGCACACATCTCAGGAGGGTTTTGTCCCACTCCTCTTTGCAGATCCTCTCAAGTCATTGAGGTTTCGAGGCTCACAATTGACAATTATGTACTGTTTCTTCCATTTGCAAATAATCATACCAACTGTTGTCACCTTCTCACCAAGCTGCTTGGCGATAGTCTTATAGCCCATTTCAGCCTTGTGTAGGTCTGTAATCTTGTCCCTGGCATCCTTGGACAGCTCTTTGGCCTTGGCCATGGTGGAGAGTTTGGAATCTGTTTGATTGATTGCTTCTGTGGACAGGTGACTTTTATACAAGTAACAAGCTGAGATTAGGAGTACTCCCTTTTAAGAAAGTGCTCTTAATCTCAGCTCATTACCAGTATAAAAGAAACCTAGGAGCCAGAAATGTTGCTGATTGATAAGAGGATCAAATTTTGCTGAATGAACAGCATCTATTTACAGTTTTTTAAAAACTCTAAAAATATTGTTCTACATTCTCACTTAAGTGTTATACATAACTACTTATTCCAAGAAACTACAAACAAGCTAAATGGTGATTAATTCATTTAAGTTTGGATCCAGTTGCAACTTCTAGTTTTATTATACATAGTATATGTGCACAAATACATACACACGTTTCAAGGGCTGCATATTAAATATTATGACATGTTATGATTATTACACTAGATCATCAGAAACAAAGTTGGCAAACAGATAAACAGAAATAAAATAACTGACAAAAGGAAAGTGAAATCTGCCTTTCAGCAGAATTTAGACTGCAATTGGGACCAGCAACTCAATCATTAAGCAAAGCAGTTGGTAAGTGAAAATCAGGTGACCATGCTTATAATTTCACTTTACCTTTTCTTTATTTTATAGCATTAGAATGTTACAATCCCCAATAGCTGGGTGAGCCCAAATGACAAGGAAGATTTCTGGAACTCTACTCAGGAAGAAACCAGGTAAAAAGGCAAATCTTATAGCCCTTTCTCCATTTCCCCAAATTTTGGGATAATTAGCAAGAGATTAAATGTTTATATCCACATTAACTGGAGAGAAAGGGATTATAAGAGAGTAAGCAGGCACACAATGGGGAACACACATCAAAAGGACTACACTAACATGGTCTATTTGTCTAACCTGCTTGTGGCTGCAAGGTATTTAATGTAAAACTGATTAGGCACTTGTCATTTTCAGGCAGTAGAAGCCAGCTCGCCAAGGTTCTAATCAACTAATTAAAGTCACAGCTTGTTCAGTTGTGTTTAATACTTTTTAGGGATGAGCAGGGCTGGGGAGAAAAGCAACTCAGGGAAAGCTAGCTTGTTTAGGCAAACTTTGCAAGAGGGGGAAAAATGAGTCAGGCACTGGAGAACACATACCGACTATAGTGGCAAATACATGACTGAAGAGAGAGAGACACAAGATTTTGCAAAGGTTATAAATGCAAGCATTGGAAGCAGTTACTTTTTCATCACTATTGCACCTGCAAACATTTCCAGTCCAATCACTAAACAAGATCTACCTATATATACAATTCAGAACTAATGGATTGGTCATTGACTGCAATAAATATTGTCTTGAATTCAGAACTAACAATGCTAATGTAATTCTTTGGTTACTGCATTTTCTATGCTCTTTTATACTCAGCCCAATTATAGATGTTTTCCCATCTTTATGCACCTATGATAACATAGTACCTCCAAAATTTCCATATAGCCCAAATGATCTGATGTCATATATAACCAGCAAATGTCAAAATGAAACCACTATCTTAATAGGTTTAAATCTCATCTTTTCTGATAAGCATTTAGAGACTATATAGAAGCTGAACAAATGTCTATTTTATGCCTCATGATTATATAACTAAATTGCTTTATATTATATGTAATGGTACAGTTAGTTGTGACAAATTTAAAAATAGTAAAACAGTAAATAAACATTAATAGTAAAGAAAATACTATTTATTTTAGTAAATAGTACAACAAATATTGTAACAAACAATAAAACAACTATCAGTAAAAATACTATTAAACAAAATAGTAAACAAAACTGTTTAACAAGTTCTATTTGCCAACTGACATCTAGCCTCCAACAGAATATTCCAGTAAAATTTTACCCTCCATATAAAACTGCTACCCCTGCTTTAAAATAAATGCCTTTTCAAACAATGTCATTGATTGCTTTAAAAAAAGAGATATTAGAATTTTTGTAGCTTCTTTTCTTTTACTGATAGAGGTCAACTTATTATCCATATATCACCCATATATAGATAAAATACCGAAAAAGGATAACAGGGTAGTCAAAACAAAAAATAAAAAAGAATATTTTGTCCATCTTGTTTTCTAGAATTTATGCTCTCTTACCCTTCTTATTTCATTTACTGAGAAAAAACTAAATTGGTAGAAATATAAGAGTGAAGCTTGGTTCTCATTTTAATTCTAAGTAGCTTGTCATTTGTGATAGCTATCAACCACTGATGCATAAAACGCAAATAAAATATTTATAAGAAGTTACACTGAAATTATCCTTAATTGCAGCTTCTGCCATAAACAAGAAAAGCCATTGTTCTTAAAAATAAGAACTATAGAATACACGAACAGAGAATATTTATATTGTGAGTTTACTGCTTTGAAGAAACATATTTAATGAAAATAAATATACCCATTCTGATACATGATTCCTCTACTGACCTTTCCCAAGCCAGGCACAGTTTGCAGTTTTTGAGCTCCAAACCTTAGATAGCCACTAGTTTGCATTAAGAGTTGATGCTTTTGTACATCTTAGTTGTCATCTAGTAGTCGTTCAGATTTTTGCAGCTCAGATATAACAACCCTGTCTAGATATATGGACTTTAAATCCTAGAATTCATAACATCAGCTACACTGGCTGGGAATTATGGAAACCAAAGTTCATATATATTAAGGGCATCCATTTGGTAGCTAATATTTTTAAGATGCTATTCAAGGCATCAACTCAGCAGAGTCACCTGTTCTATGAATTTTTAAAAATTGCTTGAAAGTTCTATCAGAGAATATGTGCCTCTTTCTAGCTGACAGAATGTCTTAAAAGATCATTGAATTTACCTTCTTTACAAAAAGGATTTGTTCTTGAAGCTCATGTGGATATTTCTGACTTCTATCCTATAACTTTGTAGCACTGAGACTTGTTTAAAACATTCATTTGAGGAATATGAGAAATCAAAGCCAAATATAACATTGAAAAAAAGAACAAAGTGAACTTTTAATAACTACTACTGTATAATCAATTAAGCATGAAAACACTTTTGATTGATTTGCCATGGTAAGGTCATCAATAATGAAGTTGTCTGCATAAAAATACAGAGAACTCAATAACAACATTGAGGAGGCTGATCAAAAAATTAGTCCATATCTGATCTGGAATTTTCGGCGAGGCAATAACAGTACTGCATGCTTTCAAATTATATTGTTGCTCTACTGCAAAACAATGCTTAATAAAGGAATAACTGAGCTACAGGTTTGATACGGATTTTTTTAAAAAAATATTTCATTCTTTTGAATCAAATATTGCTCTAAAACAGTGGTTCTCACCTTTTAATGCCGCGACCCCCCAACCGGTCGTAAGTCGAGGACTACTCAACCGGTCGTAAGTCAAGGACTACTCAACTGGTGCAGCATCATTTGCAGAATGGGACTTTTGGCGGGCTCAGCAGGGCAGAGAAGCCTGGACAATTCTTATTGGCTTTTGAAAGCCAATAGAATTAGACTCTATTCAAGAGAGTCTATTCTATTGGCTTTCAAAAGCCAATAGAATAATTTATTTATTTATTTATTTATGAGACTTATATACCGCTTTAAGTGCAAGCACTCTCTAAGCGGTGTACACCAGTAAGCAATGTATATACAATGTATTTACATTGCCCCCAACAATCTGGGTCCTCATTTTACCTACCCTGGAAGGATGGAAGGCTGAGTCAACCTTGAGCCAGTGAGATTTGAACCGCTGACCTGCTGAACACAGTCAGCTAAAGTGGCCTGCAGTATTGCACTCTAACTGCTAAGGAAAAGGGGGAAAAAATGGCGGACTGCGTTGTTTGGCGACCCCCATGAAATGGTCGTTCGACCCCAAATGGGGTCCCGACCTACAGGTTGAGAACCACTGCTCTAAAATATACTTGAACTGTGGATAAGAATAAGCAACCTCTGACCTTCAAAATGTGACTGAATTCCAAAAGCAGACCCCAATGACCAGCAAGGAATAACATGGGGATTACATCAAGACCTCAATAAGTTCAGCCATTTCAGCAAATACTTCCATTTTGACCAAAAACAACAGCTTTGCTAAAATATATACCAAAGACAGTGCTTGAAAACTTCCCAGCACTAGTATCAGAGAGTGATGACATGAAAAATGTGATTAAAATATTAAAAGGTTAATAATAAAACATGAAAACATATAAAGGTGCAGCCATATTTACAAAAGCAAACAAAAGCATGTCACAGATTTCATCCTTGAACAGTGAAGAGATCCAGGCAGCATGACTTTTCTGTTGCATCACCTCCCTCTGAAATAGTACACTCCCACCTCCTCCCAACTCAAAGTTCAAGTAAACTTAACTTGCCATCCTTTAAGTGGGCCTTGGAAGACCTGACTCTTTCTTCACACAGAGTTAGAAAGTATATGCCTTGGTCGAAGATCTATTAATATGCTGGGTACTTTAGATCTGGAATACAGGTTTCTTTTTGTTTTTACTCTACTGGATATAATTTTAACTTGTACACTGCCAATTTTACACATTTAATTTAGAAACAAATTTTGGCAAGTTGCAAATTGATTCTTCAGAATAGTGAACACATCAATTGTTAAACTGCTACCAATCTTCAGATGAAATGCAGTGCACAAGCAAAGTACATTTTTTAATCTCTAAAATACTAATTTTAAATTATAATATAATGCATCACACTTGGCCAAGTGTCAGCTTCTAAATGCAGCAAGATAAATCTAACTTTATTTTAAAAGACACAAGATAATAATTGTCACCTATTCTATTTCTGACCTCCTGAAAGTCCAGTCCTGGTGATTCTTCAGAATGCCAAAGTCAGCAATCTGACAACTGTGTCAAAGGGATAGACAACCACAGACAGAGTGTGTTTATGTATAAAAACAAGGTAGGAAAAAATAAAAAATATCATTTTCAGTGACTGCCCTTTAGTCAGAGCAATTCTAAAATTAATCCATCCATTGATTATCCCAAGAACAGTATATTTTAGTGAATGAGGAGAGTGTCCTAATTTACCTATCTCTTATTTCACTGGATGCCAGTTCTTTCCTTCTAACTGCATGATGGAATGTCTGTAACCTGCCATTAGCTAGTTGATCTAGCCTATCAATATATTCTTATGCCTTATTTTTTAATTCCTGATAAATAGCTTCATTAGGAATAAGCACTGCTCCTGATAAATACACCTTCTGCTTGCAATACCTCCTCAATCGGATGCTTGATCTTTAACCAAAGCATTCTCCAATCCAGATCTAGGGATCATTTCAATTTTCATCACATATTTAATAGAGATTAAAAATATTTTAAAGGAGTACAAAAAATCTATACTATTGATACATTCCAGCCAAAACATCTGATCTCAGTCACATTTATTTCTAATTTATGACATAGATTCTGCCTTTGATAAAGAAGTTCAAGACAGCAAATAAAGTGCAATACTTTCTCCTCCTACTTCTCTCCCCAAACAATCACCCTCTGAAAAAGGATGGACTGAGAGTTAGTGACTGATTTGAGTCACCTAGTGAGCTTCTATGGTTGAAGTCAGTTCATGGTTTAGAGGCAGCTCAGAGGAGGTTATAGGCATCAGTTAAATCAAATGTAATTTGTGAACTGGATCCAACCTAGCTAATTAAAATGGCTAGGGAGGGCACTGAGAGCTGTATGCAGCTGTAGTGAATGCCTCTTTAGGAAAGGTGGGAAGGAGAGATCCTAGAGGTCCTTAATGAGGCACTTATTTGCCTACCCCTTAAGAGGTGAGGCTTGTAGTTAATAAAATTATCATCTTATTTTTAACTTTTCCTTGAGAGAGTTGCGACTGCAAAAAGCTCTGAAGATTATAGATTTTGAAAATTCCCTTCTGACATGGCAAAGAAACCACATTAGTAGCTCTTATGGATGACCTAGAGTGGGTCTTGGATTGAGGTAGAACAACCATCCTTGTCCTCTACCTCTTTCAGGAATTTTTGACAAGGTTTACCAGAGTACCCTTCTGAACCATATGTGAGGGCTGAGATTTGGAGGCACCGTTTTATGGTGATTCTGTTTCTACCTAAATAAGTGGGTTCAGTGGGTGGCTATGAAGAGAAAAAGTTAGATCCACAGACCTCAGGGGTCAGTCCTTTCTGTCATCCTGTTCAATATCTACATGAAACTGCTAGCTCATTCATCTGTTTAAGATGAAATATCATCTATATCAGAGGTCCCCCAACCCCCGTACCGGTACTGGTCCATGGCCTGTTAGCAACCGGGCTGCCCAACTGGTGGTGAGCAGCGGCTGAGCGAGCAAAACACAACACACACCCCTCACGGTCTGTGGAAAAATTGTCTTCCACAAAACCAGTCCCTGGTGCCAAAAAAGTTGGGAGCTGCTGATCTATATCAGGTGACATTCAACTATACATTTCCAATCAAGACCACTTGGAAGATATGATAGAAGTCATAACTTGGTGCCTGGAGGCTGTCAATATATGGATGGGGAAAACAGGCTCAGATTCAATCCAAACAAGGCAGAGTGGCTATTGATTCAGAAGCTGCCTAATTCTAGGATTGTATAATTTGTGCCTTCTAATGGAGCTGGGCTCTCCCAGAAAGAGCAGACTCTTAATCTGGGGGTCTTTATGGATTCACAGCTCCTGCTTAAAGACTAAAAGAGACCATACCCATGAAGCTTTTGCATAACTTTAGCTGATGTGCCAATTGCAACCTTACCTTACCATAGTGGCCAAAATTGTGGAAACCTTTTGGGAAAAGTGTACAGTAGAAATGCCACCTTTGGTTAAGTTTCCACCAATTTTTCTTCTAATTTCTTTATAACTGTAGCCTTGTTCACTTAATACTATTTTACATCGCTTTCTGGGCAACCAGTCAACTCTTTGCACCATTAATTTAACTTTATTACGTTTTACAACAGGGGTGTCAAACTCAATTTCATTGAGGGCTGCATCAGCATTGCGGTTGCCCTCGGGGGGGCAGGTGGGTGTGGCCAGGGTGGGTGCAGCCTACTGGATGGTGTGGATGGAGTGGGTGTGGCTGACTGGGTGAGCATGGCCAGATCTACATTGTGCGTGTCAAGGGTGCCCGTGGGGCCTGGGCAGGAGTGGGACAGATCTGAGGGTCTCTGGCAGAAGGTGGTGGGACCGGGGCAAGTGCCAAGGCATGATTCATTTCTTCATTCCTCACAAAGGATGACATCTCCCCAGCAGCACCTCCCCAGGGGGCAGGACCAACCCAGCAGGAGCTGGTTCCTCGCTGTTTCTAGGCGGCCTTGTAGCGCTAAGACTGAATGTGTTTCAGCATATATGGCCACCACAAAATTGTATATTGGCTCCCGGTCAGCCTGGGCCAGGGCCAAGGCAGCCGGTAGCCGTTCCCTCACTGTTTCCAGGATGGCTTTGCAGGCCACATGAAACCACTTCGCGGGCCGCATCCAGCCCCTGGGCCTTGTGTTTGACATGTCTGTTTTACAAGCTCAGTAAATGAAAGGGGAAAAAAAAACAACCAACTTGATAGCAATCACATAACACAGAGACAAATGTCCTCCTCTCATCTTCAATACATGACATCAATAACTAAATCCTACTGTGATCTGATTGGCTCATTGCCAAAACAAGATGACACCTGATTGGCTCTCTAAACACTCATTCTCATTGGCTACAATCAGATGAAGGAAAGCTATCTGATATCAACCTAAGCAAGTTGTGCTTCCTTTTTCTGGTTATTTGGCTATAACTTTTCATAGAATACAGTACAGATAATTGAACAAACTATGTTGCATTACATTCTTGATTAAATTATCTTTCCATTGATATATAATTTTATGGTACTACTACAAAAAAAGTGGTGTTATTAGCCATCAAACCTCAAAAATACACTTTTCCGAAAAGGTTTCCACAATTTTGGCCATTACTGTACAGGATGCATTAAAGACAGTCACTCATGCCGTTATATATCGATTACTGCAATTTTCTCTACCCAATACCCAACTGAAGACTATCTAGAAACTTCAGTTGGTCCAGCTCACAGTGGTGCATGTGTTCAGTGGCTAATAATAATAATAATAGAGTTGGAAGGGACCTTGGGGGTCATCTAGTCCAACCCCCTGCTCAGGCAGGAAACCTTATACCATTTTGGACAAATGGCTGTCCAGTCTCTTCTTAAAAACTTCCAGTGTTGGAACATTCACCGCTTCTGGAGGCAGGTTGTTCCATATCACTCCTCTGCTATTCAAACTGTACTGATTTCCAGCATGTTTTGGGGTTCAATTCAAGATGCAGGTCACTTGTATCAAGTCCTATATGGTTTGTGGCCTAGATATCTTCCTACCCAATTAGAGAACACTAACCAATGGTCTCCATCTACTAGGAGGCATGGCAAGATTTGGCCCCAAAATGGTGTTTTTATAACAACTCTCCTCTTCTGCAACACAGTACAGAAGTTTGTACTCTGAAGCATGAATGGACCCCAGCCTTATTGCACTTCAAAAGCAAGAGAAAACAGATCTCTTTCAGAGGGTCTTTGGTCATTAACTTATACAGGAGCATTGTTTTCTCTAATTCTAGACTTTCAGCCTTTTATTTGAATTTATTATCAAAACAACGAGGGAAACACTGCTTAATAAAAGCCCAAACAATGAAGGACAAAACATCTCATACATACTGTACAGCTCCCTAATTCACGTTACTAAAAGAGAAGGAAGTAAATCATAATCACACTTAACAAGATCCTATTATTACAGTTAATGTTAATATGTTAGTCTTAATGTGGATTTGAGTTCTTGGTCTGATCTACATTTTGGGATCTGACATTTTCTCATGCTAGACTAAAAATGGAAGGGAACTCCATATCCTAAATCTCATTATAAATTCAAGCCACGATCTTTTTAGAGTACCTTGGGTCAAACTGCATTAGAACAGATTACTTCTGGAGTTCTAAATTAAGGGTGTATTGCAATCAACCTATCATAATCACATAATACTGAATTTATAGGCCCAAGCCCAAACATGACACAGCAAAATCCAATCAACTTCAGTGCTTTATTTATTTACATCTAATGATAGAATCTTGCCAAATTAAACTTATAAGTCTTTACTCTTAGATATATCCTGAGATTCTAGAGTGTGGCTACCTTGAACCTCTTTCCTATTCCATCAATTCAGGACTATGCAGTCTTTTAATTTGGGCTTTAGAATGTACTGCCTCCTCCCTGGGAAAACTGTGCTTCCCCAGGTGCACACTCCAGCGCATGGATATACTACTGGGAAGTAGATGATGTTTTCTGATCACTTAACTTCCTCTTCAAAATTGATGGCCAGAGAATCTAAAAAGCAGTGCATAACAACATGAAATACAAAAGGTTCTTAATTCTTCAATATATTTTTATAAGCATGATAAGACTATATAATAATGCATTTTGAAGCACACCTAAAGAGGAATAAGTGCTTGCATTTATCATGGCAAATATATGCTACTTAAATGTTTCCAATAAAGATATATATCGAGAGATGGATGTGGATGTGGAATGGAATACTGTATTTTGCCAAGTGTGATTAGAAACATAAGGATTTGTCTCCAGTGCAGAAGCTCTCAGCATACATGAGAGTACACAGAGTAATAATAATAATAATAATAATAATAATAATAATAATGATAATAATAATGTAGTAAGGATGAAGGATAATAATACTATAGCCATACAACGTGGGTAAATATACATAGACATTAGACTGTACTGTGAGAATTATGTGTTCAGCAGAGGAAAAAAACTTTGTGTCTAGTTGTTTTGGCACGCAATGCCCAATAGCAGCATCCCGAGGAGAGGAGTTGAAACAGTTTATGTTCAGGATGTGAATTGGTCTGTAGATATTTTCTCAGCCTTCCTTCTGACCTGCGCAATATACAGGTCTTCTATGGAAGGTAGGCTGGTTGCAATTGTTTTTTCTGCAGTCTTAACTACATATAATGGGTTAGTATCAAAGTCACTGTCCTGTACAAATTCCAGAGCATCCAAGAGAACATCAGAAAGATAGCACTCAAAGATGAGCTTCGGAGAGAATGCCTGAGATGGTAGCACAGACATGGGCAGAAGATCAAACAGAGGAAGTGCTATGGCGAGACAAGACCTTGCATGGAATGTACTTTCAAGAGATAGCTGAGGTGGCTGACACTGGGAAATCTTACCAGTGACTGAATGGGATGGGCTAAAAGGCAGCACTCTGGCACTGATCAGAGCAACACAAGAGCAGGCACTAAGCACCAAATCCATACAAGAAGTAAATAATATTAGATAGGACCCAAAATGCAGAGAGACCTCAGAGACAATTTAACAAATAGTGGCAAGGTATAAGATGCAGACAACAACATAGTACACTAAGTGGCACAACAGGTAGCTGGTATTGTATAGAAGAACATCTGCACAGTGTATAGGCTAGACCTTCCACAGAAAGACATGAAAAATAAGATCCTGTGGGACTTATGTATCCAAATTCACATTGGCAGGTATTAGCCAATCAACCAGAGATTGTGGTAATAGACGAGAACCAGAAGACAGAAGCAATGATATAGTGGAGCCAAGTGATAGAGTTATTAAGAAAAAGGAATATGAAAATCGGGAGAAGTACTAGATTCTGAAAGAGGAACTAGAGAAGATATGCAAAGTAAAGGCTAACGTGATTCCACTGGTGGCAAGAGCACTCAAGGCTATGGTTCCTAAGCTGGAAGAATGGCTCCAATGGATCCTAGGAACAACCTCACAGCTCTCTGTTCAGAAAGGTTCAGTGCTAGAAATAACTAAAATATTGCGCAGAACTCTCAAATTCCCAGGCCTCAGACAGAGGACCCAAGATTGAGGAAAACACAATCATCCAGAGGGGTGAAATATGAATTTATATTATTTATACACAACCACAAACACACACACACACACATACACACACAGTATACTCACACCCAGTTATTTCATTTTTTTCTTACCCTTCTTCTAAAAAAGGATGGTATATATCCTGTTTATTAACCAAAAATGACAGCTATGCAAAAAGGTACCTAATGATCTCTCTCGAATGAAGGCAAATATACGTCTCCCAGGACAATGTTGCAGGATCCAATCTGGGTTGATCACCAGGACAGAGGTTTTGTCTTCCGAGCTTTTGGACTTGTGCTGGAGCCCCCATCCTCGGGGAACTTCTCTCTAGCGAAGAGAGATGTTCCCTGAGGATGGGGGCTCCAGCATGAGTCTAAAGGCTCAGAAGACAAAACCTCTGGTCCCGATCATTGACCCAGATGGGTCCTGCAATGATCTCTCTACTGATAGTGGAGCTGAGACTGCACTTCTATTTTTTATTACCCTTCAGCACTCTACAGAAAGTCTCCAACTTACAATCGCAATTGAACCCAAAATTTCATCTGCTAAGTGAGACAGTTGTGAATTTTGCCCCATTTTATAACCTTGCTTACCATAGTTGTTAAGTGAATCACCGTGATTATTAAGTTAGTAATATGACTTTGCTTATCAGAAAGTTGCAAAAAATGTGGTCAACAGATTACCAGCATATTTCTTAGATTATACCAGGATTAATATCAGTCAATACATGTTCTTTTAACTATCTTGGTTGGGGAAGAATTATTTTTTTATGCCTGCATATCCATAAATTAGCCACCTTGGAAAATGAAATATATTCTTATCTACAATGAATGGATAAACAGAAAAAAGCATTCAAGATTCCCTTCATTTTTAATTTTTAAAGAGATCCACGAACAATCCTGTATCATTACGATTATGCAACTTTTTGATCTATCAAGATTAAGTATGTCACTGAACATCTGCTAAAAATGTACCTAGTGATATTAAGATATTAAATGCTCTGTAATTCCACTTTCATTTTTTTCATACTGTAGAATTGTCAATCAAAATTTTGCTAAACTGTTAGTAAACAGGTAATATAAACAATTATCTGTGATTGCATGCAAATACACATTATACTTTCTAGGCAATAAGAACATTAATTATGTTTTAACATTTAACTAGAGAGACTACATATTAAATATACTGTATATTCAAACTGTCTACAAAAAAGTTTCAAGTTGCTAACCACATTAATATCATTGGTCCATATACCAGATCAGTGGTGACAAACCTATGGCACACGTGCCAGAGGCAGCACTCAGAGCCCTCTCTGATGGCACGTGCGCCACCACCGCCAGCAGCAGGACACCACTGCTGCCCGGAGCAGGAGCCCCATCCAGCACAAAGGAGGCAAAGTGGCTGACTAGCAAGCTTGAGTAGAGGTGGTAGAGCAGAGGTCACCAACCATTGTCAATTGTGGACTGGAAGAAAAGGGAAGGGGAAGCATTTTATATGCATGCACGTGCGCACAGGGCCACGAGCATGCACACGCTGCAAATGGGGCAGAACTAATGCCTGCATGATACTCACTAACCCTGCCCTGTTCTTGTGTGGTGCAGCACCTTGTATCTGCACCCCACGGTGCAGTGGTGGCCGTTTTTGTGCCTTCCAGCACAGTGGCCCATTTTTGTGCCCCTGGTTTTTCCGTGCCAGAAGCAGCACTCAGAGGCGCCTCCCTGCCCCCCCTGAAGGGCACCACAATGCTGATGCGGCCCTGGCACTTTGCGATAAATAAATGGGTTTTGGGTTGCAGTTTGGGTACTCAGTCTCTAAAAGGTTTGCCATCACTATACCAGATAACGCCACTACAGTATTAATATCTTCGAAAGCTATGCTTTAGTGTATATGCATTTGATCTGAAGCAATTTATGAGTAGTTCAAGAAGCTGATAATTTCACAAGTTAAAACTTCACAACATGAACTTTTCTTGTATAGTCCAAATATATGAACCTATGTAATATACAAAACTTAGTAAACTTCTATCTATAATCTACTGAATGTTCCCAACCTTCACAACTCCAGATATGTGGATTTCTATCCCCAGCATTTTTCTATTGGCTAAGGAACACTGGGTAGTTAAAATCTATACAATGTCCAGATTAAGATACAATGATATCAAGTTCAATTTATGTCACTCAGTTATAGTTGTGATAAAAACAGGAGGGGGGACATTACATACACTGCTTTGAGCTGCTCAATAAAAGACAGTAAATAAAGCTACCAAATAAATATAGCAGGACACATATAAAATCATCAAAAATATCAGAGATGGCTTCTGTGCTACCGGGGAAAAAAATCAAGGTATATCAATTTTTTCATATATTTGTATGGCTGGAATTCAGTATAGTTAGAAATTAGAATAGATAAATTAAAAAAAATATTCTGAATCACTATATAAAATCTCAACTCATCATACCACCAATATAGTAATAAAATGTATTCATAAATTAATAAAGCATATTTTGAACATACTATTGCTTTATCATTATATCATAAAATTTAAAATACAGATATTACTTTCATCTAAAATTTACCACTCTGTATAAGTCTGGTAAATTAGCAGATTGCATATCAAAAGTGGTAAGATCTTAACTCATTAAAGAACAAGGCGAATTACTTAAATAAATTAAAATTGATGTAGCATCCTCTTCCAAAATGTCTATGCAGTATATCCAATATGTAACAGTGTAACAGAATACTTTACCTTCGCTATTTCTGTAATAATGTATTTTAAAAAAACAGTGTAATATTTATAAACACTCACTAACTCTATTTAATTCTTTCAGGAATTGCTATATTATTTAAAATTGTACTATTTATTCATTCCAAACAAGTTATCCCATTTGGGAAATAATCCTTGTATTATTCATTGGGAAACTTCAAAATTATCTTGATAAGGTGCATTACTCCAATTTTGGTTCAACTGCTCAAAATTTTCCCTAGAGTCAATCTGATATTTCAACATAAAAGTGGTTATACTAGAACACAAGGTGCACATCCTCTAAAATCCAAATGGTATGTATGTTTTCAAGATTACAGAACAACATGTTGAAGCAGTAGAAAAATAAACCAATAAACACAACTCAGTATGCCATTACATAAGCTACAATATTTTAAAAATAAAATTTAGAATCTAGACACCTATTAGCTGTGGATTTATCATGCAAATGAACTTTTATCAACTTCATGAGTATTAAATTCAGTCAATACCATATCTGTTATGTAAATGTATTAATATGGAGTTACATAGGAATGAGAAAATGAAGATGTCAGTCATAAAGAATCTTTTACAGTTACTTTCTTTGAAAACAAAATGCTCCAATATTAAATAAGACATCTCTTTTAAGCAGACCGTAATATACCATAACAATGATGCAGAGAATGGGTAATAATGATTGAGGGTGAATTTAAAGTGTTACTTAAAATGTCTATTGATGGTAGTTTCTATGCATGCAGGTATTCATTTAACTGAAGAGCAATAAAGCTTCATTAAATGCTACTTTATTGATACAGCATTACTAACATGTGTAACTCTATGTAAAACACTGGATGTTATTGAGGAAGAAGTTGTCAACTGGAAGTTTTGATTATATCTATCCAATTCCATTTTAATATTAACTGATAATTAATGTTAACCATACTTTTAAAGAATTGTTGCTATTTCTATCATAGCTTTTTGACATATTACTTATCAGCATACTAATAAGCAGAGTAAATGATTTTATATTAGAAGTTCCTATATTGTATTGAGCTATTTATGAGGCATGTTTTCTCTATAATATCCATATCACTCTCCTGGTTAACAAATATACTTTTTAGGCTGATTTTTTTCTAATTAGGAAATGACATGCCAGAAAAACATGGGGAAAGGGGTGGGAAGGAGGTTTCTGTGCAAGGTTTTCATTTTCTTAAGCCTTCACATACAAAGTCCTAATATAATGCGTTTTTCAGAAACAGGTATATAGCATATATACATATACGTATACATATACATATATATATATATAGCAAGATCATTGGCTGAGAATACTGTTCACTTCAAGCTGTTCTACAATTTACCTGCTTGTAATCAATTATTAATTAATAACTACTAATTACTGTTCACTGGTCTTATTCAAGAATCATTAAGTCACTTTACTATCGTATTTGTTTTAATCACCAAAAAATGCTTTAAACTGGGTATCAGGAAACTGCCACCATTTCAATTTTCTTTTCAGTTCCATGCTTCAGATGTTTATGTAAATTTTAGAGCAGATTGAACAGGAACATTCACACTAGCATTTTACTTGATAAAATTATAGAAATCATTAGCAAGTTCTATGTCTTTTTACTTTGACAGAGCCTAAATGCAGCAAATATGAGAAAACAGAGGAACTAACATCATAAATTGAGTATCAATTTCTACTCATCAAAATAAACATATATTATTTCTAATTTCAATGAAAACAGCAGTACTTATGCCAAACACCTAAAAGACAGATAAGGTTATCATATCTGTAACAGTACAATACTGTGAACCTAAGCTATGTATCTCCTAAAATACATCTAAAAGCAACATTGTACAATAATGAAAAATAATAATATAAATTGACATCAGCATAAAAACTGGATTTAATGTTCTCTAAAGTGATAACTATGTTACTACTGATGAGAACTGATTCATAACATGGCTATCACTTTGGAGAATATTTAACTCAATTTTTCTTATAAAACAACTGAAACAATCTATCAAAAGGAACAGAAATAACAAGCTTGAGAGAGGTTTCATGGCGATCATGGATTTAATCACTATTCAAGAGGAAAATACTTGACATTTCCACGGTCTTACACAGGTGTCTCATTTATCATCCATATCTGTACAAATAGAAGTATCTCTGGATTCAGAACCCTGACTTTGCACATAATAGTTTCTTCAACTTTTCCTACAATTTGAAAGCTCTATTTTAAACCGCAAGACCACACAACCTTTATTATAACTATTAATGCAGGGCTTTTCAACCTTTTCACCTATTGTATCACTTTTAGGATATGGCAATATCTGAGTACCACCAGTCGCCTAGCAAGGTGTCAAAAACTTGATGACCAAAAAAAAAAAAAAGAAAGAAACAAAGAAAAAAGTGATAAAAGTACAGGTAGTCCTCGACGTACAACAGTTCGCTTAGTGACTATTTGAAGTTACAATGGCACTGAAAAAAGTGCCCCCCAAGCCACAGCCAAGCAAGACACCTGCCTGCCCGCCTGGCAGCACTCTCCTCCTGTCCGAGGTTTTCATTGTTGTGAGCATTTCTGTTGAGGATTGGCAGCGGGGGTTAGGTGGTGGGGGGGTGGCTTTTATTCCCCCCATCTGCTGGGTTTTGGTCATTTCACATGATCCAGGGACATTGTGACCGTCATAAATATGAATCAGTTGCCAAGCATCTGAATGTAAATCACAAGATCCTGGAGATGCTGCAACATTCCAGCTGATCGGCGCTTCTTCTGGGCTCAGCAGAAGTGCCAGGATCAGTGCTGCTTTCCAGCTGATTGGTGCTTCTTCAGGGCTCAGCAGAAGCACCAGGATCAGCGCCGAACTCCAGCTGGAGCTTGGTGCTGATCCTGGCGCTTCTGCTGAGCCCTGACAGCCCCGAAGAAGTGCCGATCAGCTGGAAAGCAGCACTGATCCTGGCGCTTCCGCTGAGCCCTTTCAGCCCTGCAGCTCCAGCCATCTCTCGCTCAGGCCTGTGCGGTGCTGCCACCAGTTCAGCTCATTACCCTCCCCCGCTACCACTTTTCTAGGATGATCACGTACCACTGCCAGGTGCCAATGTACCACAAGTGGTACCCGTACCACTAGTTGAAAAGCCCTGTATTAATGAACAATACTAGACTCAGGCTGAAACCCACAGATTTTGAAATACTTAACTTGCAGCTTTAATTGTGCCTTTAAAAAGGTAAAATAGTTTGAAGAATTACTAGATTGGTTTCTCTTGCTGATTGTAAGCATCAATATTAACATTTAAGAATGAAGAATTCCTCACTCCAATTTTCTAATGTTCTCATTATTTCTTAAAACAAACTTTCCAAAACTTGTACCTACAGATGAATTAATGTCTTACACCATACATCTTACAATACGAACTGAATTGTAGACTAAAACTCCTGGAGCATAACAAAACAAGGAGGCCTAAATTCAAGGCTCTCTTATTGAACTATCCATAGTCTGACTTTATTATCATCAACTATTAGGTACTTATGACCATCATTGTTTCTTTGATTTCAGCTACCTTACCCAAAATGCTTACAAACTGGACTCTCACATCTACAACAAATCTATAATTTACCTCCTATGTAATTCATCTATAGTTGTACCCTGGTATTCAGCTGCTTTTAAATTCATCAAATTTGGTACTCAACACATTTTGACACAAAAATTTGTCCAGATACTCATTGTTTGTTTGGTAATGCACAAGCTAGAACTGGTTGCTGTCGGCTGCCTTATGACTCACTACATTATTCTTTATGGGAAAAATCTGTTTTGTACTCATCATTTTTGGTACTCATCGCCTTCCAGAACCAATTAATGATGAATACCAAGGTACCACTCTATTTTCTTTGCCTGATGTAACTTATTCTAGAAAATAAACATTAATATTCTTCTTCAATCTCAAATTCGATGGAAACAAAATATTTTGGAAATGATAGCTGGGAATTCTGAAAGTTACTGTCCTAATACTTTCAAAGGCACCAATATGAGAATTGTTTGACTTCGCTTTCTGCAAAACTAAAGGCCGTTTAAAATGTTTTCTTCTGATGTGCAATTTCTGACATTTATGCTATATCCACTTACCTATCAAATTCAACAAGATATATTTCAGAGTAGAAATATATGTAAAGAAGGAGCTGAAGTACTATAGAAAGCAAATAATTTGCATGCAGAAGATCCCCATTTAATTTCTAGAAAAAAGTGGAGAAAAAATATGGCTGAAACCCTGCTATTCAGTTTTATCAAGTCTGTGAGGGTAGGAAAAATAATTTGACTTCTGATATTCCTACAATTAAAATTTTAATATAGGTTTAATATACAACCCATTTTAAAATATTGAATAGACTATCACAACATATTTTAGTACATACTAAGCATTAAACTTGTATCAACGAAACAAAAGAAAATCAAACCATGATTTTCCTATAATTATACCCAGTAGATAAATACATAACCTAAGTTACAGAGAAATTAATAGCATATTACTCCTTAGAACCCTTTCTTTAAAATCATGTCAAACGTTAACACTGTAATTTAACATTTCAAACCTAAACACTCTTTCAATGTACTGTATAGTTGCACCTTGTGCCAGAAAATGAAATATTTTAAGATTTTAAATTCAGATAGCTCCCATCATAAATATTTGACATATGTAAATATCTAAAAATGTTTCAACATTTGTAAAGATTGCCTTTTTAAAAACAATGTCATTAGAAACAAGAACTTCATTCTATCAAAAAATTCCCCAAATCATTAATTTTTATGCTAAGTTACTTGGTTATAAAAGAAGAAATGCAGAGAAGCTGATATTATACCCACAGTAGACCAATGAACTGAATGAACAATCATTCTTAAAAAAAGGAAATCATTACACTTAAACTAAAGCTGTGAGATACTAGCACTGAAAAGAAAATCTCAAGTAATACAATATAAACCATTTCTTGTTTTCTAATAAGATTTGTCCTATAAATTAATTTGTATCAAAATCTATGTAATTTAAGTAGATGTGCTACAGGTTAATAAGATCTACCAACAGCTCTGTAAACACAATATTCTATTTTTAATAAATTCAAGTAGGAAAACTCTTTTGACACATCAGCCTATGCAGCTCCTAAAAAGTCAAACATTTCACACATATTTGCATATACATTCTGAGTATTTATTTCTGTTTACCTCCTCCCACCAAGTTCTTTCTCCTCCCTGTCCGGCCATCTTGGGCCAAGAGGAGAAGCCATTACTTAACTAAATGACAGGACCAAGAACTTTTTTTTTTTTTTTTACTGAAAGAAGATACCTCTTTAGTCAGTTGTACAAAAACAGCCGCAACCTACAACCCGTTCTCTATAAACGTCCTACGAAGAGAAAAGCTTAAGAAAAACCAAATCGTTCAATGAAGATGCACGTTGCAAGGAAGATGGATACAGCACGAGTAAACAAATCAGTTTGCGACAGACTCCTCAGAGAGAAACACCACGGAAGAGGCGCCACGTTTCTTCAATACCCTTCTTCCTATTTATATCAATTCATTTTCAACGATTCAATTCGGTCCAGTTTTTTCCCCTTCAACAATAAAAAAAACCCGAGAACCAGTCCTTATTAAATATCGCCCGATCTTCTCATTACTCAGATAGATTGCTCCTAACTGGAGAGAATCGGGCCGGCACCTTCTACCCTACTTTTTGGGTAAAAGCCTGAAAGTGGGCAACGGGAGCTTTCTATTCCAGCGGGCCGGAGAAGGAAAGAGCCGAGCGGTTCTCTCCCGAGACCCAGGAGAGGAAGGGGGAGTCAGCGCGATGCCGAACCTCACGGTCGCGAGGTGACGGTTTAATTCCGCAGCTCTCCAGCACACTCACACAGGCTCCTACACAAGTGCACACACACGCACACACATACACAAACCCGGGAGGGTGGCTCCCTGGTCGGTTGCCTCCTCCCCCACCCCAGTCCCCTTACCTTTAACAGCAAGGCCTTCGTTCTGGCGCCATCTTCATGAAGCCTTAAAAATCCGAAGAGTCGGCTGCACAAGGGGGAATCAAGCGACAGAGAGAGATTGAGCAAAACAGACACGTTCGCGGAGTCCCCCAGCCCACCCCGCCCCAAACAGATCGCTCCGTGCGCTCCCTCACACTCGCTGGCAGGGGCAGAGCCCTCGCTCCGGCCCAAGAGCACCGCCACACTCACACTCGCTTTTTCTCCCTCTCACGCGCACACACACACACTCGCTCGCTCGCTCGCTCACTCGTACACCTCGAGCGGGCGGGCAAGAGAGATCACCGGACGAGCCGGAACACGGAGGCTGCCGTCTGAGTACCTGTCGAAGCCAGAGAGGACTTCTCTTTCCTCCGCTGTCAGGCTGGCGAAGTCCTCCTCGCTCTGGCCGCTCGCTTTCCCCGCCGCCATTTTCTTTTCCTCATCACCGAAAGCAGTAGAGGCAGCGGCGGCGGCGGCGGCAGCGGCGAGCGACACTCCACACGATTTCATGGAAACGCAACGTAATTAACTCACGATCGCAAGCCCCCCTCCCCGCGCGCCCCAACACCCCCCCAGTGCCGGGCGGGGTGCCCGACACACACGCACCACCACAACTTTTATTACAACAACAACAGCCGGCAGGGAGGGGGAGGGAGAGAAAGGCGGGGGGAAGCCCCGCTGATCGGAGGAGGAGGGAGCAGGAAGGGAGCCCCAGCGCTGAAGACTGGGGGGGGGGAGTGGGAGGAGAAGGAGGAGGAGGCTGCGGCTGCTGCTGCTGGCGGTGACGGAGCAGTGTTTACATCGCTGCTGAGCCGCCAGCCCCAGCGACGAAAAGTGAGTGGAGTCGAGGTGACAGGGACCCGCGCCCGCCCGCGAGGGGTGTATTTGTTGCCTGTACAAACTTCCCCAGCAGCTGAACAAAGTTGTTGTAATTGTGTCACACAGCGAACCCCACGCCGCCACCGTGACCCCCCCCCTCCCCACCCCGTTTCCCTGTGCCCTCGCAGCCAATCACCGCACTTAGGCGTGGCCACGTGACCTTTGTTGACTTACGTCAGTCGTAGCGCTCTTCTAGCGCTACGCTCGAGCTTGGTATCGGAGCTGCTTCGATCGAGGAGCTAAAGCCATTATGTATTTGAGGCTATATTTCAGACCTTTCAGTTGCAATATGTGGAGACCCTCACATGCGGCCGGGCAAAAGGAATTAAACAGGGCAAATTTCAAAGGATCGCATCACTTAAAGAATTTTTAAATTGGCATGCAGTCTTAAGTTTTTGTAAACTACTAGAATTTTCTCCAGAAGTTTACAAGCTACAGTACGCGAATTTAAAATGGGCTGAATTCTGATGCCTTGACAAGGTAACATTGCAGGCAGAAATTAAATGCGTTCTCCTACCCATAAAGTTTGTTTCGTTTCCGAAAAGATGGTTATCAAACGTGTCTTTTGATCTTGTTAGGAAAAGTTGATGTGTTGTTCTCGCTAGCCAAAACCATTTCTTGGTGTTTACATCTTTAAATCTAGCATTTATAAACAGGTATGTTTTCGTGTTTTGTAAAATTTTGCCATTTGAAGTATTTGACCTGCGAAGAAGCAGGGCACCGAATAACCAAGCTAATCTCTCGTAATTAAAAAACATAGGGAAGTGATCTATTCCAACAAGCAAATGAAGTCTTTCTTAGAAATCAAAAGCCATTTTGGAGGGAAGGCATGATTAGTGCTAAGCGTAGCGATGAAATGAAGACCTCTGTTATATTTGTTTCTTTATTACCAGAATATTTATCCCTACGCGTTTTCATCACTCTTTTCCGACATGTGGTACGTACTTCAAAAGGTCAATCAGAAACCGGAAACATTCAATCGTATTCTATTTCTTAGGTTTCCGTCCTTATCACTGGATGCACAATATTAGCAGAGAGGGCGGGATTTTATTATATTCTCGGGTTATCATTCGACCGTTGGTGAGTCAGTCAAACGGTTTTGTCACTCATGATCAGCACGTTCGTACGCGCCCTTTAAATTAGTTGTGGAGCGGCTGCATTTCTGTGAAAGCTTAGGGTCTTCAAGCGCGAATTGTAGTTACAGCTGGGCGGGCGGCAGCTCCTTCGGTGGGGATGTGCAACTGATATTGTCACCCTGTGTGTGTGGGCGGGTTACTCTTTGCCAACGCGTGTGCCCCTCCTGCTGCCCCTTGGGACGGCCTGGGGCGTGGTTCTTCTGGCACCATCGAGTAATCATGGCTTCCCTTGAGCGCCGCCTGTGACGATTGGAATCCGTCCGGGCACGGAGCCGAGCCTAGCGGGACGCTACGAAGAAGTGGGCGGTTGCCTGAGTGGCGCCTGTTCCCGTTAACAGATCTGGATTAACTGGGCGGTATTTCGCCGCTCTTCGCTAAATACCCTGCGCGGTTTGAACGGAGAAGGTGCCGCCTCGTAGCAGAGGCAGTCGCGGGGAGGGTGGGCGGTTCTGGTTGGTGCGACTTGGCTCGCCTCATTCGCGAGAGATGGGCTACGCTTTTGGGGGGCCTAATTTATATAAATCCGTTAGGATCTTTTCCCTTTTCAAGGAGCTTGAGCGGGGAGGGGAAGGAAGCTCCCCCCTCTCCCCAGCGCTGATAAGTGAGATAACTGAACGCGGTTTCCGTGCAAGAAGTCAATTTTTAATGCAAGGCCTGGAGCTCATGCCTTTGATACAGAAGAGTAACTGCCCAAAGGCCTCTTTGGAGAACCCTTTCTATGCGGATTATCTTATCTAGGAATAGACATGCGGGATGTGTTAGGGAGGGAGAGCGGTACGAATGACTTTGGGGGGGGGGGAACCACTACAGTATGGGAAGTGAATGTTTCTTGGCTCCAGCAGGAGGTGAAGTAAACACACGTCTTCGGATTTTCCAGTTTCTCCCGTGAAGCGGCGAGAAAGGAGGAATAAAAGAAAATATGTAAAAGAAATACTGAAATAGTTTGCCTTTCCAGCGCACTGTACTAGTTGTTTCCATATTTCAAATTTTGTATTTATGCTAATGTATCACAATTCAGCATATGCTGTATTTGTAAATGCTGCCAATGAGCTCTTTACTGTAATATGATTTCCAAATTTCACATCTGCTTTAAAGTAATAAAGGACTACATAATTACCATGTGTAATAAGCTCTAAGAAATTACTGGACTTTAATGGACAAAAGCTAGCACTGATGTGTGACATGTTCTTGCTATATGGGCCGGTTTTGTAAATAATCTTTGAATCTGAAAAGAACTGGAATTTTCTAGTATGATCGTTCTTAAAATATATAGAATGCAAGTCTACCTATTTACAAGTCTTTTTATACATTTTAATGGTATGCCCAAAAATGCCAGTTTGATTTACCTAAAATAACTTTACTACAGTGTTCCATTTTTAAATGTCGTGCTGTATTCTTTCCCAATTATACTGTGGAAGCAAACTGAAAAAAAGATAATATTTTAAAGCAGTAGCCTCTGAAATAAGTGTAATCTTTTAAACACCTTTGATGTTGAGCATTGTGTTTTGCTCTCCAGTTTAGCTTACCATGAAAAAAAAAGTTTTGCATCTACATTTTTTTTAGTTACTTGCTCTGAGTAAGTTTAAACCAAATCAATTTACAAAGATTACCATCAGGCTATTGGTTATAACTTGTTCCTAACCAACGGATTGCTGAATGTGACATTTCTAAGGAGAGGATAAGGAAGGTGGCCAGTTTTTGTTCATTTTTTGCCTACTACTAGTATTAAAATCCATGTCCAAGGTTGTTCCTTGTCACAGATACAATTGATTGGTGCAAGATGCTTGTTGAGATTATTGTGCAAGACATAAATTCACAGAGATAATGTTAACCGTTGATCAATAACACAAAACCTAACTGATTTAGTGGGTGGCTGTGGAATTCTGGGAGTTGAAGTCCACATGCCTTAAAATTGTCAAGGTTGAGAAACACTGCTTTAGATACAATTTAAATCAGAACTGAATTATGAACAGCTTTGCCCATAAGCACTGAGTCATATTAAAACAGTCTTATTTTATAACAGAGGTGTCAAACTGCTGGCTCATGGGCTGGTTGTGTCATGCCAAAATGGTGCCCACCCCATTGCCGGCAATGGAAAAAAAGACGTGATACGTTGCAACATGTCACATGACATTGCAAGTTTGACATCCCTGTTCTATAAGTATACAGTGTCTTAAGCTGTATGTAGTTTGCTTTTTTCCATTATTATTTAACATGATACAAACATGACAGAAAAGAAGTAAAGCTATACATGCAATCCATGTAAATTATACACAAAACGTCTACAGTGGCCTCATAACTGGATGTCCAATTCAGTTTCCAGGCAATTACTTCTGGCGTTGCTTTGTGAAGGTCTTCTAGGGAACCAGAGCACACACAAGGTGGGCAATCTTACCCGATATGTTTAGTAGTTTGCATATCAGCACCACAATCAAAACAAAGGGGATCTTTCCATCCTCACTGATAACAGGGCCAAGGCAATTCTTTCAGTATCACACCTAATTCTTTTCAATTTTGTCCAGATAGAGTGAGATCAGTCAAAACCAGGTGGTTTGGTAGAGGGATCACTAATTGTCAGACCACAAGAAGGTACATTTAACCATTCTTCTCTCCAGGCATTCTGGGGGTTAAACTGGGCAGATGTTAAGTGAATCATTGTTTTCCATGCTGGCCTATGGGATTTCAATCTTGTGATGGGCTGTGGATTGTCCTGGTGAATAGGGAGGACCTTGTTTAGAATCCTTGACCATAACCAAATGTGAACTTGTCACCGTATGTGGGACAGTATGATATTGCTAAGTACTAGTAACCAGTACGCACAAATCGTATGCAATGTTCCAGAGATGATACGCATTGTCTGGTGGAGTTGGACATCAATAGTTGAGTGTGGGCGCTGTTAGGTCACATGCTGGCACAATATTTAACTCTGGCAAACCAAAGCCAAAGCTGTTGTTTGTAGGGTGTTAGCATCAGCAGCATCCCAGGATGTTCTAGCAAGTCTGTTCAGTAAATTGTAGCTTTTCAATTTTGTAGCTATTTTTTCCAGGTATGGTCGGAAGAGTAGTGATCTGTCCAGTGTTACCCCCAGGAGAGTTATTACATAGTAAAATATGGTTCTGGAATTTCGCTGAAGGCTGATAATTTGCGTACCTATTACTGAAGTAGAATGAGGCTACTTCTGTTTTTGTTAGGCTTGGTTAGAGGCATCATTTTTTGAAGTAATCATCCAGCTTCTGGAGTTCTTGAAAAAGGATGTCCTCTGCATCACTGAAGTTGGTTTTTTGGGCTGTGAGATTGATATCATCGGCATAATTAAATTTCTTGAAACAGTTTCAGGCAGATCATGGATGTACAAGTTAAAAAGAGGAGAGGATAACACTGATCCTTGTGGTCCATTATTCAGTTTATGATATCAGCCTCTATTAAATTCTGTGAAAATTTGAAATAACTTGTGACTCTACATGTTGTCAATCAAAGCAATGGTTTTATGGCAAGGTATAATCTTTTTTTTAATTTTTATTGGGTATAAAGGAAAAAAGATTAAAAAACATTGAACATGGTAAATCGTCTTTGACATCTCCATCTTATCAGTCCGTATTGTACATTAATTACATACAATACATCTGTATACAACTGTACATTTCTAGTCTCTATCTTGGCTTATATCTTTGCTGTGACCTCCATTTTTCCCCCTTCATCTATAAAATTTATTCCATATTCGATAAAATTCTGTTTCTTCCTGATTTTTTAATCTTTTAGTTATCCTGTCTAATTCTGCGCAATACATAATTTTCTTTATTAGTGCTTCCCCACTCGGTACTTCCATTGCTTTCCACTTTTGAGCAAATATTATCCTTGCCACCGTAACCACGTGAATGATTTGATATGTGTCACCTTTATTTACATTTTTTCCTAGTATTCCTAATAGTGATACCTCAGGTTTGTATTGAATGTTTTGCCTAGTCATTTCTATTGCCCATTCCCAGACCATACGCCAATACACTTGTGCTTTTCTACATGTCCACCATACATGAAAAAATGTGCCCTTTTCTTTTTTACACTTCCAGCATATAGGTGAGTATCCATTATACATTTTGGCTAATCTGGCCAGAGGGAGATGCCATCTGTAAATCATCTTATACAGGTTTTCTTTATATGATGTCGCCAGTGTGATTTTGTTATTTCGTTCCCATACTTGCTGCCATTAATCCATATTTATATTATATCCTAGATCTATTGCCCATGTCACCATTGTTTCTTTAACCTGCTCCTCATATAGCTTATATTCCAACAAGTATAGTTTATAAATATTCTTTATTTGTTTTTTCTCCGGGCCTAGCAATATTTTATCTAACCCGTATCTTGTCTGTTAATATTCCATTCTTGCTTATCCTTCATGTATCTTGCTTGTATCTGGAGATAAGACCACCACTCCAGGTCCATTCTTTGTTGTCTTAGCTCTTGTTTTTGTTTTAAATAACTTTCTTCTGTCAAAATGTCTTTATATGTAATAGCCTTGTCTTTCCTATACAGATTGGGATATATGACTGCTTCTAATGGCGATAGCCAAGCCGGAGTCTTTGTATAATATTGACGTTTGACTATATTCCAGCTTTTTATTAATTCTTGCCGAATCTTATGTCTTAAAAAATACTGGTAGTTTCTGCTTTGCCCCCTCCATATATGACCATGCCAACCCTGCTGAAGGTCGTAACCCTCTAAATGTAAACATCTTTTATTTTCTAAGGTTATCCAGTCTCTAATCCACGTCAGGGCCGCTACTTGGTAATATACTGTAGCTCCCAATCTGGGAAACCTAAACCTTCCCTCTCTTTGGCATCCTGTAATGCCTTTAATTTTATTCTTGCCTTCTTACCTGACCACACCCTGAATCTCTCCTTTCTCAGCTTCCAAATTAATAATCCGTAGCTTCTCTTTCTGTCTTCTTAATTTATATGCCAGCCATCTCCCCAGTTTGTTCGCGTGCTCAAAGTTATTTTGCATAGCTGCCTATAATTTTTGTGCTAACTTTTCCGAATCCTCTATACAAAGTTTATGTTTAATTAGATCCATTTTGTTTTTCAATCCTTTGTTTTCAGGATCTCTCTGAAATTGTGTTTTGACCTGTTTGTATTCTTCCTCGAGCCTCAACCTATATTGTTTTTTCTCTGTTTCTCTTAGCCATGTATGAGATTGCAACACCCCTCATGTACGCTTTAGCCATATCCCAGATGTTCTGCAAGGATGTATCCCCATTGTCATTCACTTGAAAGAAAAAGTGCATTTCTTTCTCCATACTTTCCTTAAATTCTTTTTCTTTAAGAATTACTCTTTGGAGAGTCCACCTTGGCCTGCTTCTTCGTCCTTTCAAGTGAAAACTTACCGGATTATGATCTGCCCAGAGACTAGGTTTTATATCAATTTCTTGGATTTCTGAGTCTAATTCTTTTGTAAACCATAGCATGTCTATCCTGGTCCATGATCTATGTCTATTAGAAAAGTATGTGTATTCCCTCTTATCATAATTCCTTTCCCTCCAAACATCATGTAAGCTAAGATCTGTACACATCTCAAAAAAGGTTTTGGGAAGTGGGGTTTTTTGTTTGTTTGTTTATTTCCTTTCCTTGCCTCCGTGCTTTTATGGTCTTTTGTTATATCTACAATCGCATTGAAATCTCTGATTATACAGAAACCATCTCCCTCTATATCAGTGGTTCTCAACCTTCCTAATGCCGCGACCCTTTAATACAATTCCTCATGTTGCGGTAACCCCCAACCCATAAAATTAGTCCTTGACTTACAACAGTTTGGTTAGTGACTGTTCAAAGTTATAACGACACTGAAAAAAGTGACTTATGACCATTTTTCACATTTATGACCATTGCAGCATCCCCAGGGTCATGTGATTTACATTTGGATGCTTGGCAACCGATTCATATTTATGATGGTCACATTGTTCCAGGGTCATGTGATTACCTTTTGCAACCTTCTGACTAGCAAAGTTAGTGGGGAAACCAGATTCACCTAAGAACCATGTTACTAATTTAATCTCTCCCTCTTTCTTTCTCTCTCTCTCCCCCTCTCTCCCTTTCTCTCTCTTCCTCTTTATTTCTTTCTCCCTCTTCTCTCTCCCTTCCCCCCTCTCTCTCTCCCTTTCTTTCTCCCTCTTTCTCTCTTTCCCTCTCTCTCCCTTTCTCTCTTCCTCTCTATTTCTCCCTCTCTCCCTTTCTCTCTCCTTCCCTCCCTTTCACTCCCTCTCTCTCCCTTCTTCTTTCTCCCTCTCTTTCTATTTCTTTCTCCCTCTCTCTTCCTCTCTATTTCTCTCTCTCTCCCTTCCTCTCTCTCTCCCTCTTTGTCTTTCTCCATCTCTTTCTCTCCCTCTCTTCCTCCCTCCCTCTCTCTCTCTCCGATTGGGGATCGATTTGGGGGTGGGGACGGGTGTGGCCGAGGGCTACCTGTGTGACCTTGAAGCTGACAGCAGCCTACCGGGCGGCGTGTGGGACTCCAGCGCACCCTAGGACTGCCCACGGGTGCCTAGTTAGAGCAGGTGGCCGGCGTTCTATTGTGGCCGGCTCCAGCGGGGCGTGGATTCCCTGACATCATGGAACATGGCGCGGCAATGTCCCCAATGGGCGGGGCATCCTGAGGCCGCCAACAACTGGTTGAAGCAACTGGCTGGTGCTCCATTGTAGCTGGCTCTGGCGGCGGTGGCAGGGATCCCCCACAGCTTGTGGCTTCTGCTGCGGTGCCCGGATCGGTTTCCCACTGTGCGGGCATTGGAATGTTTGATCGGTATTGGAACTCAGTGAGCCCAGAGCAAGGGAGCAGCCACCCCCGCCCACAGCTGTACCCCGAGTCACCATCAGATGCCTATCTGAGCAGCTGGCCTGAGCCAATGAGGCACCGGCGATCGCCTCGAGCCAGCGCCACAGCCCAATGAGACTGCATTGCACCCGACAGGCAGTGCGTAGTGACCAATGAGTGCCGGGCGGGGGGTGGCTACTGAGTGTGTGGCACCATTGTGGCCACTTCAATCAGTATCGGGAGTGGGGAGCGGAGAGCTGAGCTCAGCGAGCCTGGAGCAAGGGAGCAGCCCTCCCCGCCCACGGCTGGCCCTCGAGTCACTGTTCTGATCAGCATCAGCAAAACAAATGTAGGCCTCAATTCCCACCTGCTGCTGTGGGATGAGTCCTTCGGGAGGGCATGCACCATCTGGCTGCTTTGTTTTCCCCTCCGTAAAGTCGGGCACCTCGGGGAGAGGGGGAGAAGACTTGAGCCGCGGGAAACAACGTGAGGGCCATGAGTATTGCAAGCTCGTGGGAGGGGAGAGGAAAAATAATGGAAGAGAGTGAGGCCGCAACAGAGAGAGAGAGAGAGAAGGGGGAAAAGAAGGGGGCAGTTGTGAAGTTGGCTCTCCGGGCCACAACGCAAGCGGTTTCAAACAACTACCTGCGAGTGGATGGCTCTGCTCCCTTCAGGCTCACGCTTCTGAAGTAAGAAGAGGGTGGAAGGGCAACATGGATCCTGCACAATGAGTCCATGGAGAGGGCGGGGCCTCGCTCTGAGCCTGCGCTCTTCACGTGGCCTCAGTAGGGTTCCTGCAGGCCGTCACAAGCAGCTTGTTTTCAATTTCAACAAGCAAGTGAGCTGTGAAGGAGGGGGTAGGAAGGCGATGCCGCGGGGGGAGCGGTGGGGGGAAGGAAAAGCCCTGTCTTAGGTGACCCCTGTGAAACAGTCGTTCGACCCCCAAAGGGGTCGCAACCCACAGGTTGAGAACCGCTACTCTATATCACTCAGCTTATTATGAAGGTTTTTAAAAAAGGATACTTGAGCTCCATTTGGGGCATATATTGCAACAATTATTATGTTTTTTTATTCAGTTTAGCCTCAATTATCAAAACCCTTCCCTCTTTGTCTTTATAGATTTGTTTTGAAGTTATCTTCTACGTAACATACAGAGCTACTCCTCTTTTTTTTTCTCATCTAGTGAAGCATATAGCCTACCTAATTTAGGTTGTTCTAATAGATATTCTTGATCATTTTTTATGTGAATCTCCTGTAAAGCAATAATGTCCGCATTTAATTTAATAAGCTTACTAAAAACTTTCCTACGCTTTACTGGTGCGTTCAACCCTCTAATATTTGTTGACCAAATCTTATACTCCTCTCCCATTGTCCTGTTATTGTCGTGTCTTTGTGCTTCTAGTAATTCTTATTTCCTTCGCCTCCTCTGAGCTTCTCCCCTGTTGTTCTAACCTATCTCGTCCTCTTCCCTCTCTCACTTTCTCCATGCTTTGCTCTGTCCCTCTTTTCTCTAACATTCGTTCAATATCTCTTCTTTTTTCAACCATAGCTCTTTCTTCTCCAAGATCCCTCAGGTCTTCCTCTGAAGCACAGTATTGCCTGTAGAAGTCTTCCGCTTTCTCCACTGTATCCAATCTAAAACTCTTCTCCTGCCAAGTCACAATAAGCTCTTCTGGTGTTAGCCATCTAAAATTTACATTGCTTTGATATAACCTGGACGTCAGAAAGAGGTAGTTCTTTTGGAGGTCTCTCATCCTTTTTGATATTTGTTTTAACACAATAATTTGTTTCCCTCCATATTCTAACTGTTTGTCACGTGTCCTATATAATATTTCATCTCTAATTTTCTTTTTTATAAACTTCACATGGACCTCTCTGGGAAGGTTATGTCGTCTCCCATAGTTTGTCTGCACCCTGTATGTCTCATCCATCCCAGCAATCATCTCTTCTTTGTCAGTCTCAAGAGCTCCTGCCAACAAACCCGTCATCTTGTCTGGAAGATCTTCTCCTCTTTCCTCTATAACATTTTGGAATATAAGATATTGGGTTGCCTTCTCCGCTTCCAGTAATGTCACCGCTGTCATCAACTCTTTATTAGCCTCAGTTAAGTTTTTTGCCATCTTTTCCACCTTCTTTTCTTCATTATCCAATCTTTGCTCTACTGCCAGCAACTTCTGCTCATTTTTTGCAATTTGCTGTTGAAAAGCTTCAAATCTTCTGTCCATTGCCTGAATCTTCTCTCTCATTTGTCCAGTAACATTCCTAACTACTTCTAGTTCTGTTTTAATTTCCTCATGGTTCTTCATCATGACTTCCTGCATTGCCTGCATCATTGCTTGCAATTCTTTAAGTGGGTTGGAACATTCTCTTTGAAGCATGTCATCTAACGATTTTTGGCTCATGGAACTGGAACCTTGTGTTGCATTTTTCTTCCCCCCACCAATCTTAGCTAAATTTGGATAGCTTGCCATTTTAAATAAACTTTCCCGCAGCTTACTCTTTTTCCAAAATATTCACTTTCCATTTCCCTCTTTTCGTTCTTCCACTTTCTCCCCTCTTTACATTATTCCCCTCTCAAGTGTTTAAACAACAATATTGCTGGTATATTCCATCTATGCAAATCTATCAGTATAATACTAATACAAGTACAGGTTCTAATAGTTCAATCTCAGATGTTAACTTTAAACTTTCCCAGCGTTTCCTTTTTTCTTTATATAATCCAATAAACCCATCAATCTCTCTTTAATACCCTTTCTCTTACCTTCTTTATTCTGTTTCACACCATTCCGTTCTATTCGTCCATATAATCACCTGCTATCTCCTAACAACACTTTCCAAAGTTGTCAGTCTCTATATCATTCCAGTTCCTTCTGTCATGCAATCTCTATCTCTTTCCGGGAAGAAGAAAGAAAAAAAAACAGAGACCTTTCCGCCGGCCAATCCACTCAGCAGTCAAAGGTAAGAGCCAGAGGCCATAAGACTCTCAGACAAGGTTCTTAGCTTAATTAAAGGTTGTCCTTTTGTGTGACTTTAAAACACTAGGTCTTTAATCAGTGCAGCCTGGCTCCTCCACATCGGGCCTTTCCAGGCACTCTCCCTGCCACTTTCACTTGCTGCCTTCTTTCCATTCCTTCAGCTTCTCTTTTTCCAGGCTTCCCCTTTCTGCTTTCTCTTTTGATGCATCTACCCAAATCCTCTCACAAAGCTTTGGGGAAAAGTCAATTTAATCAAATCTGATTTACCGTCATTCCACTATTCCCTCGCTTGCTCCGTCCAGCTGTCAACTTCAGCAGCCATTTTTGGCCGTCTTCTTCCCGATCGCTCGGTCCCGGGTTTATCTGCTACCCTTCACCAGTCGCCACCGATGGCAGAGCACCAGATCGCCCACACCTTCCATCACCCCCACGAGGCTTCTTTCGGCTCGGATGAGCCCCACGGACCTAGGACGAGTGTTTGGCAATGCCAGAGAGACCATTCACACCACCGCCCGCTCTGACAGCTGGCTCCTCCTCACAAGGTATAATCTTGATTAGTTTGAGAAGATTTTCTCTCCAGGCAGTATTGCAGGCTGCTGAGAAGTCAAGAAAAACAGAGACAATTTTCATTTTCCTTGGGAATTGTCTCCAGGTAGGAAGTTAGTGCAAAGACTTGATCACTACAATTAACTTTGGGGCAAAAATCCAGCGTGTTCACTTTTCCGCACTTATTGCGTCCGCAGAATCCCGCCCGGCTGCCTTGTTTAGGATGACCCGCTCCCTTCTTAAAGTGTAGGAGGCGGAGGAACCCTTGCAGGGGAGAGCTGAGGAGTTTGTTCAGTTTCTTTTGGACAAAATCGCTCAGATTCAGAGAGACCTGGACTCCGACTGGGCAGTGCCAGCCAAGATGCCGGGGGCTGGTCTTAGTCATGTTATCTGGAGCGAGTTTGAGCCTGTGACCCCGGTAAAGTGGACAAGGCCATGAGGGCGATGAATGCCGCCATCTGTTTATTGGACCTGTGCCCCTCCTGGCTGGTTTCTGCCAGTAGGGAGGTGACACAAGTCTGGCTCCAGGCGATAATCAACGCCTCCTTGATGGAGGGGTCTTTCCCGCAACCTTTGAAGGAAGTGGTGATGAGGCCTCTCCTCAAGAAGCCTTCCCTGGACCCAGCTGTTTTGAAGAACTTTCGTCCTGTCTCCAACCTCCCCTTTGTGGGGAAGATTGTAGAGAAGGTGGTGGCGTCCCAACTCTTGCGATCCTTGGATGAAACGAATTATCTGGACCCTTTTCAATCTGGTTTCAGGCCCAGCTACAGCACTGAGACTGCTTTGGTCGCACTGACCGATGACCTCTGGCAAGCTCGGGGTAGGGGTCATTCCTCTATCTTGGTGCTTCTTGACCTCTCAGCGGCTTTCGATACCATCGACCATGGTATCCTTCTGCATCGTCTCGGAGAGGTGGGGGTGGGTGGCACTGCATTGCGGTGGTTCTCCTCCTACCTCTCTGACAGGTCGCAGTTGGTGGCGGGCGGACAGAGATCGATCCCTAGGCGCGATTATCGGGTGCCTCAGGGCTCGGTCCTGTCCCCCCTCCTTTTTAACATCTACATGAAACCGCTGGGTGAGATCATTCAGCGACATGGGGTGAGGTATCATCAGTATGCGGATGATACCCAATTGTATATCTCCACTCCGTGTCCTTTCAGTGAAGCAGTCGACGTGATGTGCTGGTGCCTGGAAGATGCGAGGGTCTGGATGGGGGTGAACAGGCTTAGACTCAACCCTGACAAGACCAAGTGGCTCTGGGTCTTGCCCCCCCAAGGGTCATCCTGATGGTCCATAATTAGTCCTGAGGGGGGTAAATTTACCTCCCTCAGTACAGGCACGCAACTTGGGTGTCCTCCTGGACTCACAGCTAAATTTGGAACAACATCTATCAGCTGTGGCCAGGGGGACCTTTGCCCAGGTTCGCCTGGTGCACCAGTTGCGGCCTTATTTGGACCGGGAGGCTCTACTCACGGTTACTCATGCCCTTGTCACCTCAAGACTGGATTACTGTAATGCGCTCTACATGGGGCTACCCTTGAAGAGCGTTCGGGGGCTGCAGTTGGTTCAGAATGCAGCCGCGAGAGCGATTGTGGGTGCACCAAGGTACACCTACGTGTCACCTATCCTCCGCGAGCTGCACTGGCTTCCTGTGGGTCTCTGGATGCAATTCAAGGTGCTGGTTATCACCTTTAAAGCCCTTCATGGCTTAGGACCAGGTTACTTACAGGACCGCATACTGCCACATAGTTCCCAGAGACCGGTGAGGTCCCACAGATTGGGCCTCCTTCAGGTCCCGTCGGCCAGACAATGTTGGCTGGCGGGCCCTCAGGGAAGGGCCTTTTCTGTGGTGGCTCCGACGTGGTGGAATCAACTTCCCCCGAGATTCAAACTACTCCCATCTTGCCGGCCTTCAAGAAAGCCATTAAAACTCTCCTGTTCCGGCAGACCTGGGGTTGATGTCCTCGGGAGTGCCGGGATACGATTGGGACATGCTGTATGAATGCATTTATTTTTATTGTTATATTTATTGTTTTAATTTTGTACACCGCCCTGAGTCCCTAGGGATTGGGTGGCATATAAATTTTATTAATAAATAAATAATAAATAAATTTTTCCAATTCAAATCCTTGTAGTTTTCCAATGTAAATTATAAGAAAAAGTGCCCTTCAGACTTTTTCTCAGTGAAGGCATACTTTAAAAATAAGGATGTAGACAAGCTACCAGAGACAATATATTATCTGAATATTTTGTTGGCTTATAAGGACTTGAGTGGATGTGTTGATCTAAATAGTTATAAAAATGCCTCACTGATTAACTGTTATTCTGGCAGGGAAAAGAAATGTTGAAAATCAGAGCAGTGGGTATTTGGGATAAAATTTTGAAGAGGACAGAAGTTGTTTAATTTCACATATGTCTGAATGAGCCTGAATGAGTTTTATTTCTATTTGACTTCCAGTCTGTTTCTAGGACTGAAGTTAATTTCACTTTTATCAAGAATAACTACATAGGAAAGTACAGACCCTTAGGGTTATGCCAAACAAATTCTTATTTAAATCTAAATTTCCTCAAGGCAATTTTTTGAGATAATTTTAAGAACTACAGCTTCAACAACTGGTAGTATGTGACTGTTCATGTCTGGGCTCAGAATCTAAGCAAGGTTAGATCTGGCTAGGTTTTGGATAAGAGACAGAAGTTACTGGGGATATTGACTCATTAAAGAAAGCAATGGTAAGCCAAGAAAACTACATTAACATAATTTTAATCAATAAAATGGGGCATTAAGTTGCTACCAACAAATAAGATGAATTTTAATTCAAATAAGCTGCAGTGCTGATACTGATGTTGAGTGCTGCCTCACAAGAGTTTCAATAACTAGTGAGTTTGTAATATCTCTTCTGCAACTGGTTTTTGGATTATGAATACATCTGACTTTGTAATGTGAAATAGTTTTTATCAATTCTTGCTGTTCTGTCAGTTTAATTTTTCCTGAAAAGTGATGGGGTTACCATAGTCATCCGTTTTAACATAGATCTTACATTAGGTTATATTTATCATAAATTTGCCCTTTCCCCCAAAGCTCAGTACGTATTTATATATTAACCTACTTTTTAAAAAACATTTGAGAATTTCTATTCAATAAGAACATAGAAACCAAGTTGTTAATTTGTATTCTCCATAACTATATTTTTTGTACCAATATTGTTACATTGGTTTCCAATTTTGTCTGCTTATACAACTCAAAAACTGCCAAGGACCAGATTATCTAAGAACTACTTGTTCCCATAGCAACTTACCCATTCCATCAAATCCTAGAGACTTTAACTCCTGTGACTCTAAGTTTAGAAGTTATATGCATAGAATCTGGGCCCTTCTATGATTGTTTGCTTTTTGAACTTTCTCCTGAGGGATGGTTGCCAGGCAGTAACTTTATCATCTGCCTGCCAGTTGAAGACTGTCTTCTTGATCTCTGACATTTAGAATATCTATATACAGTGCATTGCTTGCAGGAGTTGTTAGGCTAAGGGTCATCACTCTATCAAGTCTGCTTAATATGCAGGCAATGGGAAACTTAAAAAAGAACAGCTTTCTCAGAACAACAAAGTTTGCAGCTTTTATGAAGTATTTCCCCAAACATCAGTTTCATGCACCAATAAAATTGATGGATATGTATAATTAATATGTGTATCATTTCCCATAGCTAACAATCTCTTGGTTAAAAGTTCTTTAAGAGTTTTCCAGTATTTCTTATTGGCTAAAATTTTTTTGCCCAAATTGCTAATCTAGCAAAGAGCTGATTAGTGAAATTATTTAAAAGAATGTTGAATAAATGGTGCTTAGTTAATCCAGGAAATATTTCTTTCTCAAATAAGAGAGTCAATTACAGATAATATGTGCATTTATTTATTTAAACACATATACTTTTTTAGAAGTTAAATCTATTAATAACCAGCATATTATTATAACATTTGCAGAGTATCTCAATCACATGACTATGATTTTATATGGTTTTTGCCAGTTTCCAATATTTACTTTTGATTTCCAGCAAAAAAAAAAATGCCCATTGAGTAAAATGAATTTGCTTAACAACCATAGAATTTGCTTAATGACCACCATTTAAAAAAATGTCATCAGGGCCAGTCATGTGGTATCTGCTTAGCAACTGCAATCACTTACGATCATAATTCTGGGTTGAATTGTGGTCTTAAAATCAAAAACTTGTCTTTTTGTAGACATCTGTACTTGTCTTTTGCAGATCAGTTAGATTCAAATTTCTGCTACATCTTAAGGCTAAGTACATTCAAAGATCTGAATCTCACTGTTATAAAAAAGAACAATAGCCTATTAAGCTACAACCTCTTAAAAATCCCAGATTTTGAATTCCTCCTTTAAAATTTTCAAAATAATGTCAAGGATACAAGAAACTCTAAAACAGTGGTGGCAAACCTATGACACGTGTGCCAGAGGTGGTACTGAAGCCCTCTCTGTGGGCACAAGCACCGTCGCCCCAGCCCCGCCTCCTCCCATGGCCCCCTGCTCACCAGCAGCTCTCCGGAGGAGAGTCGCCCCCGAGCACGGCCCACGCAATGCTGCACAGCCAAGGACATGGTAGCTGGGCAGCGGGAACAAACCCTTGCACCCCATCGCATTCAGATGATGCTGCAGGGTGCAGGCGGAGGGCGTGGCCACCATGACGCTGCTGGGCTGCCTGTGGCGGGCTGTGGAGGGGGTGGGTGGTCCAGTGGGCACGGAGCGGGGACAGGTAGGGGGATGGTTTTTTGGCACTTGGTCTCTAAAAGGTTCACCATCACTGCTCTAAAATATATTATCATTTGTGTTTAAAAGGTGCCGGAGTTGTAAGAGTGCTGTATTATTGTAGGTGATTTTTTTCAGTCGAGGGGATAGAAAAATTTGGTAGCCGACAAGGATCACAGGTTAACATCAAAAAATTATGTTCCAGGAACATTTCAAACTGCTAATTTAGATTCTGAATTTACAATTGGATGGAAAGTTTTCCTGTGCTTTCCAACAACAGACAAACTCAATTTTAATATTTGTCCACTCCAGTATAATTTCTTAAAAATTATGTCAGATTACTCTAATTTCCAAATCAAAATGCATTAGGTGGGCTTGAAGTTCTATATTCCATGTGCAATAATTTATTAAGGAGAAAAAAATTCTTTAATCTACAGTTTATGAAAGTTATAGTTTGTACTGAACAGTACTTTATAGAGCATACTCTTAACATTACATACTTCCTCTGTGAGGGAGATGGGCAGTTTTAAAATGATTTATGACTGTTTTTCACACTTGCGACTGCTTACAGCATCTCCATGGTCATGTGATCAAAATTCAGATGCTTGGCAACTGACTCATATTTATGACAGTTACAGTGTCCCAGGGTCACGTGATCACCTTTTGTAACCTTCTGACAAGCAAAATCAATGGTCAAGCCAAATTTACCTAACTACCATGTTACTAACTTAACATCTGCAGTGATTCATTTAACAGCTGTGGCAAGAAAGGTTGTAAAGTGGGGCAAAATTCACTTAACAACTGTTCTCACTTAGCAACAATAATTTTGGTTTCAATTTGGGGCCGTGAGTCAAGGACTACCTATATTGTTGTGTCCATGGAGTCATCAGGACTCCATGGACATCAGGACACCATGAACTTAACTGGAAGACTTTGTTTTATTTAATAATGTTTTCTGAATAAGCATAATGTTTTTGGGGGGGAGGCTGGCATTGATGGTTATTAAGTACTATATCATCAAATTTACTTATCTGGAAATTAAACAAACTGCTTGATAATTTTGGATGTAGCATGCAAATCAGAAATAAATGTTTGCAATTGATAAAGAGCCTTCTCATGTTAGGTTTCCTCTTGATTTGGCAATTGAAGTCACGTTAAAAGGTAGTCTCATTTAGGTGCTACATTTATGGATATGTAGTTACTTATTACAAAAGTCTAATATTTGCTTCATAAAACATTAAGATATCTTCCTGAAAACTTCCTAATAAATAAGTAAATGCTCATGACATATGTTTTAATATCTTAATGGCTGAAATTACTTTTAATGTTGTTGTTAAAATTCCATTAAAAGCTCAATTTCAATAACAGCATCAGATTATAAAACAAGTAGTGCAGGAACTTTTAAAACAGAAATGGGCAACCTAAGATGGACATGCACCTCTGTCTTTTTTATTTTTGGCAGCCCTTTGAGCCTTCCAGGTGACATCCTTGGAACTAAAAGAGTTTAAATGTGTGTTTTTCATATATATGACATTTGTGTATATTTGTAGACACCTTAACTGAAATTATTGATGAATTAAACCATTTTGTAACTCAAAAGAAGGATTAGCATAATAATTGGATGGAAGTTTATTCATCATTATATTAAATATTTTTACTTCTCTACTTTAAATAATTATAGTAGCAACACAAATGAACTTTCTATTTATATGTCAACATATTCTAATTTTAGAATTATTTACATTTTCAGTTAAGCATCTTTTTTTTCCACAGACCTTATTTTACAAGAGATGGAAAGAAGCAACGTAAAACTAAGGAGAAATTTCCTGACAGAAAATTAGAACAATTAATCAGTGGAACAACTCCAGAAGTTGTGAATGCTACAACAGTGGAAATTTTAAAGAAGAGATTGGACAACCATTTATCTGAAATAGTATAGGACAGTGGTGGCGAACCTATGGCACGGGTGCCAGAGGCGGCACTCAGAGCCCTCTCTGTGGGCACGCGCGCCGTCGCCCCAGTCCTAGGCCTTCAGCTGGATTTTATAAAATCTTTTCGCTTTAAGCCTCTGCCGCCGTGTGCAAAAAAAAAAAAAAAAAAAAAAAGGGTTCAATCAGTCAATTTCAACTTTTCGTGGGGAAAAAAAAGATCTTGCAAACTTGGAATTGATTGATTGAATTTTTTAGTCCCACGCAGTCTGCCATTACCACCACAGCCACGCCCAGCCAATTGGCCACACGCAGCCAATAGGCCACACCCACCTGGCACTTGACGATGCATAAGTGGGTTTTGGGTTGCAGTTTGGGCATTCGGTCTCTAAAAGATTTGCCATCACTGGTATAGGATCTCCAGCTTGAGCAGGGAGTTGGACTAGAAGACCTCCAAGGTCCCTTCCAACTCTGTTATTCTGTTCTTCGTATTATGGACATGGCACATAGGGAAAGTAGGGAAGAGCAGAGGAACATTCAGCTCTCCCATTATATCTGCTGATTGGTCCTTGTTATGTTTCCTCTGACTGCCAGCTCTGGAGGAAAGGAAATCACCAAATTATGGGCCCAATTCATTTCCAATTTGATATTTCTCTAGAGATGCACTGGATTCTTTGAGATTGCTGATAATACCATAGAAATCCCGGCGTGTGGGAATTATAGAATCTAAGCAGAAACTAACCCTATGATATTCTTGGTCCTGGAAGTCTAGAGCTGAGTTATTGTAAAAATATTACTGTATTTTCTTAAATTCTTAAGGTATTATTTAAAAAGTACAGTATGTTTGGTGTTGTAGATTGGAGAAATGCTGTACTAATCAAAACATTTTAGTAAGATTTGCCATGACAGCAGGTTAAATTTAGTAAGATTTATCATGTCAACAAGGTTAAATTAAGTAAATTATGTAACCATATTAATGTAAACATATGTTTGAAAACTGATAGTTATTCCTTAAACTTTAGTTAGAATATATCCAGTGTTACAAAATATGCTAATTTTAGCTTATTTATTTATATATTTAGTTTCAAAGCAATCATATGGTTCCAAATTTATTTTTAAGATTTGTTTCAAAAATATTGATTGCAGGAGTTGGAAAAGAATATGCTATAATATAACTCATTTCTTGGTATGAAAAGTTAAGGAAAACCAAGACACCATGATTAAGTATAAATTATATGCCACCCAGAGTAATTTCTCATGTGATGGCCAGCAATATAAATTTAATTTAAATATAAATAAATAAATTATTGAAATTGTTAATTTAAAAATCTTGCAATTTTAGTTCATAATTCTGAATGAATGTTATAAAGATTATTTTATTTAAAGAAATGTTATACTTACTAAAACATAAAAGCAAAATAAGTTACTTTTAGCTTGAAAAGTTCCTTCTGTTTTTTTATTATTAAACTAAGAATAATGGAACAGCATAGCAATTAAACAGGATATATATGCATCAGGAACTAGTATGTTTCATTTGGCTGGAAACAATTTTGGAAAGCCATGAAAGCAAGATTAACAGATAAAATTAACAAATGGCCAAGACTGTTGTCAGTTATCATGCAAACAAATCTCAAAATCATGATGGGTTTTCTAATAATGAAATAGAAATTTCTCATCTTGATTATGTCTTATATGACATTTTTAGAGTCAATCTGTTAAAAATTGGAGGACTAACTTCCTGTTATTTTCAGATTCAGAATTTCATACTTAACAAAAAAATGTGGTTTCCTAATTAATTAGGTGGGGGAAAAGGGAAAACCCATAAAGGATATAGTTTAGACCATAGAAAGACAATTCTTCACCATTTGCCTGTATCAAACTCAAGGCATGACAATAGCACCAAAAATAGTATTAAGAGAATATAAAAATGGGTAACATTTATTAATACATTGCTATACAATAAAGGAGAATATTTGTAGCTCAGAGGTGAAATGAGGGGTCCTTGGTGTTCTCTGACCTTGGTTGTTTTCTTGCAGATGTTTCATTACCAAACTAGGTAACATCATCTAGCACAGGGGTGTCAAACTTGCCGCGTCACATGACATGTTGCGACATATCACGACTTTTTTCCCCTTGCTGGAGCTGGGGTGGGCATGGTTTCTGTGTGATGCATCCAGCCCTTGGGCCGGCAGTTTGACACCCCTGATCTAGTACTTGGGTCTACAACAAAACAACCAAGTTCAGAGAGTATCAAGGACCCATCATTGCAACATCAAGGTTTATAAAAACAGAAACTTACATCTAGAATATCTTATGCATATTTGCCATTTCCCATCAAACTTTCCTTAAAATAATTTCTTCAGTTTCCATTTCTTGAAATCAACATGGCCAAGTGGAATTGTAATTCTGTACCTATAAACCTGGAAGGTCCGAGGTTCTTAGCTGAGTTAAACCAGAGCTTAAATTTCACACTGAATCCAACTATAAATATGAATCTTACAGGCATCTGATGCATTTCTATTACTCTATTGAAGCCAGAATAGTAAAGTTGATGCATTGCAAGAGATGACCTGTCATAATGTACCTTCCAAATTGCCAAGCATTTAAAGACAAATATGTGTTTAGGAGCTCTTTACTCAAGCAGGAGTAGCTGGACACAATGGTTAAATATAGAAAGTTTAATCAAGTTCCTTATAATGAATGTGACTTCTATTTCAGAAACCAAAGAGATAGAAGACATACAGGTAGTACATATTTTATTTGAATGTCAATTGTGTAAGAAAGAGAGAAATCAATATTCTGAACTGCACATTAGATCAATGACCTATTGGGATCCTTATATTAAAACAATATCTTTCATGTGTGGTCAGTTTCCAAACATTCCATATGATACAGTTCTTTATGTTAAAAGAACAATAACATTGAAAACTGCATATGTGGATCTGATTGGGATAAATTGTAGGAAATATGTTTTGCATTGTTTTTTACTTATTCCTTTTATTCCATTTCTAACATATGATCTTATTACTATTCTGTGTTTTATATTTTGTATTCTGATATGGCTAATGGCTAATCAATAAGATATTACTATATATTACTATAAATCAGTGATGGCGAACCTTTTAGAGAGCGAGTGCCCAAACCACAATCCAAAACCCACTTATTTATCGCAAAGTGCCAGGGGCGCATCAGCATTGTGGTGCCCTCGGGGGGGAGGCGCCTCTGAGTGCCACCTCTGGCATGTCAAAACCGGGGGCGCAAAAATACTGCAAGGCGCAAAAACGGCCACCGCCGCATTGCGGGGTGCAGATACAAGGCACTGCACCACGCAAGAACGGGGCAGGGCTAGTGAGAATCACGCAGGCACTAGCCCTGCTCCATTTGCTGTGTGTGCATGCTTGTGGCCCCATGTGCACATGCACACATGTAAAATGCTTCCCCCTCCCTTTTCTTCCAGTCCACCAATCGACAATGGTTGGTGACCTCTGCTTTACCACCTCTACTCGAGCTTGCTAGTCAGCCGCTTCCCCTCCTTTGTGCTGGGCGGGGCTCCTGTTCCAGGCGGCAGTAGCAGCCTGATGGACCTGCTGCTGGTGGCGGCGGTGGTGTGCGTGCCAACAGAGAGGGCTCTGAGTGCCGCCTCTGGCACACATGCCATAGGTTTGCCACCACTGCTATATATCATAGTAGTGTTCTTTCCAAGTCACCAGGGAAATATGAGAAGCCCTAATGAAACGACCTATAGCAAATTTCTGAATGAACAATAGTGACCCCATGTTGCAGGAAGAATTATCAAATTTGGAAAAGAATAATAGTGAATCAATTTTTTTTTAATAATGTTCAAGGAACAGCACAGACTAAATGAAATGCAGGAACAGTTTCTGGCAAAAGAATTGACAACAAACATGAGAGAAACCATCCTATGTTCCTTTGCCTCATGTGTCCAAATTTTTAATTCCTTTTTTTACTTCTTTGAGATCTTGCCTAGTAGACTGCTGTTAAAGAGATCGGTAGAAAACAGTGCAGGGATCTTGAAATTTGGGGATACAATTTTATCTACTAAATCTGTTTAAACAATGTATGCATTAATAAAAACTTTGTGGTTTAAGAAAGAATATAATATTAACTTATCCATCCATAATTTGCTATAAAATCATTTGATGATTTTGTACATTTGCCCACTGAAAAAGAAATGATCATTTTATAATTTTAATGGTAGGTTTATTTTAACAGTGAGAGACAGAATAACAACAAAAAATCCAGAAAAATGCATTTCAAAAAAGTTATAAATTGATTTGCATTTTAATGAGTGAAATAAGTATTTGACCCCTTTGCAAAACATGACTTAGTATTTGATGGCAAAACCCTTGTTGGCAGTCATAGAGGTCAGACATTTCTTGTAGTTGATCATCAGTTTTGCACACATCTCAGGAAGGATTTTGTCCCACTCCTCTTTGCAAATCCTCTTAAGTCATTAAGGTTTCGAGGCTGACGTTTGGCAGCTCGAACCTTCAGCTCCCTCCACAGATTTTCTCTAGGATAAAGATCTGGAGACTGACTAGGCCACTCCAGGACCTTAATGTGCTTCTTCTTGAGCCACTCCTTTGGTGCCTTGGCCGTGTGTTTTGGGTCATTGCCATGCTGGAATACCCATCCATGACCCATTTTCAATGCCCTGGCTGAGGGAAGGAGGTTCTCACCTAAGATTTGACGGTACATGGCCCCGTCCATTGTCCCTTTGATGCGGTAACTTTGTCCTGTCCCCTTAGCAGAAAACACCCCCAAAGCATAATGATTCCACTTCCATGTTTGACGGTGGGGATGGTGTTCTTGGGGTCATAGGCAGCATTCCTGCTCCTCCAAACACGGCAAGTTGAGTTGATGCCAAAGAGCTTGATTTTGGTTTCATCTGTCCACAACACTTTCACTCAGTTCTCCTCTGAATCATTCAGATGTTCATTGGCAAAATTCAGATGGGCCTGTATAGGTGCTTTCTTGAGCAGGGGGACCTTGCTCCAGGATGTGAGTCCTTCAAGGAGTAGTGTGTTACCAATTGTTTTCTTGGTGACTATGGTCCCAGCTGCCTTGAGATCATTGACAAGATCCTCCCTTGCAGTTCCGGGCTGATTCATCACCATTCTCATGATCATTGAAACTTCATGTGGTAAGATTTGCATGAAGTCCCAGACCAAGGGAGATTGACAGTTATTTTGTGTTTCTTCCGTTTGCGAATAATTGCACCAAGTATTGTCACCTTCTCACCAAGCTGCTTGGTGATAGTCTTGTAGCACATTCCAGCCTTGTGGAGGTCTACAAACTTGTTCCTGACATCCTTGGACAGTGCTTTGGTCTTGGCCATAGTGGAGAGTTTGGAATCTGACTGATTGATTGCTTCTGTGGACAGGTGTCTTTTAAACAGGTAACAAGCTGAGATTAGGAGCACTCCCTTTAAAAAGTGCTCCTAATCTCAGCTCGTTACCTGTATAAAAGACAACTGGGAGCCAGAAATCTTGCTGATTGATAGGGGATCTAATACTTATTTCACTTATTAAAATACAAATCAATTTATAGCTTTTTTGAAATGCGTTTTTCTGGATTTTTTGTTGATATTCTGTTTCTCACTGTTAAAATATATCTACCATTAAAATTATAGATTGATCTTTTCCTTGTCAGTGGGCAAACATACAAAATCAGCAGGGGATCAAATACTTTTTTGCCTCATTGTATGTAGAGGTCATGAGTTTAGAAAAGCTTCAAATAAATTTGACCAAGATACAAACAGAATTATGTGACCAATTGTTGTATATAGCAAAGAAATGTTGAATTTTTTTTCACAAAAATAAAATTGTTATATATTTCTTACTCCCATAGAATTTAATGGAATGTACATTTAGAACATTTTGAGGATGGTACCCTTGCTTTCTTTTCTTTTATTGCCCCTTTATCAAAATTTCTAGTTATGAAGCATCCTAAAGAGGAGAATCCAAATGTTCAAATACTAGGCAATGATTTTTCTGGACCCTCAAATCAGTGGATTTTAGATGGAACCAGTAACATTATATTTTAGATGTCCCAAAATATTTTCAAGGCAGTCTAGATAATTGATGTCATTAATGTCATATGTGTAACTATATAATTGATGTTTTATGTTATTAATTATGCATACTGTGTAAACTGATGCAAATAATATAAATCAGTGGTTCTCAACCTTTTTAATGCCACGACCTCCAACCGGTCATAAGTCGAGGACTACCCAACCGGTCGTAAGTCGAGGTCTACCCAACCGGTCGTAAGTCGAGGACTTTCCCTGCCCGGGAGCACCGCACATGCATGGTGCCGCCCCCTGCGCCGGCCAAGGTGTAGCTGGCAAGCAGCAGAGATGGAGCAGGCTGACCACCTGCTGGGCCACCAGGTGGCCCAGCCCAAGGGAGGTAAGGCACCTGCCGGGCCCCACATGTGCCAGCAACCCTCCCTGCGCCCACTGGCCTCCCACCTCCCACCCCTGGCCCTCTTTTACTTACATTTTTAGTAGTTGCTCAGCAGGGAGGGGTGGAAACTTCCAGACAGCTCGCCTTCGCTGCAGACAACTTGCAGCACCATTTGCAGAATGGTACTTTTGGCAGGCTCAGCAGGGCAGAGACAGCCTGGACAATTCCTATTGGCTTTTGAAAGCCAATAGAATTAGACTCTATTCAAGAGAGTCTATTCTATTGGCTTTCAAAAGACAATAGAATAAAAGGGAGTAGCACAGCTAAGGAAAAGGGGGAAAAATGGCAGACTGCGTTGTTTGGCGACCCTCATGAAATGGTCGTTTGACCCCAAATGGGGTCGCGACCCACAGGTTGAGAACCGCTGATATAAATGCATTAGGGACATAATTACACAAATGATATAAATTCATATTTACAGACATCCAGTTTTAACAGATACCTCTTCCTCAAATGTTCAATTAGACTGAGGCTTTAGTGTAAGCATATCTCTGTGTAATAACATGTACCATGATTTATTTAGTTCAGATACATATTTTATACAATACACATATTTTAAATGCAATAAGCAAATCAAACAATTTAAATTAGTGGTATCATAAAAATGAAATATTTGCTGCAATACATATAAACAACCACATACCAATTATTGAATGTAAGGAATTTAGCCTGTGACATCAATGTAGATCAGAGGTCTTCAAACTTGGCCCTTTTATAACTTGTGGACTTCAACTCCCAGAATTCCTCAGCCAGCATGCCTGGCTGAGGAATTCTGGTAGTTGAAGTCCACAAGTCATAAAAGGGCCAAGTTTGAAGACCCCTGATGTAGATTGTTGTGCCCATTTTGTGAGATTAAACTGAGATGATTGGTTTGTTTGAGCAAGGATTTGAATTATACTAAAACCTCTGAATATTAAACTTCAGCATAATTAATTATTTCAGTCAACAAAGCTAGCATCATGGGTTCTACATTAATTTACTAAATAATGTGTTATGGCAATCTGGAGTTAATGATTCTTCCTTTGGTTAATTTGACAGGAATAATTTCTAATGGAGTTTATTTTATAAATCCCTGTTCCATGAAAAATTTACTTGATAGCACTGCAACCTCTCCTCCTCCTATAGAATCTTATTCTAAATACAGACCCACTACTCAGTAGAAGTGTCACTGGATGCTGAGAGAAAGCAGAAAGAAAGAGTGCCCATCTGGAAAGAAAAGCTCATAGTGTAAGAGGAACAGACATGTAGTTTTGTAGTACCAGGCTTGGTAAATAGGTGTGATAGACATCAGTATGCCTGGACAAAAGTGGTCAGCCAGTGAAATTAAGTCTTTACCAAAGTATAGTTAAGTTTTGGCGATAACTGTTTGAGGCTTTCGTTTATGTTGCACTTGAGAATACAAACCCCTTGACCCCATCTATGTCTTGTCCATATCGCTACTTTGCATGTTAGATCTTGGTTGCCATACTTTGCTGTCCCTAGAACTTGAGCATCTGCCTCATTTGGACGTTTTTGTGTTGCTCTTCAAATCTGGTCTGCCAGATGGAACCTTATTCAGACTGCAGTAGTTTAAAAGCCTTGCCTTGGAAATTAACAGAGAGTAGCTTTGTAATTTATGACTAGCTTTAAAAATGATAGGATAGGACAATATGGTTCTCTGACTAGGGATATATAAAAATTCATTCCATTTCAACTGTTATATAAATTTGGTCCTATTCATGGGTGAACTTGTAGCAAAACTAGAATCCATTGTTACTGTGAAATCCGCCCTTTTCAGAATTTTGCAAATAGAAAATGTCATGGGTATGAAAAGGTAATGCACCCAGAAAAATTGTATCTTAGGATAAAATATATAACAGGGAATTTTTATATTAAAAAAAAAATCATGTGCACACTAGGAAAAATGCAAACAAAAATGTATACAGTATGTAAAGAGAAGTGCATAGGAAAACATATATGCACTATTGACTGAAATAAAACTTTTGAGCAGATTTACAATACGTAACAGGACGGGCAAAAATAATTTGCTTGGTAAAAATAGGAATTAAGGAAAATTAAAATGAACAGCTTAGGTGGAGAAGATTCCTTTCAAGATACTGAGATACTGAGGAATGTTAGTTAATCTTCATTCCAGGTAATGGATAGAAACAACCAAAGCCCAGGACAATCAAATGCAGAGGAATCGATCATAAGGGTGAGCTTCTTCCCCCTCTTCTGAGGTAGGCTTTTGTAAGAAGAGAGACTCATCTCCATTATGTCCTCGTGTTTTGCTACTTGTGCTCGCTTATCCTGGGCTGGCTGAAAACAAGATAAGGGCAAAGTCCCTGGTTAGCAGCAACAGCGTTTAATTTAACGAATGTGGGCAACAAGCTAGATTCAATCTGGTTGAAGTATAAATTCTGTTTTATTTTTATGGATTGAGACCTGTAAGAACCTTGTCTAGTATGTGTATGTGTGAGAGAGTGATCATGAATGAGGGAACGGCTAGTCTCTGAGCTAACAGGGACCGAAATCAGTCACTTCAGAAGGCCAATGTTCATTTCTTCTTCCTTTTCAACTTTTCTCCTGTTTCCAATTTTGTCATATATACCATAAACACTGGAATTCTTAATGAGGCAAAGGTGCTAATTCTGGGGAAAGAATCTGTCCTTTTGTACAAGCATTGTTTTATTTAGAACAAGTACTTTTAAATACTGTAAATGGTTTTTGTTTTTACTTTTACAGAATATCTCTTGTGCAAGGTGAATGGAAAACATGTCTTTGTTTTCAAAACAACTGGTCATGAAAATAGAGGAAAATTTAACTGCAATATTTTTATTTATATAACTGGCTAGCAACAAACTTCTTAAGTTACAATGTGGCCTTGATTTTAAAATTGTTATACAGTATTAACTCCTAGTTTTTCTTAGAGTAAAAATACTGGCCTTACATTTAAAATGGTCCAGAGTATAATGCCCTATATAAGAACATTTCAGAATATGAACAGGCTTTATTCAAATAACTTTAAAACTAATAATGCCATGCAAAATGTTTATGTGATAGAAAATGTGATGAATCAGATTCAGGCAGTTTAGTCAATATGATACTTTATTGTTTAGTCAATTGACCATATCAAACATGAGCATCAGCCACAGTAAAATAAATGAGATAAGACAGCGAAGTTAGATAAAAATGCTACGGTGAGATAAAATAGAACAAAATATAGTATGTAATATAAAGACAGAAGGGTAAGATAAAGTAGTTTCGGGTGAAATAGAAGAACTTTATTAGTTGTCAGTTGAGTATATCAAATATATAAAACTGATACAGAAATGCAAATTGATAAAAAGAAAACAAAACTTCTTGATAGATTGTCACTCCTATGATTAATGCCAACCTGATAAAGGTGTTTTGCCCTCTTTGAGATGGCCTTTGAAATGAAGAGTGCAAACTTACAATAAGTAAGACTGTTTCTCCTAGTTGCCCAAATATTTTTTAATTCTTAAATAAAGGTCTAAATAAGCAGTCTTTTCTACAGAGTATAAATTGCAGTCAACAAGAATGTGTCCAGGGTCTTCAATGGCTGGTGCTCTACAAATGCACACTCTTTCTTCAGTTGGGACCCCATAAAACCTGCCTTGCTTTATCATGGAGTCTAATTGTTTGAATGGAACTCATGTTTAGTTTTTATAAAGTTTACTCATGTTTAATTTTTATAAAGTCATGTTCAGTGTTTGATTTTCTAAGGAAGATACTGGAGATAACATCTATGTTCTGGATAACGTAGTGTTAATGAAATTAAAATATTATGGAGGTGGTTAATTGAGTAGAGAATATCCCACCTCCTCCTGTGAGCTCTTTGCTCCCTTCCCCTCCATATTGTTTAGTTTTACTTTCACTGAATTTTTAAATTTTAGATCTTTATTTGTTCTTTTAATGTTTTATATTCTATTTTATTCAATGTCTGTAAGCTGCCAAAGTCGCCTTTGATGAGTTGGGCAGCATACGAGTTTGATAAATAAATAATGCAAGCAAGCATGATCATTAAAGCAATACTGTCCCATAAACAAAAGCTGTTAAAACATAGCATTTTTTTTTACCAAATATCTTCTTCACCAGGAGCAGACCTTAATCTTTCTAAGAAAACCTGTCTGAAAATGTTCTGATTCAACTACAATTAAGATTTCTATCTATTAGTCTAATGCAGCGGTTCTCAACCTTTGTGTGACGGCGACCCCCGTCACACGGATGCGGTGCGCATGCCGGTGGCGCCCCGAGGGGGAAAAATGGCGGATCGCGTTGTTTGGCGACCCCCGTAAAATGGTCGTTCGACCCCAAATGGGGTCGCGACCCATAGGTTGAGAACCGCTGGTCTAATGACAGAAACTGAGATCAACATGGTGTGAAAGAAGAATTACAGTGAAAAAATGGAGTTTGAACAGCTATCCTTAAAAGCTAAGAAAAATGAAAGTGACCATGTTGTTAGTGCACTTGCTTTTATGCGGCAGCTAGTGGGATTTTTTTCCTAGTCTTGTAATATAAGTAAGATTTTTTTTTCTTTAGGATTTTGCTGTTAGCATCATGCTTATTAATTTTTATGGACAAAAGCCATTTTACATGGAAGTATTGCAGCTGAGAGAACCAGTTTGGTTAAGACAGTGGTGGCGAACCTATGGCACGGGTGCCAGAGGCGGCACTCAGAGCCCGCTCTGTGGGCACATACGCCATCGCCCCAGTCCTAGGCCTTCAGCTGGGTTTTATAAAACCTTTTCATTTTAGGCCTCCGCCGCCATGTGCAAAATAAAAAAGGTTCAATCAATCAGTCAATTTCAACTTCTTGCGGGAAAAAAAAGATCTTGCAAAGTTGGAATTGATTGACTGAACTTTTTAGTCCCACCCAGTCTGCCGTTAACACTATAGCCATGCCCACCCAATTGGCCACACCCATCCAATGGGCCACACCCACCCAGCACCCGACGATGCATAAGTGGGTTTTGGGTTGCAGTTTGGGAACTCGGTCTCTAAAAGGTTTGCCACCACTGGGTTAAGGCATTAAGCTAGAAACTGGGGGACTGTGAGCTCTAGTTCCACGTTTAGAACAAAGCCAGCTGGGTGGCATTGGGTTAGTCACTTTTTCTCAGCCCAATAGCAAACCACTTCTGAAAAACCTTGCCAAGAACATTGCAACGGCTTATTCAGGCAGTCTCTAAGATCAGATGCAACTGAACAGAAAAAAAACTCCAACTAACTACTTAATGATGACTTAAGAGTAAATCCCATTAATATTTAGAAATCAGGCTTATAAGCAAAATATACATAAATCAGATGAACTGTCTCTTATAAACAGAAAGAATTACATAATAGATTTTCCTTTAGTGGCATGAAAGCAACCGGAAAATATATGCTGAAGTGTCTGCTTGACTTAAGTGTAAAAAATCAGAATTATTTACAATTCTTTATACAACTAATATACTTTTCTTTTTGTTAAAGAAACAAAAACGTGATCTCTCATCCATCAGAAATCTTTCTAGATCAAACTTATTTCATTATAAATAATTCACTATAAAAGAAATAGCATAGCAAAAAAGAAACACAAGCAACCAGAGTTAATGAACAAATAGTGTTCAAACACAAATAGGTTAAAATCAGATCCTATAATTTTACTCTTCTTCAAAACAAGGCAGGATAGACAAACAAAAATAACTACCATAGCAATGTAAAATGTTAACTATGAATATGCCTCAGTATTAATACTGTACTTGAATTTGTAATCAAAATGTGCAGTTAAGGATGCTTAAGAAAATGTGTGGCAACTCACTACATCTATAATGCAACAGTTATTGTAAATGTTGAAGCTGGAGCAGTGCGAATCAGCAGTGCTTAGGACAGAAACATTTGCAAACACTGAATAAACATTTGTCTCTTAAGCTAGCCAGGAATGGAATGGAAAGGTTCACTGATTCAAAAAGGCTTTTCTGTGAATTGGGCAGCCATATAAATCATAGAAATAAAATAACACATGTTACTTGATTACTTTTGTTTGCTACCTTCTGTAGCAGTAAAGATTAAACCAACCATTTAATCTTCAAAATAATGTGTGATGAAGCATAGCAGATTTTACACATGACTGTTGTTGGATACTTTCAATTCAAGGGAGAAAATGCTAGTTTAACACTAGTACAATCAAGGACAACTTAAACTTGTCATACTTATAAATCATGGGAATTTGACAGAAAATAAAATTTTGCCAGAATCCTCCCTCTTTCTGTTTAGGTTAACTGGCAAATTAGGCCTCTATAGTTCGAGTGGTGACCTTTTCAGGAGAAATTTTTAAGGCAAACATCACCACCACCATTTTTTCTAGACATTTTTTCTTGACCTCTATGAGAAGTTTTATATCCAAATGTATTACTCTTTATACTGTTTCTATCTTCCCTTAAAATATTAACAGAATCCATAATGGTCTGAGAATCAGTGTCTCCAAGTTAATCAAATTAGCAAACTTCCTCAAACTCCAAAATAAGTTACCCAGACCTAATCCACATATCAAAAGATAAAGTCTGCAAACACAAATTAATTAAGTCTCCCAGCAGAACTGTATGTTCACAAGCACACACACACACACACACACACAGAGAGAGAGAGAGAGAGAGAGAGAGAGAGACAGAGAGAGAGAGAGAGCGCACTCAGCACATAGACACTTCCACACCCTGGACAAGCTCCTCCTATAAACGTTTGGCAGTGTACCCTATTTCTCTGCAGCCTGCCCCTAAAAGCAAACTCTTTTGCTTTTAGGAATATTTTTTTTTTCTTCACAGCTGTCTGGATCTCATTTTTATTTATTCTTGTGCAACCCTGGCTTGACTTCGACCCCAAATTATTCTTCTAACAACTGTCTCTCTCTCTCTAGTTTGCTGTTTCTTTTCCCAAACCCTCAGTGGTTGCACTCTTCACTCATTATCTTCCCATTTGTGAAAAGCACTTAGTTCAGTGTGGTTGAACCCACACCCTAAATAATAAATGAGAATAAAGCAGATAGAAAGTGGTGGGCAAATATAAAACAAGTTTTATTTTAAAATTTAACAGAAGGTACAGAAGACTCAGAATAAAGCATGGTTGACAAAGCATTACAAAATACATTATTAGGATGGGGGAAATCACTTTGAATAGCCTGGGAAAATAACTTATTAACCAAGAAAAATCATATTTTTTCTACATCCAAATCTACAGTTCTTTTAGACCACTCTGAATTATTATCTATCTCTACATCCTCAAACATTGTTCATTATTTGCAAAAGTATCTCAAAGTACGATAATTTAAATTCAATTTTATCTGAACCATCCAACTTATATTGAGTTTTGGATTGTCCACAATTAATCCTAATAAGTCACAAATGAAATAATTTTCCATGACAATAACATGGTAGCATTTACTTCATAGATAAACAGTGCTGGAAATATTTATCGTGGACTAGTACTCCTGTTGGGTGGGGTATACATGAGAAATCTCATTCCTTTTATTCAATGCTCTTTTCTACATTCATTCTTTCCATTGTGAGATGAAGAAAGACTTCAAACTCTTTCAAAATACAAGTGCTAACACAATTTAAAATATTGCTTTCTAGTATAGCCATTTAAAACCAATCCCTTTTTTACCCTCCATTGTCGTTTGTGCCCTCAAAGACTGTTCATAGAGGGGTTTTTTTTTGGGGGGGGGACAGTTTTGAATAATAGTCATTGTTGTACGAATCTACAAAGGATCGATAATTTGCCCAAGCAAAAGTAAGATTATTTTACCCAGTTTTTGAAGATTTCCTTCAGGAACCAAAAAGGGGGTAAACAGAGAGAAATTGCTGTTGCTACTGCAGTACCCCACTATCCACACAGGAACTAATGCATTTTGTTCTCCCTTCCCTCAGGATTCCAAACATGAATCTTTCTGATAACCTTCTCTCTTCCACCAAGAACTTGCATGTTTTGTAAGTATGCACTTTGTGTGTATGTTATCTTCACAGAAGTTAAAGTACTTTAAGTTCAGTGAGGCTTATCCCTCAATTGGTGGATATAGCATTCTTCTATTGTAGTCTCTGCCATTACTCAGAGCTCAGTCAAATATCCATGTTAACATGCTATCCTCCAGTCTGAGTCAGCAGAAAAACATGCTAGCACAAATCACAATGCCCCCTACTGCTGCACCTTATTCTATCTCAGGAACTACATCTGGCAGGTAGTATTCTTCTTAGTTTTAATGTGGGATATATTAAGAAAAACAATTGGGGAATTATCCTGGCTTAGTTTTTCCTCCCACTTAGCATCACTGGCAACAGGAGAGCACCCACTACTCAGTCATCATCACTTGCAAAGTTGGGCGAGTGTAGTTGGTGCCTGGGATGGAGGGGTTAGCCATCTTTCAGAGGTTCTCTGTGCCACTTATTTAGGTGATGTGGTGTCATCAGTTTAGCACCAGTCTTTTAAAACAGAACTAGATACCCTGATCAGAGTTATGGATGAGGGGTTATAAAGTTATTTATTTATTTATTTATGAGACTTATATACCGCTTTAAGTGCAAGCACTCTCTAAGCGGTGTACACCAGTAAGCAATGTATATATATATTTACATTGCCCCCAACAATCTGGGTCCTCATTTTACCTACCCCGGAAGGATGGAAGGCTGAGTCAACCTTGAGCCGGTGAGATTTGAACCGCTGACCTGCTGAACATAGTCAGCTAAAGTGGCCTGCAGTACTGCACTCTAACTGCTGCGCCACCTCGGCTCAAGATATAAAGATTTTGGGGAGTACTCCCTCTTTGTCCACCTGATGCCCTTGTTTTTTCCCTGTGACTTATTGTTCTATTGAAGAGGTATGAAGGTAAATGATAATGCTTGTGCTACAAGGAAGTAACAAGATGGGCACCCAGTGGCTATGGCTGGCAACATCGATAGCGATAGCTCTAAAAGAGACAAAATGGTACTTTCCTGCCACATGCGGTAAAAGAAGTACTTCAGGCAAAACATTGGGTCAGGCAGAAACAGTTAAAAATCTGAAATGTACCCATTGGTTGTAGAACTAGCAACACGTGGCATCCAGAACTCAGCTTTCTTTCCCAGTTTGAGTTTTCATGCAGTAGAGAACTAGCTTCTTTCAAGAGAGGAAGACTCTTGTTTTGAATTTTTGAGTCTAGTAGTGCAAAACTATTAAACCCGGTAGTTTTTTTTTAAAAAAAGGTTCTAATATTGTGTCTTAATATATAGTCATACGGTCCATGTGTAAGAACTGGCAAGTGCTTTGGAAAGCATTAGTGGCTGCCTGTCTCCACAGATGTCCATTGGCCATGGATGGATGTGCTTAGTGACCTGAAACAGGGGGGTATGGCCAAAGAAGCTAGATCATGTTCATGGGAAAAATATGTTGGGAGAAGAAAAGCATTTTATTCTGGAATAGCTGATGATGACAACGTTGCCTCAGCTGTGGGCTACAGAAGATTTTTTTTTTTAAGACTGTATCATGAGGGACAATCATTTAAAACCAGTTTTCAAGGCATGTCTGTACCTCTGTTAGGGAAACAGACGGATGAGCCCTTATTTCAGTTATATGCTATTAGAGATATATAGCAAGGAGTTATATGAATATTAAATTGAGAAAGTTTATCACTATTTCTGGGCCTTAAAATGGATGTTGGTATTTTATTTTATTTTTTCTCCTAATAATCTTGCACATAAAACAGTAAAAAAAAGGATTAAGTTTTATTTCAATAAGAGAATCTACTTGTATGCTGCTATTAAAGAAGTCTACAGTACAGGTAATCTTTATGGACAATTGCTGAATCAAAGGAAACAGACTCAAAACTTTGGGACTTTATGCGATTTACTTAGATATTTCAACCTTCAAATCTAATACAAATAAATTGGTACAAATTTTAAACATAGTTTTTCATATATATATTAATTCATTTTTCTCCTAAATGGATACAGTTATCCCACAACAACTCTCAGAAAAACAGAAATAACGAGTTGGCTGTATTCATCCTATGGTTGTTTGAAAAACACCTGGCTAGAAAGTAGCCAACAAATATTTTAAACTAGGATACTGTGTAAAACAAAGCTGTGTGGTTATTTTTCAATGTGTGATACAAATGCAGAAAAGTGTGCCAATTAAATAAATCATGATCAGTTAAGCATGGATAAATATGTTGTGTAAACACAGCCAATGTTTTTCACGGCATAGTCTGTGGGAATCTAAATCTGAGTCTCTCATTTCTTATGCAATAGCTCATATGCATCATCAAAGGTCTCTAATATAACACTGTCATAAAATAACAGATTTTTAAAGACATTATTTCAACAAATATTTGCGGGGAGGGCTACCTTCTTAATTCTTTCTGTATTTTTGGAGCCACAGTCCCAGAAAGACCTGGTTATAGATAATTGGAAATAAGCACATATTGGTTAGAGCAAAGGTCCCCAACCTTTGGGACCCGTTCCATGGAGAGAGGTTTTTCCATGGACTAGAGGGTGCATGGTTTTGTGTGCTGCCTGCATCTCACGGATGGGGCTTTGCTTGTTTGTGTGGACCGGTTGCTGGCATGCCGCAGCCTGGTACTGGTCCACAGACTGGGGGTTGGGGACCCTGGGTTAGAGAACTACTTATAAAACAGAACGGCAGAGAGCAATTTCAACAGATTATTTTCTAAGTGGTGTTTTGTGGCCACATCCACCATGCCAACCATGTTTTTAAACAGACAAGCTTAAGGGATACAGTACTGTGCACTTTTTCTGTAATGGCCATCTCTGGAGGGAGATGGGCAGTTCAAAAATGTGAAAATAATCAGAATCTGATGCAAACTAATAGTTGGAAAGAGAAGGAAAAGAAGAAGTAAGAAACCCTATGAAATTGCTCTCTCACCTGGACTTCTTCAGTAAAGTATCAACTATAGGTCTTACATTAGTATTTAAGCTCTTTAAAACATTCTTAATCTTTTTGTTCAATGGAGCTCTTTTAAAAATGTATTTTAATGCATAAGCACACAGATATAGATTGTATTTCAAGGTCTCAACTAACACAATAGGTTTTTAACACTTTACAAATACACAGTTGTAATCTATCTCACATATAAATTTGCACAATCTTTCTCTTTTTTCCTCCCCTCTTTCAACTCATTGTAATTTTAATCCCACATTAGTCTACTCTAGCCACTTAGACACATAGATGAAGTAACAACTCACAAAAGGATGTTTTCCAATGTTTCAGAAAAGGTGCTATCAACTCCTGATTTTTCACAATGCTCTTCTACAAAGGAAACCAATAATGCTCAAATATACCCATCAAAGTGTTAAAAATTAATATAGTAATATATGCACTTCTTTATTCTATTAAACAATGCAAGCTAAATGTCAGAAATTAGTAAAATCTTACTCCTGAACCCTAGGGGTTATAATCCCCAAATTAAGAATCCCTAAAGATTTTATCTCGCCACAGTTCTAAGGTATATATAATTCTGTAATGCTTTCTCACCCGTTATCTTGGAAATGGCGACTAGATGACCTTTTATAGATGTGACCACTAATCTCGTTGGGGTAATGTATGTTGGAAGGCACACATAAGTCTTCTATCTGGTTGCTCGGTTGCCATTACTCTCGCCGCGTTTGTCCTCTCCATTACTACTTTGTCTGCTGAATTACTTTCATACACTTCACCCCCTGCTCCCTGTTTTTCACACCAACCTCTGGGAAAATTTCCACCAGATACGCCAAGGAAGGATTTAAGTATGCAAGTAATGTAACACTACTGACAAAAATAAATAGATTACAATATATGGAATGCCGCTGAGTGCTATGTAGAAATTAAATAGCCTTTTATTTTCCGCAGGTTTTGTAGATACATAGCATTCCAAGGGGGGGGAAACACAGTCTATATCAATTTCTTTCCCTAATTGCACATGCTTTAATGCAGAGCAATAATCAAACTACAATTCCCACAGTTCCCCGGGAAGATTCGGTGATGACGTTACTCAGCGACAGTCCAGGCGAGCGTTCGAGCTTGTTTTCTTTGCAATGCGCATGCGCTCCTACAGGAAACCTTCGGAGTTCAGAATGATGCGGGGGGAGGTAGGTTGCGACTGAGCGGAACTCCGCGGTGCCTCCTTTCCTCCCGCTCTTCCCAGTTGCTACTAAACATGTCGTCTCGGAGAAATCGCCCCGCCTCAGGTCAGTGAGAGCCCTATTTCTCTCAGGGCTGTCATGGCGCTATTCCTGCCTTCTCCGAATGGAGCTTTGCCAACATTTCGGGAAGAGATTATAATCGCTAGTCGAGGAAATCGTGAGCCCGTTCGGCCAGAAGTTGCCCTCTTCCCCCAGGCCTCCTCTGACCCTGGCTCTGCGCAGGAAGAGGCTCTCCTCCCTCCGACCGCACCGAGGGCTGCGCGAGAGCTGAGTGGCTGCGCGTGCGGGGCGGAGCTTCACGAAGCCCTTTTCTCGGACTCTCGGCTGGGAAACGTGAAGGGCAGGCGGGGCCCCCGGAGCGGCAGTCTCTGGCGCAGGGCTGTTCCGCCGGGGGACTCTGCCGTTCGCGTTTAACCAGGCAGAAGCCTTTTGCTGGGCTCGCCTTCCTTGTAAAAGGATTGTGTGCGTCAGAAGAGCCTCGCAGGAGCAGGCGAAAACCCAATCCCAAAATGGCCAACCAGACGCCTCCTATAAGCCAGGCGACTCAGAGCTGTGCTGCCTTGGGTCCTGGAGCGTCGTGGTTAGTAGCCACGAGGCATTGCCAATTTCCGCCCCGAGTTTGCCTGTCGGATCCCGATGCTGCGCCCATCCACTCTGCTCCCTGTAGGAATTAAGAAAAGTCCCCCTCCTTGCCATCTCTCCATTTAATCAAGATAATGACTGAAGATAGTTTGAGCCCGGGTGTTCCTGTAAACAGATTAGAAATAGATATACCACGTTCACCTGAGGGGGGATGGGCTGAAGGTCATTGTTCAGTCCCCGCTTGACAGCAATTGTGCCATAAGGCCTTTTTGAACAAGATTATTGGATGCGTTTTGCGTATGTGTAATTACCCCCTTTCATGGCTTGTGTCGTTTGGCGCTTAATCTAGGACCAGGAAATAACCAGCCTTCCAGCCTGTCCTATAGCATAGGGTATGAATTGGGATACGCTCAAGATACTTTTGCTCCAGTAGTTTTAGTTGGTTGTAGGTGGGTGTTTTATTTATCATGGCATTTATTTTTCTGTTAACTGCCCGGATTCTGGGAGATTGTGATAGAAAGCAAAGTAAATAAATATAATGGTATTTATCCAGATGTGTTCTTTTCCTGAGGGATGTTCCCATACTGATAGGAGGAAGAAAGATAACATGGTCCAAAATGTTTTTACTGTTGCTTCTTTGCTTAGGAGGGAATCCACAGTTGGTGTGAAATACCCGGCATTGTTAGGCTCAAATTCAAAATAAGCTGTGGTTGTGTTCACATGAGACACTTCTAAATGGTCAATTTTTTAAAAAAAACTCAGCTAACCCAGTTTTATGGATTAATTGCAATATGTTCGACCACAAACTAGACAAACATGTTTTGTGTACTCATCAAGCCCAACCATTTTAATTGTTATGCCATTTTATGTGATGCCATTTTACTCCTTTTTCAAATGGTTAAATGATGCTATATTTACTGCCTTGTGACTATTCTGCCTCTCAACCTGGAGTTTTAATTTTGCAAAATGTTGAAATTGAGGATAGTGCCACTTAAATTTCAAATTAATGATGATTGCGTTGTATTTATAATTTTAAGTATTTTAAAATTAGAGATATTGAGAAAATGTCAGTTGAAAATAGAACTGGAAATCATAGCTTATTCAGAGTTTATTACTATAAATACTTTTAGCTGAAGTAGATTTATAAAATTCATTTTACTTTTGTTTCTTTTTTCCCTAAATTGTATTTACCCTTTTAAAATTAGGATTTCATTTTTCATTGTTCCCTTAAAGAATTCTCATTAAAGACTGCTGAAAATATAATACTTTGGAAATCTGCAGTAGGTATTATATATATCTATCTTGCAATACATTCTAATATGTGGTGATCCATAATTTTTCTTTCATGTCTATGAGTAGTTTCATTGTTCTTTCATAGATATGAGTGTATTCTTATGTCATAAAAGCTGTGTCAGTGCATGTAATTTTAAAGGATGTTAACATGTGAAATTCAAGATCATGAACTTCTAATAGCTATAATGCATAGGGAACTTTAGGAGTTTATGTTGGATTCAATTTATATTACGTAGTTCCTGTTACTACAGTCTTTGGTTGAGAAGAAAGAGAAATCAAATCAAATTACAGGAGAGTTATAAGCTCTATAAGTGATAGAGATCTTAACAATAGAATGTATTTAGTGCATCTGTGGCATAGAAACTTGCAAACCACGTTAATTAAAGATTATTTTAGTTACAGTAAATAGTTTTCTGTTCTACTGATTCTTATGAAAACATGATTATATAGTATATGCTTTCTTAACAGCCATTGGAAACTTGCTCGATTATCTAAAAGCAATAAAAGAGCCTTTTTAAAATTTTATTCTTTATTTTTAGAAGTTTACAAACTATAGGCAGGCTACTAAAATACACATTAATAACAACATTTAATTAATTCGAGAAATAAGAATTTCAAAAAATTAAATGATTAGTGAAAAGTAAAACATTAAAAGAAAGACAACATTCCAGCATCCTTAAAACCCCTAAATAAAATTTAACCAAATACAGTACTAAAGAATTTGTTGAGAATAGTCTAATATATATGTGAAACTTATTGTCACTAATTTTTTAAAAAATACTATATAATACTGTATTATAACTATGACAAAAATACCCAATGCTAATCTTAAAATTTATGCCAAAGAAAAAAATATTTCTTCATCCTTTGACTAAACATACTTTTCCAGATTCCAACATTTCCAAGAGCCAGTCCTTACTGTCTGGAATAATTAGAATATTACTTTTCCAATTTCTCTATATCATTCTTCTTCCCAACTCCAGCCCGTGACTGGTACAACCACAATTTCATAGTCAAATTCCAGACTTTTGGTAAATAATTCAACTTCACATCTTTAATGTTGAGATAGTTCCCCATAAGTCTATTAATGTATATTAAAATACTACTCCAGAAATGTAGTGCATAAACATTTCATATAGCTCAATAAGTCCTATTTTTTTTTTATTTCCAATAGAGAAAATCTGATATTACCCCTTTTAAATACATTGTTTGGAGAGTCCAATATACTCTAAATAGATGAATTTTGATGAATCAACTTTAACTTCAAATTCCTTAAATGCCATTTTAAAGAATATAATACTGGTAATCTTTGTTTAACAATCACAGTTGGGACTGACAACTTGGTCATTAAATGAAGCAGTCACTAAGTGAAAAATTCTTGAGACTATGCTTCAATCTTCAGCTTTCATTTGTTTTGCATATCTGCAAAGAAGGTAAATGGGGGCATTGGTTACAAAATTACTAAATAAGGTCCAGCAACATAGTAATATATTGGGAGCATTGGTGGAGATTCCAAATCTAGGTTTGATTGGTATACGCAGTGTTTTCAAAGGTAATTAACTTCTCTTTATCATTGTTTTTCTTTCTAAGAAAATATAAGATTGGCCCCCACTTTGACACTCTTTCATAAGGCCTGAAGACCTAGTTTTGTCAACAAGCCTGGGGACTTCAGAGTGGGATGGAGCTCCTCAAATGGCTAATTTGATCAGGGGTCTTCAAACCTGGCCCTTTTATGACTTGTGGACCAACTTCCAGAATTCCTCAACCAGGCATTTTGGCTGGGGAATTCTGGGAGTTGAAGTCCACAAGTCATAAAAAGGCCAAGGTTGAAGACCCCTGCATTTGATTGTTGATTGTTGACACCAGAGTGTGGGGGGAGCTTTGGCTTTTTATTGTTTTTATATTGGGTTTTTATCCTCGTAAGCCACACAGGATCACTGAGAGTGAGTTGGGAGGCCATATACATTTTCATAAATAAATAATAGTTCGTATAATTTGCTATTCAGAGTAGCTCAGTGAAAATGTATTTGTATTATCTTGTTTCTTAATGCATACATTTGAATAGTTTTACATCTTTTTAAAATGTAGAAGGTGTCTAACTTTCAATTTCTTTTATAGAACATGACAGCGATGATGATTCATATGAAGTACTGGATTTAACAGAATATGCAAGGCGTCACCATTGGTGGAACTGTGTATTTGGCAGAAATTCTGGACCTCTTGTAGAAAAATATTCTGTAGCAACTCAGATTGTAATGGGTGGTATAACAGGCTGGTGAGAACAAATTACTTTTGACATTCTATTTGGGACATTTGTTTTACATACAGATAGTCCTCGACTTAGAACAGTTTGTTTAGTGACCATTCAAAATTACAACAGCATTGAAAAAAGTGACTTATGACCATTTTTCACACTTATGACAGTTGCAGGATAACCACGGTCACATGATCAAAATGTAGACGTTTGGCAACTGACTCATATTTATGACAGTTGCAGTGTCCTGGGTTTGTAAGATCACCTTGACCTGACAAGCAAAGTCATTGGGGAAGCCAGATTCATTTAACAACCTTTATCAACTTCAGTGATTCACTTAACAACTGGCAAGAAAGGTTGTAAAATGGGGCAAAACTCATTTAATTTTCTCACTTAGCAACAGAAATTTTGGGCTCAATTGTAGCTATATGTTGAGGATTATCTGTACTTAATCTGCTTTTTTAATATATGTGTATAAATGCTAAATGTGATTATTGTATTTTTGTATTGTCTGATGAATTATAAAATAATAGAAATAAAATAGTTTTTTCAATAATTCATGTAAGTAATTTGCTAAAATTTCTTAAAAATAAATGTTTTTGTTGTGATTTTTGAAAGAACGAAAATGAATATAAAAATATGGGCTGAAAGAGGCTGAATAAATATATCCAACACTGTAGTGTGTGGTAGAGTAATATACAGTTTATATTTGACAGCATCTTCATTCTATGTTGTTATGGATAGCACATTCTCCATAAAGATTGTGCAAGATTCAGTGCATGAAGTTACAGAGAGCTGTATGATCATATTTATTAAAAAAAGATTCTGACTGCATTTTAACATGATTTAATCTCATGTGTTACTCTGCCATTACTTCCTCTGCATTGTCAGCATTCTGGCATATTTCCTATACTTTTCACATTTAAATATAGCACCATATTTTTATTGCCCGTTGTCTCATGAATACTTATTTGTGTATTTGTCTACACAGATCCTGAATTTTATTTCTCTTTTTCTTTATTAAGGTGTGCAGGATTTTTGTTTCAGAAGGTCGGAAAACTTGCAGCAACTGCAGTAGGTGGTGGCTTTCTGTTGCTACAAGTAGGTAGATGTTATTCTGAAAATATTAATTTAAATAAATGTCAGTTAAGTGTTTTGCAAATAGAAAAGGAAATAGAACTTAGAGAAATAGAGGGATTTGAACTCAGGGGAACTCCACCTTAGGCATAAAAGCCAAGATGGGTGACTTTAGGCAAGTCATTTTCTCTCAGCCAAATCCTCCTCACATGGCTGTTGTAGAGAAAACAGGAGGAGGGAAGGACTATTAGATATGTTCACTGCTTTTGAGTTATTTGTAAAAATAACAAAGGTGGTATACAAATAAATATTTAAGGGGATTGTGCAAGCAGATTTTCAAAAGTGTTAACTATTTTTAAAAGAAAATAAAAAGATAAGCATATATTTAACAACCAATCATATGAGCTGACTTACAGAAATTAATCATTTTACATATTCCCAATATGCCATAGAGATAACCCAATTCCTTAAAGTGTACTTGAGAAAAAAGCTAATAACTAGGAAGAAAAAATACATTCTACCTGCAAAACTAGACATAGTTAGGTACATCCTATAGATTTAATAAAAATGTTGCTGTGTTCATTCTTGTATAGATTTCTGTTAAGAAACTGCATACTAATGATTATAGGGCTTTATCTAAAACCCAGATATGCACATTTAAAAACACACTGCACTCAAATAAACCTGATTGGCTTTTAGGTAAAAGTTAATGTGTCTTCGTAAGGAGAACAAACCTATTTCAGGTTGTTATTTTGTCTAGGGAGATATGTAATGTGAAATGACAAAAATAATATCTCTTATTGCAATTATTTTCTGCCATAAATACATAATTTAAATCTTTAAAAAGGATATTTCTGCGTTATTCTGATGGCAGCACCAGGTACAATATCCACATGTTGTCAGCCCTCCTGGGTAAATCGGATAGAAAACAATTAAATGAGCTAAATATACTTTATTATAAGGCTCCATTAACAGAATCGTGCAAGTCTGAAGTACAGACTTCCAGCTGTCACTTTAACCATCTGATCCATTAGGTGGGTAAAAGCTTCCTAAGTTTCTTTCTCGGACTGTGAAAGTGACTGCAGGCTCCTATCTCTGTCTTGTCCAAGGCAGCATCTTTTTCTCTCTTATCCCAAGGTCATCCACACGTTCCATTACAAGTGTTCAGAATGTGTCCTTTCAATCTGCTATTCGTACATCAGAATATTGTGGTGGAAAAGCTTTTGCAGCTTATTGTTTAGTTGTTTGCCTTACATGGAGCTTCCGGACTGTTTGTTTAGTAAATTTTAGGCTGCTTACTTCATACACATGACTGTGGATGGCTGGTACATATTTGGGAATCAAATTTGGGCTAAAAAGTGGTAACTCTGCACTCACCCCATTTTCCCTGCTGCAGAGGAAGTAGAGAAAGTGGAGCATGATATGAATAGAACTTTCTACGGGTGGGCTGATGTCGGGGTTTGGCCTACTTCTGTCTTAACTGAACACAGACATCATTTCCTGAGGCCCCTCAGCCAGTTCACAAGTGAGAATAGATTTGTTTACGAAGTATAAAACTCTCTATATCCAGACGGTCTTTTAAATGCTCAATGCAGATATGTTATTTCTTATATTCTTAAACTTGTTAAAACTTTTTTTTATGTTCCTAGATAGCTAGCCATAGTGGTTACATACAGGTTGATTGGAAAAGAGTTGAAAAAGATGTAAATAAAGCAAAAAAGCAGCTCAAAAAACGTGCAAACAAAGCAGCACCCGAAATCAACACATTAATTGAAGAGGTAAAATATGTATTATTGATTTTATATATTGATTTTGTGTAATTTCTTGGTATAAGGATGTCCCATTCAGGAAAAAAATGTTTAATAGATCTTCATCATGTTGTATCTCATATAACCTAGCTTTACTCTGAACTTGTTAGAAACAAGTTGCTGCCTATCTGGAATATTTGATTGTTCAGTAATAAGAGCCTTAACTGTTGTGTTTTTTTTTATTTTAACATGGTTCAGCTGGTTGGGTGTTTTATATTACTTATATATGTATATTTGTGTTATGCTATATATTATTAAACTATTTTTGCCGCCTCCTGGAGCCTACTTTTTTAGGTGAAGAATTGTATTTAAAAACAAAATTTAAAAATGCATTGGCTTTACTCTACAAAATCTTGTATCACAACCAATTTGATAGTCTTAAATTGCCATATACCTAAATTTTTAGTGTAGCAGGTTAGTAGAAGTAACTTGTACAGCTTCATTTATAATATTATTGAGGATTTGAGATACTTTCTATAAAGCAATTTTAAAATACAGGTAGTCCTCGAGTTATGAGTGTAATGGAGCCTAGCTGTCCATTTCACTTGTAACTCGAAAACCTATAGAGTGAATATCATACCTCAAACGAGATCACTCCCTTGCTCGTTAAAATGCATGCGGTTCATTAAGTGAACATGAGGTATCTCAGGGTGGGGAAGGCCATGGAGGCCTAGTGATGGAACAGGCCCCCAAGGTCTCCCCAAATCACTAAGATACCGCATGCTTCCCCCTCCCTTCCTGCCGTGCCGGACTCATCTGGAAAAGATCTGTCTCCTCCCTACTGCAGTTCCTGCTGCCTCCTGGATCTGAGGCAGGGGGATGCTTCCATGAGATCCGGGTTCCGGAGGCATTTTTTAGGCTACTGCTACCTGGATCTGAAGCCAGCAAAGACTTCCACAGCCCCCCCACCGCCCACAGCTTGATACGGGCTCTGGAGGAGTCCCCCAGCTTCAGTTCCATTCTCTGTTGCAGAGAACAGAGGCCTAAAGTACCATGAGATCACGTGAGATCAGTAGCGTGAGATCTCCCCCCACTGATCTCACATGATCTTGCGTTACTTTAGGTCTCCATTCTCTGCGAACGCACCGAAGGCCTGGAGTAGCCAAGAAAGTGAAAGATCTTGATCTTTGCAGGGTGAGTATTGAAGGCCTGGTGCCTAGGGAGACCTGGGGCGGGGTGGGGAGGGAGGGAATAACCAGGGTGAATGTTGCAGAACCACTGCGGTCGTTCATAAGAGCGAACAACTGCCGTGGTGCTTCAATATTCATAATTTTGCTCGTAAGCACTAGGGGGCACTCATCACGTAACTTTGAACGAGCGTTACGTGAATGCTCATAACTCGGGGATTACCTGTATATTATTTCTAAGTATTAAGGTAAATTGTTCTTTTTAAATAACCTATCTTTCTAAACCTTAATTAAGAATTATACTATATGCTATTACTTTTACAATGGCTATTGAGCTTCAAAACTACTTAGTCTGGGTGAGGATATAATGTCTACCTAGGAATAAAAATGGAAAGAAGGTAATTACAGTAAGAAATATTAAACAAGAGTTAAGCTTTTATTTTCTAGTTTTTCATTCCCTTCAATCCTAGTTGCTTCTTTGTTTTACGGAGGACTTCCAGAAATCAAATCAACTTAAATAATTGTTAGAATGCTGGTAGAAGAAAATGAAAAATGATTTTCACCAAGCATGAGTTATATGCCCCTGTTCAGACCTACTCTACAATGATAACGGTGGCAAAACATCTTCTCCACTATTACATTAATACACACCCATTTCTGTTAGAAAGAAGTTAATGCCAAGTTCTTCATCTAGTCAATGTGGCCAGTTTGCACAGCAAAATTGCTTCACAAGGAGAGTTCACTTCTGCTGGTCCTCAGTGGGTCTCCATGACCATGATATATTGTACTGGATGGCCTTATGGAGTTCAGGATTGAAAGTATCACCTTCCAATGCTCCACTCCTTCCTTAGAAAGCAGATGGAAACATTACCGTGTTTCCACAAAAATTGGACCTATCCCGAAAATAAGCCCTAGCTTGATTTTTATGTGTGACCCTAATATAAGACCAACTCCAAAAATAAGCCCTAGTTAAGTCTCCGCCCATTCCATCCCACCCTCTGGTTGTATAAGGTGGGGTGAGGCACGTGTAAAAATCAAGCTAGGGTGGAACTGCCCCACACGCCCTGCCCCCGTTTACTTCAGGACCGCTCCAGCCAAGCTTTCCACACCCCAACACCTGTTGCACTGCTGCCTGATTTCTGCAGCCACTCGTAGCAGGACACCATGTGGCATGTTGCACCAGGGCCACTGCTTGTGGCTGGATGCCACATGGCGCATCATCCCACATGGCGTCCTGCCACGAGCGGCAGCACCGGTGCAACGCGCAGCCTGCCGCGAGCAGTGGCACTGGCACGATGCGTGGCATCTTGCCGCGAGGAGCGGCACCGGCACGATGCAACACATGGTATCCTGCCACAAGTGGCAGCATCAGAGCAACGTGCCTCCTGCCACAAGTGGCTGCAGAAAAAGTCAGGCGGTGGTGCAACAGGTGTCGGAGTGTGGGAGGCCTGGCTGCAACGCTCCTGAGGTAAGCGGGTAAGACATCTCCTGAAAATAAGACCTAGTGCCTCTTTTGGAGGCAAAAAAAATATAAGACCGTGTCTTATTTTCGGGAAACATGGTAGTAGTGGGAACGGCGAAGTGAGTCAGTGATCTCTGCTTTGCAGAATGCTGCATGTATTGCTCTTCTCTCTCCTGTTCACTCTGCTGGGTGAGGTAATCTGATTGTTCAAAATACATCATATATCATCTTATCCTGGTGATGCTCAATCACTACCCCTGGAGGTAGGGCAAATATTATTGATGTCCTTTCTGGGTATTTGAAGACCATCAGAGATTGGATGGCACAGAGCAAACTGTAGCCATGCCCAATCAAAGGGACTTTGCCCTTGGGGCAGTCCATTGACATTAGTGTTCTCTCTGGAAGATGGCACTATCCCTGGAGAAGCAGGTTCAGGATTTGGGGTTTCTTCTAGTCATACATCTTTTGCTAGTACAGCAGGTGGGAGCTGTGATTTGAAGGGTCTTTGCCCAGCATTTAGTACACCAGCTATTCATTGTTGGCAGAAGAGGACCTTGCTACAGTAACTTAGGCCCTTCTTACCACCAGGTTAGACTATTGCAAGGCACTTTGTAATAGTCTAACCTTTTAAAGATAATTCAGAGACAGTAATTAGTGCAAAATCCAATGGCCTATATAATACTAGCACTTGCTGCCCAAACATATTACACTTTTTGTTATGGGGCTCTGCGCTAGATGCCAATTAGCTTCTGTGTGCAAGTTTGACCTAACAAAAGCTTTTATGTTTTGGCACATGGGTAATTCACAGGGCTGTTTGTGCCAACCCAAACTCAGCCTAATCAATTAGGTCATCTATGGAGAAAGTGTTTCTAGTGTCCCACTTTGGGGGATAAAAGGAGCTACTTCTTGGTAGCAAGGCCAGTTATGTGCAACAATCCTCCTGTGAAAATCAAGCTGATTACCTCACAAATTTTATTCAGAAAGATACTGAAACAGAACTGCCCAGATGGCATTCTGATTAAATTGGGTCATTTCTTTTATTTGGTGAATTGTTTTATTCTTGATATTTTATTGTTACATTGTTTTGATTTTTATGCTAATGTTATTTTCACTGTATATAATGTTAACTGGTAAGAATCGTTTGATTGTGGTAAGATTTAAATGTGATAAACAAGCATGGTACGGTCATGGAATAAAGCAGCAATTGATACAAAAACATATACATTGTTAACTGAAATGTTCACGATGATAAAGAAATATTGTTAGTGCTTTGGAAAAGTTAAGCGATTCATCTTCAACTTCAATACTATTAAGAGTCTATTGCAGAGAATCAGAGCCAGGAGAAAAGCTCTTAAGAGGGCCCTGAACATGCTATTATGAAGTAGAATCAAATAATTCTGGCCTATTGTAACATTAAGAGACAGAAACAAAGTAAGAAAAGTGCATGAAGAACAGCATACTGGTTATGAATAAAGTGTTAGATTGCCCAATCAACAGATTGCTACAATAATCCAAGTCTGACACAATCAGAACATTAAACAAGAAATGCTTGTAGATGCTGTGGGCATTCATTCCATGGAAAGGCAGGTTTTAGGAGGTTGTGGGCTTTTTGTTTTTAATAATAATAATAATAATAATAATAGTAAAGTTGGAAGGGACCTTGGAGGTCATCTAGTCCAACCCCCTGCTCGGGCAGGAAACCCTACACCATTTCGGACAAATGGCTGTCCAGTCTCTTCTTAAAAACTTCCAGTGTTGGAGCATTTACTGCTTCTGGAGGCAAGCTGTTCCACTGATTAATTGTTCTAACTGTCAGGAAGTTTCTCCTTAGTTCTAGGTTGCTTCTCTCCTTGATTAGTTTCCACCCATTGCTTCTTGTCCTGCCTTTTGCATGTTTGTTTTTTAATAAGGATTTTTAAATTGATATATTACTCATTTGGGTTTCCAGTAGCTCAGAACAGATAACCTTGGAACACAAAATGAGAAATGGGAAATGGGTGGGGACTGAGATGATCAGGCTATCAGAATACAATAACCTCTATCATATCATGTTCAGTTTAAGACAATGAGAGCACATCCAATCTGAAACCATATTACAGCAGTTATAAAAAAAAATCCCACATTGTTATCCACAGAAGGGACAAACAAATCTGAAAGTACTCAGCATATATGTAGAATTGAATTTGAAATTTGGAATACAAATTCAGAGCACATAATGAAAAGAGTTCATCAAGAGAATAATAAGGGACCCAAAACTGAGCTGTGAAGAATTCTTACTGGCAAGAGGAATGATTGAAAAATTGAGTTATTCCATGAAACTTGAGAGCATTCTGTGAGATTAATGTTGAAACCACTAAATCTGCAGTTTGGAGATGTATGGCAGAAGGCTGAATAGTAGTATAAATAATATATTTATAATATATTGTATATAAGTGCTCATTGGTTAGCATCCAGTGCATCTATGCAATCTGACATAAACCTCTTTCATTTTCAGTCAACAGAATTTCTTAAACAGAACATCGTGGTGTCTGGTGGGTTTGTTGGAGGCTTTTTGCTAGGTCTTGCATCTTAAGGACATGATTTTCATCTTCCTGCTGACTTAACCACGGAAAAGATGAATGACAGTGATGCACAGAGCTTGTCTATCCTCCCTAAATCTCCTGAGCAAGAAGGATGGAGTTGCCAGATACATTGGAGCATTTTATATCTTAGGCTTTACCTCCTGATGCTTACTGAAGGAGGTTTGCTGAAAATTCTGCTGTGCGTTCAGTATCATTCCCAAAGAAAAAAAGGCTAATTCTCATAATGTTTTCATTTTCTTTTAGAGTTCATATTGAATATGTTATTTTTGTTCTGCACTTCTCATTTTTAGAGTTTATATTTATTATATAAAATTATCTCATACTGTGGTTAATGATGTTATGCCAAACATGTTGAATATTGTATTTTAAGCGCAAGGCTAGCCTACTTATTTTTGAAATCACAGCGTAATAATAATTTGTACAGGTATTTTTTGCAAAGATGAAATAATAAGCAACTATGAACCCATTAAAGAGTAAAAAATACCATTAGCAGATCTTTGCTGTTTAATATTTTCATTCTTTTCTCAACTTGGGATTGTATTATGAATCTGCATTCAAGCAGCCTGTATGAGATGCAAACCATAATCTTCTTGATTCTGGGTTACAAATTACAACTCATTCTTTCAATGCCGCAGTGTCATCACTGCATAATGGTACCTTTGAAAAATTGAGTTAGTAGATTAAAAAGTCCATGCAATTATACTGATGAGGAAAGGAAGTTCATATTAGGAGCAGTTTTATTACCCATATAAGTAAGCAGCATGCAAGCTTTTGAATACCAAGTATCTCTTTTCCAGATACAATGGCTAAATATCCAGAACAGAAATGGAGGGGTGTGGGAGATAACAGAATAATAGAGTTGGAAGAGACCTTGGAGGTCTTCATGTCCAACTCCCTGCTCAAGCAGGAGACCCTATAGCATTCCACACAAGTGACTGTCCAGTCTCTTCTTAAAAGCCTCCAATGACGGACCACCCACAACTTCTGGAGGCAAGTTGTTCCACTGATTAATTGTTCTAACTGTCAGGAAATTTCTCCTTAATTCTAGGTTGTTTCTCTCCTTGATTATTTTCCATCCATTGTTTCTTGTCTTGCCTTTTGGTGCTTTGGAAAATAGGATGACCCCCTCTTCTTTGTGGCAGCCCCTCAAATATTGGAATACTGCTTTCATGTCACCCCTAGTCCTTTTCACTAGACTAGACAAACCAATTCCTGCAACCTTTCTTCATATGATTTAACCTCCAGCCCCTTAATCATCTTCGGGAGGTTTTCTGCCCTCTTTCTAAACACTCTGCATTTTTTTAATAATATGGTGACCAAAACTGGATGCAGTATTCTGAGTGTGGTCTTATGAAGTATTTATAAAATGGCACTAATACTTAATGTGATTTTGATTCTATCCTCCTGTTAATGCAAGCTAGGATTGCATTGGCTTTCTTTGGCGGCTGCCGCACACTGTTGGCTCATATTTAAGTGACTGTCTACTAGGACTCCAAGATCCCTCTCACATTTACTGCTATTGAGTCAGGTTGCACCTAATCTGAACCTGTACTTTTGATTTTTCTTGCCTGAGTGTAAAACCTTACTTTTCTCACCATTGACTTTCATTTTGCTAGATAGGACCCAGTGTTAAAGTCTGTCAAGATTCTTCTGTATCTTGAGGCTCTCTTCTGGAGTGTTGGCTATTCCTGCTAGTTGTTTGCAAATTTGATGAGTTCCTCTTCTATTCCTTCACTGCTGTTAAAACTATGTCTGCACCATGTTACAGTGTTAAAAAGCATGTTAGAGTGTGGATAGATAATGTAAATTGGTTCCTACTAGATACGTTTTTCAAGTTCTTGGGAATCTCCCTGCTTATTCCTATAAGTAGAATCCAACAAATAATCAAATAATGCCAGTTTTGGTAAGCATAAAATTCAACATTTAAAGTCAAAATTTCTGTCTTCCATATTAAGATACAGATATTTGAAAGCAGAAATCAACTAGTCTTTCCAATCCAGGCATCCTCCAGATATATGATTTTCAGAGTCCCCCAACCTGCATAGCCATTGTTGAGAATTTTGGAAGTTGAAGACCAGGCATATAAAGGTTACCCAGGTTATGGAAGGCTAGGTGATCTTTGTTAATAGTGCTAGAAATAATTTAAGACGTATTAGAGAAGGATAAACAGGAAAATCTGTAAAGGTCATTGGGAAAAAATCCCTCCATTATTCCAGCTTTGTTACTATTCTTTCATGTCTTTTGACTTAATTCCTTTTTATTTAATTGGACCTCTCACACTGTTCATTCTTCAATTCTGTTAATATTTTGGTTCACCTTTCCATTGGGATTCTTCAGGATTGTCAATGGCCAATTTCTTTTTTACTGTATCCTTGCTTTTGACAGATAATTTCTTTTGGTGCAGAATTGTTATTGGTGATGGTATCCAGTTATATTTTTCTGTTTTACAGCTATTCCTCTTTGAATGGAGGATTATCTAAAAAAATATGCCTTTACTGCCTTTTTCTAAATCTTCACTTTTGACTTCCCTCTCTCTCCCTCTTCCTCTCTTTTATATAGCAATGCCACTCAGTTAAAATTTACAGCTTTTATCTTACTATACATTTCTGTCACAGCTAAATTCTGTCATTTTTCCCTCATTTTTTAAAATTTTTAAATCCTTTCACTGATTAAAACAAATTTCATTCATGGGTTATATAAACCTGAGATGGGTGTCCATACATAAGAAAGAGGAGTAACATGCACACCAGCCCTGCTTACTCTTTCTGATTTGAATGGGAGAGTCTACAGATTACCACATTATTAGTAAGCAGGATTTTATTCTGACCCTGGAAACTTCTACTCGCATTCAATGAATAACAATCCCAACAAGTAAGCACCTTCCCTTTCAGATGACCTGGGAGCACTGAACAAGGATGGATTTGGGACCACTGAGCAAGCCCAGGGATCTTATATATTTTATTCAATATTCTAGTCTTTTGCCATAGACCCACTAAGAAAAAATAATCAGAATTCCAGTTTATAACTTCTCTTTCCCCACTATCTTGCTACACTTTCATTAGCATGCGCTATTCATTACAAAGAATCTAACCACTACCATATCTAGGATGTTTTTTAACAGGTTGTGATGATGGGCCACCTACATTGCTTTCATATTTTTCTCTAATGGTTTGGCGTTTTTTTGCACTAGTCTTAAGGCAAGAAAAATGAGTGCTTGCTGGATCACTCAGTCCTCATCTTCCAACAATGCCAGAAAGCTGTAGAAACTATTCATTGGAGAGCTGTTTCTATTTTTAACTACTGTAGTAGTGACTGTATGAACAGAGGTATTCAGGACTACTCTCATCTTGAAACATTTTGCAGTTTCTAGAAATCCACCAACATTTTTCAGAAATTTTTATGTTCATTATGCCAATATATATTTATTTAGTTTTAGTAAGACTTTACATTTCTTGGCAAACCTGTTTTATAGATTAGGGAAAATTAAGGAAAAATGAGTAAGAAGTATCTTGGTTTTGGCAAGAAGCATAACTAAGACAAATCAGTCTTGTTTCTAAATGAACTCTAGTCATCAAATCAATTTGATGCTTTTTTTTTTTTTGCTAATCTTGAAGTAATTCTTATTACTGCATTTTCAGCCTAAGCCATAAGGAAAGTTCTCAGATTTGATTAAACTCAATTGAAGACAATGTGATTAGTTTGGCAAAGGTCCAAGCTTTTTAATTTAATTGGGTTGTGCATTGAGTAAAAATCAGGATTTTTTTAACTACAAATAGGAAATCTATTTTATTAATGGCCATATTTTACTTTAAAAAGAATATTTGTTCAGCGAAAGATAAGCCATTATAATTTCAATCAAGAATTTTTGTCACAACTGGCAAACTGCAGACTTTTGGTTCATTGGATATGATTCATGTATTATAAATGACAATGCTAAATAGAATGTAAATTAATGTCTGATACATTTTTCTTTGGAAACAAAGTGTAGCAATGAGATCAATCTTACATAAATCCAGTTAGTTACATTTACCTATTACACAATTTCTACACATTGTGCAAAATTGTTCACAAATACTATTGAAGCCTTACTAAAATAAAGGGATATTATAATGACTAAGAAAAATGTCTGATGGCTTATGTTCCCTATTTACATCAGTTGCTTTAAATAACCAAAAAAATGTGACTTATAGCAATTTCGCTTTAATCGCTTAAGATGACTCTTTTCTACAGAATGATTTCATTTAAATTCTTCTTGGTTTCAATTTAGGAAAGGAATACCACTAATGCCTAACAAATCTTAAAGGTCAATTTAATGCCAGCCAAATCCACAAGTCACATGGGAAGGGATAGTCTACCACTGCAACTGTTAGTTTCCCAAAACCTGGATTTTCAGAAATAAGCAAGTTTTAAAGATATACGTCCTGTTTCACTATTAAGATAAATGTTATATATATATGAATTTCTCTAACCCTAGCTTAAAACACATTTAACTAGTGTTATATATGCCCTATACTATAGCTGAGAATTGAGCTTGAGTTTAATTATATAGTGTACTATTAGCCAAACTTTACTACACCATTAACCAATTGGTTGCTTTGTAGATGTGCTGAATAACAAATTATGTTTGGGTAAGATTTGATTGATGGGATTTGTAGTTTATCACAACTGGATGGCACAAAGTCATAAATCTTGTTTTATTGGCTAGCATCAAATTCTCATCTCATATTTTCAGTGTTCCTTACCTCAAAGAATATGTATTATTAACACCTGTTTTCTACTTAGATTAAGTTAAGACTGGTGCATCCATTGCTCTAATCCATAATCCATTGTTCTAACAATTTGTTGTTTTTTCTAACCTGACCGGAAGCTGTCTTTCAAGAATCAATCACCAACATAATGGATCACCATGTGAGATAGTAAATTTATGGGTTCATGTCAGATCTAGTTTCTGTGCTTTTTTTTTTAAATAAATGATAAAAAGCAACCAACACTGAGTGCAATTACATGCTGGACCATGTGAGCTACCTACTAGCTATATGTAAGACTTCCACAACTTGCTTATTGCTGTTTTCAGCCACAGGAAACTGATTAGCTATTGTGTAACTTAATGTTAGTCCCTATGTTGCTTTCAAGGATAACCTGACACTCTAATTGCAATATTTCCTTTAATGCCTTTTATTGAAACAGCTGGAAAGAAAGAAATGTTTAATTAAAAATGCAATTGAAAAGCTACCAAGCTTGGCAGAAGCAAAAGCTGTGAGATTTCAGGTTGACAATTTTGTATTAAGAATGCAACTGAGCAGGTCATGCATGTCACAATTAAATTCCAGCCACAGCTAGTCTTCCACACAAACTCCTGTGAGTCATTTTGTATTGACAGTGAATAGTGTTGCATCTTAATTGAATCATTTACTGATTTAATTTAAAATCAACAAGCAAAGAAGCTATTTTGAATAAAACGATGTAATGGGAAATATAGAGGTGAGATAGGCATTCTTGTCAGTAACATTTCAGTGATTAATCTATTTTGAAAAACCTTTTCAACCAAAATAAATATATTAAAGAAATTTCAGTCTTTTCTTATAAATCTTTATTGGTTTCAGAAATTAAATAATAGATTTCAGTTCTCAAATTGTTATTCGGCTACATATTTTCCAGACTAATAAATAATGTCTTTCTTATTTTCAATGGTATTGTATGTATTGGATCCATTATTAATTTGCTTCCCTTATGGTGTAAAATTATGGTGTAAAACTATTGAAAGTCATGCTTAAAATATATGATGGATGGGGAGGCAACTATAAAAATCTGGATGATGGCTAAATGGCATTAAGAGACTTTATCTCTCCATAGTCATCTTGTAATCATCTGAATTTTCAATGCAGATCATATATTAATATAACAGAATATATATTACATTATACTACATTACATATATACATACAGATACTCCTCAACTTACCACCACAACTGGAACCAGAATGTCTGCTGCTAAGCAAGGTGTTTGTTAAGTAATTGTGCCTGATTTAATGATCTTTTTTCTGATGGTTAAGCAAATCACTGCAATTGTTAAATGAGCCAAGAGGTTATTAAGTGAATCTGGCTTCCACTATTGACATTCCTTGTCAGAAGCCAGTTGGGAAGATTGTAAATGGCAATCATATGACCCCAGGGTGTTGCCACTATCAAAAACCCATGCCAATTGCCAAACACCCAAATTTTGATCATGTGGCCATGGGAATGCTGCAACAGTTGTAAGTGCAAAGTAGTCATAAGTAGTTTTTTCAGTGTCATTGTAACTTTGAACAATCACTAAATGAATAGTTGTAAGCTGAGGACTACCTGCACACTTCAAATCCTATGCTTCCTTATCATGGCAGGGATGGGATGGTTATTTTCCTGGTGTAAGATAAGCAAAGAACACCAGAAGTGTATGCCAAGAATATATATTCCCAGCAAGATCACCCAAGGTCACCACAGCTGCCCAGATAAAGCATACAGGGATCTGTATCAGGCCAGTAGCAGTATAGGAAAATGCTGGAGACAAGTGAGCATTTTTGTGACAATGGCAAAGGCATCGTTTTATACTGCACTGAAGAAGGCAATGGTAAACCACTTCTGTAGTTTACCAAGAAGACCTCACAGAAAAATATTATAAAGTAATCAAAACTTTATAGTGTCTGATGATGGACTCCTTAGGTTAGATGTCACTCAACAAACTATTGAAGAATTGCTAGGTTCTTTTGAAACCCAATGCTTTTGATGAGGAGTATCTGTATAACCCTGAGAAGAAGCACCAACCCCTCCCCCTTAATTAAAGTTAACTGTTTTCCAGGGTGACAATTGTCTAAAAAACAAGTTGGGCCAGTCACACTTTCTCAGCCCAACCCACTTCACAAGGTTGTGGGGAAAATAGGAGGAGGAAGGAATATTATGTATGTTTGCTGCCTTGAGTTTCTTATAAAATAATAAATATGGGATAAATATCTAATAACTAACAAGAATAACATGATAAACTCTTCAGTCTGAAGATAGAGGGATAGCTTGCTTGCTTTAGCATTGAACTGCGGCTAAGTTACTCATACATAAAATGGAATTTGTTACATATTCAACAAACTCAGTAAGATAGGCTGACATAGACAGTGATGATTAGTTCAAAGTCATTCTGTCAAATTCAGGCAAAAGTGACAAATTGAGCATCAAAATTCCTCACCTAAGTCCACCACCACAGGCAGTGCAATTGAAATTGCTCTCAGAATTCTCTGTGATCAAATGAGGAAATGCTTCAGTTCGTACGACAGCAGAAAGTTTGATTTGTCTCTGCATGTATATACTTTTACTCCTATCAAATTTTATTGCTAGAAATAGAAATGGAATCAAATGCACGTATGTGAAAAATATATTTAGTAGTTCCTTTAGTAGTTCACTGCAGACAAATGCTTAGTTACATGACTAATGTGTACACGGGTCAGTTATACTTAAGCCTAATATGTACTGTGAACCTTGCCTTTGCGATTTTTTGATGATTATGGCAGTATGTGCTCCAAAACTAGAAAACTGAACTGAGTAAACTATCAATATATTAACCAAGAGAAATATATCATGGTAGCGCAATTAAGAAATAATTGATTCTTTTTCTCCTTTTTTCAGTCATGGCACTGCCATAAGGGACTCAATCTATTACCACCAAATCAAAAATATCTCTTACTTCTTACTATGCTTTTTGTAAACTTCATGCTCGGCCTGTCCTTAGGCAAAGTGAGACACTAATCTCATACAAGAATTCTGGGATCTTCATAGGAGCCCATTACAAGCTTCAGTGACAAAAAGACTAACAAAATAAATGTCATATAGTAACATCACAAACCCTAGCCTTTCATACAAGCCTTCTGATGTCAAATGCATGTATATCATGGGGTCTATATCATGATACGACAGTGCACTTTCTATCACTTGCTCCCCTATCCCATTCCTGAAAATTCCTGTACTGTAGGTATATTATAAAAAAGCTGTATTGGTAATTAAGTTATTATTTTAAGCAAACATAATTAAGCCTTATGGTTTTAAATCAGTCGAGATGGACAGAAAACTATGGGCTTAATTATGGAAAATGTCAGTCTTATTGATTTCAAGGGGCCTAGTCTAAACAGAAATAATTCAAAGAGGAACTACTCCATTTTTTATTGTCAAAGGGGTGGTAAAAGATTTCTCAGGTGACACAATTGCTTAATTGGCTTTGAAGGATCATTGAATGTACAGTATCTTAAGTGCCATTAGTGTTTTGCCCCATGCACACATTTTCTTAGCAATGCTCTAGTGTAATCTTATTGTTTGTTTCATTTTTCCACACAAATATTTTCAGCTAAATTTCTTATGTTGTGTCATCATCATCATCATCATCATCATCATCATCATCATCATCATCACTCCTATATGCAAAAAGCAGTAAGGGAAGTTCAGAAAAAATATTGAAACAAGTAATTCTCTATTTTGTCGTCATTCTCCAATTTGTGTTTTAAAAAATGAATGGCTTTTAGATAAAAATCTATAAAACATTATCTCATAGAATGATCTCTCTTCTTTGCCCTCATAACATTTTAAAACAGAAAACAGTGATTCCACAGTGATTCTATCAACCCTGATAGAAACAGAAGCAAGAAAGCATATCTTATTTTAATGTTATACTGTACAGTAGAAATATGATTACCAGATCTGGGTTGCAAAATCCAGATAATCACTAGACAGCAGGAAAGCGATGGAGAGAAAAGTTTGTTTTCTCTAGATTTTTGCTGTTGAGATCTGGCAGCCCTTGGATGACTGCCTCTGTCAAAGCGAATACTGTAAATGGAATGTATAGGGTGGGGGTTGGAAGTCTTTCTTTATTGGTTTATTTTTAAACATCTTAAGAGTAGATATTCAGAATAGATTATAAATATAATATATAACTAGTTAGCGAGCTATATAGACACATGGAAAAGAACATGTCAGCCTTTGAGACAGACCTGGTCAAGAAACAGACACAGCAGAGAAGATGATTCATTTGTATGGTTTCATGAGCGTTTTTCATGTTGTAAGGATGTACTCTATGCAAGAATGTAGATATGGTCTTTGAAATGGGGAAGGAATGCATTAATTGGTAAATAGGAAGTTTCGTTAAAAATTATTTGGTTCTGAAAAGGAGGAAAATGTGAGAAAGGGACTCAAAATAGAGCCATCTTACACCCCCTCTATTTGGAAATGTGCTTATCACGTGGTTTCTTACCTTCAGCTTTTTCTTCCTCCTTTTTATGGTTTATCAATAGTTTTTATATTTTGAAACCTACTAGGGCTGGATGGGAAATGCTTTGACAAATGTTTAATATAGATGCTGATTTTTGTACTTCTGCAGATCAATGTCTAAATTGTATTAAAAATACAGAATATATTTAAAATTAAGGACATTAAAACAACATATTTAGAAAATCTGAAGTTGAACTGAAGAGATCATAATGAGGTGAGCAAACCTGTGTCTTGTAGATGTTATGAAACATATCCTTTATCACTGGCCATCCATACTGCCTGTGACTAATGGACATTCTTGTTGAAAACCTATCCTTATTCCAGTTCCAATGGATTCCTCTAAAATTTCTCTTAACTTTGAGATTCCCATCCTTTATCCTGGAGCTTCAACCTGAAATAAGAGAGTTTTTTTTAAATAAAAATAGGCATTCTATAACTCCAAAATTAGTTTCAAGTTATTACAAAGCAGCTGAGTTCTGGTTTAGCATTTAGACTCAAAAAGATGTGTAATCTTAGCCTTTTTAGCCATATAAAAATTATTCAACTATAAAAGGTCCTTGAGCATGTAATATTTACATTTATAAATAAGTCCTGTGGATTTCTCATGAAATTCCTCTGATCATAATGACTTAAGTCCATTTTTATGCACATTTACTCCAATGAAAATCCTACAGTGTTTAATAAGATTAACTCGTGTGTATAGAAGTGCAGTCATGAAAGCTGAAAATTATGTTATGGCAACATGCTACAATAAACAATTGTTCAATAATGTTTTGTTACATTTTAGCATTTCCCCATCCAAATGCCATGCCATTTTCTCCCCAGTTATAAGATAACTTTTTACAATAATTTGTATGTCATGCATAGCACTTACTACATTGCTCCTGTTTTATTTAACAATTGAAGAGAACAAAAACAAGTATGTTAAGCTTTTACCATGCATTAACTTGTTTCATTTAACAGGAATAATTAGCCTGAAGGATCCTGTGCTGTTTAAATGTAGCATAGCTAAATCAATTAGTATAAAATCTAAAGCTATGGGTTTTAAAGAAAACAATCTAGGGTTTTTGCACTAGGAGGCTGTGTAAAGGTTTGCAATAGATGTATGAAGGGAAAGGAAAAGCTTGTTCCCAAATTCTACCCTGATGACCTTTGGACAGAAATTCAAACAGAACCTTATTAGTGAAACTTTATTAACATTCATAAAACATCAGAGTAAGCTGTCATATCTAATCATGCTCTAAAGATTGGGCCTCCTTCAGGTCCCGTCGGCCAGACAATGTTGGCTGGCGGGCCCTCGGGGAAGGGCCTTTTCTGTGGTGGCTCCGACCTGGTGGAATCAACTTCCCCCCGAGATTCGAACTACTCCCACCTTGCCGGCCTTTAAGAAAGCCATTAAAACTCTCCTGTTCCGGCAGGCCTGGGGTTGATGTCCCCGGGGGGGCTGGGATACGATTGGACATGCTGTATGAATGTACTTATTTATTGTTTTATTGTTATATTGTTTTAATTTTGTATGCCGCCCTGAGTCTCTAGGGATTGGGCGGCATACAAATTTTATTAATAAATAAATAATAAAGCCAAAGATACACACATACATGCACATTACTTGTAGTTCTATTTCTGAACTATTTTGTTGATTTTCTTAATTCTAGCACTCCAATGTACTGTTGGAGAACAGTGACTGCCCTTTCAGTATGACTGAAGCATAAGAAGCTAACTGGAATTAAGCAGATGCGGAATGACATGGGGAATTCAGATTATATGTTGATCTCAACTGGAAAAATGAAGAGGGTTTTTTTTTTCATTTGTTAAAAAATGTAGTTCAACCATTGGATATGACTATGATTCTTAAAAATGGCATACAGTTATGAGTTTGTAGAGCAAGTATTCTGAGGCAACCTTCCCCAAACTGTTACTCCTGCTGGGATGTTGGACTTTTACCCCTGTAATTCTTAACTATCAATTGAAGTCCAACATATTTAGCTGGGGGAGTCTAGTTTAATATATGCTCTGTCTGAAAACAAACTCCAAGGGACCACATTTTAACTTTTTTTTTCAAACTGAAAATTGTTTGAGGATGTTTACAGAGAAAAGGAATGTAACATCCCGATAACTATACAATGCATTCTAGGTTAATATGCAACTGCTATAGCTATACAGCTGCCTAGATTTAAAGGGGAAAAGATCACTGGAAGTATCTATGGAGTCAGCAAATCCTTAAATAAACTGTATCTTTTCTATGTTTGATATAGACAACACTAGGAAAAGGCATTTGCCTTAAGGACATGCTGACAGGTATGATGTATGCATCCACACATTCTACACAAAAATAATATTCTTCCAAAACTAATTTCAACCTTCATACTTCACCCATTCAAAAAGTAAACTTTCAACATTATCTGTTTTGTAGGAATTTGTGTCTAGAGGTATTCTCTAAATAATTATAATAATAGCAATGGCAATAGTAGTAGCACTTAGACTTATATACCGCTTTGCAGTGCTTTGCGGTTTACAGAGTCAGCATATTGCCCCCAAACAATCTGAATTCTCATTTTACTGGCCTTGGAAGGATAGAAGGCTGAGTCAACCTTGAGCCCTTCAGGATCAAACTCTAGAAGGTGCACAAAGAACTGGATTGTATTAGCATATTTGTGTTTTCATTTTTTTAAATGTTGTGAACATTAGGACTACATATAGTTCAAGGGAAAGGAATATCAAGAAAGAGCTTAAAATGCTATGAGGTTCAAACAGAATAATCTCCGAGCTGGAGGAGAGAAAAGAATGAAATTGAAGGACTATGCAATCAATATTATCACGTTGCTGTATTAAAAGCTCAATTTAAGAAGTATTTTACTTAATTCAAAAGACTCAGTTGTTACAACACATTATCATGTCACAAATATATCACAAACTACACACGCACACACAAAATGGTTTGGGTTCTTTCATTGATCAACTACAAACTACTATCAAAGATTAACAAAAGCATGGCAAAAAATAGACTCTGCAGGGAATCCCTATACTTTTCATGTTCAAACTGGATTAATAGTTTCTGCAAATGCAAAGTCTTCCTGCTACCTTACAAAGTAGACTTTAAAGATTGCGATGATATGAAGTTTACTTCATAAGTCTAATTAAGAAAACATAGTAGAAAAGTAAGAAACTAGGACAGGCACTGTAGAGTGGGAAGAGAAGGGAAGGAAGTCTTAAGAATGGGAATGACAGCTGTTCCGGCTTGGCATCACAGCGCCGTGGACGTAGGAAGACCGGCTCCATCTTTCTTGTCTAAATTCGCTCGATTAAACTAAAAATGTATGTATATTACTGAACTATTGGTTAACCCAGACAACACCTATAATGGTTTTGACTTATAAGAGAGGATACTGTATTATTAATTAGATGGTTTAACATGGTGGGAAATAGATAATTTTTAGAAAATAGATAAGATGTATAACCTTATTTATGGCTGAACTATTAAAGCATGGGTGTCAAACTCGCCGTGTCACGTGCCGTGTTGTGACGTATCATGACTTTTCGCATTGCCAGAGCTGGGGTGGGTGCAGCCTCCACATGATGCAACCGGCCCACGGGCTGGCAGTTTGATACCCCTGTATTAAGGGAACAATTTCAGAAAATGTTGCTTGATTCCTAGAAAAAGGAAAGTATGAGAAAGAAACTCTGTTAGAGAATTTTAATTTCTCTAATTGGTGAAAAATAAATCAGAAGCTCTCACAGATGACTGCATTAAGCTGATTCAAATAACTTTATATTTATATAAAAATATTTACAATACCATTCTTCTTTACAACAACATAGCTTAATGAAGGCTTCTTACAGAGACAGACCAGAGATGAACCTTGAGACTGGAAATCCAGCTCCTAACTCAATAATCTTTTGCACAGACTCAGTAGCACTTTCTTCCCATTGGCTGACTGAGTTACCACATGACTCTTCCTGTTCATGAATATTCCAACAAACTCAAAATAATCCTGCCTGATTATCAGGTAATGCCTTGAATAACTCCCCCCCCCCCATATACACACAAACCCAGGACTGCATTACAAAAAGAAGCAGTAAGAGGAGATAGCCTTACTATAGAGCCAGTTTGGTATAATGGCTAAGGCACCAGGATAGTAACTGAGAAAGTGTGAGTTCTAATTCTGCCTTAGGCACGAAGCCAACTGGTGACTTTGAGCTACTTACTCTCTTTTAGCCCTAGCCCTAGGCAATGGTAAACCACTTCTGAAAAACCTTGCTAAGAAAGCTGCAGGAATTATTGCACACAGGTGCCAGGAGTCAAAAGCTGACTTGAAGGCTCGTGTGCATGCACGCGCACACACACATTACACAAAGCCTCTGTATAACAATTTTATTTTTTGTGTAATGGCAATGCAACTTTAAACTATATTTAACCTCAAATTAAACAATTTCTGATTGAATACACATGTTTACAGTAAATTGAAATAAAATCATAACAAAGGATTATCAAAAAGCTGAATCAAACATTCATTTGGAATCTGCCTTTCTTCACTTTATTGCCATTAGTTCATTTTCTGTTCTCTGAGAAATAGGCAACAAGATTGGACTTTTTATTTAACATTCCTGTGTTTTTTTTCACTAAAGAAAATGCTTTAAATGTGTCTTAACTGTCTTTCCTCAAGACTAAAAGTGTCTCTAATAAAACTTTTGTTTTTGTTCTCCTGGTCATCCTTGTTTCTTTTCTGTGAACTTGTTCCAGATTGTCTGTTTCTTTCTTTGTAGTGTCCAGAAATGTGGAGGAGTTTCACCAATGCAGAATACTGTATAGCGGAATTATTACTTCCTCTGACCTGGAAACAAAATTTCTATTGATGTAGTTCAAAATTGCTTTTGCCTGTTGGCAGTGTTAGTTTTCTGGCTTATATTCAGCTTGTGGTCAACTACGGTTCCAAAGTTCAGGTTCCATGTATAGTTATCATCCTATATCTGTAAATCTGGTTTCTGTTATCTGTATGTAGAACTTTGAGTTTCATTTATGAAATGTTGCTGCTCTAACTTCTCAAGATCATTTTGAATCTAAATGTCCTGACCTTTTGAAAGACTATAGAGATTGCATAATAAGACAATTGAGTTACATGCTAAAGTATAACCAATTTTCCTATAAGTCTAAATAATGCTAATTCCAATTAATTCATTCAATGTATCATTCATACTTACATCATTACACTTTGTGTTGCTAAACAAAGAGGCTAGACAAATGGAACATATAGATCAATCAGGGCTGTAAATGGCCTTTTTTTTGTCCCTCTAGAACTTCCCTCTTTGGACACACTTAACATATCCCTCTGTAGTTTTTGCATTCACTCTTGCTATCTTTCTCTGGGCATAGAGGAGCTATAATGACATAGGCACTGGCCTATATTTGTTCCAAATGACCTGGTCCAAATATATATTTTAATAAAAAATTTCACTAGTGCTTCCTTCCTTTCTGGCTGCAGAAAGATTCATTTTCTGCAAATAAGCATTAATTAATTCACAAATTATTGAGGTTCGAGTCTTTAAAGGCTTAAAGAAGCCAGGCTAGGGCAGGATCTAATAAATAGGGAGTGGAATGAACCTCTCCAAGGATTTTGCCTCTTTCTTTCAGAAACAAAACCCAAGTGCCTTAAACGGATATTATTAGTTGGATATTTCTAATTTCAAATATAGTATTGAAATTAAAATTTTAAATGGTATCAAACTCAGGACAAGCATGAGCAGTTTTATCTGCAACCATGGTGGAGCTCATATGCTACTACGGCAACAGCTTGGATTTCATCCTCCTAAAGCAGGGGTCCCCAATCCCTGGTCCATGGACCAGTACCGAGCCACGGCATGCCAGCAACTGGTCCAGACAAACAAGAAAAGCCCCATCCGCAGGATGCAGGCCGCACACAAAGTCACGCCCCCTCCAGTCCGCGGAAAAACCTCTCTCCACATAACTGTCCCTTGTGCCCTTAAGGTTGGGGACCTCTGTCCTAAAGAATTCTTGCTGATGCTATAAGAAATGAAAATCATTGTTTCTTCCTTCTCTAATTGACACTGCATAGCTTTTATGATGGAGGCTATAGATAGAGGCTATAAAAAAGCAAAAAAATGATAAGACTCCTGGTCCAGATAGATTACCTGCGGAGTTTTATAAATCATTACAAGCTGTATTAAGTCCGATCTTGAAAGAACTGTGTAATGAAATAATTCTGGAGGCTAAAATACTAAATACATAGACTGAAGCCAACATTACTTTAATACCCAAAGAAGACTCCAATTTAACGCAAATAAAAAACTATAGACCTGTATCATTATTAAATGTAGACTATAAAATTTTTGCCTCAATAATAGCAGAAAGACTAAAGAAATTTTTATCAAATTTATACATTCAGACCAAAATGGTTTTCTACCTGAAAGACAGATAAAAAATAATTTAAGATTGATTCTTGATGTGTTAGAGTACTATGAAATTCATTCAGGGAAACTGATGGCTTTAATATTCCTTGATGCACAGAAAGCGTTTGACAATGTAAACTGGCAATTCATGTTCCAGTAACTTGTGGAAATGGACTTTGGAAAAAACTTTATAAATGTAATTAAAACAATTTATTGTAAACAAACAGCCAACATAATTGTAAATGGAGATCTTACAGAAAACTTTAACATTAAAAAAGGCACAAGAAAGGGATGCCCATTATCTCCATTACTATTTATACTAACACTGGAAATATTGAATAGAAATATTAGACAAGATATAGAAATTAAAGGACTGGAGATAAAAGATGAAAAATATAAACTACAAGTATTTGCAGATGATTTGTTTTTCATATTGGAAGATCCATTGGAAACAAGCACTAAACCTATGGAGAAAATAAAAAAATTTGGAGAAGTGGCAGGGTTGATAATAAACAGAGAAAAGACTAAAGTGCTAACAAAGAACCTAACAGAAAAACAAAAAAATCAACCAACAAAAAAAAAAACAAATCTTCAAATAGTTAAAAAAATTAAATATCTGGGAATTTATCTTACAACAAGATGTGTAACAATAAAAGAAGATAATTATGTAAGATTGCTAAAACAAATAAAATTGGATTTGGAAAAATGGAAAAACTTCCAACTTTCAATGTTGGGGAGAATAGCAACAGTCAAAATGGGTATCTTATCAAAAATACTCTTTTTATTTCAAACGATTCCTGTAAGGATGGAAAAAGCCTTTTTTGATGAACTGAATACAACAGTATTGAAATTTATCTTGCAAGGAAAAGAAGCTAGAATTAGATTGAAAATGCTACAAGAAGTGAAAGAAAGTGGAAGATTTGGACTGCCGGACTTGATGTTATACTACCAAGCAACTATTTTAACATGGCTTAAAGAATGGATAATGCTTAGAGACAAAAGACTATTGTACCTAGAGGGGATGACCTACAAATTGGTTAGCATACCTTTCTGTGGTATGAGAAGACTGAAATACATAGATACTTTCAAAACCATTTTATAAGAAATGCACCTCTTTCAGAATGGGAAAAAATAAAATAAAACATTTATATTAAGATACCTGGATGGCTTTCAACAATGGAAGCTTTGCTTCCCCAAATTTAATTAACTACGATAAAGTTGTGACAATGAAGGAAAATTGAAAGCTTGACAAAATTTACAATAACAAGGTATTGATCTATTGTGTCCTGAGCCTGCAAAGGCAGGCTCGGGACGTTGCAATGGTCCCGGGCAGTTGCAAGCTGCCCGGGACCAGACTGGCTGGCGCCAGAACCCGTGAGCATGCGCGAGGCGCGCCGCGCGCCTAAATGTTGCCGTTTGGCCCGGGGATCGTCTTTAAGAGTGACTGAGAGGCTTGTGTGCCTCGGCGTTGTAATGGGGCTACAGAACAACAATAAAGAGGCTCCTGAAACTATGAGATGCCTCGTGAGTTATTGCCATTAGCTGAGGACTCAACACTGGTGACGAAGGTGGGATGCCTTACAATTAATTGAAGAAATTGTAAGCTTACCCTGGAGTCCTGAAGCAGCAAGGAAACGGCGTTAAACTCAGCAACTGCCTGCCAATACAGCGTCGTTAGAGGTAAGCTGGCTGATAGACCCTTCCTGTACTACTGAAAAAAATGGCAAAGATAGGAAGACTTTCTGAGTTTGATGTTACGCATCCAGAAAGATGGGAGTCTTATGTAGCCAGAGTAGAAAATTATTTCAGAGTAAATCGAGTGAGAGAAGATGGCTTAAAGGCCGCAACCCTGCTGTGTGTTTGTGGTCAAGATGCATTTGAAATTGCTGAAAATTTAGCAGCCCCTCCACCTCTTGAATCTGTTACCTACACAGATTTAAAGAAATTACTAAAAGAACATTTTCAGCCCAAGTTGTCTGTTATTGCATGGAGACATACTTTTGAACAGAGATCAACGGGCTGGTGAATCAGCTAAAGAGTACATTGCTGCATTGAGAAGATCAGCTAAGCCTTGTGAGTTTAAAGATTTAGAAGAAAGGCTGAGAGACAGATTTGTATGTGGGCTGAGAACCAGAAACTTTTTGCTAAAGAAGACTTATCGTTCCAAGATGCCTTGAGAGAGGTTACTGCAGAAGAGGCAGCAGGTGGGGCAATCAAGAATATGAGGCCTATCAGAAGTACTCCAGAAGCTGTTCCCGTGCACTATGAGGGAGTCCAAGGGAGCTCGGAAGAGGATCCTGATGAAGAAGTAGATCATCTCTACCCAATCAAAGAAGGGAAGCAGAAGGAAGGCAAAGAAAAGTCTTCAGCTGTTCCCAAGTGCTTCGGGTATGGAGGTCGCCACAAGAGGACCGACTGCAGGTTTCTTTCTGCAATCTGTAGAGCATGTGGAAAGCAAGGCCACATTGCAGCTGTGTGCCTGGGCCATCAGAAGGTACAACCCTGAGAAGAATTGCGCCTGAAAGGTACCAGGGTCCCCAGCCAAAACAGGGTGGGTTTCTGTGCTTCACGAAGAAGCATTTATAGGACAGGCACACACAAGCCACTCAAGAAGAAACTGTCACTTAAAGTGAAGTTGCAAGGAGTTCCATTGGTCATGGAACTAGACACTGGGTCTGCACTTTCAATCATTTCCATTCACACATTCAGAAAGATTTGTTCTGGTAGTGGGTTCCAGACCAAGCTTAGGCCTTCCAATATAGTGCTAACAAACTTTCAAAACTCCAAAGTGTGTGTTAAGGGGGAGGCCACCCTTAACATACAGTATAAGGATTTTGAAGGTCCATTAGATGTATTGATAGTGGGGGGAGAGCGCATGAGTCTCATAGGACTCGATTGGTTTGAGGCCTTGGGAATACAAGTTACAGGGCTCAATAGTTTGCAAACAGTAGGTCTACAAGAAGTCTGCAAAGAATTTGCAGATGTCTTCAGCCCACAGCTGGGTACATACAAAGGGCCCCCAGTTTCCTTAAAATTGGACCCCACTGTCACTCCTATCAGAGTAAAAGCAAGGAGAGTACCTTTTGCTTTAAAAGGGAAAATTGATGCTGAATTGGACAAATTGATTCAGCAAGGAGTCTTAGAACCTGTTGACTCCAGTCCTTGGGAAACTCCCATAGTCACGCCTCTTAAGGCTAATGGGGACATTCGCATCTGTGCAGATTACAAATGCACTCTAAATAAGGCATTGCAACAACATGCCTATCCTGTACCTGTAGTCAGCCATATTCTGACTTCCCTCAAGGGGGGGTGTGTTTTTGCAAAGCTTGACTTAGCACAGGCTTATCAACAGTTGCCTGTTGATGAAGCTGCTGCTGTAGCACAAACTATTGTAACACACAGGGGGGCATTCAAAGTCAGAAGGCTACAGTTTGGAGTAAATGTGGCTCCTAGAATTTTCCAAAGCGTAATGGAAAATACATTGAGGGGTATACCAGGGGTTTGCCCCTATTTTGATGATGTCTTAATTGCTGGAGATTCCACTCAAAATTTAGCTGAGAGATTGAGGGCTGTCCTACTGCGGTTCCAGAAAACGGGCCTCAAACTCAAAAAGGACAAATGTAAAATTGGGGCACGGTCCATGGGGACCACTAGGGTCCGAGAAAGGGGGCGAATCCATATCATCCCCTGGGCAAAATATAATTGGAGATTATCAGGGCCTAAGGAGATCACAGAGAGTTAAGAGATCTCCTAGGTACCTTGAAGATTTTGTAACTCTGCTAGCAAAGCAGAAACAGTAAGAGGGTGTTTCTGTGGAAAATTGGAAATATGGGCACTGGGGAATTAATCTCCAGAACAATAGCCCGGCACCATTGGAGCAAGGGGTGGCACACCACGCTCGTGTTGAGGTCGCGTGTAACTATTCATGTAGTTGTAGTCTTAGCCGGGGGGGAAGGGGTGTTGTGTCCTGAGCCTGCAAAGGCAGGCTCAGGACGTTGTAACGGTCCCGGGCAGTTGCAAGCTGCCCGGGACCAGACTGGCTGGCGCCAGCGCTCGCACGCATGCGCGAGGCGCGCAGCATGCCTAAATGTTGCCGTTTGGCCAAGGGATCATCTTTAAGAGTGACTGAGAGGCTTGTGTATCTCGGCGTTGTAATGGGGCTACAGAACAACAATAAAGAGGCTCCTGAAACCACAAGATGCTTCGTGAGTTATTGCCATTAGCTGAGGACTCAACAGTGGCCATATCTGCAAATTCAAACAAGATATGAAAAAGATGCTAAAACAATGGGATTCCATAAAGAACAGACAGAATTTGATCAGATACTGTTAAAAACAGATGAAAAGTTGATTAAGAAACTATAAATTTCTGTTAAACTTAAAGATGGAGGAAGAACAAGTAAAAGAAACAATGATAACATGGGCAAAGAACTTTGGATATAATATAGAATTAGAAGACTGGCAAAAGTTATGGGAAAAATATTAAATTAACTAAAGCAGTGGCATATAAAGAAAACTTATATAAAATGTCTTACAGATGGCATATGACATCAGTGAGATTAGCAAAAATGTTTAAAAACACTTCAAACAACTGTTGGAAATGCAAACAAAGGTACTTATTATCATATCTGGTGGACATGCCCTAAAGCAAAAAGATTTTGGGTTAAAATGCATTTATGGTTGGAGAAAATGATTAAAAAACAAATAGACTTTAAGTCAGAATTATTTTTGTTAGGAAGAATAGGAGCAAATTATGAGAAAGATTGCATATATTTAATTCTACACGTACTAACTGCAGCAAGAATTGTATTTGCCCAACATTGGAAAAATGAAAATTTACCAGCTGAAGAAGTACTAATTAAGAAAATTTTAGAGTGTGCAGAAATGGATAGATTGACTTTAAAGAGAAAGAAGACTCTGTATTTTAGAACATGGGATAATTTCTATCAATGCCTAGAAAAACAAGTTAGAGAGAAAGGAATGTGATATGTAATTTTGAATATATATTAGCAAGAATATTGAGCGATTAATTAACATATTATTTATGATAATTAACTATTATCTATTATTGTTTGTTAAACATATGAATCCAGACATTATGCTGTTTGCTAAATATTAAGAATGTTATTTGGAAAAACCTCAACCCTAACCCTAACCCAAATCCCAACCCTAACCCCAACTTATTTCTAACCCTATAAAAACTAATAAAATTTATACAAAAGAAAGTATATATTTCTTACTGAACAGAAAAATTTGAATTTTACTTATATCTGCTTAAGGGAGATTCAGGAATGGACAGTTGGTTGGATAAATCTATAAAGCCTACTTATAAAAAAATAAAATGGATGTTTCATATCCAGCATTAAAGAGTAAAACACCATCTTTTTTTATTGAAAATTTTTAGAAGTTTTTACAAAAAACAAAAAAGACAAAAAAAACAACAATCCTCACCCAACCCCTCCCAAACCACCCCCTCCATCCCCCCTGAGCTTCCCAGAGCTGAATATAGGCTTAATTAAAATTTTAAAAATCCTAAAAAAAAGTTAAACAACTTATAAAATAATTAACAATAAGATATATATAACAAAAAAAAACATAAGCATTAAAAAGAAAGAGTGCTTAAAAAAGAAGAAAAAAGAAAGAAGAGATAAAAAAACAAAAAAGAGAAAAAATACAATCTATAAAATATCGAAGTTTATATACAAGTTATAAAAAGGCTAAATGGTATTTTTTTATATCCAATTTGTATTGTGTGAAATTTATCCATTTTTCCCATACGGCAAAAAATTTCTCTTGCGATTGCTCCTTTAAGAAAGCCAAAATCTTTGCCATTTCCGCCAGATAGGAAACTTTAAAAAGCCACTCTTGCAAGGTAGGCAAAGATTCCTTCTTCCAATATTGCCCTACTAACAGCCTTGCGGCTGTAATCAAGTTCAACATCAATATAACCTCCTTAGCATCACAATCAGTAACAATACCTAACAAAAACAATTGTGGAGTAAATTTTACCCTCTTTCTAAAAATTCTTTGGATATTCCACCATATCTTAATCCAAAAAGCTTTTATATTTTTACACGACCACCAAATATGATAATAAGTGGCGTCCAGGCAACCACATCTCCAACATTTAGGCTGTAAGTCAGGATACATAAAAGACATTTTTTGTGGATCAAGGTGCCATCTATAAAAAAGAGTAAAACACCATCTTTAACATCTATTCTCAGTAGCCTTAACTTGCCATATTATCAAGAAAATACTGATGAAACACAGAAAGAAATTCTCTCCATGTTGAAATTAATACAAAAAAAATTACTTTAGCTTGTGAGCAGGTTAATAATAACACAGAGGAGATAAAAGATCAATTTTTAATATAAATCAACAAACTCAGAAAACAACTACAGAGAAGGAACCAGCAACCCAGAAAATAGAAGGAAAACTAGAGAATGCTGACACAAACATTGAGGATCTAAAGCAGGGCTTTTCAACCTTTTCACCCATTGTACCACTTTTAGGATATCCGAGTACCACCAGTGGCCTAGCAAGGTGTCAAAAACTTGATGACCAAAAAAAAAAAAAAAAAAAGGAAAAAGTGATAAAGTACAGGTAGTCCTTGACTTACAACAGTTCGCTTAATGACTGTTCGAAGTTACAATGGCACTGAAAAAAGTGCCCCCCAAGCCACAGCCGAGCAAGACACCTGCCTGCCCTCCCAGCGGTGCTCTTCCTCCTGTTCGAGGTTTTCATTGTTGTAAGCATTTCTGTTGGGGATTGGCAGCGGGGATGGGGTGGGGGGTGTTTGGTTTTTATGTCACCCATCTGCTGGGTGATTGCAGCAGGTTTTGGTCACTTCACATGAACCTGGGACACTGTGACCGTCATAAATATGAATCAGTTGCCAAGCATCTGAATGTAAATCACAAGACCCTGGAGATGCTGCAACATTCCAGCTGATCGGCGCTTATTCTGGGCTCAGAAGCACTAGGATCAGCACCGAGCTCCAGATGTAGCCTGGTGCTGAGCCTGGTGCTTCCACTGAGCCCTGACAGCCCAGAAGAAGTGCCAATCAGCTGGAAAGTGGCCCTGATCCTGCTGCTTCCGCTGAGCCCTGACAGCCCTGCAGCTCCAGCCATCTCTCACTCAGGCTTGTGGCAGTGCTGCCACCAGTTCAGCTCATTCCCTTCCCCCACTACCACTTTTCTAGGATGGTCGCATACCACCTGCCAGGTACCAATGTACCACAGGTGGTACCCGTACCACTCGTTGAAAAGCCCTGATCTAAAGAAACTAATGACCAGACTCAGATAAATGAAAACTCAGAAGATACAATGATAATATTGGAAACGGAAAAGACATTTTATAAACCAAGGTTTCAGAACATACTGGATGACAAGGAAGGAGAGCTGATGGAACGGAAGATAAAATCGTTAACAGAACTGTGGGGAACTGGAAAAGGAGGGAAGTGGTTTAATGAATATCAACAGGCTAGCTCTTCCAAAAACACTTTAACCAAACTGTTTCTCTTGTTTCAAATAATATATACAAAAATAGAAGAAGAATTATTTGATGACCCAAATACATTGACTTGGAAAGTTGGCAAAGAAAGAAAGCTAAAGTAAGATTGAAGGAAACAGAAGCTTTGACCTATTAGAGGGGATGTTATAATATTAATTAGAGGTTTTAATATGGTTAAATATTGTTAATATTGTTAGAAACAGAAGTGTTATTATAACTAGATAATTAGGATTTGTAATCAGAATATTTTATCTTGATATGAAAAGGGAAATAAGAATATATTAAGAACTTTGAATAAGGGATGCTTTTGGTTGCCCAAATATAATTTGTTTTGATATTATAAATGATTGGGATATTTTGAACATGGATGGGAAATTAAAACTGAAAAAAGCAAAAATAGGAGTATGGATTAAATAAGTGGAAATTGAGTGCAAATGCAATTAAGATATGCTTTGGCTAGAAAAGATATTTTAAACTGATATTATTGATATGTTTAGAAAAATGTAACAAATGTTGATATGCAATTGTATGTTTACTAACAATAATAAGAATTGTATTTGCTTTTTGTGGAAAATTGGTTATTGCCAGAAGAAAAGAGGATGTACTGGCGGGTGTAATATTGGACTTAGTTGGAAAAAGCTTATAAATACCACAGAATCACTAATGGACTCAGTCATCACGTTGTCTATTGAGCACTTGTTTGGGAAAATAGAAAATTAATAAAACATTTATATAAAAATAGAATAGAAAGAATGAATGAAAAACTCTTTAAAGAATAACATTTCTTTCCTATTTTAAAAATCAAAAAAGTATTCAATCTAGGACACAGCATATCAATAGCACAGTCAGAAAATACCAACAATGTTTAAAGAAGTCTGGATGTTAGATTTGAAGACTGATTAGCAAAATAAATTTTAGCTGCAGACTTGGAGATGTTAAGATTTTTACTATTCCCCTGACTCCTTAATTTGTGAAACATTAAGTATAAAAATTGCAGTGTAGGAAGAGATAATTCTTTCATTCTACTTCAGGGGAAATTGGAAAAAGGTCAGGGGAATTTTCAAAGCAGAAAGCAGCAGGTTAAGGACGTCTTCTGGAAATAATGTCAGCATGTGGCCTTTCAGAAATTCATTCTTTCCAGCTCAGTACATTCCAGGACATTGGAGAGTAGAGCTGTCACTATCTCCAACTAGTTTGACCTTTGGAAAATGAGAGGTACAGTTGATGGAGGTTGGAGAAAATGACCCACCTATACAAACACCGATGGTCTAACTGTAGAGAAGCTCAACTTGACCTGAAACTGAAAACCAATGCTGCTGCTAAATCCTCTACCTGCGTATCATCTGCATTTAAGTTATCCATTGTAAGTAGGGTGATTCAAAAGACTGTGTTGCCATGAGCAAACAATATTCTCCTCTGCTTCTTCTGACATACATAAGCTGATTTCAAGGCTGATAACAGTTTCTATTACAGCAGAGGCCACCAAGTTAGACTGTTAGAGGGTACAGATACATCTTCATGACATACCAAATTTGGTTACCCAAGAGGGGAAAATACCTGTGAAGCAGTTGCGGGATAAAGATGAACTGCTTCCACTATTCCCCCTAGCCCACTATTGGTTGCCTTGAAGTAATTATTTCTCACCGCCAAATGGCTGCCCTTAAAAGTGAGAGCTACATTATTTTAGGCCATTCCAGCTGAATCCTGATGAAGAAGATACTGAGAGAGAGAGAGAGAGAGAGAGAGAGAGAGAGAGAGAGAGAGAGAGTCTTATATTTCTTGATCATTATGTAGCAATAATGATAGACTGCACTATTCATCCAATAACACTGATGAACAGAGCAAAAAATGAATATATTCTGAAATAGTGCTATTTTCACTCATTATTATTTGAGTTATACATCAGGAATGGTCAAGCAGAACAATAGCTTATTGAGAAGAGTATTACTCGTACCATTTTGAAGATGAACTTACCTGGGATGATTGGGAGAATTACTTTCCATCTAACAGCTGCTGCCTGTAACAGCTATTTAATTCAGTTTAATTGTAGAACAGGATTCAATTGCTTATGTTTCAAGAAAGAAATGTGAAGATATTATTGCAAAGTCAAGGCATGTATCTAAATTATTTATATTGAAGCAACATGATTCACTATATTGCTCAGTATATAATATTAACAGACCTTCCTAATACCAGAATTTCCAGGACATTAAATGGCATATCCATAACAGTCTCATTTCCATCCCTACCAATCTTTAGATTCAAGATTGCTGGCAGTCTCTTCACTTGTGCTGATCTTAAGACGTTGAGAAAGCCATGAACAATCAATGTTCCCTCCGGCTGAACCTATAGAAGAATGCAAAAACCTTTGTCTCCTGACCCAAATTACTGCCAAATCTAGAGCAGTAAAAATTCCATTCACCTCTGAGTTGCACCCAAAGGAAAGAATATACTTTGCTAACAATCTCCTTATTTATTTTTCTTTTGTTCAATTGATATACACCTCTCTGCCTGTATGAGGCATACATAAATGTCTTGGAAATGCAAAAAAACTAAATGGTTGCTGTCAGGTAAAGCCATTAAGCCGCCAAGTCACTATTTAAAAAAAACTCTTTGGAATAGGACCTGGGAGATGGACCAGAGTTCTTGCCAAGGGAATAGAATAGAATAGAATAGAATAGAATAGAATAGAATAGAATAGAATAGAATAGAATAGAATAGAATAGAATAGGACTTGGAGGTCTTCTAATCCAACCCTTTGCTCAGACAGGAAACTTTATACTGTTTCAGACAATTGGCTGTCCAGTCTCTTCTTAAAAACTTCCAGTGCTGGAGCTTTCACAACTTCTGGAGGCAAGTTGTTCCACTGATTAATTGTTCTAACTATCAGGAAATTTCTCCTTAATTCTAGGTTGCTTCTCTCCTTGATTAGTTTCCATCCATTGCTTTTTGTCTTGTCTTCAGATGCTTTGGAGATTAGGTTGAGCCCCCTCTTCCTTGTGATAGCCCCTCAAATATTGAAACTCTGCTGTCATGTCCCCCGTAGTCCTTCTCCTCGTTAAACTAGTCATATCCAATTCCTGCAATCTTCTTCATATGTTTTAGCTTCCATTCCCCTAATCATCTTTGTTGCTCTTCTCTGCACTCTCAGCATCCTTTTTATATTGTGGTGACCAAAATTGGATGTAATATTCCAAGTATGGTCTTACCAAGCCTTATAAAGTGCTATTAACACTAGACGTGATCTTGATTCTATCCCTCTGTTAATGCGGCCAAGGACTGTGTATCCATTTTAGCAGCTATAACTGAAAGGCGTTCATCAATGGCTTTATGCTGCCCACCTTCATTTACAGTCACCCTTGCTAGACATAAACCGTCCAACTTGCTTAGTGATTTTCAACTGGTGGAGAATTCTTGTGTAGACGTGCCCAAAGTTCTAGTTAAGTTTTATTTCTTGTTGAAGTGGCTGCATTTTGCCAAACACCTACATTTGGAACACAAATTCCAGTCACAGGTGCAAACTGAATTCACTCCAAATTTGAGATAGTATGCAGAGGTGTACTTAAGTTTTGGATTAAAGTAAGTGCTCTCTTTATATGGCTATCACCTTTATTTGGGAGTGAGCACCGTTCTGGGATGCAACAAAAATTAAGAAAGTACTAGGGAGGCATGGTACTGGAGAATTTGACCCTGAGGTTCATTCCTAACTTGCATTACTGACAATGTATGTGAGGTGCTAGTCTATTCCAGAACACATTTATTTAAATTTCTGAAAAGTTTCTGCTGAAGTATATTGAATACAGTTCAGTAGCACATGAGAATGATATATAACTGAACCACTATTCTCCCTGATAGGTTTTCACAAGGCTATCAAAACTTCTCTATTTGCTAAGGACTTCAGAGGATGTTATTTGATGAATGGCATGTCTCTGATATTGGTTTTTTTTTTTAATCAGTGGTGGCGCAGTGGTTAGAATGCAGTACTGCAGGCTAACTCTGCCAACTGCCACAATTCAATCCTGACCACCTCAAAGTTGACTCAGCCTTCCATCCTTCCAAGATTGGTGAAATGAGGAGCCAGATTGTTGGGGGCAATATGTTGACTCTGTAAACCGCTTAGAGAGGGCTGTAAAGTACTATGAAATGGGATATAATTCTAAGTGCTATTGCTATTGTCTTTTCTAGCACCCTTAATGCATTGCTATAAGCTGTTCAGAGCCATTCTGTTGTTTAAGAATGGGGTTTATTGGGTTTTGTAACTGGGCTTTTATTTCTTTAAACTCCCTGGAGTCACTGTGAGTAAGTGGATGGCCATATAAATTTTCTTAATAAATAAAATAAATGAATAACATTCTAAATGGAATGGCGTGGATATCTTACTAATAGTAAAAATACAAACAGACAGACAAACCAAGGAAATGTTGATATTCTGCTAAACTCTTTATGATATTGGCAGCCAATGTCCAGTAGAGCTGGATGTAATTTGTTAGGCCCTACAGAGTGAAAGGGACTACTTTTTAAAATCATTTTCTTCTTGTTTGCATCTTCTCTCTGTTTTATTTACAAAAACTGTACTCCCTTTACTCCCTTTCCCAAAAAATTGGAAGGATCTCCAAATGTTCATAAACTCTTTCATCCTCTTCACAGAATATCTGTAAACCCATCTTCTCCCTCTTTTTCTGAAACATCCTGTTAGCTATAGATAGAAATGCCAAACATTTGAGTGCTTTGTTTTTTCCAGTATATGAATAATTAAACATAAATTATGCCTTTCAGCTTAGTCTTTAAAGCTGATTTGTTTACCATCCTGAGCTTAAGCATTTATACTGTCATATTAAGTTACCATACTTTCCTGCAAAAGAAATAAGATGCAGTAAATTAGTTAAACAACTTTCATTTAGTTGATGTGACTTATTAGTCTTTGTGCGGTAAATTCATTTATCATGAATTTGTTTTATGTATTACATATGTTGTAAGTGGTTCAATGTAATTTTATCATCAGTCTCCATTAGTAAGAATGAAAAAAATGATTTTTTTATCTTTGGTAGATGCTATATTTATTCATATATAGGAATGAATACTGACCAAATTACAATTCAGACAGAAATTACCACAAATTTTTTCTGTTGCAAAATAGAATCCACTAAACTTCTTTCTGTTTTTAAAACAATTTGCAAATGGCATTTTGAATACATGTAGAATGCCAAAGGTTTGTTTGTTAGTAAAGAAACAAGATATTTTGGTTTTGATACGGAAAAGAAATAAGGATTTGTAGTAAGCACAAAGGATATGCAGAAAGGATACCAACATTAATTTACTAACTCTACCAATTCAAAGTTAAATATGTAATGCATTTTTGTTTCCTAAGTTGGCATCGTTTATAAAAGAGTCTGGTTGATTCAGTCATTTTATTTTTAACAAAAAAGTTATGAACTAGAATTTACTTCTGTTTTATTATCAACTGACTACAAAAGTGATAATGATATAATACAGGAAATAGACCTATTTCACTTGGCTTCCTTTTGAAAGGGCAATAATTGAACTGTAGATGAACCGAAGTTTGTCTTTTCACGGAGAAATTGTATGAAGACAAAGATATGAGGTCTTATTGATTACAAAATTTGTGTAAATAGAGTCATATAAAATAAGTCTGCTAAGAAAGTAATGGATAAGAAGGAAATATACAGTGTTGAGATAGCTGTTCAGTAGGGAAGCAGCTACTGCTAGCTTCATGTCACTCAACAGGAATTTTCTCTTTGTAATATAGCTAGAGAAGTGGAAAGAAAATGATTTCCCAGGAAGCTGAGCTAGTTATACAACGGCTTAATTTTTGGGTTTCATTCACAATTCATGTTATTGGCAAAAATACCAGTTATGATAAGTAGTATATAAAGTATGTTTCAAGCAGGATTCTCAAATCATGCCAGCAATTAAACTTTTATTGATGATATAGAAAAAGGCCAACAAATTGAGTCTAGATGTCACCCAAATATACAGCTATATACTGAAGGGTTTAGACACCATCCATTTCACTATCCAAGTGACTCTGACAGGTTTGCAGATGCAGATTTTTTTAAATTGTTAGGAGGAAATTGATTGTTTTAATAGGCAAAAACAAAGGGGAAGAGGTGGCAGCTAACATTTCCATTTACAACTATCAAAGAATGAACACTATGGAAGCCAGTGTATATACAAACTTAATCTGCTCTTCAATTGTCTTCCTCAGTGAAACAGATCAAAAATTAAAATGATGGTACCAGTGAGGGTATTTATTTAATGTTAATAGCTTGACATGAATTTGTCCTCAAAATCATTTTAATGGCTCATAGAACAAGAAAAAACTTTGTGATGTTTTAAATACTAAAAAAAGACAAAAGATTATAGAATACTGGCCAATCACATAGGAAAGGTGCTAGGTTATATAATCCCAGTCTGAAATCAAGATATTAGATAAGGAACAAATTGGGGATTAGTATTTACTTCGTGAAATGTGAAAGTGAAACAGATTATCTTCACTTGTTAGGCTATAGGTGAGTATAGACAAGTATATATAACAGTGAATTTAGTGAATGATATTATATTGCACCTTAATAAACCATCCTAAGATGTTTAGCTGACATTATCCTATTCATTTAAAAAAAACAACTTCTACTCTTAGGCTAAAACAGATTTTAGCTTAAATGTGTTAGGAATAAAATTTTATCTCCTTATGAATTGTATGGTGTGTCATTTATGCCTGCAAACATCTCCATGGACTTTTTAGTAACAAGGGATAAAGTAATAATACATTATGTGCATAAACTGTCGCAGTATCTTGATCATTGCAGGAAACAAGGCTTACTGATCTAAACACCCCCTTTGGAATTTCCTGTTCATAAGTTTGAAGTAGGACAGTGGATCCTGATCCGAATGTGGAAGGAGGAGAAATTGCAATCTAAGTGGGAAGGACCATTCCAGGTGTTGCTGACCTCTGAAACTGCAGTTCGGACGAAAGAAAAAGGGTGGACTCATTATACGCAAGTGAAGGGACCAGTAGCTGAACCAAAAGGACAGTGGACCTGTGTTCGGGTGACGACTCATTTAAATTGATACTTTGTAAAATTCCTGTTTAAATGTGTTGGTACTGTGACTGTAAATGCCATGTTGATTGTTGTTGTTTCCATTGTATTGACTGTGTAAGATGTACTGGATGTGAAGAACATTTTGGACCATGCGATATAGTATTCATTGAAAAAAAATTGAAACCTTTTGAGTATACTGAGATATTGACTGGAGTGGTAAGATATACTCTAAAACAGTGATTCTCAACCTTTCTAATGCCGTGACCCCATAATACAGTTCCCCATGTTGTAGTGACCCCCAAGTGGGTGTGGCCACCAATAAGAGGGAGTAGGACAGCTAGGGAAAAGGGAAAAAAATGGCGGACAGCATGGTTTGGTGACCCCCGTGAAATGGTCATTTGACCCCAAATGGGGTCCCGACCCACAGGTTGAGAACCACTGCTCTAAAAGATACTCCTTCAATCCAATTAGTCCAGGAAGAACAACGAGAAGCCTTCATAAAATATCACAGTTTAGAAGAAAAAGATTAATATAAAATGTGAATCCCTAGTGCTATATATTTGTCCCTGGCTGTATACCTCTCCCTCTCTAGGGAATGATATAGAAGAGCAACAGAAGCAGAAGGATGTGAAGCCTGGATTACCAATGCCACCAAAGGGGTGTATATTTCAATCTATATGTCAATTAAATAAAACACAACATTCAGTTTGTAAGGGAAGAGACAAAAAGATACAATGCTATGATCCATCGATGCCAACATATTTGAATTTCAGTATATATGTGGGTTTAGCTAAAGTAGGAGTGAGACAGAGACCTGAAGGTGAAGAAAGATTGTTGTTGTTGTTATTAATTGCGAAGTCGTGTCCGACCCGTCGCGACCCCATGGACAATGTTCCTCCAGGTCTTCCTGTCCTCTACCAGAAGAAAGATTAATATACGTTAATTCTACTAAAATGTTAGAAAAAGGGACAGAAAAAGCTTTGATACAATTTGATGCATGCACAGTATTAGGTCTATCTTATCTCGCCACAAAATGTGAGGACTCTAGTTGGATCACAGCATATAAACAAAATCATAAATATATATGTTCCACCAATTTGAACTTTGCAAATGGAAACCCCAATCAATGGTTGCCTTGTGCCGGATCTACTAAATGTTCAGGGTGGAGTTGTGTGTGTGATTACACTGGAGGAGGTTATCCAGGATGTAATGGTATTACCAAATTTAAGAGAATATATGGAACTAATACGATGGAGTTGGAAATCACTAAGAACCATTCTGATATAGTAAGTTATGGATTTGGGATAGACGGAACAGGAACAGATCCATTAACTTATATCACTATAAAGAAAGAAAGGATATATTACCTAAGGAAGGAGGGTTATGTGGGAAGTTTAATTTAACAAATTGTTGCTTACAAATAGATGAAACAGGTGCAGAAGTGAAGCAATTAACCACTGAAATGAGACAACTTGTACATGTTCTACTCCAGACTTGGACTGGTCTTTTAGATCAGTGGTTCTCAACCTTTTTATACCGGTGACCCCGGTCATAAGAACGCGCCGTGCATGCGGATGTGCGGCAGCGCCCGCATGCGTGGCGCACATGTGTGGCACGGCGCACATGCGCGGTGCCAGCTGAGGAAAAAAAATGGCGGATTGCGTTGTTTGGCGACCCCCGTGAAATGGTTGTTCGACCCCAAATGGGGTCGCGACCCACAGGTTGAGAACCGCTGTTTTAGATGAAGGGGGATTTTGGGGAGGAATCTTTCGCAATTGGAAACAAGCATTATTCATGGTGGGCATAATATTATTAGGACTAATGTGTTTGCCTTGCCCAATTCCTATGATTAAAAATTTAGTCCATACAACTATAACCAGTATAATGGATGGCATCAAACGGGAGGAAAAGATACAGACACTGTTAGCTTTTAAGGAAATTAAAGACAAGGTAGACATAACAGAATAATCACAAAGAAGAGATTGAAATGAATTTAAGAAGATTCTAAAATTTTATTAAGTATGCAAAGAAAAAGGGTGGATCTGTTAGGAATAAAATTTTAGAATAAAAAGTAAAGTTAAGTGATACGTACTCTGTAAAATTTCTACACGTAGACTATAAGATTTCTACACAATTTCTACATGTACATGTACCTTGGAAGAGTTCTGCACGTAGGCTATAGGATTTCCACACTGAGCTATACGATTTCATGTTAAAGTACATATAAGGGAATAGGTGAAGCAAAATAGTAAGGGGCAGGGATAATGTATTTTGTTTAGGTAGCTCTGATAAGATTGTAACCTCAAAGGAGGGGCCAAGGCGTTGGGATAGAATGTATATAATGTGTGTTTTCGCTGTGACTAGGTGTGGCTCAAATATTTATTTGGAGTCCACCACACTTTGCAAACGTTGTAGCCAATAAATCTCTGTCTAATTTTAACTTGCTGTTTGGTGTTATTCAGTGGGCTAGAATTTCTACCAACAAATGTACACAAAAGAACAATGACCATTCCCTGCAGGACTGATTGATGAGGCATTATCTCACCACACATGGAGTGAACAGAAAACAAAAAAGCAAAATCAATGCTGACAGAAATTTTGACTCAGGAGTTCCAGATAAAAAATAAAAATAAAAAGTAAGACTTTCCCAACAGGGTAGATGCCTCCTAAAATAAAAATGGAAGGGATCAAAATTTCCCAAGTGAAGTTAGCTGTATTTCACATACCACCTAATATATTGTAATATAGTAACTGTAAACGTAAGTGTAACGTAAAAAAAGGATTACCTGTTATTATGTCCATTGTTGAGAACTGGCCTATGTCAATAAAAAGCGCCATTTAATTACTTTGTGACTGGAATGGCAACAATCCCTTGGGTAGGCCCGATGAAAAGGCAGAAAGACCTTTCCTAGCAGTCTCGTAGACGGAACTTCGCGTATTTCAACAGCAAAGCGCGATCCAAAAGCCTCACCCCCCCCCGCAGGTTTTGCGGCAGAGTCTTGTGTCTGCAGGGGGCAGCATAGAGCAGGGGCGAAGCGAACGCACCATTCCCCGCCATCCTATGTGACGTCGAATGGGGGTCTCCAGGCAACTGGACTCCAAACAGCTCGGCTGCGCTTCCTTCGGCCTTGGTAGCGCGGAGGGCGACCAGCCGGGTTCGGGCAGCAACACCAGCCCTGAGGCGGCGGAGGACGCGGCAGGCAGGACCGGCACAACTATGGCGCTACCGCTCCTGCCCGGGAACTCTTTCAACAGGACTGTAAGTAATGTTGATTAAGATCCAGGGGCTACCGGGAGCTTCCTAAGTTTAAGTTTACAGAATGTTTTGCGGGGATGCCGATGCACGTGTGTAAACTTCGTTCGTGAAACTAATTCTAAATGCCCAATAACTGCCGTCCAGTGGAAGAAGGCAGATTCAAACTCTCTCTTTGATCAGGTCTCAGATTATTTATAGGATTCTTCTATATGGTATGGAAGAATACCACTTGTTTCCTAGACCTGTACCATCTGGGTAAAGAAAAGGCTAAACTTGATTATTGGGAATCCTTTCTAGAAATGAGGGTGACGTAACGGGAGCTGTGCACCGAGGGGAGAAGAGAGAAGGTGAATGAATCCTTTTTTTTTTATTTCACTCTTCTTTCACTGCTAAATTGGCAGAATAACGTATATGTGCCCTGCCCTGACTTATTTTGAGAAGGATTTTACAGCTATTGGCAGTACAGGTTAGAGATTCAGCCAACATCATTCCTTGGTTTGCTACACATCTGTGCAGATGTACAAATATTTTATACTTAAAATATTCTCCTGTAGTTGTATCCTTATTTAATATTTGAATTTACCCAACGTGTAGCTGTCCACTTTTTCCTGTTTCTTTAGAGCTACAGTACAATTAAATGTTTCAGAAATACATTGATAGATTTTGCCTCTTGCATCACCAGCAATCCATAATTTTAGTAGTTTAAGTCATTATTGCATATTTCTGTGTGTGTGTGTGTGAGAGAGAGAGAGCGAGAGAGCGAGAGAGAGAGAGAGAGAGAGAGAGAGAGAGAGAGAGAGAGAATTAAAATGCATATATATGTTTTCACAGAGTGTGTCCATTCCCATTGTTTGCACTTTAAATCTGCAAAGTCAGGTCTGTGTTTTGTTACACAATACATTTTGTCATTAGTTCTTGTAAAACTAAGGCGCAATATTAAGATGGACTGTTTACATTATGCAGTTTTGCCCCACCTTTATCTTTAATCAAGATGGATAGTGATTAATATTTATATGTATTTATATGTAAGGGTGTAGGTATATACATATGTGTGTATATAGCATGTTTATATGTGTGTTATGTATGTGTACACTTTTGAGAGCAGGCAACAGAATTTCATTTTTAATGTGTGCCAGTGTGCCCACAGTAAAAATGACAATAAAAGTTATCTTATATTTAAGAAATGTGATTGAAAATATACAATATTTAAGCACTGATAATAGAGCTGACTACTTACTACTTAAGTTCCTTCAGTGTTTTATGGATTTGAACAATTATTGTATAATTATTTTGTATATTTAAAACATTATCTTCCTTTTTGTTTTTTAATAGTTGTCTTCTATTTATCTCATTTTGATTGCAGCTAGGAAAAGAAAAGTTCCATAAGTCTCAACATTGGAGTTACTGCAATAAGGTTTCTATGTTAGTAGGAGAAGACAAACCTGGAATAGGAGGAGAACCTTTGCTTGGACAAAAACTAAAACCAAAGTATAGTGTATTTCCTAGAGGTGTTGGAAGTGATGCACCTTCATGGGTAGCATTTGATAAACAGGTAACTGATTTGTTTATTCACACTGATCTGCTGCTGTGTTTTTTTGTTTGTTATCATTTCAGTAATTAATTGGATCCTAAAATAAGTTAACTAAAAAAAAATGAAGGAAGAAAGTTTACTGCACCCCATAAAAAGCCTTTTAGGAGAGCCAGAGTTTGGCCATTGCACATCAGATGGGATGAAGTGGAGGAGTTTCTAATGAGGAATAGTCCAGAATTGGTGGAAGTCTGCTATTGAGTTACTGAAGTCTGGCTGGGCTGCTAGACAAATTCTGTGCTACTAGACTATATACACAAAACATTTTGGAGGTTGGATGACATGTAGAACTGCCTGCAGGAACAATTAAAAGTCAAATCTTCTAGAGCTCTTCAGCAATTCTGAATTATATATAAATAACTTCTAATCTGTGTGGGTGTATGTTGTTCACAAGGGAGAACTATACACTCCAATCTTGCAAACTGTTGGATGAAATTTAACAGATTTATTCAGATGAAAAAGATGAATTAAGATGCCCAGTGCAATTGACCAGAGATTCTTTCTTAATTGATTCATCTCTGCTATTGATTTATTCTCCTGGAATTTGTAAACAAATCAGAGGTTTTTTTATCCTGGATACTTTATGTGCGAAAGTACACTTGGCATACATTTGCTGTTTTATAGATTTTATGAATTTTATCAATATTAGTTGTATCTCCAGTGTTACCTCATATTGTGCAATAAATATTAAGCTTGGGGTTTTAACTGTAAAGTTCTGACAGAAAGTAATCTAAATTATAAATTTAGAAAACCTCACAGTACCATGTAGACATTTAGTACCTTAGAAACCGATTGTCTCTCAGCTTCTAATTCCTCATCTAGAAAATTAAGGTAATATTAATCTAAATTGCAAGATCATTGTAGAGTTACTTAGGTAATGACCTATCACAAATCATATTTCTGTACCTTCACACTCTATCCTGGATGATTGGAAACAGACTGTTATGCTTCCTGTGATTAGCAAGCCTCTGATCCAGGATTGCCAAACCAGTTTAATCCAATTTACTGTCTTGCTTTTCAGATTTTGCTGCAATCACACACTCTAATTATAGACTACTAGAAAACAGTGGAAAAGGGCTATCACCCTCCTGTCCATGCTTCTTTCCAAAATGTGTTTGGTTGACCATGTGTTACACAGAATGCTGGACAAGATAAGCCTTTAGCCAGATCCTGTAGGTCTTTTTATTTTTTATATAGACAGAAGTATTCCATTTATAATCCAGCATTTAAGAGTTTGTATCATGTGAAGTGCTCACATACTATTCTTTTTGCTCCTAATTTTATATTTTCATAAGTATACAAATTGAAGAATTATGATATTAGAGAAAGGTTTGCATTTCATGCATTATAATAATATATAAAATGATAATCTTAGTTTTCTGTTTGTGAAAAGCTTGCCACATGAATGTAATGTTTGCAGCATGCTCTACGAACTAGTTCAGCCAAAGTGCTTTGAAGTTAAATCATTCCCCAGTCTGAAAAAAAAACCTGTGGGGCAGAATTCATATAAATCCAAATAAAATTAATTAACTAGACTGCGGATTAGGATATTAAATATTTAAGTCACATACGGGACAATTCATGCTTGAAAATGTTCGTTGTAAAACATATTCATTAAATTATATTGTCCAAGCAAGCCAAACATAATGCAGTTTCCAGAGTGCCCCCAGGATTTGGCTAATCTCCATTCTCTCTGTCTCCCACCATCATTTTTCTCCTTGATACAGAATTTCTATTAATTTTATTGAAAGAGAGAGGATAAATATCAGCACATACATGCCAAACACCAGGCAAGTGGTGTTAAATTGTTTCCAAAGCAATATACTTACAAGAAAAAAGGACATTTCAAAAATATTTGAATTACTAGAAAGTATCATCTGCAATCTTTGTTTCCTTGCTAATATGAACATTTTTCTTGATGAGGCTTATGATTGTTCCCATTTGCACTGTGTTTAATTAACTATGTACAGCCTATTTAATTAGGAGATTAAATATATCATTAAGGATGAGTTCAGACAGGATTCTACCTTTCATAATCTTTTTCTTGCCTACACAGCTGCTGTCCCTTTATCTTGGTGGCAGAACATGCTTTGGTATTCTTTCAGTAAAGCATACTAAAGGATTTCTTCTTTCCTGCAGTATGCCATCCTGATTGCATGCACTACAAAAATAAATGCCATCATATTAAGACAGTTTTAAATAATTTATTTTCTAATGAATATTACAAAACCAGAAAATGTGCAGAGTCGTGTCTTTGCAATATCAGGGCAATCAGACAGTGTGACATTCAATAGTGTTCCTGTAAAAAGTTTTATTATTTCTCTTGTTGTGTCCCTAGCAATTAAAAAAGTTGTTGACTTATGGGAATTTTCTGTTGATTTTACCCCTTCCTTCCTTCCTTCCTTCCTTCCTAAATAGGAAGATGTAATACTGACTGTCATTCTTAGATTGTTGAGCTATGTTATTTGTGTCATATCTAAATGTAAGAATCTGGATAAGTAATCTATTGTATAGTCAAATCAATTCAAGTGTTTATGATCCTATAAAAGATTAATACAACTAATTAAAGTATCTCCATAATAAAAACAAAATGGTACAGTTCTTTGTTAGAATCCAGCTTTTCCATCTTGTGTGTGTCTGTGTCTATGGATATACATACTGTAAACATATGCATATATTTTGTGTGTGTGTGTAGTAGAATTGATTTTGTCTATCTGTGCTTTTGTCTAGGTATTGTCTTTTAATGCTTATTTTGATGAAGAAGTTCCTGACAAAAATCAAGAGCTGTACAGAATAAGACATTGTAAAATATATTTCTATCTTGAAGATGACACAATTCAGGTTGTTGAACCCCAAGTGAAAAATAGTGGAATTCCACAAGGTATTTTATATCTTTTTTATTACAAATGTTTTAACAAAATAAATAAGAGTTGTAAGGGGCCTTGGGAAGTCTTCTAGTCCCACCCACTGCTCATGCAAGAGACCTTATACCATTTCAGACAAATGGTTGTCCAATCTCTTAAACACCTCCAGTGATGGAACACACAAAACATTCCACTGATTAATTCTTCTAACTGTTCTTTTTTCTGTTCTGAGAATTTTTTCTTTTGCTTACCTAATAAATTTTCTGATAGTCAAGAACCACTTAAATATTATATTAAGCTTCAGCCACAATATAAAATTTAGTGGTATAGGCCACTATTTGTTGCAATATACAGTATATAATTTTCCAATATAATTTTGTGATGGTCCTGTGATTAGATTCATGTGTGAATTATAGAAATGATATTTCATATGAATTATAGTGTTTTGAATATGAAATTGTAAAGATAGAATTTAAATTTCCTTTACCTTTGAGAGTCAATAGTTTAAAGTTTATGGCATATTATCAGTAAAAAAAATGGCATTATGCTAAACCTAATAGTAACAGAGTTATGTTTATGTACATAAAAAGAGAAAGTTGTATATGTTTTTTTCCAGAAAGGAAGTCTTATTTTCATTCAGTTATAATGAAGAAAACCATTTTTGTTTACTTGCTGTTCAGTGTTTTGAATAAGATTTATAGTAATATTTCTGAGTTTTAACATGGCTGTAACATCATGTCAGGATGATGATTTAAAGGCTAAACAGCTTATGTAAAGATGTAATGTAATGTGGATGATGCAATAATAGGAATGACTCAGCAGGTGTGTTTAACCCTTTAAGAGTCTGAGTATAAAAGGGAAGTTTTTTGCTGGAGATTTTCTCATCCGTTTGACTGCTGTAAATGCTGTGTATTGGAGTTTGCTGTTTTACCACGTGTATATATTATATTTCTAGTGTATATTTGTAGATATAGTGTAATATAAACCACCATTTAATTACAAATCACTGTTTACTGTATTTACTCCTGGATTATCTCAGTGCAATAAGACTGCATGCTTTGACACACCACCTTGTGTGTTAGACAAAAAACTAATGAAGCATCAGGAGGAGGAGTCTGTTGGTCATCTGGTTGAGGATATGTTTTGTATTTTCTTTACTAACCCTAGTGATAACCCTAACCTAATCTCAATTAATTTTTATAGTTTTGCTAAAGGAATAGCTGAGAATAACTAAATATAATATGCTAGAAACTAGGACACCATGGGTCCTACTGGTAGTCCTCCTTTAAGTACAAAATGATATGGTGACTTAGGGCCAATCAGTGTCCCTCAGTCCTAGGGAAAACGTAATGACAAACAACTTCTGAAAAATGTTGCTAAGAAAACTGCATAGTCCATGTAGTTATTAGGAGTCAGCACTGATTTGAAGATGCACACCTAGAAATACAAAAGGAGAGGGTCGCTGAGGGAAAGTAAAGCAGAGGTATTTTAGTCCATTTGCTGTACTGTTGGTATAATTGTGTTTGAATGTATTTTAAGAGAAAATTGTTCAGCTAAGAATGTTTTCTGGAACAAGTTTATACTGTATGTGGTCTTCTAACTTCAGAATTTATATGACTGCAGAAAAACAAATATGTATTATGATGTTATATGTATTTAAATAAATGCCATTGGATGAAATGAAATTTGCTTTTAAATAAGTATGCACAAGAATAGAATAACAAAGTTAACTATTAAGAGGCAAATCACCATATTTGTGGCACTAGCTACAAAGAAAAATCCAATCTATCTGGAAATCAGAAGTTATAACTTATACGAAATTTAACCTGGCATGTAAGAAAATTGATCAGAAAGCAAGGATTTTTAGTGATATTTATCGGATTTTAGGAACATAAATTTCTTTACTTTAAGAAATATGTAGTATAGGTAATCCTCAACTTGCAACCACAATTGAGCCCAAAATTTCTATTGCTAAATGAGACATTTGTTAAGTGAGTTTTGCCCTGTTTTATGACTTTTTCTGCCACAGTTGTTAAGTGAATCACTGCAGTTCTTAGTACAATGGTTGTTAAGTGAATCTGGCTTCCCCATTGACTTTGCTTATCAGAAGGTTGCAAAAGGTCACCACATGATCTAAGAACACTGCAACTGTCATCAGTATGAGTCAGTTGCCAAGTGTCTGAATTTTGATCACATGACCACGAGGATGCTGCAGTGGTCTTAAGTATGAAAAAAGGTCTTAAGTCACTTTTTTCAGTGCTGTTGTAATTTTGAACGGTCACCAAATGAACTATTGTAAATCAAGGACTGCCTGTATTGCATTGTCAAATGCTCCTTTTTGAAGAATTGCTTATCCCAAACTACTGATATTCAGCTTTACAGTGAGGCTAATTTAGTAACAATTGCATCTAACTGTGTGGAAATCTGCTCTCCTTTGAAGATAGGAAAGGAACAAAGGGGTCATTTCCATTTTCTTCCTGTTATATAACCATTAAAAACATATTAGAATGATTAAAAAATACTCCAAAGTATCCTTTTACTCATTCTTTCCCAGTAATAGGTTTCCCTCTGTGCTATAGGAAAGTAGTATATTAAATAAGGTGTGGAATTATAACTAAAATTTCATTTCCAGTTAATTATTATTACACCAGAAATTAAAACAAATCACTCCTGAAATATTGAAGAGTGATATATGTTTCTATTTTATACTTAAAAATCCAGTTTTATGGTAATTGTTTTCTATATTAATTTATCACAATAATATATACTTTTATGCAATACTCTAACTGCATTTCATGGAGTTAAAAGGGGATGGGTATTGGCTATATTTCATGAGTGTTAAAATGACATACAAAGGTGAAGAAAGGAACGTGAAAGCTAAGTTTTGGCTTATAACTATTATTTCAGTAGACATAGGGATAATTCTTGCTCAGAACAGGGTCCTGAATAATATTTTTATATAGTATGCAGTACATATATGAATCCCATTCATAAATACAATTAGGCTTCAGGGGGAGAGAGCTAAGAAGTTGTTATATGCATGCTCTTGGTATCAATTTTTTAAAAAAGTGTACTTCCACTACTTATTTTATTATATAATGAATCTTTTCCAGAAATTTTGACCTTTCCCTTAAGACATTTCAAAATTTGGTAGCTACTTTATCTGAATTTCATAGTGTTGTGCTTTAAAGGTAGTTATGATAAATAGTAATGTGCTATTGGATATTTTAATATGAATGTTCCCTATATCTTCCCTCAATCTCACAGATATTAACCACAGTACAGTACCAATTCTCCAAATGATACTTTGGACAATTTAGAGGACGGGATAAGGACTTGCTGTTATTTAGGCAGAAAGGAATTATAGTACCTCTTTCCAGTCTGATAAAGGGATTCAAGGGGGCTCCAACTGCATTTGAAAAACATAATTAAAAATCATACAAAAAATGTATTAGAGTGACACAGTACAACTCACAACCACAGTTGAGACCAAAATTTCTGTTACTAGGCAAAACATTTGTTAAGTGAGTTTTGCCCCATATGGCAATCTTTCTTGACACAGTTGTTAAGTGAATCACTGCAGTTGTTAAATTATTAAAGGACTCTGACTTCCCCATTGACTTTGCTTATCAGAAGGTCACAAAAGGTGATCACATGACCCTGGGATACTGCAACTGTCATAAATATGAGTCAGTTGCCAAGTGTCTGAATTTTGACCATGTGGCTATTGGGATGCTGCACCGGTTGTAAGTGTGAAAAATGGCAATAAGTCACTTAATAACTTCGAATTGTTGTAAGTGTGAAAAATGGCCATAAGTCACATTGTAACTTCAAACAGTCACTAAACAAACTGTTGTAAGTTGAGGGTAACCTGTTCATCATGAATGTTCAAATCATCTCAAACAAGGAATGCTAAAATAATTCTTTAAAAAGTTACATCTTTACCTGGTAAGCTACTGGAATTAGAGGCAGGAAATTCTGTAAGTTGCACTCAGAATTCTGTATGCTTATAGAAATAATATATCAGGGAACAAAACCCATCTCTCTGAGATGCTGATTTTATCAATGATTTTCTGAGAAAAATCCTCAGATATGGAGTTTCAAGTGGCACAGTCCAAAAGGTGCTTCAATAATTGATGTTTTGATGTTTATATTCACCCAATTTAATATTTCAGGTGAAATTTCTGTTACCGTGTAACTATTTTGAGACTTCATGTGAATAAGGTTAATATAAAGGTACCTTGGAGTAAGTTATATTAATTGTGTTTTCCTTCAACATAGGAACACTTCTTAGGCGCCATCGGATTCCACTCCCGCCTCCTAATGAAGATCAGTTTTATACTGTTGATTATTTCAACCTTGACACTGATGTCATATTTTATGGCCGAAGATATAAAATTATAGACTGTGATCAGTTCACTAAAAATTTCTTGAGAAAGATGGGAGTCAAAATAAATCCCCCATTGGAACGTCCAGATGATCCCTATACAAAAGGACGCCAGAAGGTTAGCTGAAGGAATGGTTGACAAAACTATTGTTTGTAGGGTAAAATTAAGAACAACTTGTATATAACAAACAAAGAAAATTTCATGTTGGGAGAGAAATATTTTAAAGAATCCTTCTTAAGAAGAGGACTTACATTAATAATCCATATTTTATTATATTTCTTGTATTGGTTTGCATATATCCCTAATTAGATGCTTATTCCTTGAGAACATGACCAGAAGTATAGTTTAACATTGTGTTTACCATCACTATAAATAGTGCTATAAAATTTGGTGCTTGTATCAATGAGTAAATCAAATTAAATTGGCAATATCTCCATGCTTTGTGCATAGTGTCAAACAATATCCAGGATGTGTTAGATAGCATGTAAAATCTCTTGTTTTCTCTCATTTGCAAATAGAATATTGAATAGTAGGCCAAGGATGTTAGTGTTTAAAAGTACTGTAGATAGTAAACTCCCTCTAATACTTTTAAAATATTGCAATCTTGGGAGTAAGAATGATTGTATACAGTAGAACTTGTTTAAAAGAAACTTATAATGTACTATAAATGTTATTTGACCGAAAGACCCACAAATACATAAAATATCAGCGTAGAACATAGTAAGCATAATAGCAAGCCTCCCTTCAATTGCAGAAGTAATTATTTTATTTCTCTGATGAAAGGCATTGATTAAATCTTTCTAGTCTACATTTTCTTTGAGAATTTTCAACTAACTCCAGTCAGCTATGTAGCTTGAACAGGGACAAGAGTGTTTAACCCTCATGTCTGGCTGCTGACCCTGTTTTAAGATAGTGTTACTCTGTCCATTTTTGTTAGAGAATTTTAATTTCTCTGTTGGTGAAAAAATAAATCAGAAGCTCTCACAGTTGACTGCATTTAGCTGATTCAAAATAACTTCTTTATATTTATATCAAAATATTTACAATACCCTACATTCTTCTTTACAGTAACATAGCTTAATGAAGACTTCTTACAGAGAGATACAGAGACAAACCTGAGACTGAAAATTCAGCTTCTAACTCAATACCTTTTTGCACAGACTCAGTAGCACTTTCTTCACATTGGCTGACTGAGTTACCACATGACTCTTCCTGCTCATGAATATTCCAACACTCCTCCCTTTATGACAGGAAGAGACATCAGACCTATTGACTTAATACATTCTCCATAATGAACACCACAAAATGATTTAGTCATCATGTCTGCCAAATTATTCTCAGAAGAACAATGATGTAAACTAATCAATTTTCCTTTTACAGCTTCCCTGACATTGCAATACTTAATGTCTACATGTTTACTTCTGTTCTTCACCCTGTCACCAGTTGCCATTTTTATACAGGCAGCATTGTCTTCAAATACCTTTACAGATTCTTTTACATTAATATTTAAATCTTGCAACAACTGTACATACCATGTTACTTCAGAACACAATTCAGATAAAGCAATAAACTCTGCTTCCGCTGTTGAAATAGCAACAGTTGTTTGTTTTCTGGACTTCCATCCAATCAGAGTCCCTCCAAACAATATTATAATCCCAGAATTTGATTTCCTTGTGTTTATGTCATTTGCATAGTCACTATCGACATAACACTTTAATTTCAATTCCTCAGTAATCTGTATTTGAAGACCCAAATTTATAGTTCCCTTTAAATATCTGAGAACCCTTTTTACACCCATCCAATGTAACTTTGTAGGTGCAGCAGTAAAACGACTCAAAATGCTTACTGCGCAAGCTATGTCTGGTCTGGACCACTGTGACAGATATAACAAACTCCCTATTGCTGAGTGATATATCTCTTGATCACAGGTTTCACCTTTGTCCACACTTAAACTATTATAAAAATCCATACTCATGGGTGTGGGAGCAGTATTGCAATCTTTCATATTATATTTTTCCAATAATTGCTCAATTTTTCTCCTTTGACTGAGAATATAACCACCTTTTTCATTTTTCTGTATCTCTACACCGAGATAATTTTTTATTTCTCCTAAATTCTGTAATTCGAATTTCTTTCCTAATTTATCAGCAAATTCCTTGAGTTGTGATGCATCCTTTGCGATGAAGCAAAGATCATCCACAAATGATAACAGTAAACAATTCCCCCCTTGTAACTGTCCAGTATATATACAATTATCAGCTTTGCAACTTTTAAATCCAAGATCCTTTAAAGCAGTATCTAAACAGATATTCCAATTTCTGGCTGACTGCTTCAACCCATAAATAGCCTTGTTTAATTTATACACCATGTTAGGTTTTGCAATTTCATATCCTGGTGCTTGGATCATATAAATTTCTTCCTCTAACTCAGCATTGAGGAATGCAGTTGTGATATCAAAGTGCCAGATTTTATGTTTATATGCTGCTGTCAACGCCAGTGTTAATCTTATACTCTCACTTTTCACAGTTGGCGCGAATACTTCATCGTAGTGCACATTCTTTAATTGTGAAAAACCTTGTGCCACTAACTTGGCCTTATACTGTACATCATTATTTGGCAATACCTTTTTCTTATATACCCACTTACAACCCACAGCTTTGGTTCCCTGTGGCAAAGTCACTGATTTAAATGCTTCATGGTCTCCCATGGATTTCATCTCTTTATCCATGGCCTCCTTCCGTCTTTCTTGTTCAGCTTTTGGTAATACCAATGCTTCTTTATAACTTCTTGGCTCATACCACACATTGCAAACCTTTACCTTGCTGGCAGAATACCTGTCAGGCGGAATTCCTTTGTTACATTGCTCTGACCTACGTGGTATTAACTGCTCCTGTGTCTCAAGTCTTTCTGGTTTCATGTCTTGTTCAGCCTCTCCTCTCTGAACATTGATATCTTCAGTAATCATTTTTCCCTCATTAGATGAGTTATTGTCGTTAAATAGATCAACGTCATTAAGTAAAACATACCCAGAATTTGCATTAATTCTGTCCCAATTTTGTTCTGCAAAATTAGCAGACCTTGAAATTATAATTCTTTTACTTCCATCGCTAAAGCGATATCCTTTTGACCCTGGCTCATAGCCCACAAACCTGAGCTTTCTTGCCTTTTGCTGTCCCTTTCTTCTGATTGCTTTCGGAATATGTACCCATGCAGTACTTCCAAAAATTCTCAAATGTGCCAGTGATGGCTTTCTCCCATACAGAATGGCATATGGAGTATTATTAATGGAGGAACTCCACAGCCTGTTAACTATATAATTGGCAGTCAATATGGCTTCTTCCCAATATGACCTGCTCTACCAGAATCCTCTCATAATGAATCTTTCATTGTTTGCAAAACACAATTCCTTCTTTCAACTACACCGTTCTCTGCTGCTGTGTAAGGATTTGTACGTCTGTGTATTATCCCCAACTGCCCCAACTATTGTTAGAATTTAGTTGACATAAATTCAGTACCTCTGTCAGTTTGCAACTAACACACGTTGTCTGTATCTTCTCTCTACAAAACTTACCCGCTGTTTGAATTGTTGTAGCACCTTTGTCTTACCTCTAAGCAAGTAGCAAAATGAATACCTGCTATAATCATCAGCAATTACCAGTGCATATTTTGCTCCTCCCAAACTGGCTTTCATAGGTCCAACCAGATCTGCATGGACCAGCTCTAGAACTCTTTTTGTTTGTCTTGTGCTATATTTACTAACTGAGAATGCCTTTGACTTCGATGCTTTGCATACTGCACAGTCCAGATATGTTTTGCATCCCTTCAAATTTAGCCCTTCTGCAAACTCTTGCATTTTCTGCAAAACTTTAAAGCTTGCATGGCCAAGTCTTCTATGTAGAAGGTGAACACATGAATCATGCTCTGCAACATTCTTAAATATATGGGAACATTGAACCTTTTGTCCCTGCAATATATATAGATTATCTTCCTTTATGCCTTCTGCACAAATATTCCCATTCCTTTTGATGAGACACTTCCCATTTACAAAAATGACCTCAAAACCTTGTTTGTCTAAATTAGACACACTTAACAAATTATGTTCCATCTCAGGTACACAAAGCACATTGGTAAACTTTGATTCCAAATATGGAATTTTTACATCGCCTCTTCCAATGACTTTTGCTTTCTGGCCATTTGCCAAAGCTACAGCTTCTTGTACTACTGGAACAAACCTGCAAAATAATTCAGAGTCATTAACAATTGTTTGACTTGCCCCACTATCTATTAGCCACTTGTCTCTGTTGTTGCTATAGCAAACTTTTGCAACACCAAAATGTTCCTTTTGCAAATCAGTCTTTTTTGCTTGCACAAATGTCCTTTGCTGCAAATTGTTCCTCTGCAAACAGTTCCTTTTCAGATGTGTCTTTGCTCCACAAATGTAGCAATTCTTTTCTTGTTGAGCTCTCTGCTTGCAAAATCTCTCTTTTGATGCAACTTGGTCCCATCTGCTCCTTGTTTCTTCTCCGGAGACTTGCAGTCTGGACCTCCTCCTCAGGAATTTCACCTCCTGGTGGCTGTTCCTAAAATGTTGCATTTCTTCTTCATTAAGCACACATGCCTTTAAAGCCTCAAAATTTAAGTCTTGCTCTTCTTTACACTCAAATATCGCAGAAACTGTGTCCCAGGTTTTATCTAAAGTGTTCAACACCAATAAAACCTTCTGGGACTCAGGGAATTTAATCTCACATTGTTCTAAGTCCAAAATAAACTTTGCATTTTATTTAAATGCTGTTCCACGGATTCACCTGGTTGCAAACAGGCCCTGTAAAGTTTTCTTGACAATTGCACTATATTGCATGCAGAAACATGTGCACAGCTCTCAACTTCAACCAAATCTCCTTTGCAGTCTTTAAATTTGCAACATTTAGAAATTGTTCATCATCTAAATTCAAGATGAGATAAGCCATTGCTTGATCATGACTTTTCTGATCAGCTGCAAACACTTGTGGTGGATTTTCTACGACATACCACAGCTCTTTTGCTTTGAGCAAACATTCCATTTTTGCAGCCCACACAATGTAATTCTTCTGGCCTAAACGAGGCACAGAGCTTTCCTTAAATTCTATTGCAGCCATTCTGCTAATTCTGCCTTGTTCTTATACTTTCTAAACACAGGCAATTTCTTTCAGCTTTAAATTACAATGCAGTCCTTAGTAAGCTCTGGGCCCATAACCTGTTAGAGAATTTTAATTTCTCTGTTGGTGAAAAAATAAATCAGAAGCTCTCACAGTTGACTGCATTTAGCTGATTCAAAATAATTTCTTTATATTTATATCAAAATATTTACAATACCATACATAGCTTAATGAAGACTTCTTACAGAGAGATACAGAGACAAACCTGAGACTGAAAATTCAGCTTCTAACTCAATACTTTTTTGCACAGACTCAGTAGCACTTTCTTCACATTGGCTGACTGAGTTACCACATGACTCTTCCTGCTCATGAATATTCCAACAATTTTCTATTTCATATCCCATTATGATATGTGCCCTGGTGGTTCATTTGTGTCCCCAGGACAGCAGAAATGTTTGGCAACATCAAAGGCAGCTGGGCAGACCATCTAAAATAGCATTGTTCATCATATAAGGGAGGGGGTTAGAAAAGGTACCTAAACATTGCCTGCCCCACAACAACATCTGGCTAATTAACTGGAGCTAGGAGATTATTTCCTTAACAGTCAAGAATCAAGGGGGGGGTGTAAATAAAAGAAAACTCATTTTGGGAGCGTGGAACATCTATACTTTGTTGGATAGAGGCAATGGTGCCATGGCCTGAAAGACAAATAGTGCTCATAGCAGCCAAACTTTGCTATTACAGCATTGACATTGCTGCACTCAGTGAGACCAGGCTGACAGATGAGGGTTCATTACAGGAAGTAGCAAGTGAGGGTTTTTTTGGAAAAGGAAAACAGACTGAAAACAGGATTCACAGAATAGATTTTGCGGTCCGAACTGTTCTGCTGAAGAACATCTCTACTCTACCCACTGGAATAAATGAATGCATTATGAAGTTCCACTTTCGTCTCAGCAAGTCCTGGTATATAATCATTGTCAGCACCTATTTACCAATTCTCACCAGTATATTTGAAGACAAGGAAGCTTTCTATGAAAACCTGAATCAGATTATTTGAATAAGCTCTGCCAGTGACAAATTCATCATTTTGGGTGATTTCAACACTAGATTAAGGACAAATAACAACAACTGGGACAGATTCCTTGCAAGATTTATTGTAGGAGAAAAATGTGGGGCCAGTTTATATTAAAGGGAAGAAGAAGGAAAATAGGCACTGGAGATCAATTAGATTAAGAAGAAGCAAGAGCTGAAGGTTTCTCTCCAGTAAGGCCTAATGTGTAAAACTGAGTAGCTGTTGATTCAGGGAAGTTGATACAAAAATTGTAAAAGGAAATCCACATAGGTAAGATATTCTGCTGAATGTTTATGATTACTTTGTAAAATGTAACAGTGCAGCAGAATCCCCATTATATGAATCTGCCCAAATGTTGTGTTCTTGTATATATCCCCCTTTGAGACAATTTCATTTAAATTCTAACCTTGCTGATCCCTTTAAATATTTTGGCAGCAGTTTTATTGTTCTGAAAGGGATTGTAATATATTCAAAACTGCTTGGTTTTAAAGCCTGGAACTTAATAATAAACATAAAATAATAAATACCCTAAGGAGAGATTTCATGAAATAAATCAGCTGAACAGACATTTGTTGGCCTACCCTAATCTACTAAAAGCCCCCAATGCCATTTATCAAAAACCTAGCTGTACTTTACATTACTAGAATGAATGTGCAGAATGTTTATAGTTTATCTTGTAGTACATGTTTGAATGAATGTAATAGCACTACAACCTTTTACAGAGATTTTTAATTAGGATTCTCCTAGTTTAAATGCAACTGCACCATGGTAACTGTCAGATTAATTTAATACCAGTTTCTGTTATCATTTGCCCTTTCCTATATTGCATTAACAAATAATTTGCAATAGAACAAAAGACAAGAGAGTGAAATAAAACTGGTGGAGAAGAGTGGACTCCTTTTTGTTTTCCCAAAGGTGCTTTTTCAAGAAGCAACTGGACTTTCTTGTTTTTCTTTGAAGATGTTTTGTTTCTTATCCAAGAATCTTCTTCTGCTCTGAGTGGATGGTGGATCCTTCGATTTCCTACCATCTAGTCAGAGCTGAAGAAGCTTCTTGGGTGAGAAGCAAAACATCTTCTTTATGGTACAGAATTATAGATAAGGAGCCATATAACAGTGGTGGCTGAACATATAGAGTTCTGCAGTCATCATAGTAAGTGCCAAGAGATTATGAATTAATTTATGAAAGCCATTGTTAAGGATAGGGACAGTGGATTTAATCTAAGATTTCTTAAATCAAGAATTATGGATTATTCCTAATTATACTTTAGGATTAGTAGTGGCTGTTTGGAAGGCTCTGTTATGTTGAACTTCTGGCTCTACTGAGAGCTTGCACATATGCACACACATCTTTACTTGGTTTCATACACACTTATGTATGCTTCTGTGATGCTTGCTTGTTTTCTCTTAATTATATTTCAGTGTTAACTCAACTACGAGTGGAAACTCTGCTTCCCTAAATGTTTAGAACAAGGTACAAAGATGTTTCACATACATCTTATAAATGGCACAAATGATGTATCTGGAAATTGATGTCCATAACTGCTTATGTACAGGGGCCAGATAAAAATACATACTGGATTGACTAGTAATATTTTCACTTTATTATCTGCACTAGGCTTCTCTTTTCAACTGGCTCATCGACAATGCATGATATTACAAAAAATTCAGTAGTGGCAGCTGACCATCCTTTTTTTTCTGAATCCATTTGATTCTGCATACGCATGCATGCGCGCATGCACTTCACACACACAGACACAGAATCTAGAGATTTTTAGCACAATTAAATATTAATTTATGCAAAAGAAAAGTTAGCTTGTAAATGTCATTTTACGAAGCAGGGAAATGGCAATTGCCACAGCTGGCCATTTAGATTAAGTAGCTCTTGTGCACAAATATTTTATGTACCCTCAGCCATATTTACAGAGCAAACCCATGCTATTGTGGCTACTCAAATTATCACTTAGTTTCTTGGTGTTTACTCCACAGTAAATGGTTGTAGGATTGTTGCTTAAATCTCTCCACTGTAGTGACTGTGAGTAGTAGATAGCAGATTTGAGATGGAAATTGTTCTTAATTGACCTGCAGATATTGTAACCGACAGAATGCATTTGTTTACTACTGCTAATGTTAACATACTTAGTATTTTAGCTGGCATATAAAATAATTGAGTGGCAATATATATCTTAAACTACCTAAATCTGGCAAACTAACTGATCTAGGAGAATTCCAGGAGAATAATTATATTAATCCATGGAAATTTAGAGACTCATTAGAGTTGTTATAATAGTATAGTGTAAGATTTATGTGTATTTCATTGATAAATGCAACATCTATTACTGAAAGGAGAATTTACCATTTTTCCCTCACAATCTTTTTGATCTGCTCTTTTTTGCCCATTTATTCATTTCATCTCTTATGTTTTGCGAAAGATATAACAATGATGCTACTGTAGATGTGTTATGAATGATTTAAGGTGAGCAATGTACTTATAGCTCCTAATCCACATTAATGTGTATAGTTATTGACAGTTTCTTCCTCTTTCTTGCCCCCAAACACCATGACAGTTTTTTTTAATCATGCAGCTGTCATCGCAGTTCCTTATTTTTTAAATCATTTTTACATGATTAAAAGAGCATACATACTTTTTTTGTTTAACTAGCATCTTATATCTTTATTTTTATAACAGTCCCATTGCATAGACTAAGAGATATTGAATTGTCAAAAGCATTTATTCAGTAGCCCTACTAGAGCACATAGCTTCTACTATTCAATTGTACACGTCTTCGTTGCTTCATAATAAAATGAAACTTTGCTTCTTTCACTACAGTTCAATTGATCTGGATCTGATTCACACAACATGCTAAGCCATAATGTAATTTGTTTAGTTTTGGATTAGCGTTCTAAGTTAACCATGGCTTTAAATAGTGTTTCATGTCTTATGTGAACCTGGTGATGTAATAAACCATAGTTATACAAAACGTAGTTTAGGTTGATATATAAATCAACAGTGCTCTAATAGTGGATTTCTATGTTGGAAAGGAGCTTGGACTAGAGCAGTGGTGGTGAACCTTTGGCACGGGTGCCAGAGGCGGCACTCAGAGCCCTCTCTGTGGGCACACACGCAGTCGCCCCAGTCCTAGATCTTCAGCTGGGTTTTATAAAACCTTTTCGCTTTAGGCCTCCGCCGCCATGTGCAAAAAAAACCACAGTTCAATCAATCAGTCAATTTCAACTTCTCGTGGGAAAAAAAAAGATCTTGCAAAGTTGGAATTGATTGATTGAACTTTTTAGTCCCACCCAGTCTGCTGTTACCACAGCAGCCATGCCCACCCAATTGGCCACGCCCACCCAATTGGCCACACCCACCTAATGGGCCACGCCCACCCGGCACCCGACGATGCATAAGTGGGTTTTGGGTTGCAGTTTGGGCACTCGGTCTCTAAAAGGTTTGCCATCACTGGACTAGAGGATCTTAAGGTTCTTCCAAGCCTTATATCCTATGATCATTTTATTAATATTTTAAAGTCCGGAATACTATTGTTGCTCAGTCATTGGTTGGGGCTTATAGGATAATAGGCTAATAATAATTTATGCCACTTTTTGCTCAAGCCTTTCTATCTGCCTTTATGCCTTCCCCCCCTCCTTGATTCCAGCCTCCCCCCCCGCCCACTTCTTCCTCTCTACTAGCTTCAGTGATGTCATAATATCCAAGTTAATGTTCTGAAGAGACAGGGATGTTAATCCTGTTTCCTTTAGGTGTTTATTGTTTGCTTCCTTCATTCACATTTCATTAATTTGATTTTGAAATCAAATTCAGGTTTCAAATTGAAGGTAATATCATTTACAGTTTTTCTAGGGTATTTGTATTGGCTTTCTACCTTTGTCTATGAACAATTTGGTCTCTTCAAATTTTCAAAGGAGATCATTGTTGATTTTAGAAAGAGCTGGCATAGTCATACTCACTTTGTATCACGGCTGTAGTTGTGGAGGTAGTCAATAGTATCAAGTACCTGGGCGTGCAGATAACTAACAATCTGACTTGGTCTCTTCAACATTACCTTTAGTGAAGTGTGCAAACCAGCATTTGCATTTCTTGATCAGCTAGGAGAGCACATTTTTCTCCTTCTGTCCTGGCTGCTTTTTACAAAGGCATGATTGAGAGCATTTTAACAAACTGCATCACTGTTTGATTTGGTAGTAGCAGTGCCTCAGATAGAAGGTCCATAGAGAGAGTGATAAGGACAGCTTGAGAAGATTATATGAACCTCGCTTCCCGTTATTCAGGATACTGCTTATAAACTCTATATGTTTAGAGCTCGAAGCATTGTTGGAGACCCGACACACTCACTTCATGGTCTGTTTCTGCTGATCTCCTCTGGGAGAAGGTTTCAAAATATTTATAGCAGAACTACTAGATTCTATAACAGCTTTGTTCCTGATATTTGTAAATTCAGCGAATTCTTTTTTTTCTCATCATGTATATGTATACATTCAAACTAGACTGTGACGTTTCTCTGTGTCATATATATGTGTGTATGTGGGTATATGCATAATGATATTTTTTGAGAGCTGAATGCAACAAAATTTCATTTTAATGTATGCTGATTAAAGTGACAATGAAGTTTTTATTCTATTATTCAAATTTTTATCTGTACTATCTTTTCCTCATTGCTGCCATTTCTTCAAACCATTTTCTTCCATTCAAAATGTGTTTCTATTTTCACAAATTCTTTTATATAGTCTCATTACCTCCAATTATTCACTTAGTGAGGTTTTCAGTACAATTATTTATTTTGTCTCCGAAGCTTCCTTATAAGCATATTGTAGCAAGTTACTAATATTGAAATAATACTAATGGATGTATTTTAAGAACAGAACCATTTTAATTTATTTTATTTTATAGGCACAACGTAGTATTAGTATTAGCTACTAGTATTAAATAATACTAAAAAGTTCATTTTGAGAACAGGAACCAATACCTACTTCGATAATCGAATTTATAATACCAATTCAGAATATGAAAAAGAATCATTACAAAATGAAGAAAATATATCAGACAAAAATGTGCCTGGGATACATTTTTGCATACAAAAAATGAGATCATGTATTGAGATATTGGAAGATAATAATAATTTCCAGTTTTTAGATGCAAAAGTTCTTCATAAGAAGAAAAAAAAATTGAAATCTTGATACCTAAACTCACGATTGAAAATGGTACCCAGATATTTACTAAATGTAGCATCTATTTCTTTGCTATAACAAAATTGAAATTTGTATCTGTTATACTAAAATAAAATATATTGGAAACAAGAAATATTGGGAAAAAATTATGGTTCTAGCTATGAAGAATGGTCCTATGGGGTATTTTTTAAAGTTACTGATACATTAAGATTTGTATGTTTATAACAATAGTAATTTTTTTTTAAACCTATTCTTTTCTGATCTGCAGTTGATAGATAGTATGACACCGTTGCGTCCCTATGAACGCTTTGATACACTTTGCCAGTTTCTGGAACATGAGGGACATGTTTTACGTTTTTACGGTGTTTGGGATGACACTGAAACAATGTTTGGGGACATTCGAGAAGTGGTGCTACATTATTTTTTGGCTGATGATACAATTGAAATAAAAGAAGTGATACCTGTAAATTCTGGCCGGGATGCTGTACCTCTATTCCTCAATAGACAGAAATTACCTAAGGTAAATTTGTATGTGAGAAGTTTTGATTTGATTTTTAGCAGAGTTGGAATGCATTTGTACATTTGTTTTATTTGCTGTCCATTTCAATAAAATAAAAACATATATGTAGTTAGATGGACATAAAATGCAGCTTTTATGTGAAACAGACATTACCTTGTAAAATTTCAGATACAGGTAGTCTCAACTTATTATTAAAATTGGGACAGGAATCTTGATTGTTGAGTGAAATGGTCTTTAAGCAAGACATAACATGACCACTTTGCTGAACAACTCCAAATCTGGCACTCACAGTTGTAATTGTTAAGTAATCTCATGGGTCATTTAAGCAAATGGAATCCCAACGAAATAGTGCAGGTTACCTCAGAGCAGGTGGGGAAAACACTTGGACGCCCAATGTAGGCTGTGCATAAGATGGGGTATTGCAGCACATGCAATTCAGCTATGGTCTGGGTGGCCTCAGCTGGCCTCAGACAGAGCCCATCAGCACACATCAACATGTTTACTTATTTTCATAGATTTATGTAGGCGGTTGGAGGGAGTTTCAGTGCCCCTGCAGTTGTAAGAGTGGCTGAGTTGCCAAGCTCCTGAATTTTGTTCATATGATCATGAAGGACACTGCAACAGCTGTAACTTCAGGCACGGGTCATAATTCCATTCAATTAGCACCGGTTTAATTTCAAACAATTGCTGAACGAATGGTCATAAATTGAGCACTATTTGTACTAGATCAGTGTTTCTCAACCTTGGCAACTTGAAGAGGTATGGACTTTAACTCCCAGAATTCCCCAGCCAGCACAGCTGGCTGGGGAATTCTGGGAGTTAAAGTCCATATCTCTTCAAGTTGCCAAGGTTGAGAAACACTGTACTAGATAATCCTGGCTGTTCTCTTTAGTTTATATTAATAGCCTGTGTCTTTTTTCCCTGAACCCCAGTTTGCTCCAGTTGGAATATATCAGCCTGGTACAATTACAGATCGGACAGTCTTGAATGTGTTTGGAGGCCTAGTTGGGAATAAAGGTCGTTATATTCTGGATAATCGTAAAGTAAGCTATTTTAGATCATTATAATTTACAAAATTCACTATATTTAAATTATCTTTATATGACTGTTACTTGAGTAAGCAGCTTGGGTGAAAATGTGAATTGGGAGAAGACATATAATATAATACAAAAATATAATCTCATATAAAAAGATATTTCTCAAACTGAAGTTTCTCAAGACCTTTTTCAAATTAAAATAACCGATATAATCTTTAGTGTATAAATTTCCCTCTTTCTCTTCTTCCCCCTCCCCAATTATTAGACAGGAGCAGTGTATCAGGAATTTTATAAAGACTGTGACTTGAGAATAGGAGCAACAATCAATGTTTGGGGACGGAAAATAATTCTCTGTGATTGTGATGAATTTACCAAAGAATATTATAAGACAAAGTATGGAGTCAGTAAGTAAACATACCCATATTTTAATTTTAAATTGTGGATTTATTAAGATTAGCTTTTTAATCCATTGAGAAGCTTCATTATTGTAGTGCACATTTCAGCAATAACATCTGTATAGGAACTTAACCAATTGGAGATGAATGCTTTTATTAATATCCTTGTATGGCAAAGATACTGCCATATCTGAGCCCCTTGGATTTCATGTACTTTCATCTCTGGTTATATCCCCCAGAAATTGTCAGAGTTGCTACCAAATTAAAGCTTGTAATGAGATAGAAGGAAAAATATTAAAAATGTGAATGGAAAATAATCATATTTAATAGTAAATTAAAAATAAATAAAATGAAATAACTTAGGCCATGGACTCCAGCATACCATCAAAAGATAATGTATAGCTTTTGGCTTGTACACCTGTGCCATAGGAAAGAGTAGCTTACATGAAATTTATTCATTTTTGGCTGCCATAGCACTTTCAGTAGTTAGGACAGCTTTAGTTCTGCAAAGTGTATGTGTAGAAATAAATGGAGCCCACCTTGCTAATCGTATTTTTACAAGGAGAAATGCAAATTTGGCTGGCTCAAAACCTCACCACTCTTCTCCTTGGCAGCGGCAGCCTAATGGACCTGAGCAAGCTGCTGGTTGCGCCGACCTGAGGCACAGGGGGCAGGGGGAGAGGGAGGCAGGTGGTGCAGCAGCTTGGGTACCTCGGCTCCATCCAAGTTGAAAGCAGAGGCACAGCAGCAGGATTGCTCTCAAACAATAAGAGCCGAGTGCGTTGCTCGCTTGTGTGCACCTGCCTTATTGAGAGCAATCCCGCTGTTGTGCCTTCGCTTTCTTCAATTCGGATGGAGCCCAGGAACCGCTGGTGGCCGCTTGAGTGGGGAGGACGAGCTTTGCTGCTGTTGCTGGACTGCGGCAGGACGCTCCATCCTGGGGGAAAAGGAGCGGTGTCCTAACCCTAATCCCCACCCTGCCCCATCCCTCACCTCGCCTCACCCTGCAGGATGAGTCTCCTGCCCACTGTCCTACCTGCCAGGGACCCCCTGAATCTCCCCTGGCCCGGCCCCCACAGGCATCCATTTCCAGGAGCAACATCAAGGTGGCCACGCCCACCCTGGCCACGCCCACCCAGTCTGCCATGACTGCCATAGCCACACCCATCCAATGGGCCACGCCTACCCATCACCCGGTGATACATAAGTGGGTTTTGGTTTGCAGTTTGGGCACTCGGTCTCTAAAAGGTTCGCCACCACTGCCCTATAATAACAACCCTGGGATGAGTGAGGGTGAAAACTCACCCAGCTAGCTTTCATAGTTAAGGCGGGACTTGAATTTATGGTCTTTGTTTTTTATCTTTCTTTCTTATTTATCCAGTATTTCAGAACTAACTTAATAGAATGTTTAGCATATGGTCACAATGTGATTATATAAGCACAATGTAATGTTTGTAAACTAAACTTCTTAGTTTTAAACTACAAACTGTTTTAAAATAAAAATAATTATAACAGCAGTTAAATTATTTATAAAATGTGCTTACTTTTTTTAAAAAAACTAATAGATATCTTCCCCTGAAAGTCTAGCAACCTAATATGAATTTATTAAAGAACAAACGTATGTCTTTCTTTGATGAATAAACTGGGCCAAATTTTAGTAATGATCATACTTTATTCATAAAAGACTCAAAAGTTTGGAAGGAGAGTTTAGAGCCAAAACTATAACATAAGACATAATAATTTATTGATCTCTTCAGAGTTGGAAAGATTAGATTTTCTTTCAAATCTTACCTTAAAATCTAATGGCTATGTTAGGGTTGTTTTGTTTTAAATATGCTAATAGAAGCTTTGTTTCTGTTTTTGTTTTCAGGTTAATCTTCCTTAAGTTAAGGGACTTTTAGTTAAGTATAAGATAAATTGGGCCTTCCCAAGCTTAGGTGCTTTACATTTCAGAGTTGGGGGCATATATTAAAAAAACATATAATGCTTACAGTATCACTGGGCCCTTTTTGAAAAGTGGTATTTTTTTCCCTGCCACTTCATAGATGACTGTAGACCATGTTCTTTATGTATATTTTGAAAAGTAAAAGTAAATTCAGTCTAGTCCGTCAGGGATATTTTTCTGGCTAATATTTTCCTCACCATCAATCCACTGATAGTAAAATGCCCAGTTTTTCTTCCTGTAGATTGCATGACTGAATTCTTTTTAATTGTAGGAATTATATGATCTTGACAGCCACAACGAGTTCTAATTAAAAATGTAATGCTTATACCACTATTGTATTCATTGTGGTTATCACAATTCAAAGAGGATTTTTATATACTGCAGAAGTGTGACATACGCATAGGAGAGTAATAGGAATTCTGAAGGCACTGAAAAAACAAATGTATGAAAAATACTGGGATAAAATTTTAATTATAATTATAAATGTAGAGATATACAAGACATCTGGAAAAGAAGGAACAGTTATTTAAATTATTACTCGTGGTTACGATATAGCAGATTTAATTAAATGAATATTGCTTTAACCCAAATTTAAAAATAATCTCTAATTAGTACAACAGTGGTTAAGTCTTCCCATGTAACTCTTATTATTAAGAAGTTCTTGGGACAAAAATATGTAAATATCATCTATGCTCTGTGTGGCCCCTAAACTTCCTCAGGAGCAGTCTATTGAAATGATTTACTGTGGCAAAGTTTTTGATGTCTTTTAAGATTGAAGATTTGCAATACATATATCAAGCAATTTAATGCTGAAATTTGTTCAAAAATAAAGCCTTGTCTTCCCCACTTCAGTATCATGACCAGGCTCTCCCCATGAGTGCTTTTAAAAATTAAGTACATAAATTCAGCTTCCAAGAAGAAAATAATTTTAAGTAATGGGTGTTCTGCTCCAAACATGGACTTGAATTTTGACTCTTATTATTTTACTCTTCAGATGAAATAAGAATTAACCAGCCTTCTTTAACCAATTCACTTTTTTTGTTTATTCACTGCTAGACAAACTGGTGTCTGAATATCAGATTATATCAGATTGTAATAAAACTTGGTCATGGGAACTCTATTAGAGAGACCACAGCCATTGCAAAACTTAAGTTCAAGTCCTTTAAATTGAAATGACTTCTATTGGAGAGTTAAATGTGAATTTAAATAGCCTGCTTCATTGGCAATTATTAACTATAAGAGTAAGCTATTTGTTTGAGCCTGATCATCTCTGCATTTTATGATTTCTACTGGGCACTCTCCAGCTGAAAACAATGTATGGTTGCTTGTGAGAAAGATTTATTTTCACATCCTGCCCGGCAACAATGCTTCTGAGAGAATGAGAAAAGTAACAGAAACAGTTGCTTCTTATTTATTAGAATCTGCATACTAGAGCAGCAAAAATACTTAAGCAAATGAATAAAATAAATGCATTTGAGACATTAACACAATGCATTGCTTTCAGCTTTCTGACTTTCAATTTTTACAATGGTTCTGTCCGAAGAACCATTTAAATGTAGCTGCTGTTATCCCATCTTCAAGAAAGTGCACTAGGTGGCACTGTTGGAATGCAAGGAAGATCTTAATCAGCAATCAGTTTGTTATGCAAGTCCTGAAATTCAGATTCAGGGGAAAAAGATAACTTGCACATTAGAAAAGTTTTTGTCAAGGAACATATCCCATTTATTTTTTGGAGTATGTTATTATGTATAAACAACATAATGCAGAGAAAATAAAAAGCAGTAAGCAAAAGAAATTGAAGTCAAGAGATAAGAAAAAAGAAAAAGGAGCTCTTAACTAAATTTAATTTATATCAATCCTCTTCGGTATAACTTCACAGCTTTCAGTCTTGAGAAGCTATTCTTTCTTTTACTATGTTCATTTACTGATTTATGCATTGTCTTTTGTTTGTCAGATTTCTAATCTCTCTCAGTCTACATCAGCTCTGTTTAATCACAATTTTCTTGGCCCGCTCCTTCCTCTCAACCTACTCGCTTTTTCTTAATATGTTTGTTTTGTGATTTAATCTTTATTTATTCTCTTGACCAAACCACGCAATGTACTTCTTTTGTACTGAGTACTAATTTTTATATTCAATCTTTTCTCACTCTTTGGATATCTTTACTGATCACATTTTTAATTTAACTTGATGTTGCTCAACTGTAGAGTGCCCAGATACTTGTAAGTTTCATCCTGATGGCTCCTGATGGTTTGGCCATTCAGCATTTCAGTTTCATTGCTATTTGTGACTTTTCCTTGATTTATTGCTAGTGTATCACGTTTCTCTAAATCATTTGTGCTAAAAATTCTTCCAATACTTGTCAATGATTGGATTTTAATTACTAATTTTCCATAAAACTTCAGACCATCCATCTAAAGCAAATGTAAGATTTTATTAGAATTTTTTGCTGACTTGTAGCCAAGATTTGGGATTTTTTTCAAAATCACTGAAAGTGGGTCCACAGATATGACAAATAATAAGAGTAATAATGAGTCACCCTAGAAAATGCCTCTCCTAATGCTGACAAACCCATATTTTTCATTTCTAGTCACCAGTTCTGCCTTCCACTGCTTCATTATTTTTCCTACAGGCATTATGACACCAGTTGTTTGCAAACATTTGATAACCCACTATATAGTAATGAGTCAAATGCCTTTTATAATCAATCCAGACCATATAAAATTTGCTTTTTGCCATTTGCAATTCTTCAAAATCATTTTATCACTCAGGATTTGATCTTTTTATCTCTGCTTTTCCTTTTATTTCCTTTTTCTTCTATTAGAACAATGTTATTTTCTTCTAAATGATCTTGCATTTTGCCTGCCATCAGGCTGGTGAGTAATTTAAACATTGTTGGCCTGTAGTTTCTGGTGTTCTCCCTTTCACTGGTTTGTTATGAATCAAATTAAGATTTGTCAATTATTGCAATAGTTCATTAGGCCACAGGTCGGCAACCTGCGGCTCCGGAGCCACATGCGGCTCTTTGAGCCTTCCCCGGTGGCTCCCAGCCTCCTCTGCCTTTGCAGAGAGAGACAGAGACAGAGAGAGTCCCTTTCACTGGTTTGTTATGAATCAAATTAAGATTTGTCAATTATTGCAATAGTTCATTAGGCCACAGGTCGGCAACCTGCGGGTCCGGAGCCGCATGCGGCTGTTTGAGCCTTCCCCGGTGGCTCCCAGCCTCCTCTGCCTTTGCAATTGCGCTTCCCTGCTTCCTTCTCTCTCTCTCTCTCTCTCTCTCTCTCTCTCTCTCTCTCTCTGTGTGTGTGTGTGTGTGTGTGTAAAAGATTGCACTCACAGTGTTCTCTGAGGAGCTGAAAAGCTTTCTGGACGGAGCTCCTCCCTTTGCTGCATCTCTGCAGGAAGCAGGAAGGGCAGGAGAGAGCTAGCTAGCCCAGCTAGGCTGACTCAGGAATTCTGGGAGTTGAAGTCCATGAGCCATAAAAGAGACGAGGTTGCTTACCCTAAGCTTGTTGGACAACAGCTTGAAGCTTGCCAGATGAGCAGCAGATAGGAGAGAGAGAGAGAAAGAGAGAGAGAGAGGGAGGGAGAGAGAGAGAGAGAGGAAAGAGAGAGAGAGAAAGAAAGAGAGTGGGGGAAGAGGAGTGGCAGGCAGACCAAGGGCAGATAGAGAGGGAGGGAGAGAGAGAGACAGACAGAGAGAGAGAGAGACCCTTTTGACATCTAAAATGAAGATAACACTGCATATATCCTTTTTTTACCTGTATGTGTATCTGTGTGTATGTGTATATATGTGTGTGTGTATACATACATATACACACACACACATATATACACACACACAAACACACACACACAAACACACACACACCTATAATAAAGGTAAAAAAGGATATATGCAGTGTTATCTTCATTTTAGATATCAAAAGGATTTTGTGGCTCCCGGTGTTTTGTTTTTGGTGGGAAACGGGTCCAAGTGGCTCTTTGAGTGTTTTGGGTTGCCTACCCCTGCATTAGGCTGTTTAGCTGTCAACTATTTGAGCCAAAAGCTGTGCAGTTGATAATTTCCAGGCATTATCCTATTTATTCATTTTCACCTGATTTTTAACCATTTCTGCAGATATTATTGGCTCTTCCATTTGATTTTTACTAAATTAATTTTCAAATTCTTTTATCCATCTTGCATTCTTTTTTGAGTTTCCCATACGTCTTTCCAAAATGATTGTGTCCTTTTTATTTGGTTTTCCATTTTCAGAATTTCTGTTGCCATTTATACTTCGGTAGAATTACTTCTGGTCTGATTGAAATAGGTGATTTTATTTAAATTGGATGATCTGTCTGTCAGTGTTCTCCACTATTGCTGTTATTTGCTGCTTTATGATTTCTAAAAATTGATTTCTTCCATTTTTCTTGAAGTAAGACATTTTTTTAATTAGGCTTATCTTGTTCTTTACATTCTTCAGGTTTTGCTCTTTCATATTCTTTAAATTACATACATCTGATCTTAATTTCTTTATTTTGATCTCCAGTCTGATCTTTCACTTTGGGATTGCATATGATTTTGCTTTTGCTTTTCTAAGTTTGATATTTAGTTTTTCTGTAATCGCTACTGCTGTACTGTAGGCAAACTGATTGGTCTATTTGAGACATGTTATTTTAATCCTTGGAAGGGCCTTATTCACATCCTTCATTATAGGTGCCAGATCTTTTGGGGGCATTACTTTCATTGCAAAAGTTTTGTCTTTCTACTGATAATTCTGCATATGTTATAATGTTCTCTTTTAATCCTTCTCTGGAGCGAGGTCAGTTCACAGGTTGGTTATGGTATTTCATATAATACAGAGATAATTATTATAAGTAGTGATAATAGTACTGTTAGTACAATACTGCCCAACTCCCAACAACTGTTCACAAATCTATAGCTATAATGTAGAGGTCCTTGTTGCTCTCTGAGCTTGGTTGTTTTCTTGCAGATGTTTCATTACCCAAACTAGGTAACATCATCAGTGCTAGTAGGATGATGTTACCTAGTTTTGGGAATGGAATGTCTGCAAGAAAACAATCAAGCTCAGAGAGCAGCAAGAACCCCTCATTTCAATCCTAGCTATAAATATTCCCTTTTATTATAATTTAGTTGAGCTCAGTGAGAATACATTGGTTTACCCATGCAATTTAATGTTAGCGAGGGCAGAATGGTTACATATAAGATATACATAGCTGGCTGGGGCAAAAAAATGTTATGACATATATTTATGAAATTATTATAGGTAAATTTTAGTAAGCCATATTTATATTTAAAATGACTAAAGCAATCTAAAAACTATAATGATGTGAATAAAGATCAATATTTTGGAATAATATATAGAATAATGTATATAATGTTATATTTATATTTAAAATGACTAAAGCAATCTAAAAACTGTAATGATGTGAATAAAGATCAATATTTTAGAATAATGTATAGTTATTTTTTGTAATGTGTAAGTTTTTCCTATCTATAAAAAAAGTACAGGAAGCAAAGGGAAATATCAATGTGATACACAGGGAAAAATCTTTACAGAAATTCCTGTTTAGAGAAATGTCTTATTCTTAAATCACATACTTATCCTATGACTTTTTTCAAAAAAATGGAAAATTATTTTAATAGATATATGGGATATATAAATGTAAATGCTGATATTCAAGAACTAATTGAAATATGTTGATTTGCTACTTGTGTTTCACAGAGGATTTTATTCCAGTTCCATACAAGATAGCACCTCCTCTGAAAATAGAAAGAATGATTCCTCCATACAGTGGTTTTGGATCTGAAGAAGACTCTCTTTGCTCTTGCCTTAGCTTACTTCCTAAACCTCCCCAAAAGGACTTCAAGAAATTCATGGAAAAAGACAGGTATCTGAATAAAAGTGATATTCAGAATCTTTTCTCTCCATTTGAATAAGAGACAGGAAGAGATGCCCATTTTTTTTCATAATGTCAACACAAATGGGTAATTGTAGCAGTCATATTTTCTGTTCAGGTAGAAAACAAATCCTATTAACAAAGGTTATGATCTCCTAATATTAATCTCCTAATATATTGTCATTAATCTTAAACATTTATAAGAAAATTCTAAGAACCATCATAGTCCATTTATCTCTTCTGGCCTCCACTGTATAATCATTTATATATCCTCTATCATGCTCTATTTTGCAATGTTGTCTGGGATTTACAAAGCAATTTTTGGAATTAGGATATCTAGATCATTGTATACTGCATGGGTAAATTTGATGAATTAATGGAGAAAGCCTTGCTATGGAATATCACATATAGCTAGGGATTTCCCCACATATTTGAGTTTTTCCTTATAGAGTACAATTACAGATCAGTATGGTTCATGACCATCTCCCTAAAATTTCAGTATCTTGGCTTCTCCAGGAAAGCGTTTTTAATAATTGGGTATTAGAATGCACTTAGTGCAGTGGTGGTAAACCTATGGCACGGGTGCCAGAGGTGGCACTTGGAGCCCTCTCTGTGGGCACATGTGCTGTTGCCCCAGCCTGGCCTCCCCCTGTGACCCCCTCCACTCCAGCAGCCCCCCTGAAGGACACTTGCCCTCGAGCATGGCCCACACGGAGCAGCACAGCCAAGGACATGGCAGCCAGGCAGCATAGACCTGCCCTCATACCCCATCATGCAGTTGATGCTGCAGAGCGAGGGTAGTGGCCGCCATAGCGCTGCTGGGCTACCTGGGCGATCTGCAGCGGGCCCTGGAGGCAATGAGTGGTCCTGTGAGCAGGTGGGGCAGAGAATGGGGTGCAGAGCGGGGGCGGGCAGGGGGGTGGAGCGGGGGCAGGACCAGTTTTTGGGCACTCAGTCTCTAAAAGTTTTGCCATCACTGACTTAGTGCATTTAAACAACATATCAAGGACTAGAAGCCCAACAAAATCAGTCTGCTGTTCCTAAGAATGTTTTTTGAGCCTCTTTTCAAAGCAGCAAGATATTTACAATGTGTAACTGTCCCCAAACTCCAAAAGGTGCTAATTTTAACATGCTGCAATGCATTTCCCACAGCAATTTTGGAGGCCCAAAACTGAATTAATATAAATCCTGATGATGGGATGTTATTTTACAAAATGAAGTGATCTGTTTTTCCAGGTAAAGAGAAAATGAAACACAATTTTGAAAAACTTTTCTTCTGTTTTTTTCAGACAAGGCCTTGAAAGTAATATTTTGCGGTTCCTTGCACAATATATTACTTCTGATCCCATCGCTAAAGATCGGAAGTTCATTATTTCTTATTTTCTAAGTGATGACACTATATCAGTGTTTGAACCTCCCCAAAGAAATACAGGTAAGAAAGTAATTCTGTTGCAGGCACCTCTGAAAAAAGAAGAGGATAGAGCAGGGGTCTTCAAATGTGGCCCTTTTATGACCTGTGGACGTCAACTCCCAGAATTCCTCAGCCAGGCATGCTGGCTGAGGAATTATGGGAGTTGAAGTCCACAAGTCATAAAAGGGCCACGTTTGAAGACCCCTGGGATAGAGATTGTCTTTTACTTACAGTTGTGATTGGGACTGAATTGGTGTCATTAAGCGATGCAGTCATAAGGCATTAGTGCATTACTTAGCAAAAGCAATCCTTGCTGTCTTTGTTAACTGAATCCCACAGCTGTTACAGTGGATATAAAAAGTTTACACATCCTTGTTAAAATGGCAGCTTTTGAGATGTAAAAAAAAAAAAAAAATCAGACCAAGATAAATCACTTCAGATTTTTTCCTCACCTTTAATATAACAGGTAAGCCTTATAATTTAATTGAAAAATAAACTGAAATCTTTTAGTGGAGAAAAATAAAATAAAAATAAAAAACTTTCAATAACATGGTTGCATAAATGTACTCAGCCTCTTATAAATAGGAATGTTACTATGTTCAGAATTAACCAATCACATTCAAACTGATGGTAAATAGTAGTCAGTATACACCTAACATCAGTTAAAGTGTCTGATTAAGCCCATATAAAGTCCAGCTGTTTTAATAGGATTTTTCTGACGATTTACCCAGTTGCCTCTTAGAGCAAAAGCCATGGTCTACAAAGAGTTTACAAAGCATCAAAGAGATCTCATTGTTGAAAGGTATCAGACAGGAGAATGATACAAAAACATTTCCAAGACATTGGATATACAGTGAAGACAATCATCAAGGGGAGAAAATATGGGACAACAGTGACATTACCTAACAGTGGATATCCCTCCAAAATTGACGAGAAAACAAGAAGAAAACTGTTCTGAGAGCCTGCCAAGAGGCCTACAGCAACATTAAAGAAGCTGCAGGAATTTCTGACATGTACTGGTTGTGTACGCCATATGAGAGAAATCTCCCGTGTACTTTATATACCTGGGTTGTGAGGCAGGATGGGGCAAGACAAGCTTTTTCTTACAAAGCAAAACATTCAAGCCTGGCTACATTCTGCAAAAATCTACATCAAGTCTAACAAAAGCATGTGGGAAAATGTTATAGTCTGATGAGACTAAGGTAGACTTTTTTGGCCATATTCCAAAAACTGTATTTGGTGCAAAAACAACACTGTACACCACACACGCACAGTGAAGAATGGTGGTGGCAGCATTTTGCTTTAGGATTAATTTTCTTCAGCTGGAACTGGGTTCAAGGTGGAGGGAATTATGAACAGTTCTAAATATAAGTCAATTTTGGCACAAAACCTTCAGCTAAAATGCTGAAGATGAAGAGGATTGTTACCTTTCAACATGACAATGACCCAAAGCATACCTCCAAATCAACAGAACAATGGCTTCACCAGAAGAAGATCAAAGATTTGGAATGGCCCATGCAGAGCCGGACTGGAATCCAATTGAAAATCAGGGGTGGGGTGACCTGAAGAGGGCCATGCACAGAAAATGCCTTCTCAATCTGACATATTTGTGCTTGTGCAAGGCAGAGAGAACAAAGATTCTCAAGGCAAGATGTGCCATGCTGATAAGCTCCTACCCCAACAGGCTAAATGCTCTCATAAAACCAAAAGGTGTTTCAACAAAGTATTAGTTTAAGGGTGTGCACACTTATGCAATCATGTTTTTGTAAGTATTTTTATTTTTCCCCTCTAAAAAAATCCAATTTGTTTTTCAACTGCCTACAGGTTATATTATCAGTGGGAAAAAAAATGGAAGTGATTTATCTTGGTCTGATTTTTGTTTTTACATCTTAAAAATTTGACATTTTGATGGGGGTTTGTAGACTTTTTGCCATCTATTTCCACACTAGCTATATCTCTTTACTTGGGATTTATTAAGTGTTCTCTGCAATTATAATATTGGCCTATTCCTTGGATAATCAGGCTCCTTTGGCGGTACATGAGCACTTATGATTTGGTCATATCTGTTTTGGCGGTTTGGCGATGTCATATGTAAGCATATAGATATACTGGTAAATGTTTTCATGTTAAAGATGTCAAAGTTATATTACATCATTTATTTCAAAATCATGGAATCTGACTAGGGGTGGCGGCGGAAGAATGGCTATATTAGGCATGAGGAATAATCACAAGAATTATGTTCAATGACTAGAAATGTATTATCTCAGATATCAAAGGTTGGATTCAAGACATCTTTTACATTAATTTTTGAAAAGGCTGTTTTTTCTATTAACTAAAAAATGATTCAATGTATTTCATTGGCATAGATTTCATATTACCTTACAAACACAGATATAGAGCATGAGTAATCTGACACATTAAATTCTTTTTAATTTTGTTTATAAATAATAATAATAATAATAGTAATAGTAATAATAATAATAGAGTTGGAAGGGACTTTGGAGGTCTTCTAGTCCAACCCCCTGCTCAGGCAGAAAACCCTATACCATTTCAGACAAATGGTTGTCCAGTCTCTTCTTAAAAACTTCCAGTATTGGAGCATTCACAACTTCTGGAGGCAGGTTGTTCCACTGATTAATTGTTCTAACTATCAGGACATTTCTCCTTAGTTCTAGGTTGCTTCTCTCCTTGATTAATTTCCATCCATGGCTTCTTGTCCTGCCTTCAGGTGCTTTGGAGAATAACTTGACTCCCCTTTGTAGCAACCCCTGAGATATTGGAATACTGGAAAATACTGTATATTTATTGGATATCTGTATTGATTTCTATTTTCTTACATTGCAATACAATTATAAAAATAAAATTCAAATCATTTGAGTTAATATTTTCCTAACCTCTTATGAATCCAGTCTGCTGTAATCCTTCTAGTTTCTCCCAAAGTGATAGTATGATTCTCAGTGGCTCATGAAAATTTCTAAAAATTGTGAGTTTGATCATTGTGGTAAAATAAAAGAAGAATGTCATTTGATTATGTTAACATTGTGAATATAGCAGGGAATTTGGGGCAGGGAGGAAATGAACGTTAATAATTTTTACTTGGACTTTTCTGTGGAAAATTCAATGTGGGTGAGTGAAATATATGAGTTTTGTTTTATTTTAATTTGTATTTTATAACTTCCATTTGAAAGATCTAGTGTGCTCACGGTTTTCTCATTATAGGAGTTATTGGTGGGAAATTCTTGGAAAGAAATCGCATTAAAAAGCCTGGGCAAGAGCTTTATACAAGTGAGCCGTCTGAATACTACACAGCTAAGGACCTGTTCGTTGGAGCCAAAGTGTGTTTCCATGGCCACGTCCTTCTTTTGGTGGATGCTGATGAATATGCTTTCAACTACATGGAGAAGCATGCAAATGAGGCAAGGCTGTGTTTGCTAATCCTTATTCTTTGAAGGCCTCTGTGGCTTTATTATCTTGCCTAAATAAGGTCGGCTCTGAAGACCTTTGTTTATATGCTGAGGATCAAAACAGCCATCATTGTTTGATTTTGTAAAAAAAATAATATGCTCTATGAGTAATACATGCTGCATTATGAGTTTGGTAAATGCCATGGAGTTTATTTTGTGCCTGACAACTGAAGTTTACAGACTGATTTTTCATAATGTTCTAATCCTACCTGTGTTTTAAGAAAGAAATAATAATAGCAACAAAAAGGGAACTACTGATAAGGCCTGTGGTGTACCAGTTTATTTTCCCATACAAAATACAAAGGGGCTAAAGCTAATCAAACAAAATCCCTAAGAATATTTGATTATTGTTATGACTGCTTGTTTGCTATAGCATTCATGCAAAGCCTATTGGATAAAGAACAGCTAAAGAATGAAAAGATAAAACTAGCCTGATGAAAGTTTGGCAGAATTGTAGGATTTCTTTTTTATTTTTTTATTTTAATCCAGAAACTAAACAGTATTATATATCACTTCTATTTGATGCTTATAGCTACTTAATGTATTCTGTTGAAATAGACATATTTTTAAAAGGCCATATATTGTGATAACATTTTCTCAAGTTAAAAAGAATTTACAATGCCATTGTGCAAATATACACAAGTGAAAATAAGCAATGCTAAAATTCAGATCCATTTCAAACATACTGGAGATCATGCTACAATAGTTGCCTAACCCATAAATCTGATGTGACTTAGCTTTTGTCTTGAATGCAAATTAGATGCAGGACAAAATGGGATCTCACTCTTTAAAATCATTACCATTTGTTTTTGCCAGTTATTAGTGCACAATGAATGTTTTTAGAATTTCTCACTGGAAAATATTGGTATTTTCAGTAGGAAAATATTGCATATGACTAGGAAACTACAAGTCTTATAAGTATTAGTCTAATTTTTTAAATTTAAATTTTAAAGTTCAGAACTGGCACTGGATCAGACCAAGTCCTGTGCAAGTGGTTTGTTCTCTCCAGTTCTTTAACTTCTGGGTTTTGTTTTCTGCATTCTAGCAATGAAATGTTCTTATTAATAATCTGACAAATTGTCTTGCTTTCACAATAGTATTCCCTGGATATGTTTTGCTGTCTTAATTCCTCACAGAACAAGCCAAGAGTTACAAAAATACTAAGTTTCCAAAATACCACCTCCCTAATCCTTTGGGGTGGGGGGTGGGGCTTCGAGATATTTTTGATTCCTAGACTAGTCTTTGCAATTTTCTTGGGAAGACTTTTTTTTAAAATGGTTTGCCCTTGTCTTCTTTCTAGTGTTGACAAGAGTGGCTGGCCCAAAATTACGCAGCTGGTGTCATGCCTACAGATTAGAACCAATACTTTTCCAGTTTCTAGCCTGATGCCTTAACCTCTACACTAAATTGGCTCTCCACTAATGCTATTATCCATGTTAAGACTCAGGAAAGAGCAGTGGTGAGATACAAGCTGAAACTGCTTGCTTTCCATATAAGAAAACTGGGAGAGTCCATGTGCAGTCTGACAGTCTATTGGCATATGACTCTCTGGCATTCTTAATAAGTGGTAATTTGGAATTTAGTTTTAGCTTTTTTAAAATGTTCAATAAATATATGTCACAAGGAAACAAATAATTTGGTGTCATTAGAATTCAGTCTTGCACTATACTAGGTTAAATGGTACAGCAAGATCAACCTTGAACACCCCTCATCTTTTTTTCTAGTATGCTATGGCCAACATCAATGCAATACTGAACAAATTGAAAGTTATAGGAGAACCTCGGTCAAGAGAAATTAAACAGATTTTTGCAGCCGCTGATCCTCAGAGCACTTACATGATCGATTATGATGAGTTCAGGTAAGATCCTGAGCATCCAAACAAATAGCAATTTAATTCATTTCAAATTTAATAGGGTGTATTATGTTTTATTTATTTGTTTGTTTATTGTATCCCCCCCCTATTGTTTTTACAAATAACTCAAGGCAGCAAATATATCCAACACATTTTCCTCCTCCTGCTTTCCCCACAACAACCCTGTGATGTGAATTGGGCTGAGAGACTGATTGACCCAAAGCTGGCTTTCATGACTGAGGCAGGACTCATAACTCATGGTCTGCCGGTTTCTAGCTGGGTGTCTTAACCCCTACGGCAAACTAGCTCTTCTTTGTTGTATTAATTGTGTGAGATTCTCTTTTTTTATAAAGAGAGGGAGATAATTTATTTAGCTATATATGTTCTCTGTTGCATGAACCACAAAAACTAGTGCAAAGTATTTTGTAGTACCACAGGGACCACTTATTAAATTTTATGTAGAATATTGTTAAAATGAGCTTTCTAACATATGAGCTGTTATACTCTTAACTATTCATCCATTTAGTATGTTTTGTTTTAAACATGCTTATGAAAGATTTTTCCCAGAACAGAAAAGGCAATTAAATCTTGGTCATTCTATATATAGAACAAAATGTTATGTTCATAACTATAGACAATATAAATAACAAAATGGCGGTTGAATTCAACATGCCATTTTTTAACCCTATGCTTTATATGGATTAAGGCTGAAGAGTCCTTTAACAACGAGCCCTATTAGGAACCTGAAGAAAGTTCATGAATAAGGCAGTTCCTTCAGGGTCACCCTGTACAAGTAATCCTCGACATTCAACCATAACTGAGCCCAAAATTTACACTGCTAAATAAGGCAGCTGTTAAGTGAGTTGCACCTCATTTTATGAACTTTTTTGTCACAGATATTTGAATCGATGCAGTTGTTAAGTGAATTGCGCAGTCATTAAGCTAATCCGGCTTTCTGCATTGACTTTACTTGTTGGAAGTTGGCTGGGAAGGTTACAAATAGTGATCACACGACCTTGGGATAGTGCGGTTGTCATAAATACATGCCAGTTGCCCAGTGCCTGAATTTTAATACCATAACTATGGGGACACTGAACAGTTGTAAGTGTGGCAACTGATCATAAATCACTTTATTCAGTGCCTTTGTAACTTCAAATGGTCACTAAATGAATGGTTGTAAGTCACGGACTATCTGTATAGAATTGTATTCCAAGGGATTCAGAGATGTACCTTATCAGAAGATATTTGATGAATCTATATTGATTATGCTGCTATAGTGAAAGAAAATCTGAAAGTCATGTGTGCACATTACTGTAACTGTGAGAGTTCCTTCTTCTTGGAACGTTATGCTGTTCTTGAGCAAATGTACATAAGTCTTTATAAAATAGTTGTCTCCTGTTAAGAGTTAAAACAATCTTATTTACAAATCAGTGCCTTTAAGCAAGACACAGTGCAATCTTTTTATCACTATTAGAATACAACTTCTAATGTAGGAATACAGCTTCAGTTATTGAAGTTGACCATTGTTTGGTGTATCATTCCTGACCACTGCAGAGTTTAAGAAAACTAGAAATTTACTTCATTCTTTTTCCTTAGGTTGACAGAATAATTTTGAAAATAATACTTATCTCTCAACCACCCTGATACACCCAGTTTTATTATTTATAATCCAAAGAAAAATCATTTGGAGCTGCCCAGAGAAAATAAAAGATAAAAAAAAAAATTCCTATCCCCAAATGTGCACAATCTAGACATCAGTCAATAACATATAGTTTAGATTCTAAATTTAACTTAGATGGATTGTGCAAGTTTTAAGTGTCATTCTTGGTTTATTAAACTTGCATGTTTATTTCCATATTATAATTCCATAGTTCTTATCAATATTCTTAAAAGCAATCCTAAATTGAGTAGGTAAAAGTTCAGAAATCGACATATTGCCATGATGATATTTTTTCCATCTCATTCTATGTAACTCATTGTGAAAAACAAACCATATAACGTGCAGCAAAAGATAGTCAATACTCATTTCAGCAATATTTCATTTTAGGTAATTTTAGACCAGATTAATGCCTCATTTGAAAGTCAAAACTTTCTAGAATACCTTGCAAGATGTCAGTTTATGGACTATAATATTCTTTTGGATGGTTTCATTTCAGTTGGGTTGACTTTAGGAATGGAGTATTATGGCTGCTTGAATCCTATCTGGAAGATCTATCTCAAAAAGTATTATTCTGGGATTTTTGCTGTGCCCTATGATTATTAGTTGCGCAGTACTTATCTTCTATTCTATTTAATATCTGTATTAAGCCACTAGAAATGACATATAAAGTTTTTGCTGCAGTGCTACTAACATGAAGATTTCAAATGGCTGTGCACCTCTTTTTTAATTTATGAATTCTTAGGAAACTGAAATACTGGTGGTAGTTAGGGGAAAGATATGGTTGAACAGGCTAAAGTTTAATTGGGACAAAGAAGCGTTTCAAATAAGGAATTATTAATTGGATAGAGGGATTAAATTACCATTGGATGGGGGTAAGACATATTGGAACATCCATTAGTTAAGGCTTATACTTCCAGTTAAGAGAAATGGAACTCATCTCAGTAATGTAGCCTGTAAGCATACTTTTTTATTCAAAAAGTTCAGTTTATACAAAACTTAGACATTTTTGTTGAGGCTAAACAATCAGATTGTATTACACTAATTCAGGATCAGAGGCATCAATTGACAGTACATTTCAAGGCACTATTAAAATACTAGTACTTTCTTCAAAGTCCTGAAATTATTGGATTGAGGTTAGTTAAAAGTCCACACAAAAATCTGCTTGTGTTATGTGTTTACCTTCAGAACCCATGTTTATTGAAATCAATAGAGTTGAGAGGGATAGCAGTAAAATAAGCCTTATCCAATAGAATTTCTTTCCTTTAGGTATACAGATGTCACTATCAGTGGCTGCTTATCACAGCTTTTAAAGCATAGTTTTAAGGTCTGAATGTTTTCTCAAAGAAAATTAATCAGTGTGCTCCCTATTTGGATGAAAAGCCATTGTGAAAAATTTAGTCCAATAATATATTGGTAATGAATGTTATCATTTTTAAGCAATACTGAGTATTCTCTCATTGTGCATTTTAAGATAAAAATGGTTTTTTAAATGACCATTTGTAATCCAATTTGTCTTTGAAAATTCAGTTATAAGAGCTAAAATAAATGAATATATAATAAGTAAGTAAGTAAGTAAATTAATAAATAAATGAGAATAGATGTAGGTTACTGTTGAAACTTTGTGTAAATCAGCCATCAATCCACATTTACATACCATTCATAAACACAGTAAAAAAACCTAGGAACCCAAAAGACAACCGCATATCCATTCAACAGCCAACACTCAAATAAAAAGGATTAACACCAGACAAGCAATTAAGCAATAAACAATATCCTAATCAAAAAACTACCATGGCGAAAATTTATCTCCATCAACACTGGCAGGGCAAGTATTAGCTTTACATATATAGGGAGCAAACCCCCCACACACTAGCACTGAAGATGTTACTTAGTCAGGTAATGAAATGTCTGCAAGCAAACAACAAAGCTCTTAGAACTAAGAACTAAGAAGCCACAAATAAATAAATATTTTTTTTGTGTTGCTAAGTGTTTCCTTCTTTGTAGAAAAACCAAACATGATACTTTAGAAAATATTTGTAGACCCAAATTACACAAGATACTAGTCATAGAATACATTTTAAATGACATTGCGATACGCATAATACAGACATTGTTTGTTCCATTCTTTATTTAGATATTCTTTAGTTTCTGCTGGCATTAGAAAGAGCTGTATTTTACTGCTGGATGACACACACAAAACATTCTGTACACTATACATACTGTATACTAATCTAGAAATGCTGGTGGACGGAAGGATGGATTAATAATTTAATTTACCTTTCTTTTTTTAGAAATGTGTTATTGAATATCTCAGATGGAAAATTAGCAGAACATGAAATTATGACTATTGGGCGATATTACAGTGTAAGAGAGGAGAATGAAATGGATGCCACTTATCTTCTGGCAGTGTCCCAGGAACATCTCAAGAAAAATAACTTTGAGAATTTTGGCCAGCTGTTGGCAGCCTTGGCCTATGGAGATCGGGAAAAGTAAGCATTTCTTCTATTATCAAATCTGCATAGTTTAATTCTTATTAACCACAGTCTAATAAAATAGGAGCTTTCTTTCCTCTCACTTCAAATCAATGTGTGTGGTGGAAAGTTTAAGCCTATATCTATATCTCAGAGGATTTCTCTATGTCAGCCTTCCTGACATGGGAAAATTGAACAGAAATTACTCTCACTCCTGCCATCTTTCCCATTTAAATTGGGTATCATGCAATACAAAGAACTAATAGAGAAACTGTCAGAAGCACAGTTACAATGGGATAATAATATGAGCCGAAGTGGCGCAGCAGTTAGAGTGCAGTACTGCAGGCCACTTTAGCTGACTGTGTTCAGCAGGTCAGCGGTTCAAATCTCACCGGCTCAAGGTTGACTCAGCCTTCCATCCTTCCGGGGTAGGTAAAATGAGGACCCAGATTGTTGGGGGCAATGTAAATATATATATACATTGCTTACTGGTGTACACCGCTTAGAGAGTGCTTGCACTTAAAGCGGTATATAAGTCTCATAAATAAATAAATATATACATTGCTTACTGGTGTACACCGCTTAGAGAGTGCTCGCACTTAAAGCGGTATATAAGTCTCATAAATAAATAAATAAATAATCACCCTTCCTTCATAACTGTACTTCATCCCTCAGTCTAAGTGATTAGAGAACAATTGTCAATGGCAGCCCTTTGGGCATATAAGACATATATATGCATAATATAAGACCTCCATTAACTGTAAGCCATTTGGACTTAGGAATACTTTGATTTAGATACTGAATGTTTTTTTTTTTTTACTTTATATTGAACCAAAGCAAAAGTAGAGAGTTGACTCCAGGTTTCTTTAATATTTTAAAAAGGCATGGAATGGTACTGTATCAGTTATAACTTTCTTACCTTTCTAGTATGTTTCAAGATTTTTGTTTTTCTAAATATCCTATAGCGTGATTTTGGTCTGAATCTTAATACTGTTCAATCAATATAAAGCTATAGATTTGAAAGAGCAGATAAATATAAATTACATGGGTGTCAGTGTCTTAGAGGCAGGATTCTTTAGCAAGGAGAAAGGGTGAGGAAGGTGGCTGCTCAGCTGTGAATTGAAGGCACCCCTCCCCTCCAACAAATACATCACAGAAGTGGTTAGTTAATGCCAGAACTGGGGATGGGAAGATGAGAGGACCATTGGCAGGAGGTGGTTGGTGGGGAAGCCAAGTGGCTGCTTGATAAAAAGAGGGCAAATGTTCAGGAACACTGGTTTTCTCTAGGGCTCAAATCTTTCTTTAAAGACAGAGGACCAAAAGAAATAGCCAGGCACATTTGAATCAGTTTTCCTTTTCCTTTTCCATCCTTTTTACATTCCTTTCTAGCACATATCTAAACATTCTTTTAAACCGTGCATCATGATTGTTCTTAATTCCAATTTTAAAATAAATAGAAAGTCATTACTTTTGTTTGCGCAGATGCGGACTGCTGGCCAGTGACAAATGCAGGACTGTTTGCAAATCCTTCAGGCTACCATTAGCAGATGATCTTCTACGTGCTTTATTGGCTGCGTAAGTCATAATTCCAATGTAATAATTAGTATGAATAAGAGTTAGATTTTTCTTTTTCTTTTGAGAGCTACATTCCTTTTTTAATAATGTACCAGAGGCTATTTCAGGACCATCTCTTTTCCTTCTATCTGTCCATCAACACTTTCTTCCTCTCTCTGTTGCAAATTGTGATCAGGCTACAGTGCTGAACTATTTGATTGGAGAAGATTTTTTTAAACATAAAAAAGGCCAAGAACCACATAACATTTGATTGACCTTAATATAAAAGCTTCAGGCAACATGTCTGAGATGTGATGCTGAAGTGATTCCCTTGTAAACCAGTAATCGTTATTTGGAAGTAATTTCAATGAGAGATGGAATTTGAAAAGATGGATGACTGCCTGTGCTAGCAAGACATAGGTTTCCTAGGGTCCTTGCTCCTATCCCCAGTTATGAGAATCCCACATTGTCTTAATCTATTCAACAGGAGACATCTAAACCTTCTTGTCAAAGATGAGTCACTTCAGCACCACTCTAAGAAAAAAAATAGTTTTAAAATGTGAAAATAGCTGGAATGGAAATATCTTTTTACCTTGAAGACATTTTAACAAGAAACTTCATTTTCTTGCTAAATATATATATCTAAATGTTCAGCCTCTAAACCAGTGGTTCTCAACCTTTTTAATGCCGCGACCCCCCAACCGGTCGTAAGTCGAGGACTACTCAACCGGTCGTAAGTCGAGGACTACTCAACTGGTGCAGCACCGTTTGCAGAATGGGACTTTTGGCGGGCTCAGCAGGGCAGAGACAGCCTGGACAATTCCTATTGGCTTTTGAAAGCCAATAGAATTAGACTCTATTCAAGAGAGTCTATTCTATTGGCTTTCAAAAGCCAATAGAATAAAAGGGAGTAGCACAGCTAAGGAAAAGGGGAAAAAAAATGGCGGACTGCATTGTTTGGAGACCCCCGTGAAATGGTCGTTCGACCCCAAATGGGGTCCCGACCCACAGGTTGAGAACCACTGCTCTAAACAACAATAGATGATTATGTGGAAAAGGGGAGAAAAAGAAATAATAAGGGAAAGCAACCGTCCACACTTAGTTATATTACTGCATCCAGTTTTGGTCACCATGATGGAAAAAAGATATTGAGACTCTAGAAAGAATACAGAGAAGAGTAACAAAGATATCAGGGGATTGGAGGCTAAGACATAAAAATTCTAGGCTGCTGGAATTGGGTATGTCTAGTTTAATGAAAAGAAGGACGAGGGGTGATATGATAGCAGTGTTCCAATATCTCAAGGGTTGCCACAAAGAAGAGGGAGTCAAGCTATTCTCCAAAGCACCTGAAGGCAGGACAAGAAGCCATGGATGGAAACTAATCAAAGAGAGAAGCAACCTAGAACTAAGGAGAAATTTCCTGACCGTTAGAACAATTAATCAGTGGAACAACCTGCCTCCAGAAGCAGTGAATGCTCCAACACTGGAAGTTTTTAAGAAGAGACTGGACAGCCATTTGTCTGAAATGGTGTAGCGTTTCCTGCCTGAGCAGGGGGTTGGACTTGATGACCTCCAAAGTCCCTTCTAGCTTTGTTATTCTATTCTGTTCTGTTCTATTCTGTTCTATTCTATTTTATTCTTTAATTGTTTGAGAAGGATTTCCAAGCATACACATAAAAGCTTGTCCCATGATTTTCAGGAACTTATATATATATTTTATAGAAACTAGCAAGACAATCAATATTTAGGACAAAATTGTGAGGCTACCATTTATATCTCCTTCGGTCCCAAATCTGTGGGAAATTCCTTTGCATACTTGCAGGGTTCCATTCAGTCTTTTAAATCAGAGATTGATAGATAAGAGGAAAAATCTGCTACACATTTAGAGATGATTTTAAGTGATGCAAATTTATTTCCAAATCTGGGAGATAGTCACAGCCAATTTATGAAGTAGTAGCAAAATGTATAAAACCTTTTTTTCCTTAAGTGGGAATGGAATTACTGATCATGTCCTCCTTTTAATTAAAATCTCTTTTAATTCTGAGAAAAATGATTAAACCTATTCAGCTTGGATGAAATGGCAATCTGCAAGCAATTCTGCACTTTGTATTGTTTATATTCTAATGTTTCTCCCCAGGGATTTCTTTTGTATATTCATGCTATTTTCAGTTTGAGTACAGCCTTGTTATATCTCTGCTTAATATTTTTATTATTCAGATGAGTCATGTGTGTACATTACACTTCAATATGTTAGTGATGTTGAAACAAATGAGAATATTGTTTAGAAAATGTGCTGTTAACACAGCTGCTTCAGAAGAAAATACACATTATAGAAACAGCCTGAATGAAAAAGAGGCCACATTATTGAACTTGGGTTGTTTAGGCTGAAATTAAGCAGTGCAGGTATTAAAGCTTTATATCTGTCATTACCTATTATTTTGAGATACTATTTGCAAAAGTGCAGTGGAGGATATTCAACTCTTCAAGGCAACCCAATTTGGGTTACAATACCCAATTTGGGTATTATTCATTCAGAACGTCAGAGGGCAACACAGCGATTCATGAGATAACTGTTGGCTTGTTCCATTTCAGAAACCTCCCTTCTAGAACCACGTATGAAGAACACTAAGTTTAGCCCAAGAGAATGCTTTCTTATGCAAAATGGAGAAAATATTAATAAAACAGCTATAGTAGTCTTTTTACTATCTCTTAGTACAGTAGGTTGGTTAAAGACTACCAAAGTGGCTATCTGTTAGAATAGTGAAGAGTCCTACTATATGTAAATCCAAGTTGGGAAATTGCAGCTTTATTTCTAAAGTAGCTCTCAAATCACAGGATCATCAAGAATTATGTGAGAAGCCATAATAATTCAGATCTGAAACCATAGATTTCTTCTAGAAGAAGAAAGCTTTTAGCTAGGACTTGACCTTAACTCAGGGGTTCTCAACCTTGGCAACTTTAAGACAGCAAAGCTGGCTGAGGAATTCTGGGAGTTGAAGTCCACAAGTCTTAAAGTTGCCAAGGTTGAGAACCCCTGCCTTAACTGGATACAAAATGCTTCTCTAAAGGTTAATTTTAACCAGTACTTTAATTGGAAAGACTTTATAGGAACCTTCACAGAGGGAAAGCTATGTGCAGAAGTACAGTTAATATACATCAGGCGAATTCTTACGCATTCTAGTCACTCCATGTTCTTATTGTCGTTCCAAACATAGGATTCTGTTCCGTGAAAGATATGACTCAATATCGTTTGTATAGGATGACACTTTGAATATAAAGATTTATTGAGGTTTTAAAGTCTCTTCATTGACTTTAAATAATCTTTATCTGAAATGCCTAATGAGTAGTAAAATGCTAGTGGAAAAAATTGGTTCCTTTATAAAATAAAATCATTTCAAGGACCTCACCATAGTGGCAAATGGATAGTTTTTGCAATTTGCTGCATATTCATTATTTACAATACCTGGTCATGAGCATTAAAAAGAGGAAAGTAAACCATTTTAGACTCCCTACTGAATGGTTAGAAAATTAGAACAGCTAAAATCCAGGAATGAAAAATTCTCTCTGTTCTCTAACCAGTAATAAAAGAATTCTATCCAAAGAGAACTATGATAAATGCATTGCATATTTAATATGATGTCTTTGTATATATAATATGGAGAAATACAACATATCTCTATCATCTCCATCATTATCTATCTATCTATCTATCTATCTATCTATCTATCTATCTATCTATCTATCTATCTATCTATCTATCTATCTAATTCCACAATTGACAAATTTGATCACCCATGTTTAATTTGTTATATGAAAGCTAAACTTTCTCTGAATTAAGTCTTATACATGTGTTAACCTGAAAAGAATCTACAAAATTTCATATTGCGAAATATAAAATGGGCCACAGGAATGTATTACATCTGAAACAAAACTATTAATTGAATTGCCATGGTTATTTGATAGCAATTAAGAAAGAGGGCCTAGAGAGTTTCCCACAATCTTATAGCATGTTTATTGGAATATTTTTTTAAAATTTGATCCAACAACTTGAAAATTGGAGTATGTTCCCAGTTATTTCCTGAATTATACAATAGTACTTTTACAGCAGTGAAATGAATATGCACTGTTTGTTCAGATGTTGAGTGTAAAAGACAAGTTTTTTTTAACAGAGAAAGTCCATCTCTGTGTTCCGCAGTTGTTATTATTAGCTAACTCTATAACAACATTTCTTTCTTTAGCTTTAGGCTTCTTACTCTTACTTTTTCTCCTTTGTTTTTTTCTGAGCTAAACAAATACTGCAAATGCAAAAAGCTAAACAAGCTAAAAAGAAAAAGAAAAAAAAGAATACATGCTATTTCAAGGCACACATGTAAAACTGGTTTAATACTAGTTGATTTTTATTGAGTGTATTTGCTATTTAAACATAAGGTTTGGGAAATACTGTCATTTCAGATTTAATCTTTTAAAATATGGCCATTTATTACCTCAATATTTCTGTGTGATAAGTGATTGTTTTTCCCAAATGGGAAGAATAAATGTAATAATGTAAAACATATTCATGGCAGTTGACCAGATTTCCCATCAGCAAACAAAATCAGGAATAGTACTTGAGTTAATCTGTTTTAGTTCAAAGGCCACTACCATATTTTACTTCTTTTTTATTTTGTTGGCTTTTCATTATCTATTCTTGTAATACATAACTGATATTTCAGTCTTTCTTAAGTAAAAGGAGAATTCTACCATAAAAATAAATTTCTGTTCGCTGTTTGTGGTCGAATGACACAAAGAAACACTCCATGAATGTGCACCTGCAAAGTAAACTCTGCCACAAAGAGGGAGCCTTTAAGCATTTATGTAAAATACTCTGACTCTTGCAATTTAGTTTCTGAATTCTAAAAAAGCCTCTGAAGTATCAGTTGCCTCACTGACAGACCAGTCCTCTCTTGTGACAGCTGAACTCTGAGGGCTAGAGGTCCATGCCAACAATGGTGCTTTGCCAGATAAATCAGGAATAAAAAGTCATCCAAAAAATAATAAAAGAAAAACAATAGGGCTCTGTAGCAAGCCTGTCTTAAAATAGGGAGTTGCTTCCACAATTTGTGTACATATATAATGAAGATTTGTTTGTTTATAAGACATCAATGAACACAGGCTAAAACCATGGATTTCTTTTTCTCCTTATGTTTTTTCTGTTTTATGAGTTCCAGCTATACTCCAAAGATATTTTCATTATTCATTATATCAAAATAAATAATAGGTTAAACCAAACAATAGCGAGAGCGAGAGCCAAATAATGAATATATGCACACAATCTGTATTTAGATGTGAAGATTGCAAAGAACATGTAAATTATAAGAAGTTGGTTGATGGGCTGAACTGGAGAGAGCATCCAATTCCAGCTTTCCAAACCATTTTGATGCCATTACAGGTAAAGTAAAATACGTATCCTTAAAAGTTTCCAAAAATATAAATCATAATAGTTCAGGTTCTCAAACCAAGAATACAGAATGGTTTGTGTTTACTGCCAAAACATTGCTACTGTTTAGAGAAGTGCCTATCAGATACTTATTTAAAATTTATTATATCTGCTACCATAATATCCTGGGGCAGTACATTACAGAAAGATATAAATAAATAATCCTTCAGATATTAAAAATCACCTTCTACCTGATATCTTAATGAGCATCAGATTTAAGCAGAAACAAAATGGCCTAGATTAACAAAAAATAGGAAATTGATAATTGCAGATTTGATAAGATAGAAAAATGTGGGTTAGACAGCATCACCATCAGATGGATTCATAGCTGGCTGACCAGCTGTACTCAGCATGTGGAACTGCATCTACATGGAGTGTGTAGTGGGGTGCCCCAGGGCTCTGTTCTGGGCCCAGTGCTCTTCAACATCTTCAGCAATGATTTGGATGAGGGGATAGATAGGGAACTCATCAAATTTGCAGACACGAAGCTGGTAGGAATAGCCAACAATTCAGAAGATAGGCTTAAGATACAGAAGGATCTTGACAGACTTGAACATTGGGCGCTATCTAACAAAATGAAATTCAGTGGTGAAAAAAGTAAGGTTCTATATTTAGGCAACAAAAACCAAATGCACAGGTATAGTATAGGTTATACCTTGCTCAATAGTGGTAACTGTGAGAGGGATCTCAGAGTTCTAATGGACAATCACTTAAATATGAGCCAGCAGTGTGCTGCAGCTGCCAAAAAAGCCAACACAGTGCTAGGCTGCATTAACAGAGGGATAGAATCAAGATCACATGAAGTGTTAATACCACTTTACAATGCTTCGGTACGGCAGCACTTGGAATACTGCATCCAGTTTTGGTCACCATGATGTAAAAAAGACGTTGAGACTCTAGAAAGAGTACAGAGAAGAGCAACAAAGATGATTAGGGGACTCGAGGCTAAAACATATGAAGAACAGTTGCTGGAATTGGGTATGTCTAGTTTAATGGAAAGAAGGACTAGGGGTGACATGATAGCAGTGTTCCAATATCTCAAGGTTGCCACAAAGAAGAGGGAGTCAAGCTATTCTCCAAAGCACTTGAAGACAGGACAAGAAGCAATGGATGGAAACTAATCAAGGAGAGAAGAAACTTAGAACTAAGGAGAGATTTCCTAACAGTTAGAACAATTAATCAGTGGAACAAGCTGCCTCCAGAAGTTGTGAATACTCCAACACTGGAAGTTATTATTATTATTATTATTATTATTATTGTTGTTGTTGTTGTTGTTTGTTGTTGTTGTTGTTGTTATTATAGATTAGGAATCCCTAATTTGTATAACATTAATATATTTTTCAATCTCAAACTCAGTTCATACATTAATTTATTTTTAAAGTCAGCATGAACATCCATACAAACTTTCATATATATTTTTGCATGTAAAATGTAAAGTGCATTTTTGCATTCTCCCATTAATTTTAACTTTCTTATAATGTTGCCTATTTTTTTAATTAAAGAACTATGTTCCAAAATTTGCAAAAGTATGAAACAGAGTGCTAATTATAGTTTTATTAGTAACTTTTTTTCTCTTATAAAATACTTGGAAAGTATAAATAAGGTTGATTCATATTGAAATACAAGCCAAGTAATTTCTTTTTTCATCCAAAGTACAAGGATCACTTCTCTCTTTTCATGAAAGATAGTCTCCTTCAAGTCAAATTAGATTCCTATTGACTACATTTTCTATAATGCATATAAATTATAATGCAAATATACGGTGTACTATTTTGATAGAAATAAAGACTGCTTGCTGATATTCAACATCATTTCTAGTTATTTTCCATTTCACTTTATAATTCTAAACCTTCTTATCCTTTTCTTATGTTTTCAGTATGAAGATGGATGGAGTGGGGAGCCACCAGCACTTCCAGTGAAAAAAATAAAATACCTACCATTAATAGAAGATGTCTTTGGCATCAAAGATTAGCCTTAGTCCATACATCATACTTCTTATGGATAAACATTGCAATTTTCTCTTTTTGGACAGTTACTCCATATTTTTATTTAAACAAAATAAAAGAATCACAGCTACAGATTTTTTGGGGGGGATGTAAGTTTTATTTTTTATTTTATTGTAGAAATATAATTCATATACTTTGTAATTCTTTGAAATGTTTATACTATATATTCAGTATAATAATTTAAATAATTTAAATGTATATTTTCAGTTCTTACATATGGAATGGATGCTATTTAACTTAGAATTTTGCTCTTTTCCACTTGAACAATCAAGCTGTTATCCTTTGTTTTTTCAAAAAAGTCCTTGCAAACTTTGGGATTAAAGCCTGGCCCTTTAAGAGTTACATAAAAGAGAAAAATTGACCAGAATCTTCCACCCTAGCATTTTAAGTCTTGTTAATGAGTAACTGCAATTCAATTTCCACATGAAAAGGAATGGGAATGTATATTTGCATGTCAGAGCTAAATAATAATTTGAATGACTTCAGATTACCTCCAGGCTTGATCTATGATTATAATAAGAAAATATTTTTTACAAAATTCCCAATTGATAGTTAACAACAACCAAAGGAAAGTGCAAGAATTTCAAGAATAAAAATCTATTGATAGCAGGTCACAGGGATGTGCTTTGTGACAGATATGGATTGCTCATGGAGTAAGTTTAATAATAAAACATGTTTTGTTCTCGGCTGTCTCATGACAAAAGTAACTATCATTCTTCATCCTGTTTTGTTAATATAGCCTTATGCCTCTCTTAAATATAAGTGTATGTATGTATTTATATGAGAGATATAGATAATAGATATGGGTATAAAGATAGTGATAGAGATGGATATGTTTAATAGTGTGGGCAGTCCTCTTACAAGTGTGGTACAATTCTATTTAGCCAGATTTTGTTTGGGGGACAAATTTTGTTTTCATATACTTAAATACTATCTCAGCAAAAACATTTACATGAGTGATATAATTAATAACATTTTTATCAATTCATCTGGAACTTTCCTATCTTTGTTATAACACAGTAGGTCTGGTAATAGTGAAACATTCATATTCCCTTCCCTCATTTCTTTCTAGCCTATTTTGGAATACCAAATAATTCTCCCTTGTTGGAAAAGAATTTGAATAGATTTATTAATGACTAAAATAAATTTGTAATAAAAACCATAAATTCCTTTAACTGTTGTCTTAGCATTTCTCCACTTTCTCACAGAAATGAATGTCTTTGCCTTAAATATGGACATTGTCAGCAATCTGAACAAAAAGTCTTTATTACAAGATATTTTCTTTTTGTTTGGAAAAGGGAAAGTGATTGGTGAAATAACTGAAGAGATTTTTTTTAAAAAAATACATCACAATTCAGAAACATCAATACATTTTGTAATAGTTCATGACTTCATTGCTCCAAACAGCAATGTGCCAAGAAATTCTCATATAGAAATACATTTATAATGTCCCTAGACTTAACAGAACAGAATAATAGAATAACAGAGTTGGAAGGGACCTTAGAGGTCTTCTAGTCCAACCCTCTGCTCAAGCAGGCGACCCTATACCATTCTGAACAAATGGCTGTCCAATCTCTTCTTAAAAACCTCCAGTGATAGAGCACCTACCACTTCTGAAGGCAAGCCATCCACTGATTAATTGTTCTAACAGTCAGGAAATTCCTCCTTAGTTCTAGGTTGATTCTCTCCTTGATTAGTTTCCATCCATTGCTTCTTGTCCTGCCTTCGGGTGCTTTGGATAATAGGTTGACCCTTTCTTCTTTGTGGCAAATGGGGCATCTTTTCAAGTCTTCACTATTTGGACGTGTGATTTAAAGTATAAAGTTGAAGTACATTTTTATTTAATTCTGTTCCAGTTCAAACTCTTTCAGGTTTTTATATTCTGAGAACAGAATACGTATTTCCAGGAAATGATGCAAATGGATCTGGATGCCTTAAATACCAGCAGATGTTGTTTTAAGTCTTCTAACTTACTTTGCAAGCCTTTTGGGAGGTGCCAGCCTGAAAATAGTGAAATGAATGCATTGACTTAGATGGCATTTCCTTTCATGTATGTGAATAACACCAGTAACCAACTCCTGGTCCACTTAACAATGAGTACTGTCTTTTATGTGACACTAGGAAATGCTACAAAAATTGGTATCATTAAAAGTCAGTCAACATTTCCAGTCAGTAGTGAATAATGATTCTTACTGTTAAAATGGCAGATTCATGTTTATTGCTTTATTCAGAAATATGTTATTTGTGGGTCTGTGCTGTCTTTGAATGTTTGGTGACTCAACAGGGCAAAGGATATGCAGACTGTGCTGAATGGGGATATAACTCCTGGAGGAAGGCTTATTTGACCAAAATTCTTGTTACATGGGGGTCATAATTATTTGTTTATTACAAAAATTGTATTTTGTCTGATTCACTAGAATCTGTGGCCATCCTTTATTGGCAAGAATGGAACATTAGAATGTAGGTGGGGGAGAAAATGCTGCTTCATCAGGCCAACAGTCCATCTGCTCCAGCATTCTGCATCACACAGTGAACAATTAAATACATTTGGGGAATCAACACAGATAAAAGGATAATAGTCTTCTTTCATCACTGATTTTCCTTAGATGATGCTGTCAATGAGTATAAAGTGTAATAAAGAGTAATCAAAATTCATAGCAATTGATAGTATAATGATTTGATTTGATAAATTAATATAGCTACCCATCCCATGAAACATAAGTCTGGGCAGCATACAACATATGCACAATTAAAATTGTGATATTAACAATATAAATAAAGGATAAAAAACAAAGTGAGACAACACAATAATTTAGCATCATATAACCATCTTGCAGGTTCACCATGGCTAATGACCCCAAGGCTGATGGAAAAATGAAGTCTTAAAAGTCTTCCAGAAAATGGATGGGTGGGTCCAACTTTACCTCAGGGAGAATGATGTTGCAGAAAATGGGGGAGAGGGGAGGGCTACAGCAGTAAAGACATGCCATCTGGGTCCCACCAGATAAACTCTAGTACAGAACCTGCAGCATAATCCTCATAAACAAGTTATTATATATGAGTATTTCAGTTGGCCAAAGTACATTTAAAAGCGGGATAAAAATCTAATAGTATTAATATCTAATCTTTTTATTACATTAATTATTTTACTACCTTTATATCCTACTGCAATTAAAAAAAGCTGTCCAAGTTCGAACGGATGGGCCCTGAATCTAATACAGGAGAAAAAAATATCCCTATTTTCCATACTGGGTATAACTATATATACTTTCATAAATTACTTTAACTTGTTCTGTTCCAAGCTGAAAATCATTATTGTAGTCTTCGGGCATTTCTACAATCCACTGTTTCTGCTCCACAAATCCTTGAATAAGCAGTCCAAAACCAGCTTGTAGTCAATCTCATTTCTGCAGATTTGAAATTGCAGGGAACATCATAACAATCAGGGCTTTCTATCAGTATCTGTAGGAGAGCACGACACACCTAACTTGAACATCTTGTTCCCCCCTTCCCTTCCCTTCCCCTCCAAATCTTACCATAGATTTTTGAGCAAAAAAAAAAATAATCCTCTAAACCCAATCAATATTAAAGGGAGCAAAATAAATTGGAAGCGTCCTCATCAATATTTCAGTATATGTCCAAGCATGTATTACCAGGATAAATGTCTTGGCTGCAAAAATGTTATTTGTTGCCTTTAAAAGAGTGTTGCAAACTATGAAGATGGAATGATGGCATTTGATACTTTCCCCAATAGCTACAACTATGGATACATATTGCTATGCTGGTGAGTGGACAAGACACATTCTAAATTCAGATGGGCAACCCAGCATCATATCTGTCAACTCCACTTTCTTGAGATCTGTGGTAATTATTTTTCAACGATAGAAATGAAAGCCAAATGTGTCTGCAAGTCCTTTTGGCCAGAAGGCCCAAGGAACAGTGAAAAAGATGCATTTTATAGAATTCAAGGGGTGAAAATAGTAATAAGAACTTGCACTTCCAATCTTAAACTCCCTTCCTGCCAAAATGGGCTGAAAATGTTCAGCCCTGCCACTTTCCGTGACATCATCATATTCTTAGATGACATCCCATATTGGGCTTGGGAGGTGGAACAGCAGCCCACTCAAATGCCGCAACTGTCCTGTGACAACTGATAGGCATCAAGAATATAACATGCTAGTATTGTGAAATTTGATAGGTCTGGAGTTGCTTCTGAGTCAGGGGACCTTTCTTTGTGCTGGAGTTCTTAATCATTTTGGCCTCTTTAGGGGTCTCTTTCAACCTGACATAGACAACTGACTTTGTTAATTAAACTTTTATTATATTTGAATGGAGATGGTGTAATATTGATCTAAGTAGTACATTAATAAAATCATAATTTTATCTACCTGCGTGGGATCTTTTTTATATAATACCACTTGCTGTTGGAATGGATTACACTGTATTTGCAAAGGCTGGGAGTTTGACTCATGCAGTGGAAGTTGGAAGTCTGGTGCATAATAAATTGTTGCTATTGACTAGAACAGTGATGGCGAACCTTTTAGAGACCAAGTGCCCAAACTGCAACCCCAAACCCACTTATGCATTGTCGGGTGCTGGGTGGCGTGGCCCATTGGCTGGGTGTGGCCAATTGGGTGGGTGTGGCCCATTGCCTGGCGTGGCTGCGGTGGTAATGGCAGACTGGGTGGGATTAAAAAGTTCAATCAATGAATTCCAACTTTGCAAGATCTTTTTTTTCCCACAAGAAGTTGAAATTGACTCATTGATTAAACCTCTCTTTTTTTGCACACGGCGGCGGAGGCCTAAAGTGAAAGGTTTTATAAAATCCAGCTGAAAGCCTAAGGACTGGGGCGACGGCGTGCGTGCCCACAGAGAGGGCTCTGAGTGCCGCCTCTGGCACCCGTGCCAGAGGTTCGCCACCACTGGACTAGAACTATCTTGAGTAAATTCATAAGCCCAAGAAAGAAGTTTTTCCAGATGATAGAAGAAGAAAATTTCCAGTAAAAACAAAGAAAAAAACCCCACAACAGTCCCTGCTATTTTCTAGGTTACGCTCACAGTGTGATAACTACCCACTGAGCTTCTCATACAAATTTGACACGTCCTTCTACCTATTAATATTCTTCTTTTGACCTTTTTATCCTGCTGAATGGTGTGTTGATTTGGTAATGAGGCTGGAAGTGATTTTCTGGGTACCAGGAGAAGGGAGGGAATCACAACTAGGAGCTATTGTTTCATCCTTCATCCTTCACTAAAGGAAAACAACCTTGAAAAAGGTGTTAAAGCATCCTTTATGTTTGACATTTTAAAAAAGCATCTTATTCCCCCTTCTTTCCCTAATGATATGTAAGGAATTAATGCTTGTGTTATAAACACAAAGCAAACCAAAGGACAATTGAGGTGATCTTTTCCCTTAAAACTCTGCAAATATTTAGCAATGGAAATAAAATATGCAGGTAATCCCTTGACTGAAGCATAGATTGACAAATGCCCTTTTAGGAAAATATTAGTTTAAATTGATTTCATGATTACATGCATCAAGTTATTTTCAACTTTATCGAGCACATTGATAGATCATCATGAATTAATCTATATCAGGGGTCTTCAAACTTGGCCCTTTTATGACTTGTGGACTTCAACTCCCAGAATTCGCTGGCTGAGGAATTCTGGGAGTTGGAGTCCACAAGTCATAAAAGGGCCATGTTTGAAGACCTCTGATCTATATATTTCATTTAAAGGAAGGGAGTCCTGTGTTGAGCGATTTTCTGATTTCTTTTTGACAGAGCACAGCTTAAAAAAAAAAAATCCAGTTAACAAGTCAACATGCAGTGAGATGATCAAGCCAGAATAAAAATAATGGAAACCAAAAAGAACGAAACTTGATTGTGCAAAACACACCCCAAAAACAATACCTCATCTCAAGGACCTGGACAAAAAGTTTGCTTAACAGAGCAATGTGAACTTAAGGGATGGAGATGGGGATGGGGAGAAAAACTTCCCAGAAGGTAGGTCCCACCTGGGACCCTTTACATGAATTGTTACAATTGTTACAAGAATGGGATTCAGAACAGGCCTTCTCTAACAGATCCTACAGGTTAGGTGGAGACATTGGGAGAAAGGTAACCAGTACCAAAGATTACTGATTCTTCCAGAATTATAGGAGTGACAGAACAGACAGATCCTTTACCTTTTGGACTAATCCCTTAATTAGTGAGGCAATACAAAGAACGTGTGTTTGCAAGGCTTGTGGTGAAATGCAGTAATCATTTTTCAGCTGTTTCTGCATGAATGAAGACACCCTCTTTCTATGACACCTTCTTTATGAACGCCCTTATGTAATTATCTTTGTGCAGGCTAAAATGCTTGGTTCACTCAGTCTTTATTATAAGCTTTGTCCCCTCCCAACCCTCATTTTCTTTTCCTCTGCCTGTTTTAATTGTCTAAATCCGTCCTAAGTTCAGAACTGAGCCCTATATTTGAAGTGGGATCTGAGCAGATCAGAATATAGTGGAACTGCACATTTGATTTCTTTCACTATTCTATTCTTTAAAATTTATTCTTTTATCTTCAGCTGATTTTTCTAGCTAGAAGATAAATTTTGTTTCTTTATTCTAATATTAGCTATTTAATCCAGTTTGTATCATCTGCAAATTTGATAAAAATGCTATCTACATCATCAAAGTAATTGAAATACTGAAGAATACCAATCCAGGACAAAACTCTGTAGTACTCCATTTCTACTGTATGCATCTTATTTTTATATTTTTTTGACATCCAACTCTTACTTTCATATAGGAAATTAAGTGGAAGTGCCATCTTATACCCAGTCATTTTCTTTAGACAAATGTTCACCACAATGTATCACATATATTGCCTGCTACCTTTCTACCTGTATTTGCTCATCTCAGAATGTTACTACCAGAGTAGACCAATCCCTCTACTTGCGCCAATGTTTCCCCACCTCCAGAGAACTTATTCATTCCAGTTTCCCTATGAAAAACAACTATTTTGATCTTTAGTATATTAATTTTGAGATCCTTTCTCATCATTACATTATCTTCATCTCTTTGCTATATTACTATCAGTTCCCCTAGGATTACGTAAATATATAAAATATTTTTCCATAAAATATTAAGAATTACCATAATACAAAACTTTTCATGGTTGAAATTTACTTTCCCTAGAACATCCTGAAAGTGTTTCTGAGGCTGTTCCAGGCTAACCAAATTTTTCATCTGATCTCCTTTTCATTGTTAAAGCAGTCCTTGTTCCAGTAATCTTGGAATAATGTATTTTAGAACTGGCAAGTTACCAATCTGAAATATTTTGCACACCTTTTTGCACATATTTTGCATGCCTTTTTTCCATCCTTAAGCTGTTCTGGCTATTTTTCAGGCTGAAAAGCGATGAATGTTTCCATTAAATAAATAAATAAATAAATTGTATGCAGTTAGCAAATCCATGATAAGATGATATGCACTCAAATGCCAAATGAATTGGTGGATTCTTCTCCAATTAATTTTGCCAGTGCTGGAACAAGAATGTTTGATCATCTGATTTCTTGAGGAAAAACTTGATTCTGGAAATGTTCTACTTCCAAAGAATCTTTCCAAACCAGTTGGCACTTATATTGGCAAAAGGTTTTGTGAACAGGCACAAAAGTAGCTAATTTTAGCACCTCCAGATTTTAAAATTTTACTTGAAGAGAAACATTTTTCAACCTAGAGGAAAATATTGAGAGGAGAAAAAAGTAGGAGAAACCCTTCCTTACCTATGTATAAAGAATAAATCAAAATAAAACAGTAATTAGTATGTTCTTTCTCAACTTCTTTTTTTTTTGGAAATGTTTATGTTGGGAAATATGCACTTTTCCCTTCTGGGCAAATTAAAACCAGCTGAAAACATTTATTCAAACGTTTCCCCATACACTTTATTTAGTCAGAGATAAAAGTTTTATTTCACTCCCATTAAGCACTTTTTTTCCAAAGGAAGCACATGACAGAAAACTTGTTATAATGCAGATCATGTTTTGTGCCCTTAAGTTGGATTTATGAAATTTATGGCACATCTCAGCTATTTGCTTGTCTCTCGGGAGAGAATAGACTTGCTTTATTAAGAGGAGAGGAGAATAAATAAACCTCCTCCCTGGCAAACAGGATTTCCTAATATCCATAAAGCTCAATTCTAAGCATGTAACTGAGTCGTATGTCCTACATTTTTCAGTTGGATTTATTCCTTAGAAAATATGCATAATGCTATGGCTTTCATTTCATCTCAATCTTATTTCTTGTGGAAAGTGCTGAATTTTTTGAAGGGATCCTTAAAAACATGGACTCTATTCATATTGTGTAACCTGAAGAACTCTCTCTATTCAAGGCTGTATACTGTAAGTATTATCAGAACTCTGCACTGGCATGATACTTAAATGGCAAATTGCAAAAGAAAAGTTGGCCCCAACATCAATTACCTATTAATTCTTTAGGAGGATTCAGCAAATGAAGCATAAGGTAATGTCATATTACCTAGTTAGGGTAATGAAACATCTGCAAGAAAACAAGCAAGCTCAGAGAGCACCAAGGACCCCTCACTTAATTTTATATTTATACTACAATGTTGGTGTATTTGCTACCTTAGCATGGTAGGAAACTGAAATTGTGTGCTTCATTTGCTGAGTCCTCCTAAAGCAGACACGTCAAACTTGTGATATCACGTGATGTCGCGAGACGTATCGGGACTATTTTGCCATTGCCGGCAATGGGGTGGGCGCAGCTCCGGTATGATGAAACCGGCCCGCAGGCCGGCAGTTTGACACCACTATCCTAAACAGTTAATAGATAACTCTTAATTAATTAATTAAGAAATTAAGAGTTAATTTCAACCCTGAGCTACAAATATTCTCATTCATAAAATGTAAGTTTAACACACTTTAAGAAAACATCCTCCCAAAGATCTCTGCCTTTGTGCAGAATGTAGCCCCATCAATAATACATTAACATCTTGCTGAATGCAACCCCACTTCACTAGACGCATATCTGAAAAATTTCAGTATGGTGTCTAGTTACTCTAATGTTGCCACTGTGGTGAAAAGTACTCACTTAGAACATCGTAAATTTTAGAAGATTTGAATTGGGCATATTTGAGTGTCTGACATTGAAAAATCTTTCATTATTCATTTTTACCAAATTTGTATTCCCACTTTCAAACATTAATGTCCAACTTATAGATCAGACATGTCAAACACACGGCCCGGGGGCCGGATGTGGCCCGCGAAGTGGTTTCATGTGGCCCGCGAAGCCATCCTGGAAACAGTGAGGGAACTGCCCCCGCTGCCTTGGCCCTGACCCAGGCCGGCTGGGAGCCAATGTACAATTTTGTGGTGGCCATGTATGCTGAAACACATTCAGTCTTAGCTCAAGGCTGTCTGGAAACAGCGAGGAACCAGCCCCTGCTGCATCGGCCCCACCCCTTGAGTGCATGCTGGGGAGGTGTCACCCTTTGTGAGGAATGAAGAAATGCACCATCGCCTGGAAGTGGCCAGCAAATGGCCCTGGCCTACTTCACATATCTGGCTTGATGGGTTCCGGGGGAGGGGTTTTGGCAGGCAATGGGATGCTCTCCTCACAGCGCTGAGAGGCTGAGCCGGGTGGCGCAAAACTGATGAGAAGTGCAATGCTGCCTAGCCCCCAGCCTGCCCAGTTTCAGCAGGCAGCAAGGTGCAAATCTGGTGAGCTTTGTACTTCCCAGCTCAATCTCTTGGTGCTGTGAGGAGAGCGTCTTGCTGTCTACCAAAACCAGGCAGGCTGGGGACTGGGCGGCATTGCACTTCTTTTTGGATTCACGCTGCCTGTTTCAGCCTCTTGGCGCTGTGAGAGTGCCCCGCTGCCTGCTGAGACCGGGCAGGCTGGGGGCTGGGCAGCATTGCGCAGGTAACATTGACTCTCATCCTGCTCATGGCATCCCCTCCCCCAGAGCCCACCAAGCCAGATATGTGAAGTAGGTGAGGGCCATGTGCTGGCCACTTCCAGGCGATGGTGCATTTCTTCATTCCTCACAAAGGGTGACACCTCCCCAGCTGCGTTTCTTGCCTGTTTTTCTCCCTCCCTCATCTCAAATATTTTCCCACCACTCTGTACTTAGGAAGGAAAGAAGGAAAGAAGGAAAGAAGGAGAGGGAAGGTCTGAGGGAAGTCTTGCCTTAGTCCTGCCCTGCTGCCCTTTCACTATCCCCTTGCCCCCTCCTCCTGGCCTTTCCTGGGTCTCCCATCCTGTTGCTTTGGAAGCTTTGGATACAAAGCCGCGTCTCCTCCCATGGAGATGGAATGGGCCTCCCTCTGACTTTGCCCTCATACCCATCATGAGCAACATGGGTAAGGAGAGCACGCACAGCAGCAGCAGCCTTGAGGAGGAGGTAAGTGCAGCTGGGCGCCCCTTTGGGGAAGTTGGGCTGGGGTTGGTGCCACGGGTGCTTGAGGGCCAGGCTGGGCATTTGACCTTGGCTGCCCAGGGCTCCAGGCAGCCTGCACCACCATCCAGCCCCCCCATATGCCTGAGAGGAACAGTGAAGCTCCTCCAATGGTCCATGCCTTGGCACTTGCCCTGGTCCCATCTCCTTCTGCCAGAAACCCTCAGATCTGTCCCACTCCTGCCCAGGCCCCCACAGGCACCATTGACACGAATGATGTAGAGCTTGCCACGCCCATCCAGTAGGCCACACCCACCCTGGCCACACCCCCCCCGAGGGCAACTGCAATGCTGATGCGGCCCTCAATGAAATTGAGTTTGACACCCCTGTTATAGACAGATGATTAGTAGCTGAACAGTAAAGAAAGAAAAAGATCCCTACTGCCAATACTGTTGCTACAGCTGCAGTTGAAAGTGAAAACGGTGGTATCTAGTCCTCAAATTCTCTGGAGAAGATAGTGGTATTTTTTTTGAAGGTCCTCTTGCTTATACTGAGGACATAAGAAGGATGGATTTGATTGAAATAATGGCTCATGGAATAGGCATGCACTGCTCAGCAGTGACTAACATGATGGATAATAATTAGTTGATTTGCAAGACATTACAACTGACTTGGTCTTTGGAACAAGGCTCATGTCCAGAAGTGCTTTTTGCTATGCATGAGGAGAAACATTTATTTTCTTCAGATTATTTTAATTTCTCACTTTCAAGGATTTTACAAGACCAAAATGTGGTTATCTTTGAAAATTATACTTTTTCAACTTCTGCAATGCATTAAAAAGATAAATATTAAGGGGAATAAAAGGAAATGAAAATGTATTAAAAATGATTACAATACTTATATTTGTAGAGAGTGAGAAAGATGGAGTTATATTGATGGAGATATGCAAATTATATCACGCAGAACAATGAGCTAACATTCAAAAGCAGCTCAGGCAGATGCCTCTCTAACTGAATGAATTTCAGGAAGAAGGAGAAGATGTAGCAAAATCAGACTTCAAGTTTCTATAATTATAACAAATAGACTTGATTTCATGGGCTGGTCTACCTAGTGGGGCTGACATCACCATGCAACCAAATGTGGGATGCATTTACAGAAATAATTATACGCATTTGTACATTAAGAAATCTAATATGGAAATAAAATAAATCTTCCTTGACTGAGAAAAGTAGAATAATGAAGAAAACAGAAAAGGATTTGTACATCCCATTGACTGATTGATCCTGTCTTTCATAGAGCTTAAGGTGATATACAGTGTTCCCTCTTATTTTTTTTTCCCCACAACAACCAGTCGGTCATGTAAGCTGGGATGAGAGAGATTAACAGGCCCAAATTCATCAACTTGAAGAGTGAGCTAGTTGTAGCATTCTTTGCCATGAATAGTCAAACAGTGAAATATTCTTGAGTGAAAATGGCAGTGAAGAAGTATGGCATCTTTGCTGCTAAATTTTTATGACCGCAGGAATCTATGAGGACTTCTTAACTGTTGCTTCCACCAGGTGTTGATATTTTTATTTTTATAGATTTTGCAAAATCTAGATTCTGTGCTATTTTATTTTATAATTGCATTACATTACATTGAGTCTAATTGAGTAAAAGACCATTGAACAATTATTTGGGAATAAACACCATTCCTTTTTTGTTAAACTCCAGCACACTTTAATAAATTAACCCAAAGCTATGTGGTGTATCTGGTGCTTTTGGTAATGGTTAACCTGTGGGATTAATATTAATTATGTTAGTTTAATTTAATTATATTAGTTAATGTATAAATCATATATTATATACTATTATATACATTTTATAACTATATTTTAGTTATATTAGTTATTAGTTATATTACTAAGAATGAGATATAAATAAATTTATCTTGTGGCTGGGAGATAAATTTATTTATACCACACCTTTAGTAATATAACTTAAACCAGTATGCATAATACTAATTATTCCTAATTTCCTCCTTGTGAGGTGGATTGGGCTGAAAGAAACAACTAGCTCAAATCCCATGCCCGTTTCCATGCTTAAGGAAGTACTACAATTTATAATCTTGCAGTTGTAGTCCAGCTCAACCATTACACTAAACTGGCTGTTTAAATGAACTCATGTAGATGACTCCTTTCGAAGTGGAAACAAGATTTAAGAAGCATGGTAAAAATCACAGTTGATATCCTACCCAACATAGTGTCAGTCTACTGGACTCCTTAACTTAAGGACTTCTGTTGTTGCTGTTGTTGTGGAATGTCTAATGCACAGGTGTCAAACTTGCGACGTCACATGACGTGTTGCGACATATCGTGACTTTTTTTTCCCATTGCCGGCAATGGGGTGGGCGCGGTTTTGGCATGACGCATCTGGCCCGCAGGCCGGCAGTTTGACACCCCTGGTCTAAAGTCTTGAATTATTTTTCACGGTAAGGATACTATCTTAACTGTTAAAGTCTTACTTCAACAATCAGAAGGAAATCAGATGAACAGTCATTAAATTATAATGAACAAAAAGTACTAAAGATGCACCAACTAATTTAAATAAATAAATAAATACACAGTTCACTTAGTTTCCCTGAACAGCCAGTCAGTTGGCTAGGCCAGAGCTGCTTTCTTTGTCAGCCTGTAACCCCTCCAGATCCACTACTGATCAATTGATTTGCATAAATTCATTGGTGACTGAGAACTGGTGCTTTGAAATTTATTTTATTGAAATAAAAAGGAAAACAACAAGTAATAATGTAAGTATGCTGGGCCACATGGAACTGTGATCGTGCATTAGCAAAAAGAAAAGAGTTGTGAGTAGACGATATAAACATTAATATCTACCAATAAGATTTCGCTGAACTCAAGATCAACTTATCCCTGCCCATTTAGATATTTATTAAGAATATTCTTCTAAATTTTTGTGCTCTTATTGTAGTATGATATTTGATATATAAAATAACTGAAGTTGTAAATAAATCATAAATAATTAATTAAACATGAAATTTTTAAAAATACATGATTTAGCCAAAAAGACATTTTAAAAAGGAGGAGATGGAAAGGCACACAGGAAGGCAACTATAACATTATCTTATTTACCAAAAAGTATGAATTTAAAGATGAAATGTAGGAAGGTGTATTTATCTGTTTGGTCTGCATTTTCGGAGTATTTATTTTGTGTTCCATGAATGAAGAAACTTTGACAAATGCCAGATGACCCTAAATGCCAACAAAAATTTATAGTGTTCTGCATTTCTTTGCTGCTATCTAGTGGTCATCTAGATTTTTGCAATCTATATCTGGAAGTCCTAAAATATATAGTGGCTATGAAATAATTTCCTCCTCTAAAACATGAAATCAAGTAAAGATGTTGATATACGTTATTACTGCTTTGCAGCAGTTTCTTATTCATTGTTTTATATGAAGTTTGCTGGAGCAAGAAGCCAGTAAGATTATTAATGCTAACTGGCACCCTATTGCTTATCCCTGATCTAAGTAGCTGATCCTTTTTCTTTCATGGAGCTAAAGAATTTGTGTCACTGTCCATCTGCAGAGCCCAAGATTCTATCTTATAAAAGCTAATAACTTACAGGATGCCTTCAAAAGCTATAATTTGGCTGAAAACCAAAGTTTTGATACAGAGATAGTAATCCATAAAGTAATGCATGTTTTCTTATCTTTTCATGAGTAATATGTAAGATAATACAGCTTATCCATCTTTCCCTATCTCTTAGCAATACTTGTGGCCTCACTAGAACAGTTGCAAAAGCTGTCCCTTTTCCAATTACCAAATAGATTGCAGTTTGATTTTGATAAACTGTCTGGAAGGATAAAAGAAACAAATGTCCTTTCCCACAGACATTATTATTCCATTTAGGTGAATCACAGAATTAAGACAACAGTAAAAGGAAATGAAATGTTTGCTGTTCTGTTTTCTCAATATCTCCCCAGCCATGGTTATTTCCTCAATATATCACATTGATGTGTTGCTAGGCATTATCTAAATTAGTCAACTGATTCCATCAATAATTTGTTTTAGTAACCTTTCAAAATGAAAAGTACAATTGATCAGGTTGTATCAATGGATTACTTTAAAAAGCTGCATTATTTTACAAAGACAAAACCAAACCAAACCAAACCAAGAGTTTCAACTTGTGTTCACATTGGTAACAATTGAAGGACAGCCACTTCATTTTGAGTGTATTTCTTCCTTGAACAAACTTTCATGTATGGATCAGCAGCTGATCTACGGTAGGTCAACCGTGCAATAATGATTTTATATATGCAGATCAGTACTGAAAAAAGTGATATGTTTCCTCAAATTTTTGATACATATAAAATCAGATATGATCAATATTAGGAGTTTCTAGCTTTCTTGAAATATTCTTTGCAATACTGACTCCACATTTTACTTTTGCACTGCTAACTGCACTGTTTTATTGGTTCTTACTATAGATCCTAAAACCAGTACTTTTTATGGTATGATTGTTTATGAATTTTTGGTTGACATTTTATTAAATTAAGTAAAGTAAATTCAGCTTCTAGTAAATTAGAAGCTTCTAGTAATGATACAATTTTATTGTACACTTTTATTGTACACATATCAAAAGATATGTGTTTTTGGAAATATGCTGTTTTACTCTCATTGTTTCATCTTCACGGTCAACCATTTCTTTTTCTATGCCTTATACGGATACATAACTTCACTTTTAGAAGTAAAATTAGAAGTTATTTTTGCACATCTTTTGTAATCTAACAAACTACCACAGATATCCAGAGGTTACTGATAATTGAAATATTTATACTGTTCCAATCTTCAGCAATCATCAATATATTGCCACCAAATACTTTCTTGGCATTAGTAAAGCTTTTCTCCTGATTTTTAGTGTCTTTATTTTCTTTATATTTCACATCACTGTTTTCTATTTTTCTCTCTGCAGTTCTTCTTGATATATGTGTTGAACTCTTTTGAATATCTGATGCTATACTGAAATTTAATATAGTATTTAAGAAAAAAGCATGTAAAATAATTTGCCGAACATGCATGAAATGAACTTGCAAGCATCACAATACCAGTAAGAGGAGCTTGCTACAAAAATAATATTGGTCTTGTACTTTGTGACAAGAGGGATTACTAGAGTGTGCCAGGATCTCATGCTGTTGCTCTTCTTCTTGTCTGGATTCTTACAAACCATCAGGTAGATTTTGGAATCCTTTGCTAACTTTCATTGATACACTGTGAGGAATAAGATGACCCAGACTCACATTTGATTAATGTTCACAGAGAAGAACATCTACAGTACTGTAGTTTTAAAAGTTTTATTCAATTCAGCATGGAACCACAACCAATGAGATAACTTAGGAAGAAAATTCAATTTTACGCAAACTGGACTGAATCAACTGGAGAATACCCCTCCCTGCATTTGGGGCTTAGTTATAAATTTAGTAATGACAAATATATCTGTCTGGCTAATAACTAGTGAAATGTAATGGAGAAAGAACTAGACTAGAACTTAGGAAACAAAGGTTCCTATCACTCATCATTACTTACCTCATGGATTTTGTGAGAATAAAATTAGAGAAGTACCATAAATTAAGGTACTTAATATTGAAGTATTTTTAAGGTGACCAACTTTTTTACAATGAAAAAGAGGACACAAATAAATTGAAGAAAAAAATATCGTAAATAAAAGAAACATTTTATTCATTGCAACAATAATACAGACAACTTGCATGTGCAAAGTTTGCCAGCGGGTGTTTTGGCACCCTCAGCAACAATTCTTTTTGGCTTTCGAAAGCCAATAGTGGGAGTAGCACAGCTCATGCAAAAGTTGAAAAAAACCCATCAAAAAAAAACAAACAACGCCATTCTGAGCATTCTATGAGAAAAAAAAAAGCCCTGCAGATTAGTCTTCTAATATCGAAAAGGAGGACACGTAGGACACTTTTTGAGGGAGGACAGAACTTACAAAAGGAGGACTGTCCTCCCTAAAGAAGGACTGTTGGTCACCTTAGTATTTTGAATATTGTTGGTAAAAATATTTTGGAACTTGTGCTAGCACAGCACTTCTATGAGGTTTTGTAAAGCAATCTCTGTTGGTTTATTTGCTGTTGTTCAAGCATCCAAACTAATCTGAAAAAGATATGTCTGCTTTAAAGCTTTGATTCATAAAAGAACAAAACTCTTAGAGCAGCATTTTGCAAAGGCAAGTCTGAACACAATAATAGTCTTCGGATATATATTTTCTACACTAGGTGAGAAAGAGTATACTACTTATAATTTATTTTGCAATAAGATATAATTCCTGTGGTATAATAGGAAAAATTGGAGCACTCTGATTCATGCAATGCTAACTGCATATTTTGATTTGAAAGTTTTATTGTGGTCATTAGTCAGCAAATAAGCAAGCAAGCAGGAAAATCTGAGCAAGCATGTATGACACAGCCTGAAATGAAATTCAGATAAAATCCTATACCACCTTAAATGACAATATATTGTCAAAGTTTGAAGCCCAATCATATACAAGTCTTTTTAGATATCCCAGATGATAATAAATGAAACCCCAAATTGAGTTTCTTCAACCTGTAGCTCTCTGGATATGTACCCTGAAGTTCATATCTTTCCTAGAGAGCACAGGTACCTTGTTTCCCCGAAAATAGTCTTTTTTTTTTGCCTCCAAAAGAGGCACCAAGTCTTATTTTCAGGATAGGTCTTACCTCACCTCTGGCACTGACAGCCCCACCCAGCCCTTCCACTTCTTCTGGGTCCGAAGTTCTGCAGCTGCACTGGGACCTGCATTTTTCAGTCAGGCCTTTCCAGAAGGCCTAAGCAGCCAAGTAATGAGCTATGGATTCAATCCATAGCTTGGTGCTCAACTGCTGAGGTCTTGCAGAACCGAGGTACTGATTGAATCCAGAGCTCGGTTCTTGGCTGCCCAGGCCTTCCGAAAAGCCCTGTGACTGAGAAATGCAGGCCTGGCTGCAGAAGAAGAAGTGGACTGGCAAAGAGAGGCCTGGCTGCAAGGTAAGTGGGTGCAGGGTAGGTGGGGCAGCTCCACCCCCCACCCCTGCCCTACCTTGATTTTTAGGTGTGTGCCTCGCCCCAAAACTAGGGGTTATTTTTGGAATAGGGCTTATATTAGGCCCAACCCCCCCCAAATCAAGGTAGGGCTTATTTTTGGTGTAGGCCTTACTTTTGGGGAAACACAGTATTTACTCTTCTGGTTGACAATGATGGAGGTTATAATCCAGCATGTTTGGTGGGAACCCAATTGAGCAAGGCTGTATTAGATACACAGTGGCTGATGTGATCACTTTACTTATGTTTCACTCTATACTTCAACTGTGTTTCCAAACCTGGTGCTTAATTTGTTTAATCTGCTCTTCAAGTTCAGTTTCATGTGTCAAAATCAATCTGCATTATATCTGCTTCACAGATCACTACTAGTGTACCTCTAAAATAGTTACATGTTATAATGACTTTGTTTCCACCATGGGCCTTCCTCCTATATGCAAACAATGTCAAGATGTATTAAATGCAAACAATCTAGTGGGGACCTTGGCTCTCACTTGGTATTTTGATTCCAATGTCTCCATAAATCATTATTCGTAGTTCAATTTATAGACATGAACATCTGCTTATCATTCAGCATTTAGGGTTGCAGGTGTATTTCACTAGTAAAATAAACACTCATTCCTCTCAATTACCCAGACTAAGGAACATTAGACAGATGTTAAGGGGAGTTTGTGCAAGGAAACATTTCAGATATTTAAATGAACACATCACAGTCATTCATCCATGATTGCCTTCCCCATTCTAGTACCCTCCAGACACTATTGCCATCATTCCGGCAAGCATGGTCACTAGCTGTTGAAGTTGGATGATGGAATGTGATTGAAATGCATCTAGATTATGACAAATTGAGGAAGACTGCCTTATGCAGAATGGAAATGGGACTACAGGCTGGTTATGTTGTGACTTGATCCTGCTTTCAAGAAATACCACAAGCCTGAAAGAAAGAGTGGGAAAACAAATGTCAACTGTGCCCACAGGGGAGGTACTTCCATGTCATCTGCCCCACTCAGAGGATATGACATCAAAAAGGGGATCATATACACCAGTCATTGATTATTTATTTGGTGTATTTAAACTATGTCCTTAGAGAATTTTCTGAACTAGCAACTTAGTGTGGAACCATCTGCAAGCAACACATTCAGGCTTCTCCTGAATGTCCCCAAAGCCATAATTCCTTATGATAGCTTCAGACATAATTTGCAGAAAATAGCTGGCCAATTATTAGTTAATTGAATTGATTGATTATGTATATGTTCCTACCTAAAATGCTGGGATTAAAAGTGTGGATAGAAAAGCTAGTAAAAATGTTGTCAATTATGTTATAGCCAAAATCCCTATTTAACTATAGAATTACTGGGTCTTACTATAATGTTTCAGATCCAATTTATTGCTGTAACTACTACTATTACTACTACTACTACTACTACAACTACTACTACTACTACTACTAATAATAATACCTTTATTGATTAGCCCGTGGGCCATATCACGGTGCAGAGTTCCAAACACGTTATACTAAAATACAGTAAAAACAATTTAGAATGGAATTGGTTAAAATATAATTTAGAATAAAATAGAAATCAAATACAATTTAAAATGAAATTGGGATAAAATACATTTTTAAAATGAAATTAGAATCAAATACAGCAATTTAAAATGTAGATAGATAAAATTTGATAAAAATTATATTTCATTATCATCTGTACAATAATGCAGCAACTTAGAAAAACTATCAAGCAAGAAAAGGGCACAACAAAAACAAAGAATTTCACATTATTCTGATGTTTCAAAATGAATTATTTTAATGTCAAGACAGTTTACTGAAAAATAAACTTATAATCAAAATAAAAATGTATGTGTATATAATGTGTGTATTTATATGAAATTCATTTCTCTGTTTGGCTCAGAAATTGTTTAGATTTGTGACGAAACTATAAGCAATACTGAAAAGATCCATTTTATTGAAATCATGAGCATTTGAGCTAGCAAGAAATAATGTGGTAGCTATGGCTTAAATCAGAGCTGTGGCGTGGTGTCATCTGCTCAGACAAAAAGAGAAGGGAGGGAACCAGGCAGTGGGAAGCAAAAGAAACTGGCTGTGTGGGAGAGATTCCTGGCTGATGTCAAATAAAGCTGGAGAGACCATTCAGAGATAGTGCGGAAATAAGGACAGATTGATGGACTGTGGGATGCTTTCTGGAGCCATATATTCTCTGTCTGGGAAGCCTTGGGAAAGACCCAAGAGAACAATCTCAAAGAGTAATAACATGTAATAATAAGGATTATTGGAGGAGAACATATGTAGCTTGGTGTTGAACTGTGGATTCCTTGGTGCTTGATTGTTTTCTTGCTAACTTTTCATTACCCAACTAGCTAACAGGTAATGAAGGGAATAATGTCTGCACGAAAATATCCAAGCTCAGAAAGCACAAAGGACATCAAAAGGATTTTTATTCCAGCTGGGGATAAGATGAGATATGAACAACATGACACTGTACAATTTAGCTTTAACTGTACTCTGAAAAGGGAACTGGGGGAAGATATTTCAAGAAAATGGGAAAAGCAAGCACCTATTGGTATTGGATCATGTTAGATAATCCAGTCGCAATGAAAGAGTGGGAATGCTGAGTAATGCTGCCTTTATAGTTGTTGCTATACCTCCTTTTAGAAAAAAAAAAGATTCTTGGTGAGAGGGGGGGGGGAGAGAGAGCCATTAGTAAATGAAACATGCAATGTGTAAGTATATAGTTCTCATACACAGGGTAAGTTTTACCTGGATTGTATAGCTTCACACTGAAGATGATGTGTTATCTTGCACAGCTAATACCTCAAGTTATAAGTAAATGGATAACTGAATGAATAGCATCTGCAAAGAAAAGAGATGTTGAGAGTTATGTTTTAGTTATATCCTCTTTTCATTCCTGTGCTGAGTTTCTACAATGCATTTCTTCTATGTAGAAAAGCAGTGAAATTCATGGGAGCTGTTCTATTAGGTTGCTTGATCACTATTCTGTATTTTATATTTTATATATTGTAGATGTTTAATATTATACAGCTTGATAAGGATGAGTTTTTATGCTGTATGTCGCCCAGTGACAGAGATTTGGATAGCCTTATAAATTATAATAACAGTTGTGGGGTTTGTGTGCTCTGAGGAAGATGAAATCTAGGCCAGAGGTTCAACTATACTGGACAGGTCTCATCAGAGGGGTAGGATGAAGAGTGACTCTCCCATTAAAAAATATGGTGAGACATAATTTAAAGAGACCCGTAAAACATCAGTCATCAACAAGGACTGCACTAGCTGTTGAACATTTGGTGACAAAGGACTGTTGGCTGAGCAATCAGACTACTGGGGAAAAAGGTGTTTTTACCTACTACAAATATGCAGAGATTGAAAATGAAGAAATAATGATTTATTATTACAAATCAAGTCCAAAGAAGAGGATAGATGAAAAGAATGCATTAGTTTGGAATGAACAATATCCAGAATCAGAGATAGCTGAATAGAGACTAAATGATCAATATTAATTTATAATACAAAATAAAGTATTCACAAAACAGAACTGGAAGAACTGCAAAGGTCCACCCAAAGCAAAGAAACTGAAGCCTTGCCAGAAATAGTTCACATTGTAGAAGCAAATCTGGTAAAGTCAGCAGTAGTAGAATCTGGCCTACGGTAGGTACTGAATTGTTTTCATTCCCAAACCAGGCATTTGCTCCTCTGCCTATTCCTCAGAAAGAATAAGCCCTTTAACAAAGGAAGAAGAATTAAAATAAGGAATGACTGAGCACCTAGAACAGCACAAACAACAGAATAAGATTGTTTGCATTGCAGCTTATTTTTAAAAAAGCACAAGTTTTAAAAGATGCCAATACTGTAATATAAAATATAAGCACCAGGTCACTGCAAGAAACAAGCTAACATAGATAGTATGGCTGCAGTTATAACTGAATATCTGGAATACAAAATCAACGAACAATAAAAGCCAAGCAGTGTACCACAAAATGGAATATCAGGTTGGAAAATAAGTTCAGTAAGCTAAGATCAGATGCAAGCAAGCTAGAACAGATAAAAGAAAAGAAACTGAAAAACAAGAAGACTAAAGAATATCTGATCATATTACCCACAGAAAAGGAATATTAAGGAAGCACTGGAGTGGAAATAATGAAGCAGCAAATAAAAGCTACAGCCAAGAAGATCAGCAGATACAAAGCTCAAATTGCACACTATTGGCAAAATCTCCAATTTCTGTTGAATCCGAAATGTTCCTATCAATCCATAAATAGAGAGACTGCATTGAAGTAGTTAACACCCAAGAAAGAAGAAACAGCATATTTCTGGGTGCAGCTATGGGACAGCCCAAAGAAATACAACAACCCAAAGAAATACGAACAAATACAACAAGGATGAAAGGGGTAGATAAGAATAAAAAAGAAGCTGAAATGAAAAAACTTGTAATAATATCAGAAATGATGGAGAAAAGATCAAGGAAGATCAAGAATTAGTCAGCTTCAAGTGAAGATGAACTGCATGATTTTTTGGTTGAAACATTTGATTGGTCTACACCCACTTGCTGCCAGGCAGTTTATCAACATACTGGTTAACATCTTGCAAAACTAATCTGAGAATGGAAGATCCACAAAAGAATCAGCACCAGGCAATTACAGACCAATTACTTGCTTATCAACAACTTTCAGATGATTAACTGGTATGATACCTGATGCAGTCCAGCAGCAAATATTTGAAAGCACACACTTTCCACCTGAGCAGAAAAGAAACTGCCCAAACAACAAAAGAACAAAAGATCAGTTCCTAATTGACAAGCTGATTTTGGATAACAGCAAGAAAAGGAAGACTAACTTAAATGTAGCGTGGATTGATTACAAGAAGGCATTCAACTCCCTGCCACATGATTGGATAATCAAGTGCCGAGAAATAGCATGAGTAGAAACGTCGGAAGCTTTGTGTAAAGATTGATAGCACAGTGGAAAACAGAGTTGCTAGACAATGATGATAAACTGAGACAAATTAATATCAAGAGAGGAAATTTTCAAGGAGAGTCACTATCACCATTGCTGTTTGTCACTGCAGTGATTACTCTGTCAACAATACTGAACATGTCAGGCCATGGCTGTCAGGCATCAAAAACATCTGCCAGGCTCTCCCACCTCCTTACATGGAAGATATGAAGTTGTATGAAAAAACACCATCTGAAATAGAATCGCTGCTGAACACTATTCGTATATATATTGCGATGGAGTTTGGAATGGACAAATGTGCCACTTTCACCATCAATGGGAGAAAAGTAATAATTGAAGGAATCAAAAGTCTGGATGAAGGCAATCATTACAAATACCTGGGCAGTCTTCAAGCTGACAACATTAAGCATAACAAAGTCAAGAAAAAGGTTAGAAGTGAATACATCAAGAGAGTGAAGAAGATCTTAAAGTGCAAACTCATTGGAAGAAATACTATCAAGGCAATCCACACCCAGGCAATTCCAGTCATTAGATAACACAGCTGAAATAGTGAACTGTACTCAAACAGAACTGAAAGCCCTGGATAGGAAGACCAGAAAATTAATGACAATTAATCATGCCCTTCATCCTCACAAGGAAAATAGGTGAGTGTGGAATGTTGTAAGTACATCCAATGGTTGAAGAAGAAAAAAGGGTATTGGAAGAATATCTGAAGGATAACAAAGAAGGTGCATTGAAGGCAATGATGGGATTCAGCCAGTTTGCACCAGTTTGGTAGCTATTTTTTTTGTTGCCCAGGCCCAGAATGGACTTCTGGAAGCGGCATCCACAGAGAACCGGTTGTTCACATATTTAAATCCCACCGCTGACTGAAGATAGTATACCAGGAAGACTTACTGAGTACTAGAGAAATCAAGCTGGCTTTCAAGAATGATCAAATAAGGAGTAGAAAAGAGGCATGGAAAGACAAAGCATTACATGGTCAGTACATCAAAGAAATAGCAAGGAAAACAAACCTGGAAACGACTAAGAGCAGGAAAGCTGAAGAAAGAGACAAAGGGGCAAATTCTGGCTGCACAAGACCAAGCCTTAAGAACAAATACATACAGAGCCAGAAGTGAGAAGACAGCAACAGATAGCAAATTCCACTTCTGCAAAGAAGCTGAAGAAACAGTGGATCATATGTTTAGCTGCTGTGCAAGAAGATTGCACAGACTAACTACCAACAATGGCCTGACAAAGTAGCAACAATTAGCATTGGAAGAACTTCAAGAAATATTATTTGTCTGCAAGTAAATAATAAAACCATAAAATATAAAAAATAATAGAAATTGAAGAAGCTAAAGTGCTCTGGGACTTTAGAATTCAAACAGGCATCTAACACATAACAGCCCAGACCTAACAACTGTCCATAAGAAAGGCAAAAAGAGTCTGGATACTGGACTGTGGCATTACCTGGACACAGCAGAATAGAAGAGAAAGAACTAGAGAAGATAACAAAATACAAAGGCCTGCAAATAAAATAGAATGACTATATGTAATACCAATAATAATAGGTGCCTTGGGTGCAATCCCAAGCAATTGGAGTGCCACTTGAACACCATCATCGTTAACAAAATCACCATTAGTCAATTTCAATAGGCAGCTTTGCTCGGAACAGCTACATCCTACAACAATACCTTTAAGACTATAAAAACATTCACATCTGCCTATCACAGTTGCTTGGGAAGAGCTTGGTAAGTGAACAAAAATGCCAAATCCAGTCTGAATCTCTGGCTGACTGTGCAAACCATGATAATGATAGATTTCAGATGGCCAGTCACAAGGAGAACCGAGTTGTTACTTATATTCCTGGTACTGGAAATGTTCCATCTTCTGCCAATGTCATTCTTATATTTCTACTCCAATTCACATTTTGTTATGTCCATTCATAAATCTATTCCATCCCATTTCATAAAGAATATGCAATGTTTTTAGTTTTAAAAAGCCTACATTCCCATTTGCATCTAATGAATTAAATTCAATACCTGCTTATAAGCAGTTCCGTCCCAAATAAAAATCATTGAGTCAAAAATTATATGCCAAAAGTAGCAAGAAAAGAATTGTGATCTGAAGGATCACTGCATTCTGCTCCATGGGAAGTGTAAATCAAGTGAGTTTGCTTAAAACTGGAGACAGATCAAAGTTCTCAAGCGTCTTTGATCCATAATTACAGACATAGCAGATGTTGCTATTTTTTTTTCTTGTTTGCTTTCTGAAATCCAAATAATTTTTTTCAGGAAATGGCAAACTAGAAGAGGAGCACAATGTAGACAGTGGCAGGCTTTAAAACCTTTTCTTCCTCAAATCTCTAGAACTGGCTATTTCTGTGATGGCAAACCTTTTGGGCTCAGCATATCAAAAATTCAGAAAATGTCTAACTTGACTCTGCTGATGTGTCAGCACAGACAGCCCGAACAAAAGAGTACTAACTGTTTACATATTCATTTACGTTAAAAAAAACCCTCCAATCATGTCTGTGATCCCCCAGAATCTGCTGCATTGTTTTAGGGGGGGGGGTATTTTCTTTCTGTTGATAGATCCCTGTGGGCTACCTGAGGGAGTTCTGGGTTGCACAAGGCCTTCATTCTTGAAGCAGCTTTGCAGAATGCTCTTCTGTTGCTTCTGCAGCTTCCAAACACCATGTGAAAGCATGCCCTATTCCCATGAGACCTCCACAGCTTTCAAAAATTGTACTAGAATGGGGCTTACTTTCAAGAATAGTTGTTGTCAGGTGATGATGAAGGCTGGTATGTCACCCTAATGTTGTGGTGTGTCCCACCACTGAATGGAAGGAATACCCTTTCTAGTAAACCCCTACTTATATTTTAAAAAAGGGAATACAGTACACCAGACTAAATAAGGCTATGGAAAAAAAACCTTATGTTGATTTTTCTAATACCTAAAAACCCATAGTACCATGAATGATACTACTTTGTTGCCTCTGATTACTGGCTTTTCTAGGATGCAAAGAAAGTTGGCAACAATGGCAAAAATGATAAGTATAATCCCATCATAATGCCCTCACTTAATGTCTTCCATCTATGGAAATGAAGTTATAATATTTTGCACTTTCTGTAAGCTTGAAGAAATGCAACCTACACTGCATTTTTACTCTAATTTTTCCAGACTTCTCACATCATTCAAAGATATGTTACAGTTTGATGCATATTTTTAGAGAGAATAGTCCTGAACGCTGTGGTGATGATAGCAGTAAAAACCTCCCTAAAATAGTCTTTTTAAGATGTGACAATATAGTTGTGGTAGAAGATTTGCCTGTCAAAGGTCCCATATTCAATTCCAGAGTAGGAAAAATCTTTCTCAGGAATCTTAAAGGCCTCCGCCAATTAGTGAAGACTGTAGCAAAAAAGCAATTGTCTGGCTCGGATTAAGATGACTTCTAAAGTTCCTAAGCTATGCATCAATTACGGATTTCCTTTTTAGGGCAAGAAGTGTTGGCTATGAAATAATGAATGACAATGATGACATAAAGTGGCATTCCGTTAGAGAAAGATATACCTTTTAGTGGTTGAAGAATGTAGATGTAGGAGTCAACTGAGTTTCTTTTGGCTATGTTTTATGTTTTTATGTCATTATGCATCTCTTGTAAACTGCTGACAGTTTAACTGAAACATTGTAAGTAAATAAATGTGCCTTACATAAATGTAATCTGGATTTGATTGTCTGGTTGACAACCTACGCCAGGAATAAGAACTTGTGAGGCCTGCTGCTCCCTTGAATCTCTGAAATTAGCCTCAGGACATCTTTCAGCCATGCTTTACTAATTGACTGGGATTCAGGGAAATGTGTGCCCCTCCTACTATTACATTCCTCCATGGCAGATAATTCTCCAAAGATAATGCCTGGAAGCTTCTGTTTGTCATTATGGCACTTCTGTTTTGCTGTTCCCGGAATTCTGTTCTGTTTCGATCATGATATTGAGCATCTACATGAATTTGCTGAGTGTTACATCATCAATATAATATGGTAAGGCCCAATTCTGTATGTTTAAGGTATCAATTTTATTATCGTGGGATATGCATCTGTTATGGCTTAGCTGCAAATGGAGAAATGCAAAGTTATGGAAAATAAGCTGAAGAAATGCCTTTGTTGATTGAATTCATACCACATGTTTCCCTGTACCAAACGTATTGCCCATGGTGGCACATCTACAAAAGTATGGCATGGAACACCAGTTACAGAGACCAAGGTAGCAAGATGGTACAATGTACATAGTTTTCACAGGATTCTTGGTAGACAGTATAAGAAATAGTTCCTACACTAGGTGGGTTTTTGTATGTATTCTGTAGGACTCTTTATGTGTATGACCTTAGGAATGAAAAGGCCACCTGATATAAATCAGGATACTATGCAAAGAAAAAAATTCACACACACACACACACACACACACACACACACACAGAGAGAGAGAGAGAGAGAGAGAGAGAGAGAGAGAGAGAGAGAGAGAGAGAGTTTGGGAATTGAGGATTTGATAAATGTACATATGGCTGAAGACAGTAAATTCCCAACTAATTGAAAGCAGAGAGGAAAAACTTTTCACCTATCTTAGATAAATATTGTTTTCTTAATAAATAATTGAAAATGGCAGACTCCTGACATACGAATTAACATCCCCCAGATACATGTAGAACTATACATATTAAACTGCAGTAAGCAATTACTACATAAGAGACCTAGTAGCCATAAGTCAATATGAATCACATTTGTATATAGATACAGCCTACAGATAGAGTAGCAGGTATAAAATAGTTGGTGCCTACTAGGTGTCTACAAATACTTTGCATTTGATGTAGCAGTAGAGAGGAAAGGAACTCTTTTCTTTATATCTAGATAGTGATAAAATGAATACAAAGAGCTATAAAAAGAAAGGCCAAACCTACATTTCTCAGACTATTTTTTAAGAAGAGCAATTGAGCTTTTCTGAAATAATATACAGATGATGGCATTCTCTGTATTTTTTACAAGAAAATCACAGAATCAATGTTAAATTAATTGAATATGATAATTATAATTATGTGCCATCATATTATAGTTGTTTCTTGGCAATCACACAGGTAGATTTTCTCCATTGGTCCTTCAGTTCTTCAAACTGTCTGCTCATTGTAATTAAATCTATCCACTTTTAGAATAAGGCTAAATGGTTAATTTACCATCTTGATTTACCAAGCTACCTCAGTGTAGAATTCAAATTATATCTTTACATCAATTAATGTGAATGTTAGTCATAGCTTCTGATTATTCTGACGAAAATGCTCAACGCTGCAATTTTACACACTACCCCTTGAACAAGTTAGAGATATACAGTACAAGATTGCATCACGTGACAGTTCAACTCCTTTGGTTTTTTTTTTCTTTTAAATCTGAAGAACTGTCCTTTTGGGGGTTTATACTTTTATTAATTTTCAAATTATGCATTTCTGATGGACATAAGGCTTATGTGCCCATTTATATTAGATGGCTACTCAAAAGTTATGGAAATATATTTGCCATTGACATCACTTCATTGCCTTCCTCATCATAGATAGTCCTTCAAGATTCATGATACATTCTTAGGCATGCTTGCTCCTTCCATATTATGATGGAAGCTCCAGCTAGAGGAGCTTTTATAATATATATATAGGGGAGGAGTGAAAAGACGGTGAGTTCTTGCAGAGAAGGAAGTGACGGAAGCCAGTTACTGGAAAATTCCTGAAGCCTTTATCTGACTGTTTCTAAGAGAATGTAGTCAGTCTGGTGAGATTTTTGTAAATAGATAGGCAACATTAAAGAAGCAACTCTGGTCAGCTCATGGTCATTCTGGTTCCTGTAGGATGTAGGCTGCTTATTCCTGTAATACCTAAATAACAAAACTTCATGTTTTTGCTAATTTCCTTAGGCTTAGGGTGATTGGAATCCCCATCTGGAGAGGAGTATGAATGTTTGGTCACCTATTAATGTTTGGGAATGTAATGGAAATGGTTGTTTCTTGTATATGTTTTGGATCAACTGTATGCTCCTGAAGTTATAGTGTTCCAGTTAGACCGCCATATCAATTCTATAAAATTAAAATAATAAAATACTTAAATTAAAGTCATCTGTAATCTGTCCACTTGAAATCTAGTTTACGAAGTAGATGACTAGCTTAGCAGATGGGCAGGAATTCTTAGATTTACACATAAAAACCTAAATTGGAAATAATTTAATCCTCCAAGGAGGGCCAACACTTTCAAGTTTATTGAGCTCAACTTTAACTAAAAGTGTTTATCATACAGATTTGAAAGAATTTTAGAAAGGAAACATAACTTGAGCGAACAATGTTTCCTTTAGAGTCTATAAGGAAACAAACTCTTTAAATCTAAACATTTCTTTCACTAAGTTAGCCTTTCTGAACTTGGTGCTTTACATATATGCATAAGTTTATAACTCCCAAAATTCCCAGTTCCCACGTTACCATTTGCAAGGGATCAAGATGGAGAGGAGATATATTAAGCAGCTACATTATCTTTTCCCTTAGGTTTGCATTCTGGCTAAAACTCCTACAAATTTGAACCACAAGTCATGACTTCAGTAATCCAGACTGTCCTATAAATTTTTTTTGAAGTAGTTTCTAAAATGTAAAGATTAACATATATCATTCATAAAGAATCTGTAGCATAAATTAGCATATTTGTCATTATCAGTCATAGCTTGATGGTAAGTGGTCTTCCCATCCTAGGAATGTCTATGTCACAAAAGAACATTTTCTAAGCTGAAGTCTTGAGTGAGAACAGTTAAATAGGATCGGACATCAAAACCATTTTCACCTTTCAGTCCTTTGTCTGAATGGTATCATCAATCAACTGCTTTTGTCTCTGGATTCCTTTCCCCTCCCCCCCTTCATTGGCTATTTTTTAACATAGCACATCCAGTGGAAATCAATGAAATTTCCCATTGCAAGAAATTTAACAATGAACAGCCACAATAAAACCTTACAGGAGAAGTTTTTTTTTTTTAATTGGATGTTGACTTATCCCTGCAAACCTTAAATTATTCAGAATAAATCACACTGAATACTGCCAAGTAATTGGATTCAATTACATTTCTTAAAAAAGAAAGGAGTTATCACTACAGTCAATTGCTCTGTGCTTATAAATTTATATTTATTCTTTCTTTTACAGTAGAATTCTTGGAATGATCTAGTCCACTGACAGTGAGTTCCAAAAATCTTTCATTCTTATGAATGGAATAAAATTACAAATTTATTAGGGTGGAATAAACTAAGAGTCTTATTAATCACAGCAGGCAATTGAACAGAAATTAGCAAAAGAGCACGGATGGGGCTGTAGTTCTTGCAGTTCTGTAGCATGTAGGTCTGTTCTGTAGCACTACATTGTGTTGGATAGATAAGGGTCTGTGATGTCCCCTGCTGAAATTCAATAGCCAACTGATTGTACCAGATTGATAATGCAGCCCTGGGTATCTCAAGGAAGCCTTGGAGATGCAGGCAGCAGATCTCTACATTATTATTATTATTTGGCTTTGCAAAGCTTTTTGGTACTTGTCTGTCTTCTTTAAGGATTCAGCTGCATGACAGGCCTCCCAGAGCCTCACCCACTCACAAGGTAAAATTGTTTTTTCCGCCGCAGATTTTTAGCATATGTGCCTGAATTAGCTACACGTGTATTTATTATTTATTTTCCTATTCAGAATATTTGCCTGCAAGCAAGAACCTGAAAGAAAGAATATTGAAATAAAACAGAACATAACCATTTGTAAGTAACATCTGTAACTACATTCATATGCTATATATTATTTCAAAGATCCCTTTGAAGGCTAATTCACATTTATCACATTTAGAAACCGCCCATCTCCTTCACAGAAGAACTCTAGGTGGTGTACAAATAAAAGGTTAAAAACATAATAACTGAATATAAAAATGTAAAACAGAGGCACGATTTAAAATTTGATACTAAATATTCATATCCATCACTCTCAGAACAAGCTTATATACTGTACAAAGAGCCCTGCACTCTATCCAAAACATTTCAGCTATAATGGCTGATTATACAAAGAGGATCAGTTTGTAAGAATATGTCTATATCCTCAGATGAATTATATATAGGATTATATCCTCAGAATTACATTCAGCCCATAAATGATAGAGAGGAAAAAAAAAAGAAATGGCAAAAGGTTTGAGAAGGAAAGGTTATCAAAACCGAACAAATAGAAGAAGTTGGCTGATGCAGCCTTGGCATATGGAGAAGATTAAAGGAAGGCATGCATACACAAACATAAAAACCAGATATAAACAAAGATAACATTTGTGTTTGCTTTGTGCAGGATGCAAGCACATTCCTAAAAGTAACTGGAGCACCATATTCTATACAACTTTAGAGACACCACCAGTCCAATCAAGACTGTGTGGGTGCAAAAATTGGCCTTCGACTGACATGTTTTCAATTTTTGCAGGACTGTATTTTTCTATTCCTGAAACATATCCAATATATAAAATTATAACAGGGGAGCTTACGCCAAGACAGGCAATCAGCTGCCATTTCCTGTTTCAGAGCTCTGCAATTAATTTAGAATACCACCTATGCATAGAGATAAAACCAACTGGCATTTTTCAAATCTCCAATTAAGATATGCCCATTTACAGAACCTTGGCTAAAGGCAAGGACTTGACTACATTTAACCTGAACTATATATATATTATCTTCTATTGGATGGTGTGTCGTAAAAATTATACCTGATGGAATTTTATGCAAAAGTTTTGTATGTGGATTATTCCTCCCAGTGGATTGGAATGCTGCTACACCGAGTGGAACAATTAAAATGTTGTGATATATACCGATTCCTAAGAATATTAGAATCTTCAGTTGTGCGCAAGAGTATTACCAATATTTATGGATTCCTTAGGATGCTGTAGAAAAAATAATCCTAAAGATAAAAAAACCTGTTAACATTCTGCATAGCTACTGCACATATTTATGCACTTCGGATTATTCTATCTTTCCATTTCTAAAAGCTTATATGTATGTGTCTATATCTCTATGTGTAAAATTAAAAAAAAGAGTAGTAGGAAAAAGAAGAATTGTAGATAAAAATGCTTTTTGCATCTAAGAAACAGAATACAGATGACAGTAAGACCTGATTTACAGATTATAAACTTTTAACAGGTACCTAGCTCTCTATACAATTATTTTCTAATTGTATTTTTTAATTTGAATTATATATTTATTGCACTAGTTGTAACTATTGTTTTATATACTGGTTAGATTCAGGTGTGATGTAGTCAATGAATAGATATTTATATTGAAGTCTGAAAATGCAGTGAGTGAGGAATTCTATTCATAAAATGGTATGGAGATAAAAGGATTCGATCCTGTTTTTAAACCTGAAATAAAAAGGAAGCGTTATTCTGTCCCCCATAGTTATCTTTCCTTTCTGTGTAAGGACTGAACAGCATGCGCTACCTGGGATGATGGCTGTTGTATCATGTACCAGATTATTAAAGTCTGTTTTAATGTCACATTAAGGACAAATTTGTATTTTTAAAGTACCAAATAAGTAAATGAATGGATGCTGTCAGAGTCTTTCATTTTTTTATTTTCATGACAATTTGTTTTTAAAATAATTTGAAATTTTATCAAAAGCATCTGTTTTCCCTTTTTTTATAGTGTTTATTTTTGGTGTGCATTGTCTCATCTGGCCACAGGCCACCGTTAGCAACAATGAGGAATGCACAATGTATTTTCCAACAGTCTATGTTTGCATGCTTCCTTTTAACCTTAATCAGCTTGCTACTTTGGAGCCTTGATGATAATCTCAGAAATTATATTGAATTTCAAGACAGGCTTTGTTCTCACATTCCATTTAGACAGTTTACACATCAAATCATTGCTTGCTATTTGGGTTTCAGCAAGTCACTAAACAGTTTATTCAATATCAGTTCTCCATGTTTTTTGCAGTTGTTTCATATCTTCCTGCCAAAGAAGCATATTGTGCGCTTCAAAGTAAGCAATAAACATATGAAAATTTGGCTGAATCTATATTCTGTGAATCAGTTATCTTCTATTCTATTTTTAATTTTTGAAACATACATACGTGTGTGTGTGTATATATATATATATATATATATATATATATATATATATATATATGTGTGTGTGTGTGTGTGTGTGTGTGTGTGTGTGTGTGTGTGTTGTTTAGGAATAGTGGGGTATTAGATTAACAAACAGTTAAGCTCATGCTTGTACATTTTATTCAGGAATTAAAGACCTTTAGATAATTAAAAAATGAAATGTATTTTCTTTGTGAAAGTCAACACAGTTGACATTTATTCTTGCTACACATATAGCAAGAATAAGAACAAATAACTTCAGGGACTCATACATTTCTTTGGGGAAAGCAGTCAAAGTTTGGAATTTTCCTCCAAGTTTCAACAATGGAAAGATCACAGTATGTTTTATTGGAATTCATAATTTAGCTAGTTTGGGGAGAAAAAGATGGAAGCTATGGGGAACCAGAGCTGATTCCTAAAGAAGTTTCACCAAAAATTACTGAAGAATTTGCTTTTCATGGTTCTTATTTCATCATGCTAAGTTCTTTTTTTAAATAAATATTTTCTTAATTTTTTATTTTTACAATCAGGTACTTAATAGACATGTTGTCTGGGTCCATTAATAATTCAATGGTATATATTAACTTATTCAATCTAGATCCAATATTGTACCATCAAATGTTTCCTCTCTTCTTCCAGTATTACCTGTTTTCCCATACTAGGCAAATACAATTGTTATTGTTATTAGTAAATATACAATTGAATATCAACATCTTTAGTACATTTTTCTTATAATATCAATAATATCAGTTTTAGATTACTTTTCTAACCAAAACATATCTTAATTGCATTTGCACTTAATATCCATATGTTCAATCAGTATCTTGTTTTTGCTTTTTTAAAATTTTAATTTCCCATCAGCGTTCAAAATGTTTCTATTGTTTATAATTTCAAAGTAAGTTATATCTGGGTAACCAAAAGCTTCCCTTATTCAAACCTCTTAGCGTTTTCCTGTTTCCCTTCTTATACCAAAATCTAATATTCTAGTTACAAATCTTATCTTTCTAGTTATGACAGTACTTCTATTTCTAGCAATTATCTATTCTTCACCATATTCAAACATCTAGTTAATAATATAATATATTTAAAGTTGAGTATGGGACATCCATTTCATTTTTTGTAGGTGTTCTTTATAATAAAAATTGTTCATCGATCAAGGATTTGTAATCCAAAATAATCTATCATCTCAAACAATGAAGTGTATTTCTCCTGCAGGGAAATAGTTCCACAATACAGCTATGAAAGCCAGGTAATATTTATATTTGTAGTTCAAGCAAGCCAGTTTCAAATTAGTTCATCATCTCTGCCACATCAATAAGCAGCCCATTTTTTTTCTATTTTCCCTTTTCCCAGCTACAGTCTTCAAAAGTGAAAGCTTCTAAGATCAGCAAGAGTTTTATCTAACTCTAGCCAAGTTTCCGATAGACATAACAAGTTCTAATACCGTAATTCACCACTAGATGTCGTTAACCCCACTTTCTAGCTTTTTAAATCTTAACTTATAATGTAAGCTTTTCAAATCTCTTTAAAAAAAAAGTCTCAAAAGCACTTTTAGTGCCAAATTTCAAAACCATAAATGTATATTAATTCCAAATTAATCTTGTAATTTTCTTTGTTTCTCCCAAGTAATTAATTCATCGCTTTTCTTTTCCTGAGGGAATTATGGTGGAAATTTCCCTTCCCTCTCTCATTGGGGAGGGTGCTTTGGGCAGTTTTTTTGAGGAAGAGGTCTTAAAGTCTTAAAGAGAGGATAGAGTCTCACTCATTTTCATCCATGTTGCTGAAAGGTTGCTTGTTAGTGCTTATTGTCTTCCATTGTCAGCAGCTTCTGACTGGCTACACGAATGTAGCCAGTCTTTCCCCCCTCTGGTTTGGAGGGCTTCCTCAGATCAAATGGAAGGGCCTCCACCCTCCTGCAATCAACAAGAGTCTCCTCCTTGCTTGTTGCCTCTACAGGGCAATTTTCTATCCTTTCCAGGGTCCCCAGTGGGGCAAAATCGAACGCGAAAGATGGACCCCTGTCTTCCTGAGTCCGTCTAGCCACGACGTCAAAATCGGAAGCATCATCATGTTGATTTCTATCTCTGGCTTTGGATATCAAGTCAAGCTGGTAGACAGGTTGTAAGTTTTGGGGGCTAGATATGATCATTGAGGTGCAGAATTATTTAGTAAATACCTTATGAAGAGTAATTATCAATAAAAGAGAATATTTGTAGCTCAGGGTTGAAATGAGGAGTCCTTGGTGCTCTCTGAGCTTGCTTGTTTTCTTGCAGATGTTTCATTACCCAAATTAAGAAATATCATGATGTGCTGCAAATGTTACCTAGTTTGGGTAATGAAACATCTGGGAGAAAACAACCAAGCTCAGAGAGCACCAAGGACCCCTCAGAATAATTATCACAGGGCATCACTATGAAGAGCATGCTTATACTACCTCAACTGCTAGATTTCTTTTTAAAGTTCACCTCAACTCAGAATATCTGGAACAACTACTACATTGCAGTTAAAAACAATAACAACAAATAACCCAGGACTTTATTACTGATCCCAAATTGCCACCGAGGTTTTGTGATAACATATAATCATGAGTGTCTGCAGGGTATGGTAAAAAAAAAAATCAAGGTAGTAATTGCAGAACACCTTACAAGCAAGATGAATATTGATTGTACCATTGTGGCTACTATTGTTAGCTACCCTTGTGTGCAAACCACCTTCCTAGGTAGTCAAGCTGACTTTCTTCACACTCAACAGTAGCAGGAAGAATGAACTCTTTATCAAATCGCTTTATCTTTGTTCCAACAACTTAGGACTTTGGCTTTTTGAATGGCCAAATAAAATACATATAGAATATACTGACAGTTTAAGGGGGAATGAGCAAGCAGTTTATTTTCCCCTTTCCATAGGGACTGGAGGAGCAATAATTGAATGGTAATGTTTACAATCATTTACTGGGAATCAGTGACTGGCTCTTGATATCCTGAGCATATTCTCAGTTTTCCAAGATGAGGAGAAGTGAATGTAAGCACATAACTGACAGCTTTGACATTATCTTCTGAGCATGTCCATTGATAATGGTATTATGTTTATTTCAGACAAAGTTTGTTGTAAATCATGTGTTGGCTACAGTATAAAGAATAGAATGAAAGTCAGTGACATAGTTTGCATTTTGTAGGATAAGAAAAAAAATGTGGATCAGAAAAAAGGTGATTAAACACTCATAGTGCCCCCAAAATACAGTTTGTAGATCATCCCTCCCTTCCAACATTTACCTTTATTTTAAAACAGCTTAACACTGCTTTTTAATCAAGTGAGGAATTTGTATCGGCTCTAGGGGAATGGGAGAAAGATGGGATATAAATCCATCATTATCATCATGATCATTTTTAAAAAATACTTTCTTTTCCAATGGTGTATAGAAGTCAGGAATAGGATGATTTCTTATGAAGATGCATTATCAATTCTGTGGCTTTGGAACTGGCTGCTGAACATGTAAACTTTAGTTATGCTGAGCTCCTTTTCTGTGGTCACCTAAATCCAATGTATAATCATATATTAGAGAGGTGTATTAAGAGTATCAAGTCTTCAACCCTCTGTTAGGTGCAGGAACCCTGATAAAAAGCATCCAGTATGGTTATCCGCCTTCCATTTCACGATTGGAACTCACCACTTCTCTGGGTAACTTATAGAACTGCTCCAATTGTTCAATAATGTATGAAGACAGGGAGATTTTTTTAAACTCACTCAATTGGAATCTTCCGTACTGTAACTGAAATGAACTTAAAACCATTATTCTGTGTCCTGCACTTTGGAACAATACAGAACAAACCTCAAACTTCTTTTGTGTGCCTTTCTTTCATGTACTTGAAGAATGTAGCCTCTCTAACCAGCAGGACATCATAAATAGGCATAATAAAGCTAGCATAATAAAGCTAGCATGTGAGTTTGCTGCTTCAGTGCCCACTGCAAAGCTAGTCATCCTGTAGTGGTGGTTTTCCCATGAACCTTTTGGCACATAGCATGTTGAGAATATTTAGAACAAAAGCCCAGGCTCTGGGCCTCCAGGATGGAACTGGCAACCTTGGCTTTGATCAGTGCAACTGGACTGGGTCCATAAAGAGAGAAAAAGGGATCAAAAGGAAAACTATGGAAAGTTATAACAATGAGTGCTTTAAAGAGCAAGAGTTACTTTGAGGTTTAAAGATGCACAGTTGCATATTGTTCTTTCCATAAATCTTCTATCTGTGGTCTAAAGTTTAAGGGACCCTGTATATTATTTAAAAATACATATTTTCTTTCAAAAAGATTCATAAATTTTTTTTCCATGGGCCAAAACACAAATCATGCTTACTTGAGCTAAACTAATGACTCTTGTATTCTTTAGGTTTTTCTTACTTTATGCAATAATTAAACTCCAGTTTTAATGAATGCGTATGTTGGTATAAAGAAGAATCATGTATTTTATTTATATAAATTTTTTAGTGTGTCTTGTGTTGAATAATTACTGGAACAAGGGAAGACAAAAAACATATTGGGGAAAAGAAATACGGATATTTGTAAACTTGGGATATCATTAAAATATAAGGAATATTTATTGGAGTCAGTCGTGATCAACAGATTTTGCATACCTCTTCAAGTCAGGTTACAGATTTGAAGGGTTAAAAACAATCAGAACTTCAAATTAAGGACTGATGATGAAGGACAAACTGGGAGCACGGATAAACCATAATACTTGGGTATGAGCAAGAATTTAGCAGAATTTTCACAAACAAAAGAGAAGTCAGAATCAGACCATGGGGAGCTCACACAAAATACAAGTTTCAAAAGCCGAAGCAAGGACGGGTCAAGGTGAGAGGAGAAATTGGCCTGGCATCTGAACGGCAAACAAGGATAGCAGCTGTCATGTTGCTTATACGTCGTGCTTTCCATGTGCTGTTTTATATAGCCCAAGGCAACCAAAGAGAAATCAAGAAGTGTTGATCAGTCCTAACACAAGGGCTGTCCAGTTGAAATAGCTAAAGAGTGTAAGTATTAAATAAAAGAATAAATAGGCAGTAGGGGTTTCTTTTTCCTCCCAAGGGGATGCATATCATGGTTGCAACACTTAATTAGGGTCCTTGGATGATGGGATTCAGTAGAAACTTACCTAACCAACTTATTTTTTACTCTATGATAATTTGGCTAAAGTTTCTTGCCTACCTGCAGATAATTTAATTGACTTTAAAAAATCAGAATAGTATGTGTAATGCTAAAAAAAAGACATAATATGCAACATACCAATGTATCCTGATGGTGAATTGTTATACATAGTAATAGGTACTTTCATTTTTTAACTGTCACTTCTTATATACTCAGAACTGTGCCATTCACACCCAGAAATGATCATTAGATTCATAATAATCTCATGAGATGCAAAACTAAGAAATATCTCCTGGAGGGGGAGACCCTAACATGCTCAGTGGTCAGAGGGTTGGGCTGAAAAGAGCAACTCAGCTCTTTTATTTGCATAACAAAAACATTTCTGCTTTTGCATCTGGTCACTTTTTATACTGGTATGAATGGTGGGGAAAGATGAATAGAATGAGAAGTGGCTGGAATTGACAGCACCAAAATGTCAAGCTGCAACATCTTTGTTACCTATAAATATTCTATTCAAAGTATTCCTCTGATTTAAGCTGCCATTTCATAAGGAGATTGGGCATCACATGGCAACTTGTCACAGAGGCTTCCCTGTACTTTTTGCTCTTTCAGCTGTACCAGATCCTTGGAACAAAAGAAGAGGAAAGCTTTGTATTTGGAAACCAACTGGGCTTTCATAATTACCGAGACATCTGTGCAGATACAATAAATCAGAAAGCCCAGTGGTTCTTCTTTGAGGCGATGGCTTCAAGTCCCTTGTCTGAGGATAACAAAGAATCAGATTCATCTTCTTCTGGTTCCCAAAGACTAAAGGTTTATTTAGGAAAACACTTTCTGACTTGTCAGGGAAGACTACAAATTATGCTGGAAATTCACCAGCATAAGGCAGGGGACAACCCAAGAATTAACAGAAGTTGTAGTACAATGCAGATACTTTTATCAAAATGACTATCACATTAATATCATTAATAGTGTAGGGGGGCACATTTATTCATCTTTGAGTGCAAAGTGGATTTTTTTCAATCAGTTGCATAATGGTACATAGCCAATTCATTATTGCTCACAATTATCCCCTGGTGCAAAAGAAGCATTGCCACTTCACTGTTTATGATATTTTGCTCCCTGGAGTTATGCTTCTGTCCCTCCCAAAGGCTGGCCCATCCTTCCTTCCTCCCTCCCTTCCTTCCTTCCTTCCCTGATACTATTATTTTTATTTTAGACTTACATTTTCATGAAGCATCTGACAAAATCCTTAATATCCAGATTGCCAATCTGAGTACCAATAGAAAATATTTGATCACTTAAGCAAAGTAACAAATCTAAGAAGTCAAAGTGTGACAGAAAAATATTTGGTTTCTTTTTGTTATAGATACTTGAAAATGGAGGATGCAGTAGTAATAGCTGGTAATTAATTCTTTAAAGAGGAATATCTCAATTTGTGGCACTAAATACCCATATGTGTTAATTATTATCCTCCAAGCTAAAGATATCTGGGTTAATGGGAATGGTTGGTGTATATTATTTGCAATGTTCTTGGATCACCTGATAACTCTGCTGTACTAACTGCCAAATCAGAGAGCTGTGGTTAGCTGAACAGAAGTGCTTCAGGACCATACATTTGTTAACTCCCTCCCACGCCCCCAAAGAAACAAAACAGCATGCATGCTTAGGTATGTGTAGTTAATCACATTTTCCTGAAATTCAGATACAATTTCTTTCAACCAGTCTAATGTAGTAGTATGATAAGATTTTGGACTTGCTCTTCAAAGATGAAATTTTACTTCCCCACTCAACACTGGAGTTAACGGGGAATTTGGGGTCAGACGAATAGCCTAGTCCAGGGGTAGGGAATCTTGGCTCTTTTATGACTTGTGAACTTCAACTCCCGGAATTCCTGAGTCAGCATGGCTGGTTCAGGAATTCTGGGTATTGATCCCCACAAGTCATAAAAGAGCCAAGGTTCCCTATCCTTGGCCTAGTCTATCTTTCACAGCTATAGTTGTGCATGCTTTTGTGTGGGAAGGCAAGCGGGGGTGGGTGGGTGGAATGATACAACATGGTTAGTGACAACATCACACAAATCTCACACCATATGCATTTGTGTTAAGTGCCATAATGCACATATCATTCATGGCATTTACATGATGACATCACCATCATCCATGTATCTCCATTATTGTGGTTTCCTGCTGTTGTTGGGAGAATAAATTATGGGAAGTACTCATGCATGCTGCCTAAAGGTGTCAAGGAAAAGTTGGGTCTAAATGAAATTATAAATAAATAAAATAAATACAAATTAAATGCATTATTCAATGACTTAAAATTCTATCTGTATATAATCTGTGCTGTGCAAAGTCGCTATGCTGATTTTAGAATAAAGTGTGGGAACGAGGCATCCAAAACACTGAGGTCTAAAAATTCACATTCTCTGGTAGACAAACTTACATTGCTCCATTCAATACAATGAGGCTTAATCAAAGTGGAATGTGCATAGCAAGGATAGGAAGGCTTTGGAGGCTAATGGCCATATTTAACCATTTCAGAGCATATTATATATGTCTCAAAAATGGATGGTATGGTAGATTGCCTATTTACAAAATGCTGAATGGTGAGTCTGGTCTTTCATAAAATGCACATTTAATTAAGTGTGGGGGGATTGTAGAGAATCTCAAAAGCTCTTGACAATCTCTTGTGTTTCCAAAATTGCACAAATCTAGCTTATTTTTTTTCCCCCATCTTTCAGTGTTCGGGGTTCCATTTCCAAAGAAACACACTGAAATATATGGTATCACACAGCACTGTTATTACCTGAGAATGGCAGAGACAGGGATAGAGATAGAGAGAGCCCCTGGGAGAGGATGGGACAATGGTCAATAACCTTTAGAGCAGCTCTTCTTTGACAGATAATGATGTGAAGGAAGAGACATGCCTCAACCCATCTTCTTGTGCCTACTGAGTTCTTCCACACAGTCAGATGAAAATACAGAAAGGATTGCAGAGCTTGATTATCACTTAATGGGAGTTCTCCTATCTGATGCGGGTGATTGGCTGAGTTTCTCATTCTCACACACATATACACAAACACACATATAAATATATACACATGGAATGGGGAAGCTTGGCATCTATCCACCATTTTACTGCAGCAAAAAGCCTCCTGTTCCAGTTAACTAAATTTTCAATCTATCCTTGGAAATTTTGGGCCCTATTATTGCTGCTAGCACATTCAGGAAAATGCAAAGATAAGTAATGGAACAGCTTGAAAAAATCTATTGCAAAATGATACCTCCTCTTCTGCCTTGCCTTATTTTTTGTGGGAGGCCAGCAAAAGGAGAGCTTTTAGAATAAATTGTTTTGCATGAATAGAATTTTAAAAAAGACATAAGGAAGGGGAAAAACACATTTTGGGGGGGTTATTTTTACCTGAGTTCCCCCCCCCCCGATTTACCCATGGTCTGAATATCTCAACAGCTGGAATGTTTGCCTCCAATTCATGGCTTGTGCCTTGATGCTCAAGCAGGAAAATAATATAGCTATAAATGGAGTGATAACTCAATAGACATATCTAAAGGGCAGAAATAATATTCTATTTATAAATGTAATTCTTCTCAATTCTGTGCATACTTGAAATAGACAATTTTATTATGCTAAAATAATGTTTCTATGTATTGAAGGAATAAAATATGGACAATTTCTCTCAATCATTATGGGCAGAATCCAGTTGTAAGAGACCTATTCAAACAAAGCAGAAAAATTGCATTCATGCAGTCTAGGCTTTGGAGTAACCATCCATTAGAAGCTATGATCTCAATAATCAGGATATAAGAAGGTGAACCCTGAACCAGGAAGCTTGATATTGGCTTTCACTACTGGAACCAAAAATCTTTAAAGCCCCTCTCTGTTGGAGCAAAAGAACAGCCAACAACAAAGCCCAACTAGAAAGAAGCTCTCCCCATCCATGGAGATGCTGCCATTTGTTCCTGTGATGGCTTACTCCATAGGCTAATTACACATGACATGTTGTGGTAGATTCCCTGACAATACTAGGACAAATAGTGTGCTGAAGATATTCTATTACACTTTTTTCCCAAGGCTGCAGTTATATTCATCTTCAAAAACCATTTGATGGTTCTGTTCTGTATTTATTGATCGTATTATTGTACTTGTATATACTTGACAGTATATTGATTGTAATCTGTAAATTGTAGATTATTTTGGGACACTTAAGGTATTGGACTATGCAGCTCATCATATACAGTTTTATGAGGAAAAATGGCAGCTATGTCAAAATTCCAGTTTCAAGACTTTTATTTTAAAAGGAAATTAATAGAAACTGGCGCAAGAGATACAACAGAATTAGCAGTAAATTATTTCACCCTCATATTATTTATCATTGCCAGGAGTTCAATCCTGACCAGCTCAAGGTTGACAGCCTTCCATCCTTCTGAGGTCAGTAAAATGAGGACCCAGATTGTTGGGGGCAATACGCTGACTGTGTAAACTGCTTAGAGAGGACTGTAAAGCACTGTGAAGCGGTATATAAGTCTAAATGCTATTGCTATTTGTAGAGTGCATAAATAATGCATATTATTTTTAGGCAACTATATTGTTGGCATTGTACATACTCAACTATGGAAAGCATGATAAAAGTGCACTTTACTGAGTGACTTTCCCCCCAGAACTATAGATATATATTGTAAGACACATTTTCTTTTTCCTTATATTACATGAATTCAATCCATGAACACTTTCACCTGTTGCTTTCACTTGCAAAGCTGCAGGGGCTTAAAACCATGTTGTAAGTTTCATGGAATGGAAATAAATTTTGATTCGTGAAGATTTGATCCTTAACATATTGTTGCAAGCAATAATTGTGGCAAATATTTCAGTTAAAAAACAACAGAAGCTTTCCCATTTTCTTAAAAGAATAGGATATTTTGTATAATGTTACCTTTGGTGAATTATGGGTACATAGTCCATGAAACATATACTTGTGGTAGTACATACAAGCTTATGCCTTTTAATAACATGTATTAGTCAGAAAAAATGCTATTAGATTCCTGATTTTTGGTCACCATAGACTGTCACTCCTCTTCTTTTACAAGAAGAAAGGGAAGCATTACATTGTATCCCATGGGCTGGCTGGCTGGAAGAAATGGCTCCCTCAAGCCAGCCTAAAACCAAAGTGGTCCACTTACTTTCCTCCCAGCCAAGTCTAACTATACAGATCAAGTTGAAGAATGTTTCCTTTGTTGTGTGTGCATGATGCTTATTCATCTACCAGCCATTCCCCTTTTGGAGGAGTCTATTTTTACAGCCTAATTTTCCACTTGTCTTTTGATCTTTTACCACAGAAGAGGCTCAGATATTAACAACACAGTCTAAAGAGACTGTGACGACATTGACTCAGGATGTCTGCCCGTTTGGGAACCAGGGCTCCCTGCATAAGCAGTTTTGGATAGAAAGATGTGCACTCCACTTGGAAGCTCAAAGTGCTAAGCTTTTATTTTTAATGGATGGCACTGAGTTGTGTGAACCAGTACTAATCCTTTGAGCATTACAGAAATATACTGTAGGGTCTGTGTGTGGCAAAGGAGCAGGTTTCATCCTATGGATCTTGTTAGCCCAGTCAGTATCAAGGAACGAGAACACAGCATCTATTACACTGGGTACTTTTTCTGTGCTTAGATTTCAACTCGTCCAGCATTAGAAGTGGGTCATTAACATCTTGCTCCTAATACTTCAAGTTTAAGCCAAAAGGATTAAGACAATGAATCAACTCAATTAAAAAGGACATGGAAAAGGGGAAAAAAGTGATAGAAGAAATTGCTGGCAAGTATGCATTAATGCTTCATGAGCAGGCTATTCTCTGAGCTTTAGTCTTTAATAAAAGAGACTTTCAAGCTAGTGGGAAAAAGCGTTCAGAATTACAATTCCGTGTTTATTTATAAAGGTTTCGTGTTAGGCTAATATGATAATGTATTGCCTTATAGACTTCTATAAGCTGACCCATCTCCTCTTTAGGTTCCAAGCCATAAACTGGGGATAAATATTTGAAATACTGTATTCTTTTCCAGACAGTGCCTGATTTTTCACATCTAGTGCATGTAAGCATGACCAAAGTTATGTGAAGTAAGTTGCTCTTGGTACTGAGATATAGTCTGCATAGAGGGCTCCAAACTTTCATGCCTTCCTAGCTTGAAGCATTGTATATTTCCATACATTAACATACAATTATGCCTCTCTCCAATGAGAAACTCCTGCAGAACGGAGTTGGACTGATGGAATTTAGTGATCTCTCAGATAACAAGAGCTTCACGTTTCTGCAAATTCCCATTTGCTGGTGAATCGCTGCTGCTGCTGCTGCTGTGCTGCTGCTGTACGGCTGCAGCTTGCCTGATTGATCGATGGCTGCAATGGCACTTTTCCATCTGACATTCTCTCTCTCTCTCTCCCCCCTTGCACTCTGTTCCCACTCGCCCACCCCCCTTTTCTCTTGCTTAAACAGCAGCCCTAACTTTTGTGTGTTGCAAATATAAAAGGCAAACCATGTGATAGAGGGGCAGAAGAACAAAAGCATTTGGAAGTAACAAGACCTCTTTTTAGCCCTCGGTCTGGGGAGTCCAATAAAAGGGAAGGCAGAGTGCAATTTGCAAAAGGTAAGCAAGCATATAGCCAAAAGCTTTAGATCAAACACCAAGTATTTCACGTGCTTAATATCACTAGCTGATTTTTTGCAACCCAAGGTTATTTTAATATCTTCTTAATGCTTAATAAGCTTTGATTTAAAGATAGGTAACGTCAGTACCTACATTTTTTTTATTGCCAGCATGTATTTGAATTATATATCTGCTGAAGATATTTGTGTGAAGTTAGGCAGCAACAAGGAATCTCTTGGTTATCAATGGGTTATGTTAAATTTGTGCCTTTAGACTGCTCTTCATTTGCACAAAACCATTACCTGGCAGCGGGAAATATTTGAATTGCTTGTGCGTTCCAAAAAGGAGCAGGATACCCTCAGCACTGTCTCTATATGCCATCATAATGGGACTCTATGACCACAGGCTAAGCATCTACTTTGAAACCAATGTTTACTTTTATTGCAACTTATGAATGTTGGTCGTCTGCCAGTCATCTGCTAGAATGCTTAGAATAATTGGAAACAATGGCAATATTTATTTCAGGCATTGTCTGTCATCCTTCACAGAGAATAGTTTTAGGTTTTGTATTTGAACATGTGTGCATGTGTGGGGAGGTAGCGTGGAGGTCATTTAAAAAAAAAACTTCATTAAATGTCCTGGGAAGTTTTGCCATAGAGTACACAGCACTGGTTATGGATTAGAAATAGATTTAATATGTGCATGCGATTGGTTAAAGTGAGTAAGTAAATCCATTGTGTTTGTCTTGGCTGCAGAACAGAGGAGATATATTGAGCAGTCGGCTTACCCTTCTGCACAACCATTAATGCAATGTGGATGCCTGTTGGCAGATCAGACTAGAGGATGCTCAACAAAAAAGCAGTTTAGAGGAACAATTTGTCAGGTCTTTAATGCCTGCCTTTATGAGAAGTTTCTTCTATCTTAGAATCATGTTTTGGTGGGCAAGCGATTAAGTGATTTTTTAAAAGGAGAATTACCTTGCAAGATAAAAAGGTCATGGGATTTTAGGATAAATGTATAACCAATGTTAAAAGATGAAATTAACAGAGAGCTTAAAGTAAGATAAAATAGGGGAAAGCCGTCAATTATTATTTCATTAAAAATATAAACTACCACCAGATGCTGAGCTAAAATAGTCAATCAGAAATGAATGTGTAAAACCAGCAAGCTTGACTGGGATTAAGAACATTGTCATTTATTTTTTTAAAAAAACAGTTGCATTTGAATTTGAGAGATTTCTGCCTGTTAGCATGAAGGATTGCAAGCAAATCATTTTAGCATAATGCCAATTTTGGAAATCAGCACAGTAGAAAAAATTCAATATACATGATGAAAGATTAACTTACAAGTAACATCCCAATCACTATCTGAAATGGGATGCTGTATAGGAAATAAATCAGCCAGAGAGAATATACAAAAAAATAGAGAGAGAGAATATACCCCAAATCACTGTAATAAAGATACTTTTTCATTTACAGTTGGGACTCTATTCCTCCCTGAATGGAAGCTAGCAGAAAATGTAGTAATAAGAGGTGCAATATAGTTTCATTATTTCATTTCCAAATGATTTCTTTGTCCTGGAATACCAGGCAATACCACTATTAAACCAGATGATATGACCAAAATCCACAGGCAAAATAATGATTGGGATTTAAGTGGATGCATATTTGACAGCTTCAACCAAAGATTTACACAGAGAAGAACTTGGGGTGACAAACAGTTACTATCACAATCAGCGATAGTACATAGAGGGAAGGAAAGGGGGGGATTTCACTCAGTTCTCTGACTGTAATACATGCTAATGTATTCAAGGGGCTGGAGGAAAAAAAAGTTAAATCAAACCCTTAAATGAGAGGTAATAAAATTCTACTTACCAACAATAATAAAGTACACAGCCTACCAAAGAAATAGACTTCTTTCCATAAAGGTAAGACAAGATTTTTCTTGATGGCCAAACCTATGTTGGTTTGCACTTAGCAGCTTTCTTCCCAATTCTTCCTAGTGACGCAGCCAATACTGAGAAGTCTGCTACTGTAACCTAGAGAGGCAATTCTAGGCCACAGTGACCCCAAACATATTTTTACAACCTTTTAAAGGGCACACACATGCACACATCCCTACAGTCTATGTTGCTGAAATTTTGGGGCCCAACATGCGACATTTTTAGAGAGAACAATTTTTAACTCAATATAAGGCGCCACGTCCCCATCATACTACAAACTCCACCAAGTCTCATATTACTTGACATTAATCACACTGTCCTCAGTCACAAAATAATAAATGCACAGTATCTAACATCGATAAGATTTTCCAGTTTGGATCTAGAGGATTCCCAAATAACTGTGGGAAATCTAGGTTTTAGATCTCATGGGGGCTCACTGTTGTAGCAACCTTCTCTACACACACACACAGCCACACGCACACCATTCCAAGATAGTTACAAAAGTTTGTTTAATTATTTTTTACTTTAAATATATAGTTGATCCTATTACAAAATTGTGTTTATTTCAAGTAAACAATACCTCACAACAAATTCTGTTTTGTTATGTTAGTTGTAATAATGCCACTATTTATATACATCTAAAATGCATGCGCTCCAAAATTTGCTTCAGCGTATCGGGTATATAAAGCAGTTATAAGATGTGGATTTGTGTGGAGAAGAAAAATGGTGTGTGCTTTACAAATGCTACATTACACATTGGGGCTGTGCAGCACTTTGGATATGAAGGGAGAAATGGGATTCAGAGAAAAATGGGTGCACCCGCCAGAAACGTCTTAATCCAAACATGGCTACAGAAAGCAGCCACTTTAGTTCAGGAAAGGTCCATCTGCTTTAAGGTGTTTCTGATAAATGTTACATGTCTTTGAATCACAGGCCTCCCTTTGATTCTACACTGCTGCACAGTCTTACTGCACATGGTCATTTACACATAAACCAATTTGCTGGTCCCACGTCTCTCATCTGCGTTCACATTTATTCAACTGTAGTGCCATGTATGCCTCATGCAATCAGCTTCCTGACTGCCAACACTTTAAACAGGGCCCTGGGGACCTATCTTTGGGGAATTCCACCTTGTATCCCAAGGAACAGGCTTTCATTTTCTTTTTAACCCATCAGTGTACTCCACCCCCCACTTCTTGAATGCAGAAACGGGTGACATCATCATCATCTCCCCACTCCAGCCCATTGCAAATGGGCCCACACAACATTTTCCAACTCAGATTTGAAACGATAATTTTATGACACCCATAAGCCCTTTAGAGTAGATGATCTCCAGAGGTTCATTCCATTGTAGTAAGAGCCCTAGCTCTGATGGGATATGATGCTTACATACCTTACTCCCCTCCAGTGGCTGGACACTGCTCTGTGTAGTTGTTTCATCCTAGGCTGGCAGCTTCTCTGCTGGTTGACAACTGCTACTTTTTTTATATATAATCCTGCATTGATCTAGCAATGCCCTTTTAATTCAATGAGGTCTCTAGAAACTCATGCTTCATTCAATCCTTGCATCTCTTAGTGGGCACTGTTTTGGTGTTTGCCCAGGCTGGGTAAAACATCCTCCCCTTGTTTTACCTTTCCCTATCCCAGTACAATACTGTATGTATCCTTACCCTTCCTGTTAAAAAAAGTTACAACATCGGAAAGTCTCTGTTTTTTCCCCCTATGAAATCAAACCATCAGTTCTTTCTTCTTACAAGTTTTCCTGGACCTACAAAGAGCAATGATAAGGAGAAAGGAAGGGATGTGAAGGCATTTGTGTACGGAAATCTCTGGGAAAGCAAAGGAAAGGCATGATGCTAGTGAGGCGGAACAATCCCTCAAAAAAAGAAAGAAAAAAAGAAAGAAAGAAAGAAAGAAAGAAAGAAAGAAAGAAAGAAAGAAAGAGAAAGAACAGAAAAGAAAAGAAAAAGCAGGCACTGGCAAAGTGGTCTATGTGGGAGTTAGCCTTCCCTCCATATATGAGAAGAGCAAGGAGTGGGGAACAATCAGTCAGGTCTGTTCCCCAGGTTTTGCAATGAAGAGTGGAATTTTTGAAGGTAACTTAGTAAACAGCTAGGAACAGCATACGAATCAAGTCGCTTAGGGTGATTTGAGTCTGAAACATTTAAGATGACTTGGGTTAGAAAACAGCTTTGAATCAATTTTAGAAACACAAACACCAGTGCATTTGACTGGACAGCATTTTGGTTCTCTCTCCCAGTGGATCCTTCCACTGTAAGAAATGGTTAATGGTGCAGTTAACAGAGGGAAGCATCTCTTCTTCAGCTCTTTCTCAAGCATGTTTCTGCTGGGATGAGTTGTCCTCAGAATTGCAGAAGGTTCAAAATCTAAGCTTTTTCTGTTTTATAACTGAGCTGGAAACATGGGGAATGACAGTTCAAAGGCATCATGATCAGGTTGCCCCCTTTTCCTTTTCACAGAGTCTATGATTGGCAATGGTGAAGGTTGTTCTATTTATTAATTCAAACAAAAGAGCTAGAAAAAAGGATGATGTTTCCCTTTCCTATGCCTAATGGTCCTGATCCAGATTATATTACATGTACTTTCAATAAAGTAAATAAATCTGAAATTGAAGCAGCATGGTCCATTCATACCTATCTATCAGTCTATCATCTATAGCAGGGCTTTTCAACCTTTTCACCTATTGTACCACTTTTAGGATATGGCAATATCCGAGTACCACCAATCGCCTAGCAAGGTGTTGAAAACTTGATGACAAAAAAAAGTAAAAAAAGTGATAAAGTACAGGTAGTCCTCAAGTTACAACAGTTTGCTTAGTGACTGTTTGAAGTTACAGTGGCAGTGAAAAAAGTGCCCCCCAAGGAACAGCCAAGCAAGACACCTGTCTGCCCACCCGGCGGCGCTCTTCCTCCTGTCCGAGGTTTTCATTGTTGTGAGCATTTCTGTTGAGGATTGGCAGCATGAGTGGGGTAGGGGGGTGTTTGGTTTTTATTTCCCCCATCTGCTGGGTGGTTGCATCAGGTTTTGGTCAGTTCACAAGACCCTGGGACACTCTGACCTTCATAAATATGAATCAGTTGCCAAGCATCTGAATGTAAATCACAAGACCCTGGAGATGCTGCAATATTCCAGCTGATCGGCACTTCTTCTGGGCTCAGCAGAAGCACCAGGATCAGCGCCGAGCTCCAGCTGGAGCCTGGCGCTGATCCTGGTGCTTCTGCTGAGCCCTGATAGCCCCGAAGAAGTGCTGATCCTGGCGTTTCCGCTGAGCCCTGACAGCCCTGCAGCTCCAGCCATCTCTCGCTCAGGCTTGTGCGGTGCTGCCACCGGTTCACCTCATTCCCCTCCCCTGCTACCACTTTTCTAGGATGGTCGCGTACCACCTGCCAGGTGTCAATGTACCACAGGTGGTACCTGTACCACTGGTTGAAAAGCCCTGATCTATAGCTATCATTTCATATCTAATCCTAGTCAGGTGGGAGTGAACATGTGGATTTAAGATGTAGTTTGGATCAGAAAGAATGACTGGCTTAAAACTACTCAGTAAGCAAAATGATAAACTGAGGAATTAGGACTTTGATTCTGGATTTCCCAGTTCCCAGTCTAACTACCACTAGGCACCTGTTTTGCTTAGCCCTGAGAAAGGAATTAATTGTAGCAATTCTAGTGCCTTTATTACATATGTGGTGGGATTCAGCTGGTTCGCACCGGTTTGGTAGAACCAGTAGCTAAATTTTGCTGCATTTGGAGAACCAATGGGCTTCCAGAAGTCATGGAGGAGGCCTCCCTGGCCTAGAACGGCCCACCAGAAGTGCATGGATGCCACTTCTGGAAATCCGTTCTAGGCCTCGGAGGCCCAGGCCTACATTGAATAAGAAACCAGTTGTTCAGGTATTTGAATTCCACCACTGCATATACTGTATACACACAAATGCACAGAACCTTTTCTGTAGTGAACATGCAATTTTTTTTTGCCCCATTGAATTTCATCTCACAATTGTTTATTGGTTGTGGAGTCAGAAAATGTCCTTTCATAATTCATGAAAATGGAAAATGAGGCCTTCATTTCAATGTATATGAAAGGATTAGGAAGAGGGAGAATGAGAGAGAGAGAGAAAGAGAGAGAGAGAGAGAGAGAATGAAAATGAGAAAAGTTTTGTGAGGAAATGCTGGAGAAGGAAGCCATATTCTTTTTCTGGTGCTTGTGTTCTGAACTATACACATCTGATGAGTAGGAGGAAAAAAACACAAAAGCCAAGATCAGTATCCTGCGGTTGCATTCTAAAGAAGTTACCTGATGTATGTACTTGATGTATAGGGGAAATCTCAGTCAAGGGAAGATGACCTTCTATTTGAGCACTGCAGTGGCATGCGGATGGTGGAAAAAAAAACATGAATAGATATTCTGGGTAATCTTTGACTGAGAGCTTAAAAATCTTCTGCTACTACTACTACTACTAGTCAATGTGGACACCATTGGGTTAACTAAAGAGTCCTGATCATATAAGCCCTTTTCCTTTTTTTTTCTAGGCAAAATGAGGGAAGCAGGGAAGAAGAGATGTAATTGCAAAAGTAATAAATAGTTTGATTAAATTAGCCTCCTCTGATCTGGTGCCCTCTTGATGGGCTATATCAATGATGGCGAACCTTTTAGAGACCGAGTGCCCAAACTGCAACCCAAAACCCACTTATGCATCGTCGGATGCAGGGTGGGTGTGGCCCATTGGGTGGGCATGGCTGCAGTGGTAACGGCAGACTGGATGGGACTAAAAAGTTCAATCAATCAATTCCAACTTTGCAAGATCTTTTTTTCCCTGCAAGAAGTTAAAATTGACTGATTGATTGAACTTTTTTTTTTGCACACGGCGGAGGCCTAAAGTGAAAAGGTGTTATAAAACCCAGCTGAAGGCCTAGGACTGGGGCGACGGCGTGCGTGCCCACAGAGAGGGCTCTGAGTGCCGCCTCTGGCACCCGTGCCATAGGTTCTCCACCACTGGGCTATATCTTCAGTTCCCAGAATTCCAAGCTATCAGTGGGTGAAAGTTCTGAGAATTTTAGTCCAAATGTATCAGGAGCAAATTGAGTTAAAAAATGTATTAGACGATCTTATTTTATATGTTTCAGACTTTCCCTTTATCAGAGAATCAACCCCATTACATAAGTCTAATTTGACAGAGAACAAGAGTTTGATTCAACCAAAGTAAAGCTTGTTCTAGTTAGAAATATAAGAAAAATATCTGTCACATTTCAGCCTTTCCCCCAAATCTGTTTATAGCCCAAGCTCAATGGGGAAAAATATGATACCTATATTAGATAGCTTTTATAAAATATCCCTACAGTGAATTTTATCCAGTAATAGGAAATTATCATTAAAGTAAAACCCAGAAGGAGGAGGAGGAGAAGAAAAAAGAAGAAAAAAGAAGAAAAATGAAACAATAGTCAATAGTTGGAAGATATTTCAGAAACTAAACTAATAGGGATGCTTCATCCAGTCTGGCAGGATTCTTCTAATAATGCAGTAAAATCTATTTATTGTTAGTCAGCTTAACTTTCCTAGGCATGGATTACCAACAAGAAAAAAAAAATTAAGTGGAATTTTCCTTAAGGCAAAAGCTGCCTTGGTTCTGAAGCATAACTGAAAAACTAATAAACTTTAATGCTTCAGAACATTCTAATTTGTCTTATTTTAATTGATCATATTCATGTAGCAACCATTTTATTTCATAGATTTTATTTAGCTCTTGCTTTAAGAAAAATCCTGTGGCAGTGAATTCCATGGTGCTGGTTTATAAAGATAAAGTGTTTTATTTCACCACTATTCAGTAGATTGCTTCTTATGTCATTTATTATCCCTGGGTTCTTGTAAGCTAATAGTAGAGATTGTTAAGGTACTGAATCGACATGAGGCCACAACTCATTAATTTAATTGCCTTTAGGGACTGATGACTGCCTAGGATTTGCATGTTAACTTTCTTAACAAAGTATAGTTGTGGTTCCTTTCCTGAATTTATTTGCCCAATTCCTTGCAGACAAGGATGCAGCCTACGGGGAGGGCTTATTATTTTGCATCCATCTAAAAGGAGACTGTGTGATTCTGTCGCCTGGTCTGACTTACGATCAGCTGTTATTTCCTTTTTATATGTGTCAGTGTAGAACATATTAAAATTTCTCAGTAACGGTATGTTTGGAATCTCTTTGATGCCCCACCTCTAACTTAACAGAACAATGAAACCAGGGTTGTAGTAAGCCTTTGAGCAGCTGGTTGTCTATATATTCTCTCTGTCTCTCCCCCCCCTCCCACTTTCTTCTTCTTCTTCTTCTTCTTCTTCTTCTTCTTCTTCTTCTTCTTCTTCTTCTTCTTCTTCTTCTTCTTCTTCTTCTTCTTCTTCTTCTTCTTCTTCTTCTTCTTCTTCTTCTTCTTCTTCTTCTTCTTCTTCTTCTTCTTCTTCTTCTTCTTTTAATTCAGTGTAGAATTTGGGAAGCACTGGCACTGCCATTTCTCTGCTATATCAGCTCTCACACTGGGCACTATCATGCTTAATAAATTACAAACTCCAGGTAGTCTTTTTAGTCTGGCTATCCTCACCATTTGCCAATCAAATGTTCAGACTAATCGAGGAAACTATGAGCCACCAGGAATAAGGTTGTTTTCGTATTATTTTAGTGATATTGAAATTTAATAATCTTTTACTACCAGCAGAAGCATAATTCAATCACAAGGGTGAGGGAGTCTGCTAACAACACTTTCCAACTTATTATAACAGAGACACAATTTGCATTGGTGTGGTGAGGTTGAAGCAGAAGGGGCCATACTGCCCTTTAGGACAAGCAAGTTCAGCACTGGAGTTAATACCGAGTGTCTGGTTTGGCAAAGGTTAAGCATTCCATGGCAGTGACACGCACATCACTGCCGCAACGGCTGAAGCTCTCTATGAATGGGATCTCCAAGGGTGCATTTGTATTCTTAGTAGAAATAATAGAGATGTGTGGGTCTTTTATCTGCTTGCAATTGAATAGTCTTTCAGGGAAAATAGGGCTTGCATAAACTGAAAAGATGTAGCTGAAGATACAGCAAAAAAGCAATTCTTTGTTCATTTTTTAAAAAACCTTTTTAGCTCTAAAAGTGATTGGCAACCCCCCCCCCCTCTCTCTCTGTGTGTGTGTGTGTGTGTGTGTGTGTGTGTGAGAGAGAGAGAGAGAGAGAGAGAGAGAGAGAGAGAGAGGAGGGGGAGGGAGGGAAGAGGGAAGGAGGGAGAGGGGGCGAAGAGGGAGGTTCTTCTTTATGACTGTATTAAAGTGCTATCAACCAGGTATTGTGCTGGCAGAAAAGTATGTCGGCCTAAACCAGTGGTTCTCAACCTTTTTAATGCCGCGACCCCCAACCGGTCGTAAGTCGAGGACTACTCAACCGGTTGTAAGTTGAGGACTACTCAACTGGTGCAGCACCGTTTGCAGAATGGGTCTTTTGGCGGTCTTAGCAGGGCAGAGACAGCCTGGACAATTCTTATTGGCTTTTAAAAGCCAACAGAATTAGACTCTATTCAAGAGAGTCTATTCTATTGGCTTTCAAAAGCCAATAGAATAAAAGGGAGTGGCACAGCTAAAGAAAAGGGGGAAAAAATGGTAGACTGCGTTGTTTGGTGACCCCCGTGAAATGGTCATTCGACCCCAAATGGGGTCCCGACCCACAGGTTGAGAACCACTGGTCTAAACTGTGTTGCCCCTATTGTTGGTCCCTACTTTGTAAAAATGGCAAAGCTGAGAAATGGTGCAATCCTTATTTACTTATTGAAAGGCAGGATTGATGGTTTCCATTGGCTTCACTTCCTCTCCCAGTAACTTGTCACCTGGTGTCAGGAAAACAACCACCAATGATTGTGGGATATGGCAAAATGGAAGTGGCATTTATCTACCTGTTGCACTGCCTAACTGAAAAAGGGGCATTAAGGAGAGGATATCAGGTGAAGCAAGAGGGGTTTCCTGGCATCTTCTTATCTGTCAGTTGAGCTGTTTAGTGCTCTTGTGAAAGAATACTAAATCTATGTTCAGAAACAACCTGGCTGAACAATAAATGGCATGCAGGTATTGGGTCAAATGAGGATGAATGAACTTTGTTCCCAGTAATGTTGCAAGAAAATAGTGGTTCTGGCAGCAAGTTGTCACCAAGTCCAGGTGACAATCACATGGATGTTGCTGAGAAACAAGATACTTTCAGAGTTAGAAGATTACACATTAGGTTTGAATGACATATGGCGCAATAAAATTAAAGTTTACATGGATTTCAAAAAATTATTTAAGAAAATTTGTGTGTGTGTCACTCCCTTTCAGTGACTCTGGGCATCTTACAAAAATAAAAAACCAATACACAAACAACAAAAACAATAATGTTCCACCCCCATCCCCACCTGGTAATAACAATCAATCAGATAAGCCACTGGCCTGTTGGCAAAACCAAGTCTTCAGGGTCTTGTGAAAGAGTGTCAAAGTGGGGACCAATCTAATCTCCACGGGTATGATGTTTCAAAGGGAGGGAGCCATTACAGAGAAGGCCCTTCTTCTGGGTCCCTCCAGATGTACTTCCTTAGGAGAGGGACCCACACATTCCCTGCATCCCTGCTTTGTTGGGTTGGGTAGATGTGACCAGGAAAAGACAGCCTTTCAAATAATCTGGTCCCAAGCCAAGAAATCATTTTATTAGATGTGTCATATTGCGAATAGACATAATCCCAAGTTATTCCCGAAAATATCTCCTTATGGCTCTCAGAAGCATGTCAGAAAAGAAAAACAGCAGACAAGTACAAATCTGGACACATTGGAAAATCATCAAGGGGTATTTAAAATTAAATCAAGAGAGCAATTAATAGCAGAAAGATATAATTATCAATGATTTTTTCCATTTGCAGTTATTAGATTCAAAATGGACAAAAACATTTATGATATGGAGCAAAATAAGACAGAATTTGAAGTAGAATTGTGCACTGGTGATGAACATGTAATTGCTAAAATGTATAAACTTTTGAAACAGAGGAGAAACATTTAAAGAATAAAGAATAAAGTGGGGTAAGAATTTTGGTTATTATATACAGATGGAGCAATGGGAAAATATGTGGTTAATGGGTTGAAATTTACATTCTGTTATGACCTAAACACAACATTTATAAAACAATTTCATTGGTATATTACACCAGAGAAATAGTCTAGAATGTAAAACTGCACTTCAAATGTATTTTAGAAATGTGAACAACACGAAGGGACATTTTTGATGCTTGAAGAACATGTTTAAAAAAGCTTAAAAATGGATTCAAATGCATCTTCGCTATAGAGGATTTTAAAAATTAATATTCAATTGAAGCCAAAATTTTTCCTTTTAGAACTGACAGATAAGCAGTTAGAAAAAAGGCATTGAAGATTATTTCAATATGTGATTACTATGGCAAGATATACCCAGAGATGGGTAGATTTAACACTACTCACTATGGAGGAATTGTTGGTGAAACTGACAGATCTTGCCAGGTAGATAAATTAACATACTTGATTAGAAAAAAGACACTATCTACATTTACTGGTGATTGGAAGCCTTTTATGGACTTTTTATATGTAAAAGTAAAAAAAATGAACTTGTGATTTATGGCTTTGATGATTAGACAGGATAGGTTATAGAAAGAAGAGTATTGGGATATAACTTTAGAGAGAGAGAGCTTTAATTGTACTTATAACTGCTGTGAAGAATATGAGAAGTCACTTTGTATCTTTTATTTCTATTTTTCTTCAACTTTTTTCTTTTTCTTTTACTTCCTTTATATTAGTTAGTTTTTATCTTCTTTTTTTATATAAAAAAAACTTCAATATAAAGCTAAAAAAAAAGAAAGTCCAGATCTGACCTCAAGGTTAGCAGCACCAAGAAATAACTTGGAAACAGCTATTGAGAAGATCTGTGACCTGAACCATACAGTTGTGATGGGCTCACACATAACATGTGCCATGACTATAGGCCGTGGTGGCGAACCTATGGCACGCGTGCCACAGATGGCATGCAGAGCCCTCTCTGTGGGCATGCGTGCCATCGCCCCAGTCCTAGGCCTTCAGCTGGGTTTTATAAAACCTTTTCACTTTAGGCGTCTGCCGCCGTGTGCAAAAAAAAGAAAAAGAAAAAAGGTTCAATCAATCAATCAATTTCAATTGCTCAGGGGGAAAAAAAAGATCTCGCAAAGTTGGAATTGATTGATTGAACTTTTTAGTCCCACCCAGTCTGCCGTTACCACCTCAGCCATGCCCACCCAATGGGCCACGCCCACCCGGCACCCGATGATACATAAGTAGGTTTTGGGTTGCAGTTTGGGCACTCGGTCTCTAAATGGTTCGCCATCATTGCTATAGGGCCTAGTGGCACTAAAACTGGAATGGGCAAAATGGTAGAGCCTGCCCACCATGGAGTATTGCACAAAGAGGCCAAGAAAATTATTTTATTTCTCTCTCTCTCTGCTATTCAGTTCATACTATAGTAAGGGGCAAATGAAGAGTAGAGAGAGAGAGAGAGATGTTTATTTATTGATCTATCTACTCCCTGCTCGCTCTTGTCTGTCTGTCTGTCTGTCTGTCTGTCTGTCTATCTATCTATCTATCTATCTATCTATCTATCTATCTATCTATCATCCTATGCCAGTGGTTCTCAACCTGTGGGTCGGGACCCCATTTGGGGTCGAACGACCATTTCACGGGGGTCGCCAAACAATGCAATCCGCCATTTTTTCCCCTTTTCCTTAGCTGTGCTACTCCCTTTGAATAGAGTCTAATTCTATTGGCTTTCAAAAGCCAATAGGAATTGTCCAGGCTGTCTCTGCCCTGCTGAGCCCGCCAAAAGTTCCATTCTTCAAACGGTGCTGCAAGTTGTCTGCAGCGAAGGCGAGCTGTCTGGAAGTTTCCACCCCTCCCTGCTGAGCAACTACTAAAAAATGTAAGTAAAAGAGGGCCAGGGATGGGAGGTGGGAGGCCGGCGGGCACAGGCAGGGTTGCTGGCACACATGGGGCCCGGCGGGTGCCTTACCTCCCTTGGGCTGGGCCAGCTGGTGGCCCAGCCGGTGGTTGGCCTGCGCCATCTCTGTCGCTTGCCAGCTACGCCTCGGCCGGCGTAGGGGGCGGCACCACGCATGCACGGCGCTCCCGGGCAGGGAAAGTCCTCGACTTACGACCGGTTGGGTAGTCCTCAACTTACGACTGGTTGGGTAGTCCTCGACTTACGACCGGGGTCGCGGCATTAAAAAGATTGAGAACCACTGTCCTATGCCATCAATATAGCCCTTCCCACTAGGCCTGCATTTCCAATCAAATATTCTCCACAATGAGTTGGGGATTATGGAATTATTAACTGAACATGAATTAGGAAGGGAAGTTTGCTCTTGGCAATGCGGTTATTATTGGTTATAGTTAGTTTTGATAGTTAGAATTCAAAGAATTTGTATCAGAAATAGGTTTTTCTTGATTTTAATTTAAAAAGGAAGATTTAACATTGAATATGTGTTGACTCCCTCTATGTTTGCTATCACACGCTTCTTAAAAAAAACTGGTTCCACATTTGAAATGAATTGCTCAGTAATATCAGTGCTGCATAACTGTTCTCTAGAAGCTTCTAAATTTTAATTAAAATTAGTCAGTTTCCAGTCACCTAGAAGCTTATTCAAAACTTTTTTCGCAACATGTCTGGTTAGTAAGCAGACATTGGGAAAGTGAGAGTTAACTGTTTTCTTCAGTAGAGAGAGCTTCCACCACTCTCCTCACTTCACATGTTACCAAATGATGATCAATCTTGTGAATTGCTAGAACTCTTTTTCAAGGCAGGCTGGTTGTTAACCAAAGGGGAATAATTGGATGTGATTAGGAAACTCAATTCTCTGCAGTATATCTCACCCATGAAGGCAGATTTGGCTTGATTAATCTTTACACAGTGGAGAAATAAACAACCCCTGGGTTCAGGTTTTTCTGAAGCATCAAAGAAATACTATTTTCTCATTCTATAAAAATTATAAATTCTACCAGAATTAAACTATTTCTCCCCCTCTCCCAGGTAGTTAGATTTTAAAGGTGCCTTGTGAATCAGATTAGAATTTAAAATAATAGCATTTCTAATAACAAAGTTGGAGGTATAGGTGGTCCATTAGGAAAGCCAAATTTTATTCACCAAAATTAAAAGACATCCAGTCTTCAGAAGTTATGTTCTATTTTCAGATTGTAGATGGTAACGTTGCTTTAGTTTAAAAATTCCCTTTGTTGTCTTACAAATGTTTATCTCACACAAAACCATTGGTAGTCATTTTTACTGCCCCAAAAGAAGCTGAAGTAGGAAAGCTCTGATACTCACACATAAGAAAGGAGGCCAGTATTTGTGCAATTGTGTGATGATAATGTTGATTATATCCATGCTGGATATACTTGTAAGCCTTGATATTGGAACTTCAAGCTTATTAGACATAAGACAGAGTTATATAGGTTGGCATTCCCCTGGGAATAGTAGGCTTAGATGGCTACTATTTTGCTTCCTGAAAACTGGTTTTATCTATGTCTAGGTCCATTAGTGAACACTGCTCAGTCTCATCCCACTATCAGCAATATGGGGTTTTCAATGAAAAACTCCTGTGTTTTTCACAGTCCTCCTTTTTGACCACAAAGAGAGACAAAATAAGTTTACTAGTAACAAGTACCACATCTGACACTATTTTTCCTGGAGATAACTATGGGGAGGCTATGAAAGATGTGAAGCGAATCACCAGCAAGACATAGTTTATTCCAAAGTATCTCATCAAGATCAAATCATAGCCCCTGTCCCCAGGCTTAGAAATTGTTCACTAGAATTTAGCAAAATAGCTTCAAATAAAATGCTGGCTTCAAGGAAAATACTTCTTTTCTAACCTTCTTGAAGAAAGGATTGCAGGTGGATTCCATCTTTATGTTGGAAATACTCAATAGTCATGACAGGATAGCATAAAGACATAAGCCAAAAGACCCACCCTTCAGTTGTAGACAATTTGATCAGATTCCATGCTTAAGCAGAATATTGTTTATACAATCCTAGATTAGTGTTCATAAATTGTAAGCCAAATATTCAACAGGCTTAAAGCAATTTAGGCTATATTGTAGCCAGTTTTCCATGAATCTCCATCAGAGAACATCGAACTCCAAAAATTGAATTTGGTGTCCATACAAAATTGTGTCAGAGTGGGGAATGACCCTTTGTTTTTTGTTTGGAAGTATACTTTAAATTGCCTCTATTTTCTCTTCTTTACCTCTGAATGAACTACAGCTGCTTTATAATTTCATTGAACATTTTACAACTGGGCTATAAAATGAGTTTCAAATGTGCTCAAATCCTTGCCCAACTAATTATCAGCAATAGACAAATGCTTCAATAAGGAAAAAAGAAAAAGAAAAGGAAGAGAGAAATAAACATAAAATGTAATTTTTATTTAGCGGCAAAAGACAAAATCTATTTGGTATGCCTTTTGCTCTTTCCAAAAGGCAATCATGAAAATATATGAAGATTCATCTGACTCCTATTGTGTCTATTGCAGGCTGATAAAGTGCAAATAAATGAAATGTGAGATACTCTTGTATGTTGCATAATTGAATGACTGTTATTCATAAGGGATACATTTTAACATGAGTTTAATTTTGGATTTTGATAGAAAGATATACTTGTCCTCAAAAATCACTACTCCCATGTAACATGTGAAGCTGTAAGTATGTGACTATGTAGGAGATATACAGTATAGAGCAGGGCTTTTCAACCTTTTCACAGATTGTACCACTTTTAGGACATGACAATATTTGAGTACCACCAGTGCTTAGCAAGGTGTCAAAAACCTGATGACTAAAAAAAAGGAGGGGGATTTGGGGTTTTACTGATTAGATTCATTTGTTATCATAGAAATGGCTAGTTTATAATATTATGGAAAAGTAAAAAGCTGAGGTTCAATGTTAATGCTTCCTTCTACTGAAACAGAGGAAGTATGTTCTTTTTCCCTTCTCCCCCTCACTTTTCCCTCCTTTTTCCTCCCCACTATGTCCTACTATTTGCTTTTGTATTTTATTCTATAATCTAATAAAATGTAGAAAAAAAGGAAAAAAATACTGGTTTTAATTTCTTCGGTGGCAGTTCATTTGCTGAATCACTTTCCCTTTGCACTGACAAATGTATGATGAATGTATCCATATTTATTAATATGTACCACTACCAGCTGGCTGGTTGGCCTTTCTTCCTCTCTCCCTCTCCTCTTCTTCCTCCCTGTCTTCTGGGCTCTCTTTCCACAGTGTAGTAAGAATGCACCACCCCCAGTCCCTTTACTGTACCCTTAAAGACAAAGGAATCAAGTGCAAAGGAAGAAAGGCTCACAAAAACCTCCCAGAATAAAGAAACATTGACTACATTTTTTTTTCTTTAAGCTGCCTCAGGTGTGTCTGTTTAAGTCTGTTTACCTACAGAGAAAACTTGCTAAAAGCCTTAGAGAGACTCAAGATAAGGGGGTAAAACTAATTATATTTGTTTAAAGGGATTAAACCTACGGAAGCCAACACTTTGGACTCATTGCTAGCCTTTGTGAAACAGACTAAAATATCCCAATAACCAAAGCACAGAAACTGAGCCTCTGAATTATAAAACGCTTTAAAAACTGTATAAAAATCCTTCTGGTAATCCATTCAAGCTGCCAGCTGATCAGGAACCCATTGGCTTTCGAAATAAACCAACCTCCTTTCTGACATGCTTGTCTCCCAGTTTTTCATTTCACCAGCGCTGATTGTATTCTCCTGGCTGGAGAAAATCAACCAGGGGAACTTTTCTTCCAGCAACAGCTCCTGCTTCTTCCCTGTCTCTTTTTCCTCCCTGCCTGCCGAGCTCTCCTTCCACAGATTCTTCTCCATCCCCTTCTCTTTCCCTGTTGTGTTTTTTTCCCCTTTCCCACCAAAATCACCACCTTTTATATTCTCTCCTCCCCCACTTTTTCTCAAGTTCACCTCCAGCTCCGCACTGTTTCCAGAAGTGCCAATCAGCTGGAGCCCTGCCAGCACTCTGCCAAGCCCCGACAGTCCTGCAGCTACAGCTGTCTCTCCCTCAGGCTTGGGTCACTTCAGCTCATTCTCCTCCCCTGCTACACTTCTCTAGGACAATCGTGTACCACGTGCCACGTGCCAAAGTATCACTGGTGGTACTCGTACCCTGGTATAAGGTTAGGTGATATTCAGGTATATGTGTATTCCATGTATGTGTATAGGTATATAATCACATGTATTTCTGGATCTACATGCTCTCTTGTGACTGAACTGTCCCTTCAAGAACTGTTTTGGCTACAATATAGCCCTTTTGGCTTCATGCAGAAATAATTGCATGTAGTGATGACGATGTGTACATGGATTCAGTTGACCCAAACTTTGGAGCTCAGTAGGAAAACATTAGCTGCTTTGCACATCAGACTCTCTGAATGGTTTCCTTTCTTCTCTGTAAAATGTTTATTAATTTTTCCATACAATTTCGTGCCATTTAGATTTGGCAGGCAAAATTGGGCTGCCTATTCTGATTCAAGCAGAAATGACATCGATGTCAAAAGCTATATGCATTTATGAAAGAGTTCCTTCGTGGCCTAAAACAGCACTGAAAAACATGTTGTGCTATGGAGGAAGAAAAATAAATGAGATGGTCTCTCTCCAGTCGTATGTATGCCAAATAAATCTGAGTGTCAAGTTGAGTTTCTAACTCATGCCTCATATTTAGGTGTTTTATGTATCCCTGAAACTATTTGGAAGAAAAGAAAATGTAATATCATAGATATAATGATGATGTAAAGGAAAAAATGAACTTAGTAATCTTGGAGCCAGCATTCTCTGCCAAGTTGTTTATTGAGTTGGGACTTGATGAGAAGCCAAAACTCACTCTTCTAAAAACACTTTATTGTGCTACAAGTCTGTGGTTGAATCAAAGCCATTTCTACAGTTAATATGCATCAAATATTTACCAAGTTCGCTGCATCTCCCTTTTGAATCTACAGGTAAACACTTGGGCCCTAAAAGCACAATTTGGAGAAACCTAGAACTAAGGAGAAACTTCCTGACAGTGAGAACAATTAATCAGTGGAACAGCCTGCCTCCAGAAGCAGTAAATGCTCCAACACTGGAAGTTTTTAAGAAGAGACTGGACAGCCACTTGTCCGAAATGGTGTAGGGTTTCCTGCCCGAGCAGGGGGTTGGACTAGATGACCTCCAAGGTCCCTTCCAACTTTACTACTATTACTGTTACTATAAACTGTACGGCTAGCATGACTCTGTAATCTTCATTGTCCCAAATAGATATGATGTAAGAGGACATCCACTACTTTTGTAATTTGAAATGAGTTTCCAGTCTTCCATTATATGCAAGACCATCATGTCTCACTGTACCTACAACTTGTTCAATAAAAATAACATCCGCAATAAAATTATAAGGGGCAAAAGACTATCTTAGTAATAGATATATAAGCCCTCTTCATTTTAAAGATTAGATTCATTAAACTAATTAAACAAAAAAATCCTAGCATATAATAGGCTTAATAACATACTATGACTTTCAGAATATAAAAAAGTCTGGAAAATTAAATAATAAAGAAAACAGTTCCAAGATTTATTCATTGCTCAAATGTCCTCTTTCTTGTGCAATATTTTTAAAGCATATTTTAAGTATGGAGAGACAGTGGTTCCTAACAGGATAAGTAGCTCTCTATATTTGCAAGGGTGAAGTAAGAGGATGCCTTTGAGATGTGCACCCTTTCCTGGTGTCTACACGTTTAGATTATGTATGTATGCCAATTTATGAAGGAGGCCCAGGGCTTTTTTTCTCATAGAACGCCCAGAACGGAGTTCCGGGACCTTTTTTGGATGGAACCTTGTAGGCTAGGCAAGGTGGGTTGTAAGACGTGTGTGAGTTACAGCACCTTTTTTTTTTTTTTTTTTAGAAAAAAAGCATTGAGGAGGCCTATGAGCGTAGAGGAGCACATACAGTAATTAAACCAGAGTTCAGAGTACAACTATTGGTAATAGTTGTTTATGACTTAGCTGGAGATTGTGGGAATTGAAGTCCATCTTTTGGGCATGTAACAAAAGATTGGAAAAGGTGGCCTAGGAGACCCTAATGATTGTTTTTGCAACGATCATCATTGGGCTGCATTATTATTATTATGGTTTGTCACACAGTCAACCAGATGTTCAGACTAGATTTGGCATTTTTGTCCATTTATTCCCAAGGACCTGGGATGGGCAGACTAGATATTCAGACTAGATTTGGCATTTTTGTCCACTTATTCCCAAGGACCTGGGATGGGCAGATGTGGATGTTTGATGGTGTTACAGATATCATGGCAGGATGTAAGTTGTTCCAAGTAAAGCTGCCTTTTGCAATTGACTGATGGTGAAATTGTCAATGCTGATGGTGTCCAATTGTTTTGGGATTGCAGCCAAGGAATCTATTACTATTGGTACAACCTTTGCTTTCTTTTGCCAAAGTTCTATTTCTATTTGCAGGTCTTTGTATTTTGTTGTCTTTTCCAGTTCTTTCTCTTCTATTCTGCTGTCTCAGGATACTGCCACATCTTATTATTTTCAGTACGACTATTGCAATATACAAAATGAAAACAAAAAATATTATCACATCATACAAAGCAATATATAAAAACAGAACAAAGAGAAAGGAAAACTGTTATAATATATGGTGACAGCATATATATCCTGGAAGCCCTGGTAGCGCAGTGGTTAGAATGCAGTATTGCAGGCTATTTCTGCTTATAGCCTGAAGTTCAATCCTGACTGGCTCAAGATTGACTCAGCCATTCTTCCATTCTTCCAAGGTCGATAAATTAATTTCCATTAATGGAAAATTGTATAAGAATAATTATGAACGCTTATGGATTAAAGTTCAAAAAGATTTAAATGATTGGCAAAAACTGCAACTATCGTTACTGGGGAGAATTTCAGTAGTAAAGATGAATGTTCTACCAAAGTTTCTTTTTTTGTTTCAGATGATACCTATTTTAAAGAAGGATGCTAATTTGGATGAGTGGCAGAAGGGTATCAATAAATTCATTTGGGGTGGGAAGAAATCAAGGGTAAAGTTTAAGATTTTACAAGATGCTCAAGAAAGAGGTGGACTTAAAGCACCTAATTTGAAATTATATTATGATGCGGCCACTTTAACTTTAGTAAGTGACTGGCTTAATTTAACAAATAAAAATATTCTTGTTCTTGAAGGGTGGGATTTATTATATGGTTGGCATGCATACTTAATTTTTGATAAGAAAGTAGATTGGGTCTTTAAGTAACACATTTTAAGATATGCTCTACTTCGAGTTTGGAAGAAATATTATTATAAGTTAAATTATAAAATACCTATTTGGGGGATTCCTGGACAAGCAATTCTAAGGGGGTGAATTTTGATAACATTTCGTACAAAGAGTTGCTTATTTGGTCGGGTACTGATTGGCAACTAAAGTCTTCAGATGTGTTAAGGCAAGAAAATATTTTACAATCGTGGTTTCAATATTTGCAAATAGTGCAGAGGTGGACTTTAGATAAGAAAGTGGGAATTACTTTGGTAGATGAAAATTTGGTAATTCAGATTAAGGATCAGAAACATGCCCATATTAAAAGAATTTACAATGAGCTAATAAAATTGGATTCGGAAACAGAGTTAGTAAAAGATTGTATGATTAAATGGGCCCAGAATTTTCAGGAACCGATTTCATTGGATTTATGGGAGGTAATTTGGATTAGAAATGTTAAATTTACGCAGGCTCAAAATTTGAGGGAAAATTTTTATAAAATGTTTTATAGATGGCATCTGGATCCTAAAAAGTTGTCTTGTATGTACCCGAACCTGCAATCTAAATGTTGGAGATGCGGTTGCTTGGATGCAACCTATTTTCATGTTTGGTGGACTTGTAAAAACATTAAAGCCTTCTGGATTATGATTTGGTGGAACATTCAAAAGGTTTTTAAAAGGAAGATTAAATTTACTCCCCAGTTGTTTCTTTTGGGTATTTTTGTGGATTTTGATGCTAAAGAAACTATCTTAATGTTGAATTTAATAACAGCAGCAAGATTATTGGTGGGTCAATATTGGAAGAAGGATACTCTGTCTTCTTTAGAAGAATGGGTATTTAAGGTTTCTAATTTAGCAGAAATGGCTAAAATTTCTGCTTATTTAAAGGACCATTCACAAGAGAGATATTTTAATGTATGGAGAAGATGGATAGAATATGTTCAGAAGAAGTATGGAACTACAAAGTTTCACTTATTTTATGAATAATGAATTTGTTTATAAACTTATGATGTTAAAGTTTGAAGAGAGTTAAGAGTTAGTATGATTTTGGTTATTGTATAATTAGTAAACTTTAATAGATTATGTTTAATATGTTTGTATAACCCTGTACTTGGCTCTGGGAAGTCGGGGGGGGGGGGAGGGGGTGGGGGGAGGATGGGTTGAAGTTTAAGTAGCTCAGATAAGTAGAAATAGTTTTATTGTATATAATATTGATGTTTTAATTTGGAGAGAGGAATTGTTCGGGCATTTCCCCTGGACCGCATCCGGAGCGAGAAGATAGAAGAAGGGGAGAAATAAGTAGGAAGGTTGAGAAGAAGGAGGAGAGGGGGAGAGTAAGAAGAGGGAAAGAGGCAAGTTGGTTAGAGGGTGGATGCGGTTTGGGAGGAAATGAGTGAGCAATACCGAAAGTTGCGTGTATCAATTTGTTTTATTTTTTATCTGAAGTATTTTTATAAATGTAATGTATTGTAAAATTGAAAATAATTTTTTTTACAAAAAACAACAACAACAAAAAAAAGCGAGGACACAGATTGTTGGGGGTAATATGCTGACCCAGAGAGTGCTGTAAAGCACTATGGAGTGGTATATAAATCTAAGCACTATTGTTATTGCTATATATTAAATCTTATTAAACATGCATGAAGTAACATTGGTCAATCTTTCCATTAATTCAAGGAGGGAGCCCAAATTTTCAAGTGTGGAATAGCTTTTCCAGTGGAAGTACAACCAGTGCTTTTCAATATTCTTTGGTCTGACACTTTACTTAATTATTTAGAACATTTTTAAAATGGCTTTTGAAAATATTTCAGAAATGGTAGAAGCTGCTGCTATTGCTTTTTCTTTCTTATCTCTCTACACTCTGCAGCCTTCCTGGTTTTTCATGATTCTGAAAAAAAAAACAAAAAAAACCCCACAGGCAAAATTCCCCCATATGTGTTTCAGTGGGATTAGATTAAGGTGTGGGAAGCCATATAAGCTGCAAAGTGCTATAGTGAGGGTACAACATGGAAGACAGAAGAGCATCTTTGGTCATCTCATAAGGAGCAGAAGTGCTAAAGTAACATGTCTTTTTTCTTGGTAGCTGTAGTGGAATAGTTTTCCCATCGAACTGAATGAGAAGCAGGGATGGTGGGGACAAAACTGGCATGGCATTAGCTTTCACTAGCATCCTACATTTCCAACACTTTACTGAGCCAATTTAATTCTGATTCAACCATTGAGTAGGATGTCTGAAAGGGTAATGCCGCAGTTGGGTTTCTGCTTCTTGGTGGCTTCATGGTGCCACACTGCACTTCCCCAAGCTTTTTCAGTTGAGTGGAAAGATGGCTTTACAGCTCTCCCTCACAGTGAGATCAGTTTGAAAACAAATTGCTATGAAAATGCTCAGCAAGCTAAGGACGAGGGTAAGGTGAACTGCTAGTTCAGTATTGTGCATTTGGCTGAAGGAGACACTATTTAATTTACCCAGATAGGATAGTATTTCTGGAATGACTGTGTGAAGACAATTTTTGGTAGTTTGGTGAACAAAAATGATGGCCGTGGAGGTGCCTTATTTTTTTTTCTGTATATCAGTTTGTATATTACACCATATTATTTCTAACTAAGAATGGGCCTCAGGTTCACCGAGAAATTAACTTAAATTAACAGAATTTTTATACTATTTTTTCTTCCTACTGGAGTGTCCAACTTCTAGATTTTTGTTGGAAAGAAAAACGAGTCACTTAACTGTTCATATTGCCTTCCTGGATGGAGATAAAGAAAGTGGGGAGATACCGAGCAGCTGGAACAGAGGATGTAGCTGTGTCCTTGAATAATGAAGTCACTGGGGAGAGTCTCTTTTCTTGCTGGTTGCCTGGACAGCAAGAAATGATAGCTCTTATATGCTAATGAAAATGAACATAATAAGTTTAGCAGTTGCATGGTAGCTGCAAGATCTGATTTATCTGTTGATTTATCAAGTGGCTCATGTCTACATATATATCACCGGGTAAACATTCACAATTACCTCTCTGTGAATAAATATAAAGTATAGCAGATCATGTATCTTTCTCCTTGCAAACACTATGATATCTACTAATTCCATAAGTAACCTATAGATGCAAATATATAACTGAGGAACTCATGCTTTTGAAATGACAAGGCAACCCACTCAAGAAAGAGAAGAATCCAATTTCTCCTGTTCTTGAAGCCAAAACCAGCAACTCTGATGAAACCCTTTATCTAAATTCTAAACCCTTAAAACAGGCCTTTTATTCTGACATGTGGATATACAGGCATTTGCATGTGGTTCTAAGAAACCACAAAGGCCTTGCTAATTTTCATTAAGCAGGATCCCAGTGGAGATTTCATCACCTAAAAACAATTCTTTGGGATTAAAAGTTAAAATCCTCACCACTATAATGTCAATAGAAGAGGCCTTAAGCATGGCAAGGTTTGACCCTTATTTTCATTATATTTTTACGTGGGACAATGGTTACTCCATAAGTATTTCTTGGATCACATCAGCACTTTGAGCTGCATTGTAATTTATGCCTATTCGTCTCTTGAGGCCATTGTGCCGTTTTCCAGGATTGTAACTTATTTATTTTTATTCCAGCTATGAAGGGGATGTTTTGATGGATTATAACCTCAGCAAATGTCTAACCCTAAACCAGCAATGACAACTCAGAGACTTAAAACAGATCTTCTGCTTTCTTGGCAAAGGACTGGGCCTCAGTCTTTAGAGGGCTTCTGATACTCTATCTCCCTCTACCGGTACTCCTAAGACATTCTCCAAGGATGGGAAATCATGTTCTTGCCGCTTCAATTTCCATGCTGTCCCTTTTGGCAATAATGGGAGATACAGGCAATAAAAAGGATAGTACTTTTATGATTGATGCAGACCCAGGGCGATGTATGAGACATCACTATGTTGATTCTATCAGCCATCCTTTATACAAGTGCAGCTCAAAGGTAAGTGTTGCTGGAAACTTCTCAACCTTTGTGAAATTACTACAAGCATTACCAAACTTGTAAGGAAGGACAATTAAATTTTCTAAAAGGAAATATTGGCTTAACATCAATACATAATTGTTTATAAAATTAGATTAATTCCAGAGATGTTTTGATGTTATGCAAGATCATCATAAAATGATCTTTTATCACCTGAAGTGATGTAAAAATGTGTGCTTCTGTCCACTTCATTTAGAGGAAGAAGCTGAACTAAAATTTCAATAAACTTCAGTTCACCTAATAGGAGAGAGTTCTCAAATAGCAGACAAATTGAACAAAGGGCAAAGTAGATTATGTAATATACACTGCTCTGTTTTCTACAGTGGAAAACATTTAAAGCGTTCAGGAGAAAATCTTGTTCTCTTGCAAAATAAGTACAATTATAAATTTCTCTCTTACTCTATGGTTACACCATTACTCTTTTCTTTCCATTATCTGTCCTGTAATCCACTATTTATTTATTTGTTTGTTTGCTTTTATTTATATCCCGCCTTTATCATTTTTATAAAAAACACAAGCATACCTAATATTCTTTCCTCCTATTTTTTCCACAACAGCCACTCTGTGAGGTGAGTTGGGCTGAATGAGAGGCACAGTTTTCATGTCTAAAGAGGAACTAGAACTCACAGTCTCCTGTTTTGTAGTAGTTTAACCAAACTTTTTATTTCTGTTCTATGCAAAAACCCATAAGGGATTTTTTACTCAACAGTAAACATAGATATTGCCTTTTCTGTAATCAAAAAAAGCAATTTGGTTATCTCAGAAACGTCCATCAATCTTTACCAACTATTCCTCCATTGTGGACAATTTTCCCATCTTTGTGCATACAATAATCTCACTGCAGTTATAACATATCATAACAAAGTTCCATGAGTTTTTTCTAATAGTTTCTCCATCAATCCCAAAAGACTTTTGTTCTCAGTTGTATATCTTTAAAATCCTCTGAATCAATGCGTATATTTGAATCCAAAACTTTCTAGCTTTTTTACATGTCCACCAAACATGATAAAATGTCCTTTGTTGTACATGTTTCCAGTTTGAATTTGAAATGCTAATAAACATTTTAGACAATTTATCTTGTGACATATCCCAATAGTACATCATTTTACTAAAATTCTCTTTAAAATTATAATAGTCTAAATTTCAGTCCTTTCAGTCACAAACTTTCCCTTTGGTCCATCTGTATATTAAAACCAAAATTCATAGTCTACTTCATCATACATTCTTTAACCTGGTTTTGCTCTGTTTCGAATTTCAGTTTAGCAATTACATATTTATCAATGCACAATTGTACTTTAAATTCAGTCTTATTTTCTCCATAGCATATGTAGATGACTGCAAACTTAGACTAATTTAATGGATTCCTGCACAATGTAGGGGGTTCAACTGCTGTAATTTTAATTAAGTTAAGTGTACATTAAGGAACTCTTCATTGTTATTCTTTCACCCAAACATACACCTTGACTCCAAGGCTGGTGACAATACTAGTCTAGAATCTGAATTTGTATTAGGTTCTATGAAATGACAGATGATGCACCATTTTTAATTTACACATTTGCCATAATAAATTACTTAATTTTTGCAATATTCAGCATTTCAGTTAGGTTATTTTATAGTGTGGCCTTACAATTCCCCTTTCTTTATGTGACACATGGTATAAAAGTTTACAATTGTGAGATTGTGAAGAACTGCTTTTGAGTTTCTGTTTCTCTGTGGCGTGCTGTTCTGTCATTCTGGAGCTTTTCTGGCTGTCCATGAATCCTGATTAGGAAAAAAAACCCTTCTGGAGAGTTCCTCATAGGATTTCCCCTCAAAATTTAATTAAATGTGGGAAGTCAGGGTGCAAATACATAGACTAGAAATCAGGACATACATACCTTTCAGCCATCGATATATGCATCAATCAATATACAAGTTTTGTTCTCCTTTTGAAAGAAATGTCTTTTTATTAAATTGAATGAGGTTGATTAAAAATACACTAAAAATATTGACATACCACACATATTCTTATACAGTTAATACAATATGCAATTTCCATGATATAACATTTATAGTATGATATTACTATAAGTTTTATACAGACTTTAAAATGGCTCAGCAACATACATAAGACCTCACCAGTTTATGACTTGGGGTGTAAGAATCATACACCATCTTCTACTGGTGTCATATGTTTGCACTCTTTAGGACTAACTCTTCTCTTCTGACCTTCTGGTCTCCTTCCTTTACAGATGGTGCTGCTAGCTCGCTGCGAGGGACAGTGCACTCAGACCTCACGTTCAGAGCCAATGGTGTCCTTCAGCACAGTTCTGAAACAGCCTTTCCGATCCACATGTCATTGCTGCCGGCCACAGACTTCTAAACTGAAGGCCATGCGCTTGCGCTGCTCTGGTGGAATGAGACTTACTGCCACCTACCGCTACATCCTCTCATGCCACTGTGAGGAATGCAACTCTTAAGGGCAAACCTGCTGCAGCAAAAAGAACAGGAAGGGCAAATGTCCTCCAGCAGAACTTCCAGAAGCAGAAGCAGCTAGGGACAACCTTCCAATGGTTTGCTGTTGCTACAACCAAGGATAATTAGAATGGATTTCATTTGAGAGAAGGAGCCACATAGATACATGGGGTTGTACCAAGCAATACAACAGACACCAGAATGTATAATTGCACATCGTTGTTGAAGATGTAACCATTTGTGAGGGTGAGGAATGGGAACATATGTTGTTAGAAATCTCTCATTCGGGTTCTTGGGGTCATTTTTCTATGTCAGTGATTCTTTAATATAGATAAGGTCAACTTAAGAATTACGGCTCTTGGTTTGAATGTTCAGCCAGCAACACAAAAGAACCAGGGACATAGAAAATGCATACAGTGGATGCTATTATGTGGAAAACAATTTATTCTACAAGAAAACAAAGACTCTTTCCCTGTACACAGAAGCCTATTGTGTCTTTTAAACATGCCCTTTAGTTTATACTGGCCGTGAAAACAGACTGTGTTGAATAGTAAAAGATATATTTTATATGGTCTGGCAGCCAAGTGTTGGACAAGTTATTGTGATTTAGGTGCAGTTACAAAATAAATAATAGAAAATTTATGGAACTACCAGTGTGGCTTCTCCAGTATTGGGAAGGTATATTTACAGTCAAAAGTTGAAATCTGGAAAACAAGCTGCTCCCCCTCCCCTTTCCCTTTCCCCTTCCCCTTCCCCCTCCTCATCCTCCAGAAAGAAAATGTTACACATTCTTGGTCAGTATTATAATATTAATCTAAATCTACCAAAATAATAATACTTGGTTTTGCTTTCATTTATATGTAAATACAAGTTTAAATAAAGATTTATCTTAAATGTATGCATCACTCAGAAAAGATACTATCGGCCGATTACTCACAACATAGTGAAATAGTATGCACACATTTTTGTAGCGGCATCATAAGATTTTTAAGTTTAAGTTCATTGAAAAATTACATTTGTTCATTGATATTGTACATTCTCCAATGAATATAACTTCCTGATTCAAAGTTACAGCTGACACAAAAGGGAATTATAGAGAGTAAAATTAGGAGAGAACTGGAATTCTCATCACAAAGGCCTTGATATAAGGATCTCACCGTTGTAACTATAGTGTACAATGATTTTACTTTGCATAGGCTTTTATAACAATTTAGAGTGATTCTTGGATGCTGATGTGTTCTTCAGAGCAACTAAACAGTTTCAGAAAGTTTGTGGATCCATAGAAACTGTCAACTCCCTAATTAATTACACCATAGTCTAACAATTATGGTCATATTAATATAGTTAGCATAATTTAAAAATATATATATAATGAGGGCTTAAACTGAGAAGGCAAGCAGCCCATCTGTTCTATGTCATATATTCTATCTGGAATACTTGCCATATAGAGCAATCAGGATTTTGACAATTACATCAGAGAAATTCCATTAAACACATTGAAAGAGTCCTCTTGGTCTCTTGGGTGGATGGTTGCCTAGCTAATGGAAATAACAAATGAAATGACCTGATGAATATATAGCCAAGCATCTTTGTGAATCACATGCCCATAATTATGATCATCCAGGGAATGCCAAAATTTGTTATTATTGACCTTTCATCAATAGAGAGATCAGTAGTTGCAACTGTGGGTTACTTTCTGCAGTTAAATTAATAAGATGAGGGGTCCTTGGTGCTCTCTGAGCTTGCTTGTTTTCTTGCCGACATTTCATTACACAAACTAGGGCAATACTAGCACTGAGGATGTTAGCTAGTTTGGGTAATGAAACTTCGGCAAGAAAACAACCAAGCTCAGAGAGCACCAAGGACCCCTCATTTCAACCCTGAGCTACAAATATTCTCTTTTATTAGTAATTAATAAGATATTCATGGCAGAGACTTTTAGAACATTCAGTCACCATGGCAGATATGCATTGTTTCAGAATAATCTTTCCATTGCCATTGTGAAAAGTATTTTGAATATTTTTCCCATCTTTTCTTTTATATTTCCATTTCTGTTATTGATAGAGCTGATATACAGCTAATAAAATTTTATATCTATGGTGGAGATTGGCAATTTGTGGTCTTCAAATTATGATTAGCAGTATATAAGTCTCATAAATAAATAAATAAATAAATAAATTTCAGTCAGACCCAGCAAACATGTTAGTGGATGATGTAAATTGTAGCTCAATACTATGAAGTGCCACAGGTTGCATACCTCTGAGTGGATTTTTTGATTTTCTATACCTTCATATAAATCTGTTAACATAACATAGTCATAGACAACTATAGAAAGGTAAGGTTTAATGGTTGGTACTTTATTGACCCTGTTAATGATTTTTCTTCTTTTAATGAAACCTTTTTGCAAAGAGATGACTAGTAACTGTTTCAAAGAATTGAACTATCAAGTAAGAAATATGATTATCATATCACAAAAAAAATCTTTGAAAACCAAGCTGTTAACATTCACATTATCAAATTAACCAAAATGCAAGAATTCATTGGCTTTAACTGATTTTTGTTAACACTGTGAAAATAATAAAATTGTGAGTTGTCCAGCAGATGGTCAGGACATTTGTAGAGATCACTGAATCCAAGTTCCTTCATCCATCACAACAGGGATCAAGTGCTATAATGTCTTTCTGACCACAGAATCAAATCCAGATGTTCACAGATTTCAGTCTAATTCTATGTTCCTGGCTAAGCTATTTTTTTCCATCTAGAATGCTTATAGTTTTATCTCTCTATAACTAATGTGGCCTATACTTGACACATATATTATACAGAAATATTGAAATTTTCATTGAATTTCTGAAACAATCATTTATTTATTTTACATTCAGGAGACTTCGAACCATAAGCTGTGGTGGCTACTCCAATAGTTGAAAAAGTTTGGCAAATGCATTGATTTATAACTCAAACATTGTGACAAGTATTTATCTAGATGTAGATAAACCCAAAGTCAAAGCCTTTCTTTGGTTTAACTTATTTTTTCCCAGCAGCAGAGTAGATTTCTTTCTGCTCAGTTCTTCCTTCCTTCCTTCCTTCCTTCCTTCCTTCCTTCCTTCCTTCCTTCCTTCCTTCCTTCCTTCCTTCCTTCCTTCCTTCCCTCTGACTAGCTGACTCTTCTTGGCTACAGGAATGTCTTCTGCAGGCTCAGGGTTTCCAGAATCAAAATTCAACAAGCATTAGACAATCAACAAACCAGAAAATATTACATCAATCAATGGAAGAGGAATAATTGATTTAAAGTTATATTGAGACAGAGTAAAGTGATCTTACAGGTAGCTTTGGGAAAACAATTTAATGGTGATTATGAATGGATGTATGTGTATGTATGTGAACAGGATTGTAAGGGGCGTGCTTAGAGTGTACACATGTATAGCTTGTAAGTATAATTACAGCTATTTTGGCCACATCTATTTTCCTCACCCATTCCAGCTCCTGACATATTTTTCAAGAATGAAATGAGATTGTCAACTCTCAATAGATCAAATACCAATTTACAGAACTCATTGTTTTTCCACCTGGTGACATTTTGAGATATTAATGTAGAGCCAAGAGGTTCAGAATTGAATAATAATACATTATTCATGTACTGTCCCATTCCTTCTGTTGCACACCAACAAATAAATCTGATAGCATCTTTTCTGATTAACAAATTTTATTAAAGGGGAGAACTTTTATCAAACATTATCATAGACTAACATGGTCCTCCTGCAACATCAACACAATTAATGCACATGATAAGTAAAAGGGTTAGTTCAATATTATACTTTTGCTCTAGGAAAAAAAAATATTTACAGTAAGTGAAAAGACTTTAGGCTCATCACGGCGCAGCCTTTTTCTTCGTTATTTAAATGTCAGAGTTATTATCATACAATTTAACTCAGAAAGGATAACGTGCATAATATTAACTTTTACAAATTTCTTCCATTTCTGTTATAAAATGTTCAGAATTATATATTTGCATATTAAGATGTCAGTGTCAATCTCCTACACAAATTAATTGCTAAGCCAAACAGTTTAAGGATTAATTGAAGTTTAAGCATCAAGGCAGCCAAAAAGCTATTAAGATATTACAGTGTATACAATTAGATTTAGATGTTCAGTGTAGTGTGAATGCATTAAGATTATGCTGTCAGGGGAGCTACATTATTTGTTCATCTATTTTTTTTAAAAAAAATGATCACTCCCAAGCGTCTTGGTGGTTTAGTCAAATTAAACATATTAAAACAACAAGTCTCACAATAATATAAGCAATTAGACATTGTTAAAACTCAATTGGAAAAGATGTACCAGGTGGATAGGTGGCCCCATATTCCTGGGGAGTGAGTTTCACATCAGACCATCTCCAATCATTCTTCCCAGGTGTCTTCAAGAGGTAATATGAATCTTGAAGGGGGTGGCATTCTTTTACATATCACAGGCCAAAGCCATCCAGGACTTTAGGAACAACATCTTACATTCTACCCCAAAATGAACTGCCAGTCAGTGTGGCATTATAGCATTGATAAAACATGGTGTGTAAGATATAACCTGGGAACCAACTAGGCTGCTGCATTTTGAACCAATGGAAGTTCCTGACTTACACATAAGTGCACCTCTATGTAGGGCATATTATAAAATTCAAGTCCAGAGTACCACTGTTTTAAAGCCCATGTCGAGCCCTGCAAGGCTGCAATGGTGCGTGTTAGAGGAAAGACCAATGAACCCCGCCGCCGGTCAGCCGCTCTGAACATTGGCCAGCCTTTCCACGCTCCCCGGATTCTTGCCAGTCGCTTCCCAGCTGATTGTTTACTGGCCGCCTTCCAGCTGACTCCGAGCCTCCCGACACCACCGTGGAGTGTATTGATAGTTCCCGGTGCCCACTGGGGGTGGGGACTGGCAAACGGGAACGTCATAGTGATCCGAGGACAGCTTGGGATTGGATGGAGTGCCAGATGGGGGAAAGGGACACAGGAGCGCTGCTGGCGCAGTGTTAGTAAACTCTGGGACTTCGCAGGGCCCGACATAAGAAGCAGGATGGTTATGAAACCAGCTAATGAGCCGGAGGGGGTGCAGTTAGCACGGCAATTATAATGTCAGCACCGGATGGTGGTTTACTGGGTGGGGTTAGCTTCATTATAGGTGGGGCGGACTGCTCCCTATGTAAAGGTGCTGAGAGCAGGCCAGTTCTCAGTGCTGACTTTTCCTTTTGCATACTGCAGTAAATTTCAGTTTGTTCTTCGTTCCTGTTTGTGACTTTTTATTTCCTTGCGGAGCTCCAGGCCAGGATGTTGTAACAGCCATATTATCTAGGAATGGTTGCAACTAGTGTGCCAGTTGGAATTGATAAAACGAGTTTCTGGCCACAAACTCCCCCTGGCAATTACAAAGAATCATTTTTTAGAATCATTCCCAAATTGTATTCCTGTTAGGAGAGTATGGCTCATCTGGAGTACGTGGATTTATCATGGATCTATAATATCCCCTCTTGAAGTAACTTCTTCAGTCTTATCTGCATTCATTTTCAATATATTTACCTTCATCTTCTAACCCATTATTATTCATAGGCAAACACTAAGAGGATCTATACAAATTGCTTAATGGTGTTGATATATAGAAGCAGGAACTGTCATCAGTGTACTCACATTTTATTCCAAATATTATGACGATCTCTTCCAACAGTTTCATGTACTGTATATATTAAAAAGCCTTGAGGACAAATGAAGACTGCGGGGGATTCCACAAACAATTGCTGCTGTGTGGAATAAGCAAGATGTTGAGACAGACAGGAACCAAGTGCAATGCCTCTAAATCTACTAGGCTGCTCAGAATAATATCTTGGTTAGCAATGCTAAAAAAAATCTATGAGAATAAATGGCATTTATACTCCCTTGTTTTTTCTCCAGTCATAGATTATAATTAGGTCGTCTAAGGTAGTTTCACTTCTATATTTTCCTCTGAACAAATTTTAAATGGGTTTTGCTAATCTATTCTATTTAGATCTGTCTGAAGCCAACCAGCCACCACCTCCTTGATTACCTTCCCTTGGCACGAAGAACAGATCTGTAAGTTCCAAGTCTAATGGATCTAAAGTGGGCTTCTTAAGCAAAGACCTAATGAAATGCTCCTTTAAACCAGGGGAGGAACTATCTTTCATCAGAGATGCATTAATCATATTTTCTAGGCTAGCTGCAAGTATACAACAAGATATTGTATCAAAGTAAGAGGAGTGGTGTGGATCTCATTACTTCCCACAACTTACCCATATATATTTTTTTTTACCACATGAGACCTAGAAATATCCATCACTGACTAGGTCCAAAACAGCATTCATATACACTCTCACAGCAAACTTCAAAAATTCTGTCCCTGAATTAAGAGGTCGAGGAAGAGATGTCAATTTTCTCACAACACAGATAGGAAAATTGAAAACATTCCTGAAAGTTAACAAACCACTTCTATAGTGTTTATCAAGGAATAAACACTAGATATGACCATGTAGACAAACTCAGCTGCAAACTTTAACATTTGCTAGGCTTTGCACAATCTTTCTTTGAGTTTTTGTTTTTGGGCTTTAGAGTTTGTAGGTATTGCTAATTCCTTTTTCAGAGACACAGCCAATAGACTCTAGTAAAAATCTTGTGATTCGTAGGAGTATGTCTTATATTTCAAAACTGATTAGTTCTTTAAGACAGTCAGTTTAATGCTTACTTTTTACATCTATAAAACTGAATTAGTGGAATGGCCATTTAAACATTTTGTAAGTACAGGCAGGTTGTTCCTTTCTGGAAATTTCCTATTAATGTTAAATTTTCATTTAATGAACCTTTTGAGAGGAAGCAGTGTCAGATAAGTCCAACTGTCCATTAAATCTAAATTTAAATAACCAATGTGATTATGCTATATGCATAATTTAATCTGGGTAATAAAGTCATCACAAATCTGTAAGACTTTCCTTTCATTTACATCCATCAGCACATTCCTAAATTAGAGTTTGTTGCCATTATTGCTTATGGGTGGTTAACTGCAGCTTTTTCGTGAAGACTTTATGGATTCCATTGCTCATTGCCTATGAAACCTGATGTCGTTTGTTCACACTTAAGAAGAAAACAAAAATATTACATAAGGCAAACCAGCATTTGCTTTGGAGGCACATCTGATAATGTGTCATTGTGTTTTAAATATAGTTTAACTATATTACATTAAAATATATATCCTACATATATTATTCTACACACATTAACATACATGAATACTTACAATATATAATCTACCCTGCATATTTTAACAAATGTATGTAGGAAATTTACCACAGTAGTAATGGGGAGCCTTTAACTACCCTGATATCATTTGGGAGACAAGCTCTGCAGCAAGTGGGAGATCAAACAGATTCCTAACCAACCCAGCCGACAACTTTGTCATCCAAAATGTAGAGGTGGGAACTAGAAGAAAAGCTATACTAGACCTTACTAATAGAGAAGAAGTGATAGAGGGAGTTGAAGTTGCTAGAACTTTAGGCAAGAGTGATCAGGTCATATTGGAATTCAATATAATGCAAACACAAGCAATAGAACACAATCCAGCCAGTGTCTTAAACTTTAAAAGAGGTGATTTTAACAAACTCAGAGACAGCCTAAGAAAAATTCCATGGCTGAAAATTCTAAAGGGAAAAACAACTCAAGAATCCCGGGAAACTCTGAAAAAGTTTTACAAAACTCTGATCACAAAAGCCCAGTCTAGCACAATACCACTGAAAAAGAAAAAACAAGAAATACAAGAAAAAACCAGCATGGCTGCACAAAGATCTCTCTGATAAACTAAAAGACAAAAAGGACAAGTACAAAAAATGGAAAGAGGGACACATAACTAAGGCAGAGTATTAGCAGATAGCCTGAATCTGCAAAGATGAAATCAGGAAAGCAAAGGCTCAGAATGAACAAAGATTTGCAACAAAAGTTAAATATAATTAAAAAAAAGTTTCTTTTGACATATAAATACCAAGAAAAAAGTTAAGGAAAGAGTAGGTCCACTTAAGAGAGAAGTAACAGGCAAGGAAGTAACAGGTAGTAGAGAGAAAAAACTGCTCAGCTCATTATTTACATCATTCTTCAGTGCAAAAAGAAACTATAGCCCAACCTACCAAAAACCTAATTGTAAAAGACAGATTAGAAATAAAAATTAAGATAAGCAAGAAAATGGTTAGGAACACCTATCTGATCTTGATCAATATAAATCACTGTGACCTGATGGATTACATCCCAGAGTTCTGAAGTAGTTGGCAGATGTTATCTCACAACCATTGTACCATATCTTTCAAAAATCCTGGAATACCAGGGAATTACATGAGGATTGGAAAAAGTTGATGTGGTACCCATTTTCAAAAAAGGGGGAAAAAACAGATACAGGAAACTACAGACCAATCAGCCTAATATCAATATCTGGGAAGATACTGGAAAAGATCATCAAAAACCAGATCTGCAAGCATCTAGAAACAAATAAAATTATAACTAAATGCCAACATGGGTTTGTTAAAAACAGATCATGCCAAACCAATCTTATTTCATTCTTTGACAAAGTGACTAAATTAGTAGACCAATGAAATGCTGTGAACATAGTATACTTAGACTTCAGCAAGGCATTTGATAAAGAAGACCACAACCTACTTCTTGGTAAGCTAGAAAAATGTGGGCTAGACAGCATCACCACCAGATGGATTTGTAACTGGCTGACAAACTGTACTCAACGAATCAGCCTTAATGGTACTATATCTACATAGAGGGAAGTAAGCAAATTTGCAGATGACACTAAGTTGGCAGGAATAGCCAACACCCCAGAAGACAAGCTCAGGATCCCAAAAGATCTTATAGACTTGAACAATGGACCCTATCCAACAACATGAAATTTAGTGTGGAGAAAAGGAAGGTTTTACACTAAGGCAGAAAAAAACAAAAGTACAAGTACAGATTAGACAAAACCTGGCTCGGAAACAGTGAGAGGAACCTTGGAGTCCTAGTGGACGATCACTTTAACATGAGTCAGCAGCGTGCGGTGGCAGCCAAAAAAGCTAATATAATCCTTGATTATATAAACAGAGGCATAAAATTAAAATCACATGAATTATTAGTACCGCTTAATAAAACCTTAGTAAAACCACACTTGGAATACTGCACCCAGTATTGGTCACTATATTACAAAAAAAGATGCTGAGACTTTGGAAAATGTGTAAGGAACAGCAACTAAGGTGATTAAAGGTCTGGAGACTAAAACATGAAGAACTGTTGCAGGATTTGGATTTGGCTAATCTAGAGAAAAGAAGAACGAGGGGGGACATGATAGCAGTATTCCAGTATTTGAGAGGCTACCACAAAGAGGGGGTCAATTTATTTTCCAAAGCACCAGAAGGCAGGACAAGAAACAATGGGTGGAAACTAATCAAGGAGAGAAGTAACCTGGAATTAAGGAGAAATCTTCCCAACAGTGAGAACAATTAACCAGGGGAACAGCTTGCCATCAGAAGTTGTAGGTGATTCATCACGGGACAGTCACTTGTCTGAAATGGTATAGGGTCTCCTGTTTGAGCAGGGGGTTGGACCAGAAGATCTCCAAGGTCCCTTCCAGCTCTATAATCACCTCCATGTGTGATTATTTATCAAGAAAACCAATGGGAGATTTGCAGCTGAGTTCAGCAAGAACATGACAAAATCTTAATAACATAATTTGGCAGAGAATTTTTAGAAATACAAAGGACTTATTCAGTGTGTGCAATAAATATGAAAAATTCAGAGCCCCAGCAGGAGACAAGAACATAACACTACAACAGTTTACAGGAAGTCGTTTTGCAATGTTTTTATTCCCATTGATGGGAATAAATTTTACAAAACAATGTTGGAAGCTGGAATAGCATCTTACCCAGAGAAACAAGAGATAGCAAGCAAGAGTTAGCTTATAAGGGTGGAAAGGTAACTGGTTTGTCAGAATGAACAACAACAACAAAAAAAAACAGAACAGAAAGAAAAGATTTCTTCAAAACTGTCATTCCAGTACCCAAGAAAGTTAGGAGTAACATAGCAACAGAGCTGCCACACAACCTTGCATATTCTAAATTGCAGTGAGGGGAAGCAGAGCCTGATCAGAATTAAATATTCTGGATGGTTTGGACAGATTACTAGTTTGTTTCCAGGATATTCACCTTTCAAGACCTTAAATAATTCCAGGCCTCTATTCATCCTCTGAGAATTACCTTTTATTCATCAAATCTTTAGACATGTATATGTCTCACATCCAAATATTTAGGATTGCCACTTAAAAACTGATTCAGAACTACAGGAAAGTCAAATTATATAAACTATGTATTGTGCTGCCTTGTTTCCAGGTTGTATGTTTTACAGTTTCATGAAAATGTAATAGAGTTGGGCCCCATGGACTTTAGAGGGAATGCTGTTCCACATGGCAGGCCCAATTACTGAGATGGCATGTCTCCTAGCTTCCACAAGATAATATTGCTTTATAGATGTGTTGTGTGCATGCATGTTGTGTGCATCCTGTTTTCATTAAATGTTGTATCTTTGTGAGTTTATGTTTTGGAAGCACAGAATATGTTCTGACTGCTCCACTTTTGATCATAAGCAAGAGGAAAAAGAAAGGTAGTTGTAGAATGGACCATCAACAATCTTGATGGACCAATATGCAGTTTATACTGCTGTGTCAGGGTGTTTGGGGTTTTTTTCTGGGATGCTTTACTTTGCAGCTCTAAGCTGGATTTAGCCTGTATTTAAACTCAAGCTTTCTTATAACAGTTCTTCCACAATAGAAAGTTTGATTCCATTTGGTTTAATTTTATGGACAGGCAACCTGATGGACAAAGAGTCCCCAAACCCTTTTTGTAATTTCTTTCTAGCATTGTGTTCTGCTGGAAAGAGTAAAATGCTGAAGAGCCAGAGGAAAATAGCAACCCAGATAAGCATGTTTAAATCTTTCAGCATCAGAACCAGAGGGAGGACAGGTAATGCTAAGGCTAGGGAACAGGGTAACAGCGTTAAAATAGTCAGGCCTAAGGAGGTCCAGTGGTAACAAACTAGTTCACAGAAATTGTCATTCTATCTGCCTATATTTGGTATTATCCTAAATTGAACCTACATGAAACTGCTTTCCTGAGTCCATGTATGTATATATGTATGTAAGTATTTGTGTGTGTGTGTGTGTTAATTAAAAATTCGTATTAAAATTTGGATTCCCAGAAATCTAGGACAAGGTCAGGTATATAATCAGAGGAAGTTTAGAGTCAAAACACCATTATCCTTGTAGAAATAGGTAAAAATCTATAATCAGGAAGTTGCATTTTCCTGTGTGGTACTAATTAGCCTGATTTGTCTCTTGTTTTTATTGGAAATACTGCAAGTGATTCTATGTAAACGCAGCTCTTTTATTTCTCTTCCTGGCTATATCCAAGAATATCCAATTTTCCTTTTATTTAATTTATTGGAAGCTATCTATTTTCTGAGTATCTAGCCAAGGTCACTATTTGTAGCAGACTACCACCATCTTGCGGTTGGTCTGGAATATTGCAAGTAGTTTTGTAAATTTTAAGAAAATGTTTTCAGATTTCTTTTCTTTTTAAAACATTTGATTCTGTCTCATGAGATATGTCTACTTTCTTAGGATGTAGACCAAGGAAGGGATCACACACCCACAGCCAAATTACTGTCTCTAAGGTGCCAGGAGTTGCTATTCAGCAAATACTTCATTTTTTCCTATTTATAAAATGAAAGATGAAAGAAAAAGTGAAGGAGAAGCAGCCTGAACGCATAGCTTGCAAATTCTCACTAAGTTCTTGATTGCTGATGAAGAACTGGATCACTAAAAAAAGGCAACCTTTCCCCCCTCCACCATAGATTTGAGAAAAATTGTATGAGTGGCTATAGATTATAGATGAACATTCAGTCACAATTACTATATTTAACAGGCATATGCTTAGTTTAGTAGATGTTTCAACTTTCTTGTGATTCCATATTATATGTCTCCCTTCAAGGATGGGCAATGCATGGGATACAAATACCCCTTCCTATCCCAGCACTGTCTTTAAGTTCCCCAAGGCCTTTCAGTGTGGACAGGGGTGTCTATTTGTCTCTTTGTTTGTTTGTTTTTGCCCTCTTTCTGCATGGGGGGTTTGGAGAGGTTTTCAGGGGTCTATCAACAACAGAAGGGTTATTATTTGCCAAATAAAAAATAGAACATGATTCCATGGCTTCGTCTGTGGATGTTTTAAAAGAGACTTGTAAAATGTTTTTGATTGTTTTGACTTACAATAGACATGATACTTTGAAATATTTCAAACTGCATTATATTTTCACTTCTTACTTTAAGTTAGAATAAGGTTAAAGCGATTTTTTTAAAAAAATGAAATTACATTTTATTTATTAATAAAGCTGTCTTAGAAAATGAATCAGAAGGAGTAAAGAATCGCATTTTTCAGTGAAACATTAAACAAACAAACAAATAAATAAATGTCCAGGCTTTATTAGAAACAGCTAGCTAGAAACAATTCCAAAGAGTCCTGTTTATTTGGCAGCTACAACAGAAAATTGTATAATCAGTTATGGAGCCTAAGTGAAACCACACGTTCAAAACAGAAATCTCTGGAACACATAATAGTCACTCATAATATTCAGTTAGACACTTTGAAGGCAGAATTTTTTCTCAGTGCCTTTCTGCCAGTTCTTCTCTTTTACACCTCTCTCTGAGCCTTCATAGATCAGCCAGATTTCATTCAGAGGGCAATACTTTGAACAGAGCTGGCACTTGGAATAATGGGACACTTCCATCAAAGTCTTCAGAAGCACATCTAGGAAATGAAAACTGAGGTTCTCACACCGAATAGCATATATGTCCATATATCACTAAAGTATAACTCTTAGCTATTTCTACCAACACAGTAAAAGGGGAAGGACTCTGGGAACTGTGGTTCAACCATTTCTGGAGCTCAGTCAAAAGAAATAAAGAGAGAGAGAGAGAGAGAGAGAGAGAGAGAGAGAGAGAGAGAGAGGGAGGGAGGGAGGGAGGGAGGGAGAGAGAGAGAGAGAGAGAGAGAGAGAGAGAGACTTCCAACTTTTGTAGTTATTTTCAATTCAAAGTAATATTTAATTTATTTGTTTTTTCACTTCGATTTCTATAACCACCCTTCTCAGACAAGTGGGTCTATCCATCAGCAGAATAACTCTCCAAAAACTGAACAACGCAAAGACCAAATTTGATATGGTGGGATAAGCCATCAAGAGAGACTGAAATTGGAAAGGAAACGAATCCAGAATGTGGAGAAAAAACATTCCAGAAAGAAAAAACCTGAGAGCATCCCAATGGGAGAGATGGGTGGGCAGTCTCTTGAAGCTTGGATTTTCTACCAGACACACACACATATATATAACTGGCTTGCTCCCTCAAGAAGTGACATTGCGATGCCCCCAATTCACACTTTTTAAAATATGCCCTTCAGGCACAAAATCGTTGCTCAACCCTATGCTAATCATGGGAATATCAAATAGAATTTATCTGAGGTTGAGTCAATTTATGTCTGCTGCCATGCGACATTATCAGTCACAAATATGGCCACAAACGTATTCTAATGATTCAGCTGACAAAGCTGAAAAAGAAGAAAAACTACAGTGGGCTGCAAGAATAGCTTTGAAGAAGCAGACAAGACAACACAACCAAGACAATGATCAGATTAAAGGAATCCGAGTCCAAAGCAGAAATGTAATTAGAGAAAACATCTCAGACTTGACCCTTCCTAGTTCTCTGGTAGATAAATGCAGGGAGAGAGGTGGCACTTTCAGACATGCAAGAATTGATTACTGTAACCCTGCGCTAAAAACATGTTTTAGTTTTCCTTTAGTTTTCCTAGCTTTGGTTGCAAAGACTGGTCTACCTCAATGGGCTGACAAAAACTGAAAACGGGATGGGAAGAAAAAAAAATCATCTATCAAAGGAAGAAGTCATGAACAGACACTACGTATAAAAGAAAAAAGAATGTTTATTTTAAAATGATATTTGCCCATAGTATCATAATGGGGGAAGAAGATGCTAAAAAAACCTGTGGCTCATCAGAAATCAACATTCATTCGGGCAGAACAGATTCTCTGTTGAATGTTTTTGGAGGGTCATGTAGCTGTTCAGAAAGCAAGTTGAGAAGGAGAAAATTCTGCCGGGGAGGTTTAAAGAAAACCTTTGGCCACATTGTAAGCTTATTTCCAATCCCCATCTAGCATAGTTAATTTTTAAAAGTTGAGCTTTAGTCTGCTTTCTGCTTCTGGACCACATTAATCCTACCCCAGATTCTGGTAATGGAACTACTTTATACCCCTAGGTCATGCTCACCCAAAGCCACAGATCACGGTTCAGTGTTAAGCTTGAGTTATTTCGTTCTCGGGATAATTATTTTCTGGATGGAATTCCAATGACACGGAAATCTGTGGAGTGGAAATCTAGGAGCTAGGATTGGGCATCACCAAACATGTCCTGTAACCCCAAACCCAAAATGACCATAGAGGAATTCCCCTCCAAGTAACTAAGTATAGTAAGAGCATGTTGGGGGAAGAAGAACAAAACAACAAAAGCAATCCCAACGGTGGTGTAGCATGACGTGATCGGAATACTGAACCCAAAGTGCTTCATGCTAGGATTATTTTTTAGAATAGTCTTGTACATCTGTCCACTTGCTGTTGTTTTTTATTGTTATGGTCTTTCCAGTCTTTTTTTTCTCTCATATTGGTATATATAAAATTATCTCCCAAAGTTTAAATAAATAGTATAATATTACTTGTATTTTTGTTTTGTATTTCTTTTCCACCACCAGTTCCCCCAGGCTTCTTTGCCATCTGTTACTCAATGGAAGTTTTATTTAATTAACCAGCAGGTGTCATGGTTGACTAACATTAAATATTTCACCTTCAGGGAAAAAACTGATCTGCCTCGGTGATTCTTGGGTCCCAAGGAAATCAGAGAATGGTTGCAAAACCATCCTGGCCTTTATTTCGAAAAATGCTTCAGATGCCTGACATAGATCTGAATTTTTTTGTGAGAAATAAAATATCGTTCCCGTACGGTAATTGCTCTTTTCTTTCTGGTTGCTTTGAGACGATTGTATATTTTAAACCTTAATTACTAAATTGAGGTTTGTAAGCCGTTCAAAGTCAACAGACTGGAGCAATATAGAAAAGCCTGTGTGTAATAAATAAATAAATATCCCATCAACATCAGTGGGTAGTTTTATAAAGCAGTATCATGAAGTAGGCACAATGTGACTAAATAAATTGTCCCCTTTCCAGCTGAGCTCTTATTATTTCCGTAGAAAATAATAAGCTATTAAATAGCTATTGACTGGACACACTGGAGTGCACCTTTGTGAATCAGAAATACAGCAAAGTAAAATGGCTTTTCCATAACATGTTGCTTTGAATGAATTGACCCTGCACAGGAAACTTTGAAAAAATGTTCTTATTTAAAGTACATTTATTTTTACAATAAGCTTTTATCAGTACAAAATGGCTTTAGAGGGTATCCAACAGCTGCTCAAAATGACATCACTTAGTGGTTGTTTTTTTAACTGATTAAAACCAAATGAATAAACGAATGAAACAAATGAATCCCGTAATTCAATAAATATTTTCAGGGGAGTTTCAATAAAACAATATTTAAATAATTTAATAGTAGCAATCAATAAAGCAGCAGAAAAATAAGAATAAAGTACCTGGCCTTGTTAAACAGCAAGGTGATGGTGGAAATGGCTTTAAAATCTGTGGGACATGTGTGATGCTGTGGTGTTTTTTAATGTATTTTTTGTTTCTTTTGATATTAATGTCCTCAATCTGTTTTATACTAATATTGTTTTATATTTATTTATTCTTTCCTTATGTCATACAATACTACTTACCCTAAAAGAGAAGGGTGTGATACGTCTGTTTAGAGATCTGAGTTTCAAACTAAGTGATTGAAATACAGATGGGTACAGATGTTGCTCCTGTTGAGAATATGTTAAAGATTATTTTTTTGGGAGCCTAAATGACTGCTGCCTGCAGTCCATTCATGATCCCTGGATTTGTTTTAAGATCCTTCAAAGTATTGCTATGTCCCTAGCTATATGGGGTCTAAATTGCATGTTTAGATATTTTTAAATTCAAATTTCTATGTAGCCACAAAATACAGGTAGTCTTTGACTTACAATAGTTCATTTAGTGACCATTCGAAGTTACAACAGCACCGAAATAAGTGACTTATGACCATTTTTCACATTTACGGCCATTGCAGCATCCCCATGATCATGTGATCAAAATTCGGATGCTTAGCAACTGGTTCATATTTAAGATGGTTGCAGTGTTCCTGGTTGATCTTTTGACAAACAAAGTCAGTGGGGAAACTAGATACACTTAACAACTGTGTTAGTAACTTAGTAGCTGCAGCAATTCACTTAACAACCGTATCAAAAAGGTCATAAAATGGGGCAAAACTCACTTAACAACTGTCTTGCTTAGAAATTTTGGGTTCAATTGTGCTCATAAGTCGAGGACTACCTGTATACGTATGTGAAATACATAGCACAGAATTCTGAGAAATGGAAATGTGGAGGTACAAATGATCGCAAATTAAGTTTTTTTAGAAAATGAAACAAATACCACTACTATCCACATCTCAAACAGAAAGCCAATACAACTCTCTAAGCACCACTGAGGTATGTTCTGAGTAACCAATCCAATTAATAGCCATGTGACTATTGTGCATTGAAGGAATCAGATGCTATTTAACAACACCTCAGAATGTTTTCTTCATTAACACTAGTGACACAAGATAAAGACCATAGCATGGAGCTGATGCGACTCTTGATTAGTAATCTGAGGCATGTAGCGTATATTAGTCCTGTTCTAATATTAATAGTACATCAAAATTAATAATATAGTTTACAATACAGGGAGTCTTTGACTTACAGACCATTTAAAGTTATGATGGATCCCAACAATGGGATTTAGGATCCAGTTTTGAAGTACCAATATCTCTCCTCTCCCCCACAATCCCATGACCCCATTTTGGGTGCTTGGCAACTAGCCTACATTCATGGTTGTTTGCTGTGCCTGCAGTGCCCCGTGGTCACATGACTACAATTTAGAACATATTTTTTGAAAGAATCCAGTGCATATTTTTGGTTTCTGTGGAAAAAAATCCCAATACTTAAAGACTGCAGCATTCGCTTTATGACCATGGTATCTGCTTAACAATCATGAAAATTGTCATAAAATTTTATGACCCAATCTGACTACTTGTTTTATGGCCATCACAAATTACAATCAAAATTGTAGGTCCAATTATGGTTGTTAGTTGAGGACTGGTTGTACAGCTATAAGCTGCAAAAAGCAAGCAAGGAAAAGAAAACTGACTAGATACTGACACTCTGAAATTACAGCAGAACCTCCAGATAATTCATAAAAATGCTACTTTCCCATATAATACATGTAATAACAATGAACAAATACAATTAGAACATTCATACACAGCCACACACCACAAAGGGAGAAGATTTTTGCTGTTAACGTTTTGTTCAATTTTACTCCGTTGATTGCCAACCGTGAACAAGAATATTCATGCTACCTGCAGGTGGCGCTAATGCATTGCTGAATTTCAAAAGGAGCAAAAAGGGAGCAGCCCCTTTGTTGCAGCTTGCTGCTAAAATCAAGCATCCCTTTGGCTATACAAAAATAGTGTAATATGTGATGCAGGTTGGAGCAGTAGCATCAATACCTCAGTCATGTCAATCTAATTTCACAGCAGTCACACTCTTAACAAAGAGAAGAATTTATTAGTATTGACCAACACATTTTTAAGCACATGATTTGGGACACAATAATATTTGCTTCTGCAAATATTAAAACAGTTTCTGCAAAGCTGTTTTAAAATAAAAGACTGGAGACAAGAATCTCCAATGGGGTAGAGGAACAATTCTCATTTAAAAGTGGCTGTTCTTTTTTTTTCTGGGCTTGTTACCTTTAAACAGTAAAATAATTCTATTTTTTTTAAAATTGAGATTTTATAAAAAGAATGCAATGTATCTTTACAGGCCAAATTGCAACACATGCATTGTTGGGCCCTGATGCTCTTGTGACCTCTGGCACTCTGGAGTCATGGTATTGAAGAAAGCTTTTGGGAAAGTAGACCAACACTTTATTGTTACCAAAAATAAAACAACAAACTGAAGAAAATCTGGAGCATATAAAAGGTCCTGGAGGGCAATTAAGAGTTTATGGTGTTAATGTTTTGCTAAATTATATTCCAAAACCCAAGAATTTTTCAGTCTAAAAAGATCTTCAAATGCAGTAAGCTTGGACTATTGAGAAAAAGGGAATTATGTACTTGTGAAAGAATGCATGTGTTTCAGACTCTACAGTTGGCTTATTCAAATTTGTCAAGTCTCAGCTCTTCAATTAGCTTTTTATTAAAACAGAGGCAAGACTGGAAACTATGATTCTTTATGATCTATATGTAATTCATTTTCAAAACTGTACTATAATGTTGAAATTGAAAGAAATTATATAATTGTAACAGCTTGTTTTTTCTTTCTCTAATTTTTTCCTATGTATATTGTATTCAACATTATGCTCTTTTCTTTTTCAGTTTTTACTTTTGTTTAGCTGTTTTCTGATTTTTTTTACTTTTTAAAATATTTTCACCAATTTTAGTACTTTTCATTTTTTCCTTTTCTTTCTTAAAGAGTTTAGAGTAGATCTTTCACCCTTTCTTTTCTTCCTACTGCATAACTTTTTATTAAATAGATTAGATTTCTTGTTTACAGTCTTTTATATAAGAATAAAATAATTACATAGGTATATTACCATTCAGTGGAATGCAGCATTAAAAATAATAACTATGTTTTTAATTAAATTTTATTAAAATTTTACAAAACATATAAAAACTAGCACTAACTAATAAAGAGGAGAAGCAATTAAAGAAAGAAGAAAAGTGAAAGTGCAGAAAAAAAGAATAAAAAAATAGAAAAGCTTCCTGTTTAGCAGATACAAAATTCTCTTTTATTCTATGGTTACAAAACAAACAAACTTTTCCCCCCTTTATTTTCATTAAAACCACAAGTCATAGGTGAAATTTATTTCTGTTTTTTTTTAAATATCTATAAGTAAACCATAAATGTAGATATTGTTTTTTTTCTAACCAAAAAGGTTAATTTAGCCATCTCTGCACATTTCATCATCTTCATCATTCCTCCACTGTGGCTAATGTCAAACCTTTCTACTTACATGCATACAATAGCCCTACTAAAGTTGCTATATATAAATACAAAATTCCGTGATGCTTTTCTAGTTGCTTGTCCATTCGTCCCAAAAGAAAAGACTGTGGTTTCAATTATACTTTAACATTTAAAATGTTCTGAAATAGTTCATATATTTGTATCCAAAATTTTCTGGCTTTTTTATATGTTCATCAAATATGATGAAATGTCCCTTTGTGTAGTTCACATTTCCAACCTTTATACATTCCAAACAATTTCTCTGGTGGCAAATATTAATGATAGATTATCTTATAAAAATTCCCCTTAAAGCTAGAAAATAATGTAAATTGTGATACTTTCAACCATATATTTTCCCATTGGTTTTTCCTAATTGGTATATTATGGTCCAAAATTTTAGCCCATTTTATCATACATTCTTTCATTTGTTCTTCTGTCTCATATTTCAGCAAAAGTTTGTATATTTTAGCAATAACATATTCATCATTAGTGCATATTTTTATTTCAAATTCAATCTTGTTTTGTTCAAAACCGTAATCTTGTATCCACTTCAAAGTTTTTTGCTAATTGTACATAAGAAAACCATTGACAAGAATATCCTTTGGTTATCAAATCTTCTCTTGATATCATTTTACAATCCCCTTAAAAAAATTCTTGTATATTTTGGTAGGTTAACCATTCATGTTTATTTATCATTTGCCCAAAACACCTTTATGACTTTCAACAGAAGAAACAATCTATAGAAGAGAAACGATAGAGACACACATAGAGAGATCATCTATAGTGACAAAGGTTTTCATTCAACCAGACTCTTGGATATCAACAATGCTGCAGGTAAAACATCCACTTGTACTACTATCCTGGCTGCACTGAAGTCTATGTGACAAGGTTTCCCTGTAAATGACAATGCTTGTGCATAGATGCCTATAGGTGGAGAGAAGCGGTGCGGCCAAAGACAGATAGCAATACCAACAGTCAATCCTAATTTGCACAGGGAAAGACATAAGCAGGTCTTAGAATCCTCTTCTGTTCATTTACCTTTCTGTTCAAAGATTCTCTTTGTCTTGTAACCATGTTATTTGGGCAGCTTTCGTGAATGATTTGAGTAGAAGGAAATTCAATCAGATTATCCCTTTCACCTTTTAATCAAACTGACACATCAAATCAGGTGTCTTTGGAGCACTTGAGAGAGATTTGACGGCAGTTCATAGAATTAATGGGTTTCAGGAGTTGCAAACGCAAATATTGTTATAGATATTTTTCCATACATGGGCTACTATGCAGCTCAGCATCAGGTATGGATATTATTTGTCCCCAAATGCTTGTTCTCACTGGAAGGTCAGAAACAATTAGAGATATATCAGAGTTCCCCAACCTTTCTGGCTTTGCAGACCGGGGGAGGGGGAGAAGAGATGGTTCCACACAAGTGGGCTGAGAAGCATGCACACATGCAGCTCCATTTGTGCAAGTGGTATGCACGTGTACCAGTTGTTCATGTGGAGTGCATGTGCACGCACTCACCTGCTACTCACCTGCTCACTCACTTGGGTATGAGTGAGTGAAGAGTGTTCGATCCAGAAGGAAGTACAACTAGTGCACTAGGTTAATCTGTGCAAAGCCCTCTTTATATTTATAGTTAAAGAAAATAGCTTAGGTGTCTCAATCCAAACTGGAACCATAATACAGGCTGTTGCTTAAGCTGAATTCTTTTTTCCAACATCTTCTTTGAAATATCCAAAGCCACCACTTCCTGAGGAGCACAGTTGTTATGGGATGCATCTTCTAAAGTTTTCTCTCAAAACATATCCCCCAAAACTAGAATCATTCTTGATCTGACCTGTCAAAAAAGGAAAAAAAATGGATCCAGGAAATTACAGACCTATCAGCCTGACCTCAATACCTGGGAAGATCCTGGAAAAGATAATCAAACAACGAATCAACGAACACCTAGAGGCAAACAAAGTCATTACTAAAAGCCAACATGGGTTTGTCAAAAATAGATCATGCCAGACAAATCTTATTGCATTCTTTGACCAAGTGACAAAATTAGTGGATCAGAGGAATGCTGTGGACATAATTTATTTGGACTTCAGTAAGGCATTTGATAAAGTAGATCACAACCTACTACTTGACAAGATAGAAAAATGTGGGGTAGACAGAACCACCACCAGATGGATCCGTAGCTGGCTGACCGGCCGTACTCAGCGAGTGGTCCTCAATGGAACTGCATCTATATGGAGGGAAGTGTGTAGTGGGGTGCCCCAGGGCTCTGTTCTGGGCCCAGTACTCTTCAACATCTTCATCAACGATTTGGATGAAGGGATAGATGGGGAACTCATCAAATTTGCAGATGACACCAAGCTGGCAGGAATAGCCAACACTCCAGAAGACAGGCTTCAGATACAGAAGGATCTGGACAGACTTGAACACTGGGCACTAACTAACAAAATGAAATTCAATGGTGAAAAAAGCAAGGTTCTACATTTAGGCAAGAAAAACCAAATGCACAAGTACAGCATAGGTGGCACCATGCTCAATAGTAGTAACTGTGAGAGGGACCTCGGAGTCCTAGTAGACAATCACTTAAATATGAGCCAGCAGTGTGCTGCAGCTGCCAAAAAGGCCAACACAGTGCTAGGCTGCATTAACAGAGGGATAGAATCAAGATCACGTGAAGTATTAATACCACTCTTCAATGCCTTGGTAAGGCCACACTTGGAATACTGCATCCAGTTTTGGTCACCACGATGTAAAAAAGATGTTGAAACTCTAGAAAGAGTACAGAGAAGAGCAACAAAGATGATTAGGGGACTGGAGGCTAAAACATATAAGGAACGGTTGCTAGAATTGGGTATGTCTAGTTTAACGAAGAGAAGGACAAGGGGGGACATGATAGCAGTATTCCAATATCTCAGGGGCTGCCATAAAGAAGAGGGAATTAAGCTATTTTCCAAAGCACCTGAAGGCAGGACAAGAAGCAACGGGTGGAAACTAATCAAGGAGAGAAGCAACCTAGAACTAAGGAGAAACTTCCTGACAGTGAGAACAATTAATCAGTGGAACAGCTTGCCTCCAGAAGTAGTAAATGCTCCAACACTGGAAGTTTTTAAGAAGAGACTGGACAGCCATTTGTCCGAAATGGTGTAGGGTTTCCTGCCCAAGCAGGGGGTTGGACTAGATGACCTCCAAGGTCCCTTCAACTTTACTACTATTACTAAATTACTAGTACTATTACTTATGGAAACATATTCAATACTCTGTTGGAGACTCATCATTATGCTCCAGATGCTGGAGTTGGCTAATGTGTAAATGTGGGTGAAAACTAACTTTTGCCACTTCTATATTCTGTCTGCACTTTTGGTTTTATTTTCTTTTTTTTCATAAAGCTGCATTTACTTGTCCTAGATTTCCACAAAATATGGTATTTACCTATGGTAAATACCATATGGTATTTACCTAATTTTTCATAGCAAAATTTCAAATTATATTCAGTTACCTTTCTTTGCATAGAGAACAACATTTTTCATGCACAACTCATTCTTGACATTTCAGAAGACAGAAGTAATTACTATCAATACAATCTCTGAGTATCTGAAAGTTTCAAACAAGTTATCCAAGTGTCGCATTCTCCATTTTGCTCTGTAACAAAAATAAATCCTTACAGGATATTTTTGAGCAATAAACAGATAAGATAGAAATAAGGGGGCAATAGAATTCTTACTCTTATTCTTTACTTTTGAAAAAGTTAAGTATTACCTGTATTTAATCATGGTTATAGTTAACCATACGGTTCACTGCATAGAATTGCAGTTGTATTGCCATTGGCCCAGCATCCTTCTCCCCAGTAACAACTTGCCAGAACTCATCCTATAGTTTTTGGGGTATTGCCCTGATCCATTAAACAGTCTTCTGCAATCTAATATTCTGCAGCTTTGTTGGACTTCAATTTCCATAATCCCCACCAGGATGATGAAAATCTGTGCTAATTGGAGATGCTGGAACTTGAAAGCCCATAAATCTGCAGGGCACTAAAGTTTGTGTCTAGGTATATGTGCCCGATAGATGCAAGAGTTATGGGAAATTTCCAGCTGGTTCTTTCTAGTAACACAGGTAGGCCTTGACTTAACAACTATAATTGAGCCCACAGTTATAGCTGTAAATTGTAATGGTCATTAAGTGACCTTTGAATTCAGGCATAAATACCTTTAGGCAGGGGTTTGTCAGAACTTTGAATGGTTGCTAAAACAACCAATCATAAGTGAAAGACTACCTATATGCCTTGTTTCCTAAACAAAACAGAACAAAACAATTTAAGAAATACAAAGTTGGTTGTGATTTTTTTTTCAAATCTAATGTGCCAAGAATCCTGAAAAATTAGTGACAAGAATTTAGAATTCAGTCCAGTTTTTCCAATTTAACACTCTTGAAATGTGTGGGCCTAAAACTTCCATCAATTCCATTTGTAAGATTCTTTAGGCTGAGGCTTATAGGAATAACATTGTATAAATCTGCAAGATGCCAAACTGACGATATATTTATAGGATCTGTATATTTATGTAAGGAATATCAAAACTGCAGGAAACATCATACAAAATGGTCATTTAAAGTCATTCCAACTCATTATTGTCTGAGAATGTTTGTGTGTGAAGGGGCCACTATGGAAATTATAGACTAAATTTACCAAATGGACAATATCTAGGAACCCTGATGGCACAGTAGTTCAGATGCTGTACTGCAGGCTTAGTCTGCCCACAGCCTGGAGTTCAATCATGACGGGGCTCAAGATTAATCCAGCCTTTCATTCTTCCAAGGTTGGTAAAATGGGCACCCAGATTATTAGGGGCAATATGCAAATAATGCTTACATTGTAAACTGCCCAGAGAGAATGGTAAAGTACCATGGGGCTGCATATACTATGAATCTATGAAGCTATATACTATGAAGCTATTGCTATTGCTATCTTGCTTTTCATAATTGTAGGCAGAGCTGATGGAATTACTTTCAAAGCCAATCCAGAAATTTGTCAATGGAAATTATTTCCCTGAAGAAAAAATGCATAAACATTTCATTACTAGTGAATATTTCATCAGAATTTGCCATGCCTATTATATATGTCTCCACAGTTTTCTTAGAATTAATATATTTTTGGAAGAAACCAATGAAAGTGGTTATAATATCTGCTGAATCATGTATGTGAGAGAGTTCTCTGTTCAAGAACAAATTTGTGCTGCTATTTGTCTCAGCAGTGCATTCATATCTTCATCTGATATTTCATATAAAAGAACTATACAGTATGAGAAATACTAAACATAACATTAATGGAGATAATGAATATTGCATTGTTTATTTAATGATATTCAGTAATTCTGTGTTTCCTGATAAAATAGGCAAAATGAGATTCCCCCCCCCCGATTCTTCCTACTTTTTGTTTTACTGCAGAATCCTTGGAAAATGCTTCTGTAGTTATGCATCATGCATCAATGTTTTAAATATACTATTTGTACCAAGATGACCAATCTAGCCTTAAACATGCTTTTAGTTTTTTTAAACATCCACATGTATTATACGTCTATATACTGTAGCAATTGATGGCTCAATTACTGAGGTGACCATTCTCCTTCTTTCTCTCTCTCTGCCTAGGATTTGTATAATTATTTTTGTAATATTTATCTTTTAATTTGGATTTTTATATATTTATGTTCTCAGGGATGAATGGCTGTCCTTTTCTCGTACATAAAGAGAATACTGTATTGGTAAATGTATAAAGAGAGCCTACCAGGGCTTTTAAAACAGATTTTCCCAATCTAGTACTCTGAAGGGGTATTGGGACTGACAATCCCAGACTCTCTGGTCAGATTAGAAGAGCACATTTAGTATCAAAGAGTAATATGTTGTTTGGGGTTGCACCTGAAAGGAATTGTACCATCCTCCTATACTTTTTCGTCCTGCTGTGGCAGTTTAACTTTTTCCATCAACAGCAACTTTGTCCCTATCTATTTTTGTAACATTAATCGTGAGAATGCAATGAATGCATATGCAGCAGAATTAAGAGAAAGACAAAAAAAAAAATCACTTTTATACCCAATTTGATTCTTTTCCAGTGTTGTAGCTTATCACTTTCCTAACAGGAGAAATACCTATCTGAATGAGGAGAATTGCACTGCTTTTATTGATAGATCAAAGGAACTGAGAAGCCAATAGTTCTCTCTATATACTGCCCAGATGGGTGCCATAACAAAAACATAACAAAAAAGTCATATGCTGACTGATTTGATTTGTTGCCCATTCATTAGCATCATCACCCAAATTCCAAGAACAAAATGATTTGTTGACATAGTATGAGAATCAGAAATGAAATGACAACACTACTATGTGTTAGATATCTTTGAGTATGATTTGTGAGAAAGCATGCTTGCCCTGAATCACAGATACCAAGATTGCCAAGAAGGAGAGAAGCAGAAAAACTTTCTATAAAAGTTCTCATTGAGACATACATAGGTGTGCCTGAAACGTGGCTGTGCTCTGTGCTGGACAGCTCCCTTGATTATATGAAGTTTGGAGTGAAACGTGGCCCCACCTAGATATTATGGGAGAAAGGACAAGAAATACAGGCTTTTCATTATCAGCCACTGAAGATGTAAAATCATGTGTACTGTTACATTGATCTTCCTTTAAATGTCATTGATTACTGTTGGGTTGGGTAACGTTGGGTTGGATAATTTGAAAGGAAAAATAATGAATTCTAGATTGTGCATTGTTTTATTTTCTGTGTTTTGATTTCAAGTTTATTGTCAAAAGATTTTGACATTAAAATGGTAGCCTAGCCCTATACTGTATTCTATGCATCCTGAGGGGTCTACTGACTTCAAAAAACAATAATATATTTAGGGGGGAAACATAAAAATAAATAATGCTTGCTATGTTGTTATTGGATGCTTTCCACTTACCTTGCTGAATGATCGAATGCAATAAAATAAAATAAAATACTGGAGATCAGTGTACTGTATTGTGACTATGCATGATGTGATATGCCTGGGTCATATAACCAGGTAATCTTGCCAGTTAGTAGCAATGGATTTTAATTCGACTCAACCACTTTGACTCAACTACCCATATTGGACGTGGCCTGCTGACCAATTCAGGTTTTCCTCTTGTTTCAGGAGAAAGAAAGTGGAAGGAGGAGAGACCCAATAATCATAGGGACTGTATCTCCTGGCTAGCTCTGGTATTTTTATTTTTTTGCAATCTTTGCCTTGTTCTATAGTGACTTGGGCAAGCATGTTACTATTGCTTATATTGCTTCAGTCAATATAAATATTTGGTTATATCTCAAGGATATAAAGAGAATTACAGGTCAGGTTTTATATAGAATACCTGTCTCCACTATCTTGCTTGAACACTCCTGATCACAATTTTATTCAAATTCATAGGACTCCTTCTTCTGCCATACTGCAGACATGACTACTTGTTTTGGCAAAAGAGTATTTGTATCTTTAAAAGATAATGCAAGAAGCAACTCTATGAATGGATGCTTTGGAGTGGAATAGATAGTTGCTAAGCACCAGGGCAGCTGATAACAAAGTAAGGTCTGTGGCTTGCCTATTCCTTATATTAAGGCAGATCTGAAAATGCTTGAGAGATGAAAGCAATCTGCTTTCAGCAGACTTATTTGAAGAGGGGGGTGGGGTGGGAGAGAGAATGTTGTTTCTATTTCATCAACTAAATATATATGTATTATCCATCCATGTCTCTGTAGATTTATATTTCATCGATGTGTTTGTAGTAACACTAAAATAGGGCCATGGTCATTATGACCAGGTCACCATCTAGAGAACATAATACAAAATTGGGAGCCTTCTTTCTGCAAACTTAGCTTGAAGAAGTTAAATGGATTTCTTTGGGAGCCCATTTGGATTCCCAAATGCTTTGGAAGATATGCAAGAATATCAGAATGTGCTGCACTCTTCTCTTGCCATGATAAATCAACTCAATTTTTCCATAAAGGTGGAAAAAAGATTTGTTTCAAGCTTGGTCCCCTGGAAAGAAAACTATCTGCTTCTCGTGGAATACAAATATAAATTAAACCATGCGCATGTGATACATTTTAGACTGTTTGTACATTGCTGAGGACAAAATCATGCCTTTGATGCAATTGATTAGATACGATTTTATCATTTTATCCTTTGATGAAGTCACTAATGAAGTAGTTAATCAGCAATTTCCAAAAATGATTAGAAAGTGAGGTTTTCAAACTTAGTGTATCTTAAAAATAAAATCTTTTCCATGATTGCACTGAGTGTCACTCAAACTCTCTCACACACACAAAAAAAACCACACTGTCTTGAGGTCTTCTTGCAGAAAGCAGCCATCTGGAACACATGTGGGTGATCTCTTTATCTGTAGAGGTTCCAAAGAGCCAGTTTACTCACCATTCCTTGGGTGTTTTTTTTTTTGTCACATCTGTTGGCTCTACTTTCACAATGAGTAGGGATGACATGATAGCACTGTTCCAATGTCTGAAGGGCTGCTACAAAAAAGAGGGTAGTCAACCTATTTTCCAAAGCACCTGAAGGCAGGAGAAAATGCAAAGGATGGAAACTAATCAAGGAGAGAAGCAACCTACTGTAGAACTTTCCTGAAAATTTCCTGACAGAACTATTCATCAGTGGAACAAGTTGCCTCCAGAAGTTGTGGGTGCTCCACCACTGGAGGTTTTCAAGAAGAGATTGGACAACCATTAGTCTGAAATAGTATAGGGTCACCTGCTTGAGCAGAGGGTTGGACTAGAAAACCTACAAGGCCCCTTCCAATTCTGTTATTCTGTTAAAGCCATCTTAAGTTTGCTATACCTCCACTGGGAGCGCCATCCATCTTCTATTATTTATCAGGCTCTAAATGACATGTAAAACTGAAACAGTCCTGGAAGTGTCAGACAACTGTTTTGAGAGAAACTGAGAAAATGTATTCTGATTGAGCTTTTTGGCCCCGTTTGGATTGGTTTTGCAGTTCTGTTCTTCTTCCTCCCCTCCCCCCTTCCATTAATGAAATATGACTACTGGGAGAATGAAATATGACTACTGGTGTTCTCATTAAAGTTATTTAGTGAAGTGACAAGAGAGTCAAGTTTGGGTATCATCTAACACTTTACTTGTGCACATACTAATACTCATTAAACACTCAGAAACTACTGCCACTATCTTAAAACAAATATAGTGGTCTAAACTGAATCTAGGTAAAATTGATGTGAAGAATAATTCTCAGATCTTACAGGCATCAATGGAAGATGGATCATGATGGTTGATTTCCTAATTCATACAGTTTCACCTTGTTTTGCAGTAATTAATAGTAACTGTAAAGGGCTAACTATAAAACAAAGTTATTGTTTTATCAAGTTATCTATGCCTGAATTGTCATAGATTAACATCTCAAGAACGACCTCGTGAGAAAACAAGGTCTAACTTATCATAGAGCTGCCCTTGAAGATCACTAGGAAGCTACAGGTATACAAGAATGTGGCAGTTTGGACAATGATAGACATGCCTCATTATAACCATATCAACACTCTGCAAGCTTCACCAGTTATCACAAGCTTCTGAATGTAATTGAAGATCACCTATAAAGCCCCTCATGCCATAGAGCCGGGTTACTGAGGACCATCCATCTCTAGCTGTTTCTGTCGAACTGGTGAGATTGGGCAGAGTGGGCATGCTTTGGGTTCCATCAATAAAACTAGTACGATCCAGGAAAAACGCCTTCCTTGTCCTGGTACCTGCTTCATGGAACAATATACTTTCAGAGACTTTGACAGTTCCCACCCTGATAATATTCAGGAAACTATTGAAGACCTGAATATTTTACTGGGTGTTGGCATCCAATGATGATGGAAGCGTTGTTATAAGAATTTGGGGGTATAATCTTCCTGCTGCTGATTAATCTTTCTTTCCTTTAACTGTATACCACCTGTATACCATAATTACCCAGCTGTCTCCAAACCAATATCAGAGTTTTGCAAAATTAAAATTATACCTGAATTAGATAATTTAGAATACTAGCAATCTGTTTATTATTATCACACTGTTCTTCCCATCAAGTTTAAAATTTTTCCAGAAGTCTTTTAATTTGAACATTCTAACTGGTGCATAACTAGGCTCTATTTTTTTAAACCTGGAAGTAAATATGCATAGGGCATTGCATCTTCCAAAATCCAAAATGATGACGTGGGCTATCCAAATGGTCACAAATGAGCATGCAAGTTCATCAGAATTATTAATTGAGAAAGATGCAAAAATCCAGAAATGGGAAGGAAGCAAGAAATTAGCCCAGATGTCTTAGTCCATGATCTGCGGGTGAAGATCAGTCTCAAGAATGCAATCGTCGGTGTTGGTACTTTCAGTATCAGTTATAACCTGCCTTTAGGAAAAAATAAAATGGTTGTATTCAGCTCCTTAGTTTTGAAAATGGTCTCTTGCCACATTCCACTGATAGGGAACAGAAGACCTGCAATTAGAAATAGAACAACTGTGGCAAAAGTAAGCAAAAGTAATATCAATAGTAATATGTGCCTTGGGTGCAGTTCCAAAGCAACTGAAGCACCAATACCATCCGCATTAACAAATTCACCATCAGTCAATTGTAAAAGGCAGCTTAACATGGAACAGCTTGCATCCTAAGATGATATCTGTAACACCATCAAACATCAACAGCTGACTACTCCAAGTCCTTGGGAAGGACTAGATAGGTGGATAAAAATGTCAAATCCAGTCTAAACATCTGGCTGTCTATGCAATGAACCAATAATAGTAACAACAAAAACAAGTGTAAATCAGAAAACCAAAGAGTAACTTTTGGTGGTTCAATAGGTGATTTGGATTGTGGTTGTACAGGTTTAAATTAATTTGGGAAATTAAGTGATTGTTTCCATTATTATCTTGCAATTATATATTAGGATTTAAAACCAATGCTTACTACATTAAAACACTGAAAACTATATAGTCCAAACTATATATTGGAAAAGCAGTTTTTAAAGATTATACATTAACATCCCATATATCAATCAAATGCTTCCATGAAAGTCAAGCCAAGTGGAGTACTCATTGTACTGTAAAAAATGCTTACATTCAGTATGAATGCACCGAAATGAAGCTGAATGCCCATTGGATTTCAGTAGATGCACACGTGTGCAATGGTCAACGGGGTAAAATAGAATGACAGCAGAAAATAATTGGACTGACAGGCTTATTGTGAAAGAAAGCTATGCAGAGACGTTTTGCATGGATCACTGTGGGGTGTGTGTGTGTGTGTGTGTGTGTGTGTGTGTGTGTGTGTCTATGAGTATAACAGAAGCATGTAAGAGGCTGAATGTCTACGCTGTACTGTTGGCAAGAATCAGTCCAGTGGCATCAGACCCATTATTCCCTCAGGGGATATTTTAAGAAAAACTTGTTACAGCACCAAGGCATGCAAACATTCAACAGGTGAAGCCTTCACGTTGTCGGCTTCTCCCGTCCGCTTCATTTATTGATTCCCTGCCTGGCGATTCCTACCTTAAGCAGCGGCCATATCCCCGCCGCCGGGGAACTACACCGGCGGCAGGGATATGAGGAACTCCGGGGCGTCCGGTCAGGTGAGGCTCCCTGGCTGAGCCACAGACTTGGCCGCCCTTTGCCAGCAGCGGGCGGAGTCCCCAGCTGAGCTAGCCAAAAGGGGGTGTTGCTCGACGGAACGGCTGCCCCTGTCACTGTGCCCGGCTGGCAGTCGGCGAGGAGCCTCTGCGGCTGCAGGAATAACCCGCTAACAGTTGGACCCGGGGAGCAGCCATCATGAGCAGCGACCACCAGAAGTGCGACGTGGTCGTGATCGGAGGAGGCATCTCAGGTAAGTCAGCGGAGGATGCCAGCGGGAGGGCCGGCTGCCGGTGTCCCTGAGGCAGGTGCTGGCGGACGAAGGCAGGGAGTCGGAGGGGATCGGACCCAAGGTTGGCCGAATTGGCTTGTGGTTCTTTTCGGCGGAGGGCTGAAGGGATGGTTCTTAGATTTCGTCGTGCGGTGGATGGGGTGGAAATGCAGTCGCACTAGCCCAGGGGTAGGCAACCTTGGCTCTTTTAGGACTTGTGGACTTCAACTCCCAGAATTCCTGAGCCAGCTTGGCTGGCTCAGGAATTCTGGGAGTTGAAGTCCACGAGTCCTAAAAGAGCCAAGGTTGCCTAACCCTGCACTAGCCGGTCAGCCGTGTAGGTCCGCCCTGAGCGCCGTGCCCTGCTCTGTCGCCTGGCGCCCAGCTGAACGCCATTCTCCTCCGGAGTGGCAGGCGGAGGCTGTTCTGGTTCTTTTCCTCAACCTGCTCACCAAGAACTCCTTTGTCCGCAGGCCGCGAATCCGGGATTAAATCGCCGCGCAGTAAGAAAGATTAAAACGGGGATGGTTTGTTTCAAGTTGGTGCACTTGAGTCATTTATAAATTCGGGGGCGCTAATCCCCCCAGGCAGTTTAGGTTCAAGGTCTCTGGAGGACACTTTCCTAACATATCTACATACTATGTGCTGGCAGACCTAACGGCCAAAGCTCTGAGTATATTTGCATGTACTGTACATCTCCCCCCCCCCCACCAATCCTTCTTGCTATATATCCATCTGATCTCTAGATACTAACCATAAGCCACAAACATCTGGGCTGGTCGGACCACCATTTGTTCCAGACTCTTGGGCTCCATGTCTTTCTTTGGTTTACTGGATACAATAGAACCAGTACTTCAGATGCCTTTTGAGTGTGTTGAAAGTGCAAGCCATCCTCTTCACCAGCAAAGGGGGATTATAGACATTAAGTTCCTTTAAAATAGCTTTGTCTTTTTTCAGCTGTTGGCAACATTATTCAGGGATGACAAAATAAATAAATGAATAAATATAGCAGAAGGATCAATGGGAGGTCACAAAGGGCTTCTAAACCTTTCCTTATCATTTGGTAGAAAAAATAATGATAAGGACATGCATAAAATGTCCTAGTGGCTGAAAAATATACAGGCCTCTGAAAGAGTTACAAGTTACACTCTGTTTTAGTTTTTGGTTTGAGATTACAATCCCACTTTTTGCTCACAATGACTTTGTAATAATCAAACTATACTTGTTAAATTTAAGTATCTCTTCTTGCCTTACCATCTGTTTTAATTGTATACCTGTCATTTTAAGGGAACATAGAGTGGTTGGCATTAAAATACTCTAGAATAAATAATAAGCATAGATACTTATACCCCACCTCACATTGACTTGGATAAATGAATTCAGAGGGAATGACTTCTGAGATGGACACACTTAAAATGGCACTATCCATTTCCAATCTGATTTAATGGTGCAATCCGACTGATTTCTATCAATTCTGTAGTTCTATATCAAGGAGAAATTACATTTATCCTACAGAATACATATGTAGAATTGAGGTCTACATATTTCCTAATACATATGAACTTTTGTAAGATTTTAGTCTAATAATGATTACAAATTTGTTTATCTTCATTCACCTTCTTTATTTTATTCATTGAAAACATAATGTTAAATTTTTCATTCATCTGATATTGGATGTCATCATTCACTATTATTGATCCTTCCTTTTGAATTGTGATAATTTGCTAGCAAGTTTATTGTTTGATTAATTATTTAGAGCTGACTAGCTCTATAAAGATGCTATATAAACTCTTGGTTGTTACTTACTCAACTAAGTAGCATTGTGCAATGCCTTTTTGACTTGGGTTTCTATATCTTAAACGTATAACACATAGAAATTCATTTTCTCCTCCATGGCTATACAATAATAGAGAAGCTACATTGGGTGTATTTCTGCTATGCAATTGGCAAATGCCCAGAACATTTAGCTTAGAAATGGCTACTATACATATCCCCAAACCTAGGGCCCTCTGGGAATTCCCAACATTCCCAGTCAACATTTGGAGGGCACCACTTTGGAAAAGATTAATACCTAAGTAGGCTTGCTGGCCTTGTTTTTTTTTTTTTTTGCTGATTTCTTGGTTGAAAGTTTATGTTGAACAACTGTGATATATAGCAAAAGTGGAGAATCTGCTATTCTGGCATTAGTTGTTATAAGTGAGCTAGTTAATTTAATAAAATACTGATGCTTCTATGGAAAGATGTTGCAAAAAAAATACCATTTCATGTTGGCATACTTTTCAGGTGTTGCAATATGTGTTAGCTAAGATATTATACTTTTGGGAAAGCATTAGTGAAGCATTCCTATCATTCATTAAAAAAGATTTATGGATCATTATTATGACCTTGCTTGATAATGAACAACTGGAAAACAAATGTTCAACCAACAATGAAATTTTAGATTAGATTTGAAACCTTCTGTAACAACAATGACTCTTAATGTTAATTCAAGAGTTAAAATAAAAAAAGAAAGGTCTTTTTGTTGGCTAGCAACAGAATGAGCTAAGATTATTAAGTAGCAGATGGAAGTCAAACAAGCCTTTTATCCGATTTTTCCTTCATGGAGATCAGAGTAGCAGGCGTTTTCATTTAATTTGCACAATAATACAGTGAGTTAAGTTTGTTTAAGAGAGAATTTGAACCTGCTTTCTTTTATCCTAGTCTGCTCTTTCATTCAAAACATATCAATATATAAAATTCAAAGTGTCTGGCACTATAGCATCAGTCTCACCTCTGATTTAGTTGAGAAGTCATGTGCATAGTTATGAACATGAAAGTCCTAATCTAAGCCCATTCCATATATTGAATTAAAACACAACTCATCTCTCCATCATAAATGCCTCCATAGTATTGATTATCCATGAATTTATATTCTGCCTCTGTTGTGACTCTCTGCCAAACTGTAATGTATTGATTTGAATGTGTCACTCCTTACAGAAATGTTAATTGTTCTTCTCACTTGGCTTTGCTGCTGTCTTGCTTTGGCATATCAGTATTGAGGAATAAATTGGATGTAATATTATTGCACAGTTCTGTAATTTCAGGTTTTTACTTCTCTAGATTGATTTGTTGCCCCCCTCTGCCTACATCCCATTAAAATAACATGAAACAAAGAAAATTAGGATGGGAACTCCTGAGCATAAACATGTGTTTGGCACTTGTTCAAATTACTGAGCAATGTCCAACAGATTGTACACAGAAACCAGGTCAGAAATAGCCACAGAGGGGGAGGGGGACAGACTCTGCCATGGTTGTATAGCCAGCTGGGCTCTTAAAGCTGAATTAATAACCTTGCCGCTTCATTGGAGAAAATAATGGGAAGTGATAGATCCAGAAATACTGGTTGCCGTTGACTTACAACTACAACTGAGCCCAACATTTCTGTTATTAAGCAAGGCAGATGTTAGGTGAGTTGTGCCTCATTTTACAAACTTTTTTCTCATGGTTGTTAAGCAATTATTGCAATTGTTAAGTGAATCATGTGGTTGTTAAGCAAATCTGGCTTCCTCCATTGACTTTATGTGTCGGAAGCTGGCTGGGAAAGTTACAAATGGTAACCACATGACCCAAGACAATGCAACTGCCATAAATACATGCCAGTTGCCAAGCACTCAAATTTTGATCATGAGGATGTTGCAACAATCACAAGTGTCAAAATGGTCGTAAGTCACTTTTTCAGTGCTGCTGTAACTTCAAATGGTGACGAAATGAATCGTTGCAAGTTGTGAACTACCCATACTGGCAAACAATCAACAAAAATCAAATTTGCCATCTCTCATTGTTTTATGTTGCTGCAGGGAAGAAGCTCAGACCTGCAGAATTTTCAATAATGCCATTTAGAACTGCACAAATAAGAAGTTACACAGATACATTCTCCTCCTCCTTCTCCTCCTGAAAGTATACATAAATAATAAAGTATTTATTATATACTTTTAAACTATGCTATGACTGTCAGATTAAGAGGAAAACTAGCTTTATTCCAGTACACAAGGTGATGCTTTATTCTGCAGAAATCATGAGCTGGTATCAGCATTACAATCTCGGGGGGGGGAGGAACTTTGGGGTTGTCAAATCTTTGTGATATCACTCAAAATACCACTAGGGAAAGAGCCTAAGATAGACAGTCTGTTCACTACAGCATTCTGGCCTTTTTAAAAATCCAGCAGCTACTTCTTGTCCAAAGTGACAAAAAAGGATAATGAGAAAATATAAAAGATAAGACATTTGGGACACACCTTTGGAATCTCAGAGACTCCCTTCTTGCTAGTTATACTGAGGTTTGGCACTTTCAGCAATTCATTGTTTTATACAGCATATACATTTCTTATGCAAGCTAATATACTACCGGTCTGCCTTTATGCACAGATAACACTTCAGTTTAATGTAGAAGTTAGGCAACAAGCTAGAAACCAGGAGATCATGACTTCTAGTCCTGTTTTAGGCACAAAGCCATCCAGGTATCCTTGAACCAGTCACTTTCTCTCAACCCTAGGAAGGAGACGAGGGAAAACCACTTCTGAAATCTTGCCAAGAAAATGCAGGGATTTGTCAAAGCAGCGTCCAAGAATTGGACAAGATTGAAGGGAAAGGGGACAAAAGTCAATAATCAAAGTGCTAACTAATGTTGATACAACATACAATTTAGATAATTTTTTTTAGATTAATAACCACCCACTATCCTTAATAACATCATTAAAATGAAAGGTAGGAATTCAAATCGATAGACTTGATTATCTGGTGTAGTTACAGTGATATTCCTTGATTATCTGCTGTAGATACAGTGAAGAAAAAAAATATTATAGAGATTATTGATGAATTCATGGCATTCCTGTGCAGCCAAGTGATTAGATGTTAAACAATTTTTGATCTGGAGGATTTCCAGAAAGATTCAATAAGCATCTGCCAGAGATTATTTAGAAAAAAGATGGACCAAGTTCTCTTCTCTGGGGCGATTCAAGTTTTCAGTGATGGCCTTCATGCTCAGTTGACATTATGTTAGAAGTCCAAGCACTATTTAGAAATTATCAAAGAAGACATTATTGCTGCAAATTTATGTGCAATAAACGCAACATTTTGCATAAACACTACAGTGTAAAATAAATATAATTGAAGAACATGAGACCAATTAAATAAAAGTAACAATTTTCCTTTCTGTAACAAACATAAAAACACTATGGTGTGTGTGGCTGCCTTTTCAACTTGTTTTCCAAGAGAAATTTCTACAGGTAATCCTTGACCAATCACAGTTACAACGATACTGAAAAATGTGACTTATAATGGATCTTCATACTTACAAATGTCTTAACATCCCAACAAAATGTGGATGTTTGGCAACTATATTCATGACAGTTGCAGCATACCCAGGTCAACCGCATGATTTACTTAACAACTGCAATGATATGCTTAACACTTGTGGCAAAAAAGTTAATAAAATTAGTCATAACTGATTTAACAACTGCCTTCCTTAGCAACTGAAATTTTGTTCCTAACTTCGGTCATAAGTTGGGAACTAGCTGTATACAACGACACATAGAACAGTGATACACTTTCCATGGCCACTTTGAAACTAAATGAATGCAAGAATCTCACTCTCCTAGGAAAAGCTGACTAAAATTCTTTCTTCCAACAAGACATTTCGAAACCAAATTTTCTTTCATTGAATTGCATGAGAACTGACAGATTTATTTTTCTGCACAGCATTAACTTTTTAAAAGACTGTTGAAGCTATTGTGAAACTAATTCAACTTATTGGCTTGCATGACAAAGCTGGAGTGCTTACTCATAAGTTCTATTTGCTGATTTTTAACTCCAAAGTTATATTATGCAATGATTTAAGTCTAGACCAATGTTCTACAACTTTCAATAGTGAATAGTAATTCTCAGCATTTCCAGCCATTAGGCTAATGAGCTAGCTGGTTGGGAATTCTGGGTTGCCAAGCAGCACATTTGCAGAATAGAAGGCTGTTTGAGATGAATATGGGTGCATACATACATACATACATACACACACATATAGGACCATATTTATATATGTTAGACAAGCCCATATACTGACGATAAATGAGAGTGAATAAGCTAATAAGAGAGAGAAAATACATTATGTACATGTTTGCTATAAACGGTTGGGCAAGCGTTGAGAAGACGCAAAGCACTTCATCAAGGAAAATCACACAACTTTATTTCATGGAGAATCATGCAATATCACTTCATTTGCACCACATTAATGTCAAATTGTCATATTCTCTACTTGACAACAACACTGCAGTCCCAAAGATGTAGAATGAAGTTGCGTCTATATGAGCAATTTGCCTAGAAATGATTGAATGAGAATGAAGTATTGTCTAACAATATTACATCCTTTTCTTTGGATAATGGGATCAGTGGGAATAATGATACAAATTGGTATTTGTCATAGAGACATATCTATTTAAGCTGGATTCAAACAATAAGCTATCATGGATTTGGTTTCGTTTTGATTCATTCTGATTTGTGAATTTAGTCTTGTTATTGTTTATAGCCCACTTATGGTTAAATCATAGATAAAACACAATGAATGAATTGTAACCTTAGAGTAATGCTGTAATTCTTGAGACCTAGTTCAGTACAGTAGCTAGAAGCAATTGAGTCTCTGATGCTAAAGCTTACATAATGGCCTCGATCTTATCACCATCTCCTAGCATAGTCTAGTCCAGTGGCTTTCAACTTTTTCAGGCCATAGAATCTATCAGTAAAAAAAATAAATTCTCAGAAACCCTGATCAAGAGGCAAAGCTCTAGTGAAAGAAAATTGACAACAAATCTTAATTTGTATTTGTTGCAATTTATTTATGAAATCTTAATTTGTATTTGTTGCAATTTATTTATGAAATCTATATATTAAAGTTATTTGGCGTTTTTTTGCCCTTAGTCTTCATGGAACCCATTTTTCCATATCTCATTTTGTAAGTTCCAGTATTAACTGACACTGATGGCAAACTTTTATTTTTTTTCTTGCTTGGAATCTTTAATTCCTTATAGTAACCAGTTTTTAAAGTCATAAAATGACTTAGCTTTGTTATAAAATATCCAGAGTAGCCATATAACTCTGTTTCCCATGAGAAGTTATTTTTATATAATTTCAAAATCTTATACTTAATGTCAACATTCCAATTTCATCTGAATTCTTAATTCATTTATAATTTAGATCAAAATCATATTGGCTTTTTGCTGTTTCTCAAATTCTTTTTTAAGCTTATAATTAATTTTTCTTTTGTTCAGAATTGAAGATAAATTTACCCAATGAAGACTTTTCAAATTTATTATTTTGAAAGTCTCTAATAGCTTTATGAAGGTTAGCAGGCAATTTCTGAAAGCAATGATAAAGAGAGGACGGTGAACATGGTGCCATTTAAAAGGCTCTGCTGTGGTCGTGAGCAAGATGGCTGATCTCTTCATCTCCCGGTGCTCCTATGGAGAACTGTTGTCCTGCCATCTCTGGATGAGGAACAGCCATCTGGAGCACATGAGGTGATCTCTCACCCTCTCCTTATCTGGAGAGGTTCCAAGGAATCAGTTTGCCCAGTGGCTCCTTGTATTATGTCACAGTTATTCACGCCTCTTCAGTTCACCATATTTTTCCCAGAAATTAAACTTGATCGGATTCCCAGGAAGAAAAAAAACAAAGTCCATGTAGATTAACATGAAAAACCTGAGAAAATAATTCCTTACATTCAAATCTTTTTGTTAACTGAATAGACATCTGGTATTTAAGAAGTATAATCATTTTTGTGTTGTAATATAAACTTTAGAAGACTATTAACCAAGAGATGATGAAATTTTTAATGATTTGTGGCATGAAGTTTGCATTTACTTAAGACACAAATTGATTTTTCCCCCCATACAAAAATGAAATCCCTGATCTAAATTGTGTAAGTTTTATCATCAGTGTTGACACTATCATCAACTGATATTATCATTTTCCATGAAGAATAAATAGCTCAGTTCTCTTATTTTCTGTTTTATATATTTCTAGAATACAGTCTTTTTTCTGCCTTTCTGCCTTTTTAACCACTTTGTTTAACTACTGAATATTGCTAAACATAGTTCCTGTCATGCTTACGACAAATGTTTAGCAATAGTTATACTCATTGAAAGGTGAAACAATGTTGTGTTCTTATCAGTTTATTGGGCCATAATTTTGTGAGCATGTCACAATGTCTTGTGGTCAAAGGCTGGTTTTGATTTTATTAGCAATGCTTCACAAAGTTGATCACCTTACAGTTACTCAACATGACAAATAGAATTTTGTGTAGAACTGAACATTGTTTAAAGCAGTGTTTTTTAAGCTCAGCAACTTTCAACTCCAGAATCCGGAACTGGCATTAATTGCTAAGGTTGACATAGACTTAGAGATCTATTAAATACCTTAAATACCTTTTTTAGCATGGTGATGTGATTATAAGACACTAGATATTTTCAAAACATTTACATATGCCCAGGTTCAAATCCCAGAGGGGTATATGACTAGCTGATGAGAGCTAAAGAGCTTGAAATAGCTATACTAGTCTCCCACTAACTCTTTGTCAGCCACAAAAAGTCTTGAATTTACAGTGTTCACAGTATGTGACGTCTGCCTGCAAAACATGCTCCTAGATTGGAGCGAAATGCAGAACAGACTGATTTATCCTATACTTGGTAGACCGGGTGCTCTAGCCAACATATATACACACACATACAACACACACACACACACACACACACACACACACACACATCTTTCTTCTTCTTACATATTATACACAGAAAAAGAGAACAAATATGAAAGGAATTTGAGAGGAAACAAAGCAATTTTCTTATATGTTTTTATTCTTTCTTATCAAGGATGAAATTAAAATTATTCAGAATTATTTCATCCCCATTATTGTCTTCTTATTATTAATTTAATTTAATTTAATTTAATTTAATTTAATTTAATTGTCTCCCTGCTTAATAGGGTAACTCTGGGTGGCTTACAATTTCAAAAGGATAAAACTATACAAAATCTATACATAATACAAATTAAATACTATAAAAATACAAATATTCAACCCTTACTAAAAGATGGAGAGGGAGGGATAGCATGAGCCAGGAGAAAGTGGGATTTGCTATTAATCTATGAACTACACCCAATGTGAAGTCTCTCTCTATCCCTCCCCCCATTGGAGCCCCAAGCCAATTGGTCGAGCAGGTATTTAAGCTCTTGCAAAAAGTCAGGAGGGTTGGAACTGACCTCACTCTGGGAGGAAAGATGTTCCGAAGGGCAGGACAGAGAAGGTTCTTCTCCTGCACTCTGCCAAGCCGTAATACCCTGGCTGATGGGGTCTGCAGCATGCCTCCTCTTCCGGGACAGATGGGGTGGGCCAATCCCATTGGGATGAGACGGTCTTTCAAGTAGCCTGAGCCCATGCCATGGAGGGCTTTAAAGATGATTACCAACACCTTGAATTGCACCTGGAAGCAGACTGGCAGCCAGTGCACTTCATGGAGCAGTGGGTTACATGGGCCACTCTTGGGGCCCCAAAAGCTGCCTGCACCCCCGCACAGCTTCTGAATGCTCTTCAAAGGTAGCCCCATGCAGAGTGTGTTGTAGATTTGTCTTTTCCTAACCATCTCAGCAAGGCGAAAAGGGTTTTTCTAAGTTTTTAACCATTGAATTTCATTTTGTTAGATAGGACCCAAAGTTGAAATCTCTCAAGATCCTTCTGTATCTTAAGCTATCTTCTGGAGTTTTGGCTGTTCCTGCTAGGTTGGTGTTGTCTGCAAATTGTCCCCCTATTCTTTTTCTCTCCCCATTTTGTATGGGTTCCACTGAGAATCTAAGGGCCAAAAACCTAACAGTTTTTGTGGCCTGAAAAAGTTTGAAAACTCTAATTGAAGACCAATACTCTCAATCTTGGCAATTTAACGTTGGACTTCAACTCCCAGCATGCTCATGCTTTCCCGGGAATTCTGGGAATTGAATCCACACATCTTCAAGTTACTAACACTGGAAAATATTAGTCTAGCCTTTAATGCTGGTATTCTCTCAAAGTGTCCAAGTACTAACCATGCCTACTTAGACAAGGTGCTACGATCTGCCGAAATAGATCCATTATATTATACAATTTCAGATAGACTTCTTTCATGCATCTTCTGGCCTGTCACCCACAGCTGCTATTTGTACATGATTTAAACAGGTCAGATGAGATCTGCTTGGCTTACAGCACTATGAAGCAGCTGATTAAACAGTCCACACAGTGTAATTGCTTGCACAGCTCATACACATCAAGATCAATTAGATTTTAATTCCTGCTAACAAACTATCAGATATTGAAGCAAATTACACAATCTTTTTTTCATATAGCTGTTTTTTGAGGCATGAGATCAAATTACCGGATGCCTTACAGTGAATTCACTCTCTCTCTCCATCGTTCTTTCTTTCTCTTTCTCCTTTTTCATTGTTTTCTAGCAGGCTGTATATTCTCATCCTCCAGTAGAAGTAATATGAATAATCATATGAGTCAGAAAATAATTTAGACACTCCTGACCACCAACCCACCTCATTTTCCCCTAAATTAATGAGCCTTTTGTTTCCCACTGAAAGTACCGAGCTGAATAAAATAAATTCATATGTGGCAGAAGAATAGTGGCCATCTTCTCCACTGTGGAAAAACCAAGGTTTTTAATTGCTAGAGGTATATGCATACATTGAGCAGGCTTAATGTTCATGGAGATTCTCAGTCATCCAGATCATAGTTGTCCCAAAGGTGCTTTTTCAAAAAGCAACAGGACTGGCCTTCAAAAGGTAACAAACTCCAGTTGCCTTTTGAAAAAGCACCCTTGGGACATTGTGCAAGCTTCTCACTTCAACCACTCCTATGTCTTATATAAAAATTTATCAGGATCCCATGAAAAGAAGGAGATATAAAAGGATTCATTTAGCGAGCAAGTTCCATTTTGCCCTTTGTTCTGAATGCATATGTAAGAAAAATCACAAGTTTATTCTGTGCAAACATGTTCAGGTCAGTGTGCAGAGGAATGACATCTAATGTTACAATTCTTATATTATATTCCCTATCCCCAGCATGTGTATGTGTAGTGTGATTTGTACATCTATGTAGAAGTACAAACTACATGTTTCCTGGACTAATTTTATAATTTCTGACATTTGAAATTAAATATTAAAAATGCATGCATTATCTTCTGAGACTAAACTGTTGACTGACTCTGTTGCAATTCTTTTTTTCCTGCAAATGGTGAATTGATAGAGAAATTAATGATATAATCTCAAGCAAAGTAAAATATTGGCTTTAAAAAAGTTTATTCTCTCCCCTCCCCCGCCATTTCTCTGATGGGAAATATTTATCTCATCAAGCATATGGATAAGAGTAGAAAACATTCTTTCATTCTTTTTGTTCTTTTTCATGATATTTAATTTAATTCATGATGAATTAAATTATTTTTGAACAATTAGTTTCTGATTCCAAAGCTGTTGTTGCCTTCCTGCCTCTCTTTATGCAGCAATTTACCTATAAATAAAGGCAATACAACTTCCAAGGACATAAAGAAACAATTTGGAAACTGAGAAATGGAATGTGAAACTGAGTAATCCTGGTGTTATTTATTAACAAAAACGTAACTGATTATTTAACAGGAAGGGAGATAAAGGTGCCTAATGCCAAGTTCAATATCTCAGTAGCAGTTCAGTAATCTAATTATTTGTATCGTGTTCACACTTTTAATTATCTCAATGCTATTAAATCCAAATCTCAGACAGTGTAATGCAATCAATGGATATTGGAGCTATATAAAAAAAAATCCTAAGCTTAAGGGAATTGGCTGTCTTACCTGCAAATAAAAAGGGTTGTCCCATTTTGTTCTTTCACTAGGCATCACATTTTTTTAGTGTCTCTGCAAAGATGATAGTCATGCTTTCAAGGAAGCAGTTGACTCAGACATTAAGGCAGTATGTAAGAGATGTAATCGGGTCTGCTTTTGATCACAGAGGGAATTGGTTTGAGCTCCTGGTACATTTATCAGAAAAGGTTTTGGCAAAAACACTGACCTGTGTAGGGTTCCTCTTAACAGAGTTAGGAACTTGTGGCTTACCAAATCCTAATGTACTTGATAGGAAGATGAGTCTGCACCGAATAATTATTCGAGTAATGGGGAAGGGCATATATACTGATGAGAAAAAGCTTTTGAAGACAATGGGATGAGTGGAAGGTGCAAACAGTTACAACTTCTGCAGTAAAGATGACCCTGAACAAAAGTTATTGTTCGGTTAAGTAATGGCTTGTTTCCCAGAGTCACTGGGTTGAGATGAGCGACTATAGAAAATAAATAAGTAAATAACCCACTGTTGTAAGGCCCAAGTGTTAGAAATAACTTTTCTTTCCCTGTTGACTACTTCTTCCTTGTAGCTCTTCTCCATCCAACTTTTGTTCCTCCCTTTCTCTCTCCTTCCCTTCTCACTGTAGCTTATAGAAAAAAAGTATCCCGTTTCCATCTTGGTTCTTTGTTTTCTTCTCTGGAAGAAAACTGGAAGGAGGGAAGGACACGTATACATGTGGCACAGGGCAAGATTATCTGCGGGACCACTTTTCCTTAAGGACGTATACCCATCTTCCAGGTCAGATAGGGCCCACTCCTAGCCCCTTTCTCCAAATATTGTCATCTAATAGGAGCTAAGAAGCATTCCTTTACTGTGCCAGCCCCTGCCCCTGCCCTGTGGAACACTCTGCCTCCTGAAGGCTACCCTCCTAGCCTTTTGTAAAGCTTTGAAGTCCTAGCTTTTCCCATTTCAATTTTCCCATGATTTATTTTATTGTCTAGAGATGAAGCAGTAGGTATTTTATTAAGCATATTAGTGGATATTAATTGAAATCCTGTGAATGAAAATAATCTGGATATAGCTCTTTTCTAAGATCTTAAAACTAAACATTGTTCCTGCCGCTTTGTTGAACATTAAACAAATAAAATTATTTATTACATTGTAAGTAAGAGTTGCTTTGAAGAACGGAGAAAATGCAAATGTTATCTGCTTTTCTTTCCCATAGATCAGTCATGTCAAACACAAGGTCCGGGGGCCGGATGCGGCCCGCGAAGTGGTTTCATGTGGCCCGCGAAGCCATTCTGGAAACAGTGAGGGAATGTCCCCCGCTGCCTTGGCCCTGGCCCAGGCCAGCCAGGAGCCAATGTACAATTTTGTGGTAGCCATCTTGGCACTTGCCCCAGTGGATCATGCCTTGGCACTTGCCCCGGTCCCACCCCCTTCTGCCAGAGACCCTCAAATCTGTCCCACTCCTGCCCAGGCCCCCATAGGCACTCTTGATGTGAATGATGTAGAACTGACCATGCCCACCCAGTAGGCCACACCCATTCCATCCATGCCCACCCAGTAGGCTGCACCCAATCTGGCCACACCCACCTGCCCCCCCCAGGGCAACCACAATGCTGATGCGGCCCTCAGTGAAATTGAGTTTGACACCCCTGCCATAGATATTTAAAGTATACTTAACCTGTATAATTCCCTTACCTATAAATGCTTATATCTCGCATATGATAGAATGCAAACTTATTTCCCAAGAGTGTAAAATCTGCATGAGCTGTTTTACAATTTCTGAACAAGTGCAGGAAAGAAAGCACAGCTTTCTCATATGTTAATCTTCTCTTCAGTAAAATGTATGAAGCTGCTCTGGGCCTTTAAACTTTTTAAGGAAGATAGATTATCTGTCCTTTTAAAGCTACCAGAAGGTTTTTCTTAGGAATTAGCATTCTGAATCAAGGTTGGGAATCATCTTTCTTATGCAGTTGACTAATGGAAAAAAAATTCAGTCGTTTTTCTTAGGAAGTTGACTAATGGGAAAAAAATCAGTCTAGGATGGAATTATTCCTGATAGACTAGTTAGAAGAGGAAAGGTGGACCAGCAGTAATATGAAACATTAGATGCTTCTGAAGGCTACATAAAATTAGTCTGATGTTACATCTTCCTAACGCTTCTCAATTTTTTCTAGTTTTGTAAGTAATATGTAGTCACTCCAAGAGTCTAAACTAAAGTTATAGAGAAATAATAGAAAATGAACTACTATATATATTTAATGCTTTTAATTTTTTTTCATTATATGTTTAAGGAGCCAATAAAATTTTATTTATGCTAACAGATCATAGAATTTTGCATAAAATATCAAACAACAAGATATATAATAAAATAATAAAATAAATGCATAGCTATTTTTCTTCTAATTCAGAAAAGATCTGTCAGAATTTAATTATTCCCAGTGTTTTCTTATATTTCTTCTGACTTATAATTCTTTCCTACCTTTAAAAAAAAGCCTTTTAAGGTGTTGAAAGAAAAGTCTTCATCATCAGGGTCCAGTCCAAGCTGGGAATAAACAAAATGGAGACTGCTTTAGAAAGAAGGTTGTAATTTATTGAAGAACAGAACCATAAGACATGAGGCTCTGGAGCAGCTGACCACATGTTGCTGGGCCTGGTGGGTTTTTAATTCTTTCTTGGGCATTTGTGTTTGGAGTTCCTGTTCCTGTGGCATGAACTTTGACCTGAGGTTTTGAGTGTGTCCTTTTTGGTATTGGTGGGTTAATCCTATTATTTCCCAAAGGTCATATCCTGCTTCTCTGGGACTGGGACTGATGGCTTACTTCTTGTGTTGGATTTCTTGGGTGAGAGGGTTGTTGGTTCTAATTCTATCATTCTGCTATTGTTAGCTGTCAATTTTGCTGCAGGGGATTTCAAAATATTTTGTCTTGAATGCGCTTCTGCCTGGTGGTATTTAGAATAGGATAGGATAGGATAGGATAGGATAGGTTAGGAAGGGACCTTGGAGGTCTTCTAATCCAGTCCCCTGCTGAAGCAGGAAAACCTATACCAGTGGTTCTCAACCTTTTTAATGCCGCGACCCCCCCCAACCGGTCGTAAATCGAGGACTACTCAACCGGTCGTAAGTCAAGGACTACTCAACTGGTTGAGAACCACTGACCTATACCATCTCAGACAAATGATTGCCTAGCCTCTTCTTAAAAATCTGCAGTGATAGAGCCCTCACGATTTCTGGATTTGCTTATGAATGGGGCTTAATGGGATTATCAAGTCTGCATTTCTAAAAGGTGGCTGCCTGAGTTTCTACTGGGGGCTATTAAGAAAATCTGCCCCTGCTTTTCTGCCTTTAAGATTCTTTGTGGAAATATATTTCCAAAATATTTCTTTCTCAGGGGAGGGGGGAGTTACTGTCCTCCTGCAAAGGATTTGTCAGCCAATTGGAAAAATGTATTCTCTTCCATAGAACAGGAAGGGTGGTATTAATTCAAAATGCCATGATTGGTTCAGCCAATGGGACATCAATACAGTGACACCCTCTACATAGGACAGATTTAGTCCTGGAAAAGAAAGTTATTCCATCTCCATTCCAGAATACTGATGGTAAAAGATTAAGCCTGGTGAGATTAAATGCTCTTCTGTAAGAAACAGAAGGAATGATATACAGATACTTAGGAAAAGAAAGGACCAGCCCCATAGGCACCGGTGAGAAATGATTCTGCCCCTTTGGAAGTCTTAAATCCAGAATATGTTGCTGGACCTCCTGTAAATCCCTCTCAGATCCTAAACAATTGAGTAAAAACAAAACAAAAAAACAGAATAGACCATCTGAAGGTCTGCTTTTTTTCTAAGAGGAACCAAGTTTGTAGACAAGGATTAACTGTTTTAAAAAGTTTAACCAGAAATTCATTTTAACCAGCATTTTAGTTGACATGTTCCATCTTTGCACATGTTCAAATGGTGGATGAATAAATGTGAGAGCAGAATGAAAGAAACGTCTTTATGAGCATATCTAATTATTTCATGAAACAAATCCTGTTTCCTCCTCAAAAATGTTTTCTTTGGTTCTATATGCACAGTCAGTCAAAACTGATTATATATTTATCAAATTATAGAATTGAGTCAGGTATGGGGGAATTTATTTAACTTTTTTCTTATTTTGCTTTTCCATCTATCATGCTTTATACTAATGTTGTGGTTGAATGTAAGTTCTGATGTTATCAAATAAAAAATGAAATCCTCAGTCATGGCTGCTGACATTTTAGTCACACATTAAATTTAATACAGATTTCTATGAGAACAGGGAACAAGCTCTGTAGCTGTGTAAAAGCCCATAGAATGTCAATCTCCTCCAATGTAATCTTCTAAAGGGAAGCTATTTGAAAACAGGTTGCCATAGTTACCTATGAAAGCTTGGAGAATTGGCCTTATCCTCCATCTAAATGTTGCTGTAGTTCTTTTCTCTCTTTTTAAAAATCCTTTTTCCTTTCCCTTTTTGGTACTTAAAATCTTGTTAAATTTTCTCTGTTATCTATTTCCCCCCCCCCCTTCATTAACACACAATCACACAAACAAGCACACACCCTAAACAGTAATGTAATGAAGTCATTAGTATTAAGTACTAGGGTTAAGACCAAAATCTCTATTATACAACAAATACTATATGTGAGTTGTAGCGGTTCTTCTTTTAATGTTCCACCTTTTATAACAGGCCAAATAATTTTATGCTTGTAATATTGACGTTAAATTGTAATTATTATTGAAAAAAAGCCTTTTCTCTTCTCATTTCTCAGTAGTCTGAGCTATTAAAATAAATATTAATAATTTTAATTGTATTATATAAACATCATTGAATTGAAACAGTATAATGTATCATGATATAAAGCAACATAATAAAAAAGAAAAAATGTATTCTTTGTATAAATAAATTCTATGGCTATCAATATGCGGAATTTGTTTTACTATTTGTCTTGGAAAAATCAAAGTTAAAGCTACTAAAATGCCACAATGCATTTGGTGGTTTCATTTGACATTCTGTTTTACTATGCTTTATGCCAGGGGTCCTCAACCCCCGGTCTGTGGACCAGTACCTAGGCCGCAGCATGCCAGCAACCAGTCCGCACAAACAAGCAAAGCCCCATCCGCAGGCAGCACACAAAACCATGCACTCTGGTCTACGGAAAAATTTCTCTCAACACAACCGGTCCCTGGTGCCCAAAAGGTTGGGGACCTCTGCTTTATGTTACATCATAAATAAAACCTTTATCTTTACCTAAAGTGCAGATTTTGACAAAAATGCCCTTGTAGAAAATATTACATTGGCTTTATTATAAAGTTCCATTTTCTACAGTGAAAGCATGGTATCTGACCTTATCAGGCACCTTCAGAAAAGTTGAGGAACCATTGCAGATCCATATCAATATCAGCAGTATCACCTGTAGCTCTTTTTTATTCCTACCTTTCTCAAGCCTTCTCCTTTTGAACTCCTTTTTTGGCTTGTCATTCCAAAATTGGGAAAAAGACCATCTTCTCCCATAGGTAGTAAGCCCAGAAAAGTTCTGAGTTCTTGAGTGATCCCTGTGGGATTTCAAGGTATACTAGTATTATGTATAGATATTAAGAATTGATGTGTTTTGGTTTAAACGTGTCTCCAACCGTTTTGGAGGGAAAGTTTAAGTTAAATTTGAGCGGGAAAACACCATTTGATTTGATTTGTCGCCGCCTAGAGGCAGCAAGTATAAATAGCCGTCATTCTGCTGGCTAAGCCAGTTCTGTTGTCTGTTATAATAAATACGTTATACTAAAGCGGTCTGCTTAATGTCTCCAAAAACCCACTATGCAACAACTAGCATTATTGAAAATCATTAGCTTAAATACTAGATGTTCTGTACTTCACACTTACATTAATTAACTCTGTTCTTTATGTTAAATATTCAAATTGTTAGACATTTTAATATGTCCACTGAATCCAACTTTATTCCTTTAGGTCTTGGAACAATATCAAGTTTATAGTATGCTTTGGAAGGGACGGTTCTTACATTTACTTATCAAAATGTACTAAGGAGGAAAAAGAGTGAGAAAAAGAAGTGGAAAGAAATGGAAGGACAAAATTCTGAAAACTTGTTTTAAAGCTTCATTACTAAAACAGACAGTTACATAATAAAAGTCTCGTGCTAAGCCCTCAAGATTCTATCAACTAAAATCAGAATAAAGTAGAATTGGAAAATACTTTCTGTCTAATATTTTGGTCTTATATTCTTAATTTAATGCCAAAGAGTATTTTTCACATTTTTTATTTATAGCTTATTTATTGTAAAACTTAAATTGCTATGAAGATCTTTGTGGCATTGTGCAGTGAAGTTTCTGTTGTTGTTTAGGTTTGTCTGCAGCGAAGTTATTGCATGACTCAGGATTGGATGTTATAGTCTTAGAAGCCCGAGACAGGGTTGGAGGCAGAACTTACACAGTAAGGGTAAGTACTGTGTGTATGTTTGTGTGTGTGTGTCTTTCTTTCTGTGTATAATTTTCCACTATAGAATGTGAGAATGTAGGGTTTCCCAGTATTTTGCTATTCAAATTGGTGCTCCATGTTGTGTTCCAATTGCATCTGTTCCTTTAATCAGGAAGCCCTGCTGATAGTCACTCATGCCTTAGTCACTTTATGACTGGATTTCTATTAATGGAGCTGCCCTTGATGACCCCTTGGGATTTTAAATTGATCCAGGATACAGTGGTATGGATAGTTATGGGCAATTCTTGCTATTCCAATGTAACTCTTTTAATTCAGGAGTCCCCAACCTCTGGGCTATGGCCCATTACCAGGCCATGGCCTGTTCACATCCAGACCACGTGAGTGATGGCTAGGCACACATGTATGTGCATGCAGCTCAACTTGCTTGTGCGGCCTGGTTCCCCTCCCCCCTCCCACGCAGCTGAGCCACCAAGCCACAAAGGTTGGAGACTGCTGTTCTAATTCATAAACTGCACTGGTTACCAGTTCACTCTCAGTTGCTGGTCTTACGTATGAAAATCTTTGTGGTATAGGCTTCTAGTTTGCGATCGCGACTCCGGTGGATGCGCGGGGGGAGCGCTCTCTCTGCCACCCATTTTTCCTTCATTGGGAGACCCTGAAAAGGGTCGAAAGTCGCCCTGGAGGGGCGACGGCCATGAAGAAGACCCTCAACAGATTGTGGAAGGGGGGTAGCCTTTCTGTTTGATCCGAGGCAGTTCCTTTGGACCGATGGAGAAAAGATCAGCCATTAACATGGCCGATCACTAAGCTGTACCAGCCAAAAGCCAAAATCACCGCCAAGCACCACGCGGAGGAATTGGGTGAGACCTTACCTTACCCTTCTTATGTCCCAATTACCTTCCTTAAAAGCCTTTTGAAATTTCTTCCCCCCTTTTAACATAGTGGCATCTGCCTACTTTGGGAACATAAAGCTTTGAAAAGAAAAGAAAAGAACAACTAAACTAAACAATTAAATAACTGGACTTGCACTTTTTGGATATTTGGGATTCCCATTTCTACGGGGACCTATTACCTTATCTACTTGTTAAGTTGGAAAAAAAGTTAAACTGGATAAAAGTCTAACTTGAGTTTGGAAAAATACATGCTATCGGGGACATCTTGTGGCGAAGCCTGGTATAGCAAGTGAGTTTTTTTTTTGACTGTGAGACCTGCTTATTGCCTAGATTTGTCCTTGGTACTATCTAAAAAAGATAAGAATTTGAAACAGCTGGGTGGTGAAAATAACTTCTAGGAATAGTAGAGGTAGACATTCACTGACTTTTATCAAAAATAGCCTCCACTAAAAAACTATCTGCAAACACCATAGAAATGGAGGAATACTACCTACAACTTAACTATAAACCTATACTTGAAAAAAATCCTTGAAGCTACTGAGCTAATGAATTCCAGATTGAAAGACAAAGATGCCACTTTAAATTTACAAAATGGAGCCCAGATTTCAACTGATGAACTTACAATCCAAAAAGCAATAGGAGAGGAACAAATTAATATCAAAGAGGACCTTAATGAACAACAAGTACAATCTACTGAGAACTTTGATAGTCCAACCTTGATTTCAACTAAAAAAACTGCAATTCAAAAAGTAACAGAAACTGAAGAAAGCAACACCAAGATGGAGGGTGCTATAGATCCACAAATACAGCATATTGAGAACCTAGATAACCTAGACAATCAAACAACAACCACAACATTGGACATGACCTCTTACTCAAGCCAGACAAAACCGGAAGAAGAAGAAGACCAGACTGAATTGACAATAAATACTCTAAACCAAACATGGAGATTTGAACTATTAGGGCAACAATACAATGATTATAAAGGGGCCAGTTCCTTTAAAAAATTGATAACTGGATGGTCTCCCTTGATTCAAATAACATGTGTAGGAATGAAGGGAGATCCACTTGAGGATTTAAAGGCACTGGTATGGAAGCCTGCTTGGCATAAAAAGAAAGCTAGAGTTAGACTTAAAAAGTAGGATATTTTTGTTTTTGACTTATAATGGAAGAGCCTAAAATCTTACTTAATGGGCCAAGGAGATTTTAAAAGATATTAATTGATTTAATATTTGGGACTTAGATTTATAAGGGAAATGAAAATTAGCCATTAGAATATAGTTTTGAATTATAATATGGAAGTTGGATTGAGACAATAAAGGATACTTTATTAGTAAGTGATGAGGTATTAGGATGAGAAATAGAATATATTTGTGAAATAAAGTAAGAATGTATTTAAATAAACAATATGTGTATTTTAGATATGACAACTATTATGTAATGAAATAAGGGAAATTTGGGTTACCCAAAATCTAAATATTATGGATACTAAAGGCTAAACTGGAATACTGTAATTGAAATTCGGTAAAATTTAAAAACAGGACATGGATATGTATAAGTTAAAATATATTGATAAATACCTTAATTGATCGAGTTATAATTAGAAATGTATTAATTTGAATGTGATATAATAATTAAGGGAAACAGAGAGGGAATTTTTGATGATGTAATTTGAGACATGTACGAAAGATTTTTGTTACTGGACTATTGATTACCCAATCACCACGCTGCTTCCTAAATACTTGGATGTAAAACTGGAAAATTAATAAAACTTGTTTTTTTAAAAAAGAAAATCTTTGTGGTATAGAGTTAGCTATTTTCGTCTTGAATCTTTTCTATCTGTCCAGTAAGACTTATAGAGTCAGTGTGCTCTAGGGTCTGTCATACAGGCAATCTTACCTGGCAGAATTCAAAAGATGTGCTTTCTTTGTTGCTGTTCCTTCCCTATGGAACAACATACCCCTTGAGCTCTATCTGGCAGCAATTCTGAAGGCCTTTAGAAGGGCATTAAAGAATGGTTCTTATTCAAACATTGAGTTTGGGAAAGATATGGCCTTGGATGAGTTTTTCCCCCCAGCAATTTATGTGACTATATATCTCTGGTTTATTTATATTTTTTTGTCTTTTTATCATGTAATCTTATGGATTTATTTTTGTTTTTAATGAGGAATGCTACTCTTAATCATATGCTGAGTGGATAACTATAAACACTAGTTAAACAAATAAATGAATAAAAGTTAACCTTACCCAAGCATGAACAGCTTCATCAAAATTGGATCATACTTCTTTGAGCCAAGATCTGATCCTTGCAGATTCCTTAAAAGATTACCTTTCTGACCAGCAAAAAAGGACATTGTAATCATTATGCAAAAAAATATCAATGTTGTATAATGATAGATACATTGACACACGTTTCCCTTTTTCCCATTCACGTTAATGATACCCACGTATTCATTTATCAATACATTATTTTTTTTCTCAACCAGAATAAGCATGTCAAGTATGTTGACTTGGGAGGAGCATACGTGGGACCCACACAAAATCGTGTTTTACGACTGTCTAAGGAGTTAGGACTTGAGACTTACAAAGTGAACGAAGTTGAGCATCTTATTCATCATGTCAACGTAAGAACAACTGTTTCTTAACCTCTTTTATGATGTGGGAGACTCACAAAGCTTTAATAACTTTTGAAATTTTATATTTTGGAATGGTTTGTTAAATACTCAGGTTAACAAGATATGAAAGAATTCTGAAATTGAAGAAGTTGAGTTTTCTTCAATTTGTATTATTTCAGGAAGTCAAAGTAGGCAGAATATTTTATTTAGCATAAAGATTAAAAGATAGATACAATTGGGGTGATATATATAAGTCAGGTAGCTGGCAGAAATATTTTGGCTATTTCTTTTGGAGGTATCTCCTATCAAATCTGTTTAGTGGTTGACCTCTGGTCATGAATATTATTGTGTTAGCTAATATCACTGACACCAATTGTCAGTCCAAACCATAGTATATTTTGTAAGGATAAAATGTGGGGAGAGAACCCCATATGTACATTGTCTTCAGAAAAACCAGTGAGCTATAAGTAATGCACAATACCAATTTTATGGCTTCCAGACAACCTTTATTTTGCACACCAAAATTTATTGGTAAAAATTATGTTTGATAGTGAATCTTTCCATTTTTTCTCTCTCAAAAAGTAAGGCGCAAAATTTAGTGGTATATAATTTTAAAGTGCAATTTCCTAGCAAAAACAAACTTTTGGGAGAGAGACCACTGGCTACATTAAGAAATTTAAATTTATGGAAAATTTCCTTAACTATATCTCCAAACCAATCTCAGGACATAGTACATAATTGTTTAATATAAGCCTCAGATTGATTGCCCTATTATACAAATGTAGTTTGTTTTCTTTCATAGAGGAAGGTTAATAATAATTATTTGACCATTTACCTTTATGTTAGAGAAGTGTAGAAATGTCAGCTATGACTATTACATTGTATTTAGCAAATCTCATGAATTTTACAATAACTATAACAACAGATGGTGATAATCAGTACATTTCCCTCCCACTTCTCCGGCATTGCCTAGGTCCCTTGAGATGATTCATAAAACTAAGCTAAGATCTTATAAATTAACAACAACAACAAAAAAATGAAAGTTGAAAGTTCATCTCACCCTGGCAAAAGCACAGGACCCCTACATAATTTAAAATTGGGAAAGCAATATAGACAAGCTTCTCCAAACACTTTTGGTATACCACCAAAACAGTATCATCGGGTAATATCAATGTCTCTACTTATTGTGTTTTTCCAGTGTTGAATTAAAATAAGAGGATTGTTTTCCTTGACATGAAGCCAGTTTTTAGAGGAGAGAAGATAGCAGACAAAAACAGGCCTACTTTCAAATGAACTTCTACATCATCTTATTGATTCATGAACCAATTAACTTCTCAATATACCTTTTTTTAAAGGCTCATCATGAACCCAATCTCTGCAGATTGTCATGAAACTTGTACCACACATTTCTCATCAAATCCTTCTTGTAGGAATTCATTTTAATTCTGCTTTTAAATTTTAAAATTCCCAGATTTTACCTTTTCTCATATTTTCTAATCAAACTTGTAAATAACAATATTATTTTCGTGTTGTGACACTCCTTTTTGTATTGAATGTATTATTCTAATTACCCTGATTTAATAATCTTCAGAATTAACTGTAAATTATAACTTTGATGATATGGTTTTGAACATGTTCTATTTCTTCTGTAATAAGCAATCTATTGTTTCTAAGAACTTTGTGTATGGCCTTATCAGACTTGACTTGACAGGTATCAGATTTTTCATTAAGCATTTATGGATCAATATCACAAGATTTTGTATATATGTGTTTATTATATCTCTATGTCTTCATATTTATATCTCTTGAACCCTGTAGAATATTGTCTCTGGTTAGATGCTGCCATTGCTTCCATTGGCAAACACTATAAACTTGCAAATATATACCAATGCCCATGTGAGAGATAAGCTGAAAGCCAATAGTCTTCAGTGCAGAGTTGTCCTTTATGTCAACACCAACAACCAGTGTCAAGGCCATGAACCCCAGGGCAAACAGTCTGTTGAAACATAAGAAAAGAAAAGGCATTCAGCTTCAGCTGTCATGATGTAAGAGAGAAATGCAGTCTCATGCTGACAAAAGGCAACCAAGATCCTTCTATGTCATATGTCTAGGAAGGTTTGACTTTTTGACATTGATCCTTTCGGTTGGGAAGGTAATTAATAATTTATATTTTCAGAAATAGTTAAAAAGTTGCTGACTTTTTGTATCCTTATTCCCCAAAAGATTTAAGTTAGAGCCATATTAGAAAAAAAATGAAAACCTAGTTACAATGCAATCTCTTTTTTATTAGATAGTGTCTTATTATCAGAGAGGTTTCTTATGTTATTTATTCACTATTATCCTGCCTTTATTATTTTTATAAATAACTCAAGGCAGTGGACGTACTTTCCTCCTCCTACTTTCCCCACAGCAACAAACCTGTGGGGTGTGTTGGGCTTAGAGAGAGTGACTAGCCAAAATCACCCAGCTGGCTTTCTTGTATAAGGCATTATGGCCTCTAAAGACTCTCCAAGATTTCAATTTTGCTGTGCTGATTATAGAATCCTGAGTATACAGTAAAGATGTCAAAAGGGGAAACTTGAACTTTTGCACATTTAAATGAACATAATTCTGTGTATCTTCTATCAAATATTATTATTAAAGATACCAAATGAATTGAGATCTAACACTGCCCCATAAAATCTTTCCTATCCAATGATGCATGCTGTGATCATATGTTCATATTAGTAAAGTTGGAAGGGACCTTGGAGGTCATCTAGTCCAACCCCCTGCTCGGGCAGGAAACCCTACACCATTTCGGACAAGTGGCTGTGATTATCATGCTTAACTTGCATTTTTAATTAATTTGTCAATTTAATCAGACACTTTACGATAAAGCCTAACCAAATCCAATTATATCAAGAATAGAAATCAATTAAGCTGTTTTGGTGGAAACAAAAAGGCTAATCTGGACAAAATCCTTATACATTACCTTATATGGCTTATTTTTATCATGAACATTTGTAGACCGTGATAAGCATTTCTGAAATATTCTAAATAGAGACTAAGCATTCTAATGTTTTCCAGTTGGTGGGAACTGTATTCCCAATAATCCTGAATTTATCTGAAACTGGAAAATTCTTAAGTATTCTTATGTAGAAGTGTAAACCTTCTTAATTAACACTTGATTTCCCAAAGGCTCTCAAATCCTATAGCATCAGGTACTGATCTGGAGAGCAGATAAATCTCCTATAATGTACTCTTTCCCTTTACTATTGCCAAAATATTGTTGTGAGTAAGTATATTTTAAAGGATAGAATTGGACAGTGAAGAGATTGGGGTAAGAAAATTGGATAGCATATTAGCCTTCCTATCTATGTGGTTGCTGAATCTACCTGATGATACGACACAAGAGATGTGGTTGCTAATACCCACTTGATGGCACATCATAATCCTATCACTTTTAGTCAAGTCTGGATTGGAAATGAACAGAACCAGATGATTTCCTAACATTTTGGAAAACAGCTAAGTCAGAGCTGGAAGCAGCACAGAAAGAGAGCACTGCAACTTCTTCAACATCCCCTTTTCATGACTTTGAATGTTCCTGCTGTTTCTGCTGTTCTCTCTTTGCTCTTTTAGTTGTTCAAGTTGTTCTTACCTAGGTTGGCCACTTACAGATACTATTCTAATACAACTTCTTAGCACTAATATGAAAAGGAGAGTTTTGCTCTCCTTGTTCTGACTGTGGTCGATAGAGAAGTATAATAGAAATGGTGAGCATTTGAATTCACATCCTTTCCTGGACTTTTTAATTGTAGCTAGATGGAATAACTATCAGTTTTGAGTTGTTTCTTCTTTCATCAACCTTACAGGGCAAATCTTATCCCTTCAAAGGGCCTTTTCCTCCAATGTGGAATCCCATTATTTATTTGGACTACAACCATCTATGGAGGACACTGGATGAAATGGGGAAAGAGGTAAGATTTGGACAAGTTGCAACTTGAGATATGTATGTAATTAGTCAATATGCTGGCTGGGGAATTCTGGAAGCTGAAATCTACACATCTTAATGTTCCTGAGGAGCTATTTTTCAATGTGAACATCAACAGAACTAGGCAAAGCAGCCTATTCTTCAGAATGCAAGTCTGTTTCCATTCATGTGTTCTCCTTCCAAGATGCCTCTGTCCCTCCGGGGGGGGGGAAAGGGGTTGATTTTTCTACTACTTATGAGGGTATGAATGAAAGAGACCCAATATCTTGAACAGCCCAATTTCAAGACAGTTTATTTATAGTACTAAGATGCTTCATTGGATAAACAACAAATATTTATTTCGTTTATTAGTTAAATTTAATTAATTAGATTTAAAATATTTGTGATTTATGTGAGAATTTCCTTTTGTTTTATCCTCACAAAAGCAATTTTGTGAAACTGGCTGCATGGTCAAAAAGTGTTCTTTGGTCAACAAACATTTGGTGGTTTAAAAAAACCCTGCAAAATATTCATTGATACAGTTCATCTACTGTACCAACTCAGAATAAAATACTTTCCTCTACTAAAACCCTGTAACATAAATGACAGAATTGTTATAAAAGCTGACCAATTTAAACCAATTCAAGAAAGTCTTTAATTTTGAAGAACAATCATTCCTTTGTTGCAGACTAGGGAAAAAGCATTGGGAGCTAATAAAAAGGTTGGTTGATTTTGAAACTGTGCATGATCATCTCTGTGTTGTGTTTTTTCTTTACCCATGTGTCCTTTCCTTTCCTAGATTCCTAATGAAGCTCCATGGAAAGCACCACATGCAGAGGAATGGGACAAAATTACCATGGAACAGTTGCTAGATAAAGTGTGCTGGACAAAGTGAGAAGTAGTTTTATATATATTTATATATATACAAGTATTCCATTTTGAAAGATAGAAAGAATTTTAAGTAGAAAGAATGCTATCCACCATAGAAAATGGTCCCTGGTCAATTTTATTTCACAATTAAATGGTCTGATGACATAATTTGCACATTAATGTTTAGGTGTATAGATCTGTAAAACACAGTTTTATACATACATACATACATACATGCATACATACATAATGTTTCTGATATTTAAGCCAGGTGACTATTTTTCTTCATAAGATCATTTTGAACCCAAAATCTGCATAAATCTCATTTTCTAAAGTAGTTTCTTTGGGTATCATCATCAAGCTTTGCCCAGATTAAGCTCTGGAAATGCCCTTGACAATAGCCTCCGACAGCAAGGTGGGGTTTCATATAGCAATGCTAAAATAAAAAGATAGCAGCAAATTATAGTTGCTTATTTAAAAGTAAGTACTGTTGACTCAGTAAAATCTGTCTCAGATTGGCATGGAAAGGTTTACATTGTTATAAATTCCTGCTAGTACTTTACGGAATAACCAGGACACAATGTTTTTCTTTATATTTATTAAAACATGTATTGTGCTAGATAGCATAAAACAAAACAAAATAACAATATTAGCTATTTGGGGGAACAAATCGAAAGAAGTCTCAGAATGATGGGAAATAAATAAACATAGTAAGAACAGGCCACTGGTAAAAGCACAAAAATAGTCAATTAGAGAACTCCTGATGCCTCTGTAAAGAAAATCATTGTTCTTTCTTATGAAATAAACCATTCTTTGTCTCCAAAGGAAATGAAATCCACAACTCCATTGAGAAAAACTTCTGTCCCATGTAAAACCACTTAATCTTAAAGTTGTTTTAAGTGCCTTAAATATGTCTTAAATATTACAAGAGAAAAAAAACAGATTTGTAAGGATGTTAATACGCTGGCCTCACCTAATAGTATGATTTCCATTAAATAACATCCAGGAAATGTTATCCAGGAGACCATTTCTAAAAGTAATTAGCAGATGTTTGCATTGCTAATGCTTTAGATAGCATGGACCAAGAAGGGGAAGTGGTGCTTTCAAATATTTTGGACTATGGCACTCACAGTTCCATGCCCTTAGCCATATTGAGTGTGATAAAACTGAAGTCTCAGATTTATGAAAGCCACTATCTCTTTGACTTCCTTTTGCCCAGTCCAATTGTTTGGATGGTCAGACTTTCTATTCTACATCAAATGCACTGCATTAATCAAAACTGGATCCAATAAATCAGTCTTAACATTGACACTTGTTCTTTGTAGCATTAAATACTTCTGTTTATAGTGAGCATTCCTAAAATAAGGCTGAGTGGCATAGCTTTGTTCCGTCTTCTAAATTAGGGAGGGAATCTGAAATCCCATTCTGTCCTCCACTATCTGATGCAGAAAGGACACATAACTTTTGCATAACTTAAAATAAGTTTAATGTGTTTTTTTTTAAAGAAAGACACACACTACCATCATCTCAAATAGAAAACTTTCCCAGCCAGCTCCAACTCACTCTGTGTCATCACTATGCCACTAACATCTCTTATTTCTTCTCAAAATGACAAGCACAGCTTGCTTTGAACTCTGGCTTCTGAAAGAAGAGCAAGAGAAATCCCCAGAGCAGCAATTCAGCTTGGAAAATATAACTAGAGCATGTGGCTCACTAATATAATAGATTTTTCCAGTTATTGGGAAAACCAGTTGTACCACTATCCAATGAAATGCTATGTCTTATTTATTTCAACATGGTTTACTGAAAAACCATATGAAGCTAAGCTTATATTATGCATTAAGCCATAAATCATCATTTACCGGGCCTATTGTCCTCTTCATATAACTTGTTAAACCACAACTAAGTAAAGGACATTGTGACTTAGCATGTTGTATGACCCACACCAATTTCAAACTTAGGAATCTGACAAAATTAGATGGAGGTTGTTGTGTCCTGAGCCTGCAAAAGCAGGCTCGGGACATTGCATGGGTCCCGGGCATTCCAAAAGCTGCCTGGGACCAGACAGAGCGGCGCCAGCCTTGTGTGCATGCGCAAGGCGCGAAAACTCTCTGTTTCTATTGTTTGGGTTTCTGGCCATTTATTTATTTATTTATTAGTAAAATTTATATGCCGCCCAATCCCTGCGTGCCTTTTGCTGTTTGCTTGGTTGTTGGAAAAGGAGAATAAAGAGTAGTTAACTGTTACCATGTGTCTTCATCATTCGCATGCGAACGAAGGATTCAACAGAGGTCATATAGGAAAACATGACAAGAATACCCATAATGTACCTCTATAATCATCTGTAATGCTATGTGTTTCTCTAACTTAGCTTTTAGTTCTAGATAAAATGTGTGAAAATGGTTTTCAAATGAAATCTTTGCAGAATTTCAGCAGACTAGAGCACCTTCTTTTTCTTCCTTTAAAATCAGCCACAGTTGTGTGTTTAGTGTGCTTCTTTATTTCTTATGTGCCTTTGTGATCAAAATGTATATTGTTGTGTTTTTATGTGTGTGTGTGTGTGTTTGAATGGCCTCTCCTTAGGATACAATGGAGCAGAAGGGTAATCTCCATTTTTTGAATTTTCAATTCTTCCAGCCAATGGAGCAAACTTGCATTTGCTAGTATTGCATGTCTTTAATGGTTGAAAATGCATGAATGGGAGGGGGGTATATATTAGTTAGATTTGGTGAGTTTTAGCATGAAAAATAATTGTTAAAATGATGGAGATTAGTTGATGTCCAGTAAATTGTAGAGTTCCCTTAATTATTCAAAAGTCAAGATATGTTCAAAACTGAGCCATCCAACAGTTGAATCCAAAGGGAGGAGTTAAGCTGTCACATGAGCCCAGAATGCACTGAAACTTTAATAAACATGTGTGCATAATAGCTAGTCCACAGAATTGGACTCTGTTGTCTACATCTTGCAGCTGAGCTGATTTGAGTTTGGCTCATATGGTAAGTGATCCCAAAAGGGAAGTGTGTTTTTGCACAGGTTCTTGCCTTTTTCCTGCTCCTTCCCTGTTCCTATACTACACAAGGAGTTTAAAATAGAAGCTATGATTGATCCAGGCTGTTTTCACAGTTGCTGCTCCCATAAACTCCTAGTCCACGAGAAGGGCAAGGGAAGGTGACTTGATCCTTGGCAGTGCACCATCTTCCATATAAATGGTGGGTCTGTCTTGAGGTTTCTTTCTCCTCTAGCAACTGCCTTATAGTTAAGGGGGTGGGCAGGTGATGGGATTGCTGTTGTTCCAGGACACTCACCCTCTTTTGCTCTCACTCCCGACAGGCGGGCAATATTCAAAATACTTTTCCTGATGCTTTTATGTGGGCATTGTTTGAGCTGTATCTCCCTCACTCTGAAAAGGCAAATGTTGACATGTTACAGTTTCACCATCATAGCTACAAATAAGTTTTTAAATGCAAAGGGCAAATGGTAGCTTGGTGGTTTCTTCAACCATTTTGCTTTTTAATGTGTGCAAATGGCTCATGCAAATGCAGCCAGGATGTTTTAGAAATCTCTGGTAGAGAGTGAATACTGAAAATATATTTAATATCCCTTATGCATGAGATGGGGAGGGAATTTGCTGCTCTAGAGCCTGCAGTAATTTGGGATAGCATACTTATTTTATTTTTGCATTTTTCTTTTGGTTTCAATTTGTTTTGATGTTTTCTGCCTGATTTCTTGGCTTCAAATTGCTCTGTATGGGATTGAAGAGCAAATACAATTTGATGTGCAAGTGTCTTTTGTGAAAGCAATTGTGGAGGTATTTTTAATTACTTATTACTGTAAGAAAAGTAACACACACATATCAAAAGGCAAATAAGGCAAATTTTTTGGTGCCAATCCACTGCTTTCAACTTGTACTGTCTCTAAGCTAAGCACGACTATCTATGCCAGCCAGACAAATGTTACATTGGTTTCTTTATCTTCATATAGCAAGGATAATAAGTACCTCTTATAACTGCATGCATTATTTATTTGTTGGCATGATAAAGCACCAAGCAAAGGGATAAACAATATATGAATTATATGACTGTCAAAACCTAAATCCTCAGTATTGCCTAAAATTATGAGTGTTTCCACCCTCTCCTCCAATGTTTGACATGTAGAAATATTACTCTCATATCAGAAGCATGAATTTAAAACATATCCAAATGTCAGGTCTCACCAGAATCCAGCTCCATCTTTAAGCGCTGAATGTTTTATTACTAAAAATGAATAAGAAATGTTATCTGGCAAAATGAAAAAAAAAAAAAAAAAGAAAAATGCCCACAGTTTTCCTTTTGCTTGCAGGTATTTCTTATATTCAAAACTCTCTGGTTACATATGACTGTAAGATTTCAAACTATAATTAGACTGTATTGATCCACAAAAAATGTCTCGTATGTATCCCGACTTACAGCCCAAATGTTGGAGATGTGGTTGTTTGGATGCTACTTATTACCATATTTGGTGGTCGTGTAAAAATATAAAAGCCTTTTGGATTAAGATATGGTGGAATATTCAAAGAATTTTTAGAAGGAGGGTAAAATTTACCCCACAATTGTTTTTGCTAGGTATTGTTACCGATTGTGATACTAAGGAGGTTATATTGATGTTAAATTTAATTACAGCCGCAAGGTTGTTAGTAGGGCAATACTGGAAGAAGGAATCTTTGCCTACTTTGCAAGAGTGGTTTTTTAAAGTATCCTATCTGGCGGAAATGGCAAAGATTTCGGCTTTTTTAAAGGATCAATCGCAAGAGAAGTTTTTTGTGGTATGGGAAAAATGGGTAGATTTTATACAACATAAGTTGGATATAAAAAAATATTAGTTTATCAATAATTTATACACAAATTTTAATACTTTATAGATTGTATTATTTTTTTTTCTTTATATGTTTTATTATTATTTTACTTTCTTATATTTTTCTTCTTTCTCTTTATTCTTCTTTTTTTAAGTATTTTTTTTCTTTCTTTAATATTTATGTCTTTTATATATATATATATATATTATTGTTAATTAGTCTATTAGTAGTTTAAGTAATGTATTTAGACTTATCTATGGTTTATATTTTTTTTTCTTTAAGAATTCAAGAAAATTTAATTAAGCCTATATTCAGCTCTGGGAAAGTTGAGGGAGGGAGTGGGAGGGTTGGGGTGGGTTGGGGAGGGTTGTTTTTTCTTATTTTGTAAAATTTTAAAAATTTTCAATAAAAAAAAATAATTAGACTGTATTTATTTAATGAATAAATTATTTATTTATTTGTTTGAAAGCAGATTGACTCGTAAATGTAATACTTAAAGCAGTGTTTCTCAACCTTGACAATTTTAAGGCATGTGGACTTCAACTCCCAGAATTCCACAGCCAGCAATGCTGGCTGTGGAATTCTGGGAGTTGAAATCCACATGCCTTAAAATTGTCAAGGTTGAGAAACACTGCTTTAAGTATTACATTTACGAGTCAATCTGCTTTCAAACAAATAAATAAATAATTTATTCATTAAATAAATACAGTCTAATTATTTTTTTTTATTGAAAATTTTTAAAATTTTACAAAATAAGAAAAAACAACCCTCCCCAACCCACCCCAACCCTCCCACTCCCTCCCTCAACTTTCCCAGAGCTGAATATAGGCTTAATTAAATTTTCTTGAATTCTTAAAGAAAAAAAAATATAAACCATAGATAAGTCTAAATACATTACTTAAACTACTAATAGACTAATTAACAATAATATATATATATATATATAAAAGACATAAATATTAAAGAAAGAAAAAAAATACTTAAAAAAAGAAGAATAAAGAGAAAGAAGAAAAATATAAGAAAGTAAAATAATAATAAAACATATAAAGAAAAAAAAATAATACAATCTATAAAGTATTAAAATTTGTGTATAAATTATTGATAAACTAATATTTTTTTATATCCAACTTATGTTGTATAAAATCTACCCATTTTTCCCATACCACAAAAAACTTCTCTTGCAATTGATCCTTTAAAAAAGCCGAAATCTTTGCCATTTCCGCCAGATAGGATACTTTAAAAAACCACTCTTGCAAAGTAGGCAAAGATTCCTTCTTCCAGTATTGCCCTACTAACAACCTTGCGGCTGTAATTAAATTTAACATCAATATAACCTCCTTAGTATCACAATCGGTAACAATACCTGACAAAAACAATTGTGGGGTAAATTTTACCCTCCTTCTAAAAATTCTTTGAATTCCACCATATCTTAATCCAAAAGGCTTTTATATTTTTACACGACCACCAAATATGGTAATAAGTAGCATCCAAACAACCACATCTCCAACATTTGGGCTGTAAGTCGGGATACATACGAGACATTTTTTGTGGATCAATACAGTCTAATTATAGTTTGAAATCTTACAGTCATATGTAACCAGAGAGTTTTGAATATAAGAAATACCTGCAAGCAAAAGGAAAACTGTGGGCATTTTTCTTTTTTTTTTTTTTTTTCATTTTGCCAGATAACATTTCTTATTCATTTTTAGTAATAAAACATTCAGCGCTTAAAGATGGAGCTGGATTCTGGTGAGACCTGACATTTGGATATGTTTTAAATTCATGCTTCTGATATGAGAGTAATATTTCTACATGTCAAACATTGGAGGAGAGGGTGGAAACACTCATAATTTTAGGCAATACTGAGGATTTAGGTTTTGACAGTCATATAATTCATATATTGTTTATCCCTTTGCTTGGTGCTTTATCATGCCAACAAATAAATAATGCATGCAGTTATAAGAGGTACTTATTATCCTTGCTATATGAAGATAAAGAAACCAATGTAACATTTGTCTGGCTGGCATAGATAGTCGTGCTTAGCTTAGAGACAGTACAAGTTGAAAGCAGTGGATTGGCACCAAAAAATTTGCCTTATTTGCCTTTTGATATGTGTGTGTTACTTTTCTTACAGTAATAAGTAATTAAAAATACCTCCACAATTGCTTTCACAAAAGACACTTGCACATCAAATTGTATTTGCTCTTCAATCCCATACAGAGCAATTTGAAGCCAAGAAATCAGGCAGAAAACATCAAAACAAATTGAAACCAAAAGAAAAATGCAAAAATAAAATAAGTATGCTATCCCAAATTACTGCAGGCTCTAGAGCAGCAAATTCCCTCCCCATCTCATGCATAAGGGATATTAAATATATTTTCAGTATTCACTCTCTACCAGAGATTTCTAAAACATCCTGGCTGCATTTGCATGAGCCATTTGCACACATTAAAAAGCAAAATGGTTGAAGAAACCACCAAGCTACCATTTGCCCTTTGCATTTAAAAACTTATTTGTAGCTATGATGGTGAAACTGTAACATGTCAACATTTGCCTTTTCAGAGTGAGGGAGATACAGCTCAAACAATGCCCACATAAAAGCATCAGGAAAAGTATTTTGAATATTGCCCGCCTGTCGGGAGTGAGAGCAAAAGAGGGTGAGTGTCCTGGAACAACAGCAATCCCATCACCTGCCCACCCCCTTAACTATAAGGCAGTTGCTAGAGGAGAAAGAAACCTCAAGACAGACCCACCATTTATATGGAAGATGGTGCACTGCCAAGGATCAAGTCACCTTCCCTTGCCCTTCTCGTGGACTAGGAGTTTATGGGAGCAGCAACTGTGAAAACAGCCTGGATCAATCATAGCTTCTATTTTAAACTCCTTGTGTAGTATAGGAACAGGGAAGGAGCAGGAAAAAGGCAAGAACCTGTGCAAAAACACACTTCCCTTTTGGGATCACTTACCATATGAGCCAAACTCAAATCAGCTCAGCTGCAAGATGTAGACAACAGAGTCCAATTCTGTGGACTAGCTATTATGCACACATGTTTATTAAAGTTTCAGTGCATTCTGGGCTCATGTGACAGCTTAACTCCTCCCTTTGGATTCAACTGTTGGATGGCTCAGTTTTGAACATATCTTGACTTTTGAATAATTAAGGGAACTCTACAATTTACTGGACATCAACTAATCTCCATCATTTTAACAATTATTTTTCATGCTAAAACTCACCAAATCTAACTAATATATACCCCCCTCCCATTCATGCATTTTCAACCATTAAAGACATGCAATACTAGCAAATGCAAGTTTGCTCCATTGGCTGGAAGAATTGAAAATTCAAAAAATGGAGATTACCCTTCTGCTCCATTGTATCCTAAGGAGAGGCCATTCAAACACACACACACACACATAAAAACACAACAATATACATTTTGATCACAAAGGCACATAAGAAATAAAGAAGCACACTAAACACACAACTGTGGCTGATTTTAAAGGAAGAAAAAGAAGGTGCTCTAGTCTGCTGAAATTCTGCAAAGATTTCATTTGAAAACCATTTTCACACATTTTATCTAGAACTAAAAGCTAAGTTAGAGAAACACATAGCATTACAGATGATTATAGAGGTACATTATGGGTATTCTTGTCATGTTTTCCTATATGACCTCTGTTGAATCCTTCGTTCGCATGCGAATGATGAAGACACATGGTAACAGTTAACTACTCTTTATTCTCCTTTTCCAACAACCAAGCAAACAGCAAAAGGCACGCAGGGATTGGGCGGCATATAAATTTTACTAATAAATAAATAAATAAATGGCCAGAAACCCAAACAATAGAAACAGAGAGTTTTCGCGCCTTGCGCATGCACACAAGGCTGGCGCCGCTCTGTCTGGTCCCAGGCAGCTTTTGGAATGCCCGGGACCCATGCAATGTCCCGAGCCTGCTTTTGCAGGCTCAGGACACAACAACCTCCATCTAATTTTGTCAGATTCCTAAGTTTGAAATTGGTGTGGGTCATACAACATGCTAAGTCACAATGTCCTTTACTTAGTTGTGGTTTAACAAGTTATATGAAGAGGACAATAGGCCCGGTAAATGATGATTTATGGCTTAATGCATAATATAAGCTTAGCTTCATATGGTTTTTCAGTAAACCATGTTGAAATAAATAAGACATAGCATTTCATTGGATAGTGGTACAACTGGTTTTCCCAATAACTGGAAAAATCTATTATATTAGTGAGCCACATGCTCTAGTTATATTTTCCAAGCTGAATTGCTGCTCTGGGGATTTCTCTTGCTCTTCTTTCAGAAGCCAGAGTTCAAAGCAAGCTGTGCTTGTCATTTTGAGAAGAAATAAGAGATGTTAGTGGCATAGTGATGACACAGAGTGAGTTGGAGCTGGCTGGGAAAGTTTTCTATTTGAGATGATGGTAGTGTGTGTCTTTCTTTAAAAAAAAACACATTAAACTTATTTTAAGTTATGCAAAAGTTATGTGTCCTTTCTGCATCAGATAGTGGAGGACAGAATGGGATTTCAGATTCCCTCCCTAATTTAGAAGACGGAACAAAGCTATGCCACTCAGCCTTATTTTAGGAATGCTCACTATAAACAGAAGTATTTAATGCTACAAAGAACAAGTGTCAATGTTAAGACTGATTTATTGGATCCAGTTTTGATTAATGCAGTGCATTTGATGTAGAATAGAAAGTCTGACCATCCAAACAATTGGACTGGGCAAAAGGAAGTCAAAGAGATAGTGGCTTTCATAAATCTGAGACTTCAGTTTTATCACACTCAATATGGCTAAGGGCATGGAACTGTGAGTGCCATAGTCCAAAATATTTGAAAGCACCACTTCCCCTTCTTGGTCCATGCTATCTAAAGCATTAGCAATGCAAACATCTGCTAATTACTTTTAGAAATGGTCTCCTGGATAACATTTCCTGGATGTTATTTAATGGAAATCATACTATTAGGTGAGGCCAGCGTATTAACATCCTTACAAATCTGTTTTTTTTCTCTTGTAATATTTAAGACATATTTAAGGCACTTAAAACAACTTTAAGATTAAGTGGTTTTACATGGGACAGAAGTTTTTCTCAATGGAGTTGTGGATTTCATTTCCTTTGGAGACAAAGAATGGTTTATTTCATAAGAAAGAACAATGATTTTCTTTACAGAGGCATCAGGAGTTCTCTAATTGACTATTTTTGTGCTTTTACCAGTGGCCTGTTCTTACTATGTTTATTTATTTCCCATCATTCTGAGACTTCTTTCGATTTGTTCCCCCAAATAGCTAATATTGTTATTTTGTTTTGTTTTATGCTATCTAGCACAATACATGTTTTAATAAATATAAAGAAAAACATTGTGTCCTGGTTATTCCGTAAAGTACTAGCAGGAATTTATAACAATGTAAACCTTTCCATGCCAATCTGAGACAGATTTTACTGAGTCAACAGTACTTACTTTTAAATAAGCAACTATAATTTGCTGCTATCTTTTTATTTTAGCATTGCTATATGAAACCCCACCTTGCTGTCGGAGGCTATTGTCAAGGGCATTTCCAGAGCTTAATCTGGGCAAAGCTTGATGATGATACCCAAAGAAACTACTTTAGAAAATGAGATTTATGCAGATTTTGGGTTCAAAATGATCTTATGAAGAAAAATAGTCACCTGGCTTAAATATCAGAAACATTATGTATGTATGCATGTATGTATGTATGTATGTATAAAACTGTGTTTTACAGATCTATACACCTAAACATTAATGTGCAAATTATGTCATCAGACCATTTAATTGTGAAATAAAATTGACCAGGGACCATTTTCTATGGTGGATAGCATTCTTTCTACTTAAAATTCTTTCTATCTTTCAAAATGGAATACTTGTATATATATAAATATATATAAAACTACTTCTCACTTTGTCCAGCACACTTTATCTAGCAACTGTTCCATGGTAATTTTGTCCCATTCCTCTGCATGTGGTGCTTTCCATGGAGCTTCATTAGGAATCTAGGAAAGGAAAGGACACATGGGTAAAGAAAAAACACAACACAGAGATGATCATGCACAGTTTCAAAATCAACCAACCTTTTTATTAGCTCCCAATGCTTTTTCCCTAGTCTGCAACAAAGGAATGATTGTTCTTCAAAATTAAAGACTTTCTTGAATTGGTTTAAATTGGTCAGCTTTTATAACAATTCTGTCATTTATGTTACAGGGTTTTAGTAGAGGAAAGTATTTTATTCTGAGTTGGTACAGTAGATGAACTGTATCAATGAATATTTTGCAGGGTTTTTTTAAACCACCAAATGTTTGTTGACCAAAGAACACTTTTTGACCATGCAGCCAGTTTCACAAAATTGCTTTTGTGAGGATAAAACAAAAGGAAATTCTCACATAAATCACAAATATTTTAAATCTAATTAATTAAATTTAACTAATAAACGAAATAAATATTTGTTGTTTATCCAATGAAGCATCTTAGTACTATAAATAAACTGTCTTGAAATTGGGCTGTTCAAGATATTGGGTCTCTTTCATTCATACCCTCATAAGTAGTAGAAAAATCAACCCCTTTCCCCCCCCCCGGAGGGACAGAGGCATCTTGGAAGGAGAACACATGAATGGAAACAGACTTGCATTCTGAAGAATAGGCTGCTTTGCCTAGTTCTGTTGATGTTCACATTGAAAAATAGCTCCTCAGGAACATTAAGATGTGTAGATTTCAGCTTCCAGAATTCCCCAGCCAGCATATTGACTAATTACATACATATCTCAAGTTGCAACTTGTCCAAATCTTACCTCTTTCCCCATTTCATCCAGTGTCCTCCATAGATGGTTGTAGTCCAAATAAATAATGGGATTCCACATTGGAGGAAAAGGCCCTTTGAAGGGATAAGATTTGCCCTGTAAGGTTGATGAAAGAAGAAACAACTCAAAACTGATAGTTATTCCATCTAGCTACAATTAAAAAGTCCAGGAAAGGATGTGAATTCAAATGCTCACCATTTCTATTATACTTCTCTATCGACCACAGTCAGAACAAGGAGAGCAAAACTCTCCTTTTCATATTAGTGCTAAGAAGTTGTATTAGAATAGTATCTGTAAGTGGCCAACCTAGGTAAGAACAACTTGAACAACTAAAAGAGCAAAGAGAGAACAGCAGAAACAGCAGGAACATTCAAAGTCATGAAAAGGGGATGTTGAAGAAGTTGCAGTGCTCTCTTTCTGTGCTGCTTCCAGCTCTGACTTAGCTGTTTTCCAAAATGTTAGGAAATCATCTGGTTCTGTTCATTTCCAATCCAGACTTGACTAAAAGTGATAGGATTATGATGTGCCATCAAGTGGGTATTAGCAACCACATCTCTTGTGTCGTATCATCAGGTAGATTCAGCAACCACATAGATAGGAAGGCTAATATGCTATCCAATTTTCTTACCCCAATCTCTTCACTGTCCAATTCTATCCTTTAAAATATACTTACTCACAACAATATTTTGGCAATAGTAAAGGGAAAGAGTACATTATAGGAGATTTATCTGCTCTCCAGATCAGTACCTGATGCTATAGGATTTGAGAGCCTTTGGGAAATCAAGTGTTAATTAAGAAGGTTTACACTTCTACATAAGAATACTTAAGAATTTTCCAGTTTCAGATAAATTCAGGATTATTGGGAATACAGTTCCCACCAACTGGAAAACATTAGAATGCTTAGTCTCTATTTAGAATATTTCAGAAATGCTTATCACGGTCTACAAATGTTCATGATAAAAATAAGCCATATAAGGTAATGTATAAGGATTTTGTCCAGATTAGCCTTTTTGTTTCCACCAAAACAGCTTAATTGATTTCTATTCTTGATATAATTGGATTTGGTTAGGCTTTATCGTAAAGTGTCTGATTAAATTGACAAATTAATTAAAAATGCAAGTTAAGCATGATAATCACAGCCACTTGTCCGAAATGGTGTAGGGTTTCCTGCCCGAGCAGGGGGTTGGACTAGATGACCTCCAAGGTCCCTTCCAACTTTACTAATATGAACATATGATCACAGCATGCATCATTGGATAGGAAAGATTTTATGGGGCAGTGTTAGATCTCAATTCATTTGGTATCTTTAATAATAATATTTGATAGAAGATACACAGAATTATGTTCATTTAAATGTGCAAAAGTTCAAGTTTCCCCTTTTGACATCTTTACTGTATACTCAGGATTCTATAATCAGCACAGCAAAATTGAAATCTTGGAGAGTCTTTAGAGGCCATAATGCCTTATACAAGAAAGCCAGCTGGGTGATTTTGGCTAGTCACTCTCTCTAAGCCCAACACACCCCACAGGTTTGTTGCTGTGGGGAAAGTAGGAGGAGGAAAGTACGTCCACTGCCTTGAGTTATTTATAAAAATAATAAAGGCAGGATAATAGTGAATAAATAACATAAGAAACCTCTCTGATAATAAGACACTATCTAATAAAAAAGAGATTGCATTGTAACTAGGTTTTCATTTTTTTTCTAATATGGCTCTAACTTAAATCTTTTGGGGAATAAGGATACAAAAAGTCAGCAACTTTTTAACTATTTCTGAAAATATAAATTATTAATTACCTTCCCAACCGAAAGGATCAATGTCAAAAAGTCAAACCTTCCTAGACATATGACATAGAAGGATCTTGGTTGCCTTTTGTCAGCATGAGACTGCATTTCTCTCTTACATCCTGACAGCTGAAGCTGAATGCCTTTTCTTTTCTTATGTTTCAACAGACTGTTTGCCCTGGGGTTCATGGCCTTGACACTGGTTGTTGGTGTTGACATAAAGGACAACTCTGCACTGAAGACTATTGGCTTTCAGCTTATCTCTCACATGGGCATTGGTATATATTTGCAAGTTTATAGTGTTTGCCAATGGAAGCAATGGCAGCATCTAACCAGAGACAATATTCTACAGGGTTCAAGAGATATAAATATGAAGACATAGAGATATAATAAACACATATATACAAAATCTTGTGATATTGATCCATAAATGCTTAATGAAAAATCTGATACCTGTCAAGTCAAGTCTGATAAGGCCATACACAAAGTTCTTAGAAACAATAGATTGCTTATTACAGAAGAAATAGAACATGTTCAAAACCATATCATCAAAGTTATAATTTACAGTTAATTCTGAAGATTATTAAATCAGGGTAATTAGAATAATACATTCAATACAAAAAGGAGTGTCACAACACGAAAATAATATTGTTATTTACAAGTTTGATTAGAAAATATGAGAAAAGGTAAAATCTGGGAATTTTAAAATTTAAAAGCAGAATTAAAATGAATTCCTACAAGAAGGATTTGATGAGAAATGTGTGGTACAAGTTTCATGACAATCTG